>NC_088205.1:83037928-83739019 GCF_037126465.1 Ornithodoros turicata
ATCGCGAGTGTTTTGCCTGCCCAACAGAAGGCTGCAGTCGTACGTACCTGCAGCAGTCGTCCCTGCGGGCGCACGTGCGTGCAGCCCACGAGAACAGGAGGTTCGCCTGCAGTACGTGTGGCAGAATGTTTTTCACTAAGGTAAAAATCCATTCTGGGCTATTACAGTCACTTATGGCTCATTTTTACAGCAAGCACTTTCGAGGCATCAAAAACTGCACGATTCCAGCAGGCCATTGCCAAAGAAGGTGAGTCTGTAGTCTTTATTTTGGAGTCTTTAAATTCCGACAGGATTTCCACGCATTGAAACTTCGTTGTAGCGAGGAGCATTACGGCTTTGTTGAGTGAGGTGCTTTACCGATAAACTTTCTTTTAGTGCGTTGTACAAGGCAGCATTCAGGTCAGTTTCAAAACTATAGTGTCGTTTTATTCCTCGTGTACCACTGACCACGGTATGGAAAATCCACCACGAAATAGTGGCGCAGTTTGACTGTTATTCCATGGAATATTACGTGACAAGAGCAGACGCCAGATGTTGAGAGTATGCAGGAATTCCCTCTCTGGAAAAAGGGGGAAATGTAATTCTCTGCACCACCAATCAGAGCATAGTGGCCCCATCATACCCCAACCATCCCTTAATGCAAAATATGGATATTACGTAATGTTTCTCCTGCAAGGTTGCAAGCAGCAACCATCTGCATTTTTGTTTGTATCCATTTATAGAAGCGGCCTTCCAACAAGTGTCGGAGAAAAGGATTTCATACAAAGAGTGCTGCAGCAGTTCTATCTGGTTACGACGAACAGGCCAGTGATGAAGCCAGAAAACTACCTCCTGTTGCACCAGCTGTCCCTCTAGCTACGGTCATCAGCACCTGCTATGCCGATCCACAGGATGCCTCAAAGGTCATAACGCAGACCATGGCAACGATGGGATCCTAACAGCAACGCATCGTAGATATTTTTTGTATGATCCACGATCAAAACTCTAGTGACTAGCCAGTTTTTTTGGACAGCAGAAATGAGGCCTTTCAGCACGTTTCAAATCCTGATGTTTCTGACTGCATTGCAAAAGTGCAATACTCGACTAGTACTCCACTTCAAATGTGTGCTGCCAGTAAATTTCAGCATAGAGGTCACCAGTCCGATGAGCGAAAAAAGAAATTGGCTGGTGTTTCTCTAATATTTGTTTCGTTATTTATTTTGTAGTACAGCTGTACACTAGTAGTTGCGAGAGTTATTCACTAAACATACCTTACCTGTTTACAAATGTTATGTTAGGTTTTGCACGAAGTTAAGTACATCTGCCCAGCTTACACTTCCACCCAGAACCAGCTACATTTCTTGGATGACCCCATCATTTTCTCGTACTGCACAAGCGTATGCGGAGTTGTAAAAATTCCTTCGAAAGCAACATGCATTGACATCAGGGATATTCGGCTCTTTCCTGGAGAAATGCTTCGGTTTGATAGACACAGATTTAGCGATGGCACGGAAACCCCACATCAGTGGTGCTCCTCAGACCCTCAGTTTGTGATGCACGTGTGTGCACTGGGTCCGCTGCTAACGTGAAATAAATACTGTTTCAAATACACACGTCTCTGTGTATGAAAGGGGGGACAAATACACCGCAGCCTCATCATTTGTGGTGGGCCGTCCTGTCCCTCCTCATCAGGTACATGGTTAGATAACTGCCACTGTGTGGGTTTTTCATCGACTGCCACATTCTTAGGTATCTACAGGCCTGTGTTGTGGTCATCCGCTTGTGTGTTCCAGCCTCAGAGGGTTAACCTGCTGAGGCTGGAACACACGAGGGGACGAAAGTAATTACGTTCCGTCGTGTTCAAAGCGAGTCTTTAATAAAATAAGCACAACGGTAGGCACTGGTATAACTACCAAGCGGAGCATCATCACTCAGCGTATTCCGGCTTATCATGTAGTCTAGCACCTGCAGAGCAACACAACCTCTTTTGCTCATACGAGATGCTATAGATATGTTTGGGCTCTGTCTTACGTTGTCTACATCTCCTGTTTTTTCTTGGATGTGTCAGTGCTCTTCTGTTGGACGACAGAAAACTTGAGTATTCCGCCTTTGATTCGCTTCTGGAGAAATCTCGCCTCTCCTTCGCAGGCCTGCACAAACTTCTCGTATATGCCTTCCTGGAAATAAACTTCCTTCCATCACGTTATTTGTTATGAGGAAGCGGCGAAGTGAAACGTATACCTACAAGTTGCTTTTCTGCACCAGCCGTCCCGGTGACGCCAACACGTATTTCGCACGGTTTCTCCAACCACTTTTTAATGCTTTTAAGTTTCACCTGCAGGTCGTTATCTGATATGCTGGCGCTTACGATTACGTTCTTAACCGCGTGTTTGTGTTTATTTTGCCTATCCGCTGTTTCTTCGTCCTCTAAAATCATCTCCTTTGGATTCACCAATTGATAAACTGGCCTCTTTTTGGCTTCTGCGTGTTGCGCTTCGTCCAGTCTCACGAGTCTACGAAAGCAGAAACAAATGTGAGAGCAAAATAGAGAGATGAGAAAACATGGTACCTGAGATCATGTTTCTTTGCAAACAAAAGTGCTTCTTCCTTTGTGCGCGTGCCAAGTATTTTGTTGTCGGTATCCATCAGGAGAACAAACTCCTTTTTCTGTTTGTCAGTATCTTGCTTAGCAGACGAATAGCCAGCCAATGTTCGCAAAGAACGAGACAAGAATAGCGGCACTTTTACCACAGTCCCTACATCTCTTTTCTCAATATTTGTCGTCACCCGAAGTGGAAAAATAATTTTTAATGCATTCCTTGTCGCTGTAAACATCGCACGGAAGCGAAACGTTGCCATCATAGTCCATAAACTGGTAGCAGACGGTACGGAAAGTGTTGTTACAGTGTTGCCAGCTAAGTAGAAGCTGGCAAATGGTTGCAAAAACAACCAGAACAACTGAGTCATTTTTGGAAGTAAAGGGCGTCAGAATGTGGCACTAACGCATGTACCCAAAAGATTGTTATCATCTAGAATAAAGATCGAAGTTCAAGAGGCGAAAAAGAAAAAATGCCATGGAGTGTGTAATCATCAGTGTAATTTCAAACATGGCGGGCGACAACGTCGAGCAAGCAGAACAGGATTCCGCAGATATGTCGTGGGGCGGCATATTTTCGGAATTATTGAGTCCCATCAACCTTATCCTGGCATCGATATGCTGTTATTTGGTGTACAAGATATTTATCAGCAAGCAACAACCGCACAGGAGCGCCCAGAAAAAAGAACCCGAGCTGCCGCCGATGAAGAAGCGCGACATGACTTTGTCAGAAATTCGGAAGTTCGACGGCACGGGTGAAGACGGCAGAGTACTGGTTGCCGTTAACGGAAAAGTGTTCGACGTAACAAAGGGAAAGAACTTCTACGGACCAGGTAACTTTGTCTTGTCTTTGGGTACGCTGGCATTTTGGGGTGCTCCCGGTAACCCGTTCTTTTCTTTTTTAGCTCTGCTGTGGTATATAAAGTTGTACTTTTTAGCTAGCCGACTTGCTTTCTCAAATGATAGCAGGAACTGCTATACGAGATCAGTTTTTACTGCTTTAAGGTACGGGTTGGAAACTCGTCAAAATGATTTACGCGTACGAGGAAGTACAAGCCTAAACCGTCGACGTTATTAAGACGTGTACCTCGACCTGCTATTATTTCTCTCCTCTATTTTGTTGTGTCTGGTTCTCGTGGTGGAGGAAGAACGGTTATCACGGCCGCTTCTGCGATAAAATTAATGCAAACATTTAGCGAGAAGTGCCCTTAACAAGAGGAATTATCTGTAGGGGGACCGTACCACGCTTTCGCGGGCCACGACGCTTCCAGGGGCCTGGCGACTTTCTCGGTGGAAACTGCTAAAGAAGAGTACGACGACCTCTCAGACCTGAACCCCATGCAGATGGAAAGTGTTCGTGAATGGGAAATGCAGTTCACTGGTGAGTCTTCCTTTTGTCTTTAACAGCCCTCTTGTAATTGGTTTGGTGAACTGAACCCAAACCACAATAGGGGCAACAGCCATGCAGGGACTTGCTTGCACGATCGAGGCCCGCGTGATATTCTTCATAGTTGAACAGTTCAAATTTGAATGGCAGACTGCCTTAGCAGACAACAGCAACTGAGTATCGCAAAATGCAAAAATCCTGTAAAAGAATGTACACTGGAATACGAGATGTTATAACAATTGAAGGAACAAACGGACCAATGACCAGTGCCACCAGTAGCTTCCAAATTGCAACATCGGGGAAGGGTAGATATAGACATAGAATAATCTAGCAGATCGTGATCGGAGTGACGGTAACGTACATTTAACGTTGTCCCAACAGAGAAGTACCACTACGTGGGACGACTGCTGAAGCCTGGCGAGGAGCCAACTGACTACTCCGACGAAGAGGATGCCCAGGACCAGACCAAGAAATCTGAAGGAGTGGTAGCCGAGGAGGCCAGCGGTGGGGACACCAAGCCTCACGCCGACTGAGCTCATCTCGAGGGAGTCCCTGGCCACTTCCAGAGGGGCATTCTGCGTTTTAATTTGAGCGAACGACCGCCTGCAACAACAAGGCCTGCCTCTCCCTCGTTGTCCTCTGTCTAAAAATTTTGCACATGTAAATGATTTTTTTTGGGGGGAAGAAAGTGTATTTTTGGAGAGGGCCTGGCAAGTGTTTTGTGCGTTTTCATTCTCGCGTATCTGTAAATAGCGCCTTTGACCTCTTTTGTACGCTCGACTCGGGGTTTGTATCAAACACTTTGACGAATCATGTCTTGGGACGTCGTTGAGGTCCATTCCCACAATAAAGCAGCTGTACATTCTACGCATGGCATTTCTCATCAGAGGATTACATTCCAAGAACCCTTAAAGGAAGGCATTGAAAAGCACCTTCCCTCAGCTGCCAGTCCAGAACACCATGGCATCTGACCAATAGTGGGGCTTGTGCATTCTTTTTTTTTTCTTTTTCTTTTTGCAGTTGATTTTGGTGACGCCTGTCTTGCTCCTGAAGCAGAGCACTTGACTGCTCATCTTGCTCTCGTGCCATAGCAGACGATTCTCGGCAGCCAATAAAAGCACCGTTTCGCATGAAAGCAAACGTTTAGGCCAGGAGAGGCTTAGACTATGTTTCTTAATCCTCTCATGAAACAATTTTTCAAATGATAATGATGTTTGTTTCCTATATGACCTCTTACTTAGTATGTTACTTGTTGGCAGGTACTAATCAGGCTTAAACATGGACCGTGATAAAAATGACTAGATACATTACAAAAATCCTAACCCAAAGTTCTAACAGCTGTTTGTCATTACGTAATCAGCCGTGAAAGCCCACTGGACTGTAAACCAGTGTGGCAGCAAACTTGTGCTTCTCGGTTTTGAGGCACAATTCATGGCATCTTCGGCAAAACTGCACCGGGGCATACTGGTGGCACCCAGAGCAAGGGCAATATGGAAGGTAAACCTGCACCTGCTGGTGTTTTGCAGGGAAATTTGAAAACTTTTGCCTTTTGGTCACGACGTTTCGATTTGCATGTAGCGCATCCCTGTTCTGCATAATAACCAGGGTGTCGAACCGAACCCGAACCGAAAACCGTACCCGAACCGTTATTTTTGCCGGAACCGAACCCGAACCGAAATTTTCATGACACTGCTGAACCCGAACCGGAGCAGAACCGTAAAAAATAATAGCGGTAACCGGTTCGCAACAAAACGGTTCGGACATAAAAGAAGTCGGCATAAGAGTTCCTCTCTATCCCCGAACGAAGGCACATTGGTATCGTTATCACGCGCCTATATCATGGATTTCAGAAATTTTCACCTAGCAGTCAGACGACGACGTATAGTACGTATACTTTCAGTGTCTTTTTAACACGTTGAAGCGCAGTTGCCCTTGTGAGCGCCGCGGCTAGCACCCCACGCACGCGGTGATGCGGCGTCTACTCTTCAGAGACGAGGTGCCACGCGGACGAATGAAACAGGAATGGAGTAGGCCAGTTATGTAGCTCTACAGGACGAATATGTGATCAAATAAGCGCCCAAGATTTCCCTTTACACGTGAGCAGTACAAATTAAACAAGTCAGAAACATGAGAAGTGGAGAAGGAGCGTACGCAGAACGGTGCCTGTTTGATTGGTCGTGCTTTGAAAAGTAAATGTGGTTCTTCTTATTGGTAGTGCAGTTGTGTCGTGACACATTGCCTTTGTGTTGTGGATAAACTAGTACACTGCTGTGAGCTTGGACAGAGTACACTCTTAGAAATGAACTTCACCGCATAGCACGCCCCTAGCCAACCATCATACCGAATGATATCGTTATCTGCCCTGATTTGTTGAAAACGGGAGGCGTACGCCTTTTTGTGACACTTATGCTGTTCATAATTGTCACCAAAAAAGGCGTACGCCTCCCGTTTTCAACAAATCACGGCAGACAACGATATCATTCGATATGATGGTTGGCTAGGGGCGTGTTATGTGGTGAAGTTCATTTCTAAGAGTGTAAGGCTGGCGGCTTATTTTCGACATGCTTCAGTACGGTTTCAGATCGATTCACGCTGCAAAGGCAGTGTGCCGGCAAGTACTGTCGTCTATATGTTACGCTGTCCATCTTATTAGGCTTCCTTTAAGTGTATCTTGCTGGCACTGTGCGTGTGAAAAAAGAGATTTTGGGAACAGAAAGTAGCAGGACTACACCGCTTCAACAGCGTGGACTCTATTTGGAATAAGTGTTCATCCATTTCTCATTGCTCTCGCTAAAGGGCTACCTCACCGCCAGAGAGTTATTAGCCACGCATTTCCTGATAAATGCTGTTTTATGGAACATATAAAACGGAAGCGTTGAACCGGTTCGCGAACCGGTTCGGGGCTGCGAACCGGTTCGGTTTTTGGCGTAGCCGAACCAGAACTGAACCGGAACGAAATCAAAACAATGCGAACCCGAACCGAACCCCTATTTGTTGCGGTTCGACACCCTGATAATAACACTTGGTGACAACGCAAATATGAACGCGGAACACGTTATTGTAGACGGAAGAAAAGATTGGCTAAAAATGACACAAGCGCAGCTAAACTAGTTAATGAATGGCGAGTGCCCTTTTTTGCGATATCAATCACTGCAAAGCTGATTCTCCCCACTTATTCTCATAAAGTATCACCAAGATTTCGTCGTCATCGCTGTCCGATGAGCTGGAAACAAACTCCTACACCAAGCTGCATGTAATTACGTACGGACGCCATAGGGTACATGTGCTACGGCGTCTGCTGCTGTCACCTGTCGCAATGCTCCTTGGCATTGCACTCCGTCGCCCGGTCAATTTTCTGGCGGCAAACCGAGTGGGTGCAACTCGTTGATCGAAGATGGGGCACTGCACCGGTGCAGTATATCAAAGATTCTATCAGCCAAATTCAGATCAGATGGCATTATTTTGCCCTTCTGGTACTACACTAGAATGTTGTGCGAGCACAATTTAACTAAGTTTATCAGAAAAAAGAAACCATGTCTGCGTACACTGTCGTCCAAATTCACCGTAAAAGAAGTGTCGAGAAAGGAAGCAGATCCTTGCCTCTACACGAAGTACACAGACAGCTGGTTGTATGTACTAGCTTATGTGGACGACATGGTCATTTCACACGACAGTCGTATTGAAGAACTTGCTACACGAACTATTGAATCACCACTTTGGAACGAAAGACCTTGGAGATGTTGCACACTATCTTGGAATTGAAGTTGAGCGTGAAGAGGACGGGAGTGTCCTTCCGAGTCAACAAAACAAAATCTGCGACCTCCTAAGTTGATATGGCATGGAAGACTTAAGGGGCGCAGCCACTCCTATGAACACGGGCTGTCTCCAGTGTACGGGAGACAAGGATTTGCCACCAACAAGCCATAAGTGCTACCCTGCGCTAGGCATTTTGTACAGATGAGTTAGCTGTACACATCAGAGAGACTGGAACGCACTAAAACGAGTACTACATTACCTCAACCACACTGAGGACATGAAACTGAAATTACCATTACCTGCTACGTCGACGCTGACTGGGCAGGAGACCCTCGAGACCGGAAATAAATATCGGGCTTTTTGTTTAAGCTTGATGAGAGCAGTGTGTCTTGGGGCAGCCAAAAGCAACTCTGTATTGCGTTATCATCCACCGAAGCTGAATATATTGTCGCAGCGAGTGCTTCTCAAGAACTGCTTTGGCTACGTCAGCTGTTACAGGACTTGGGAGCGGCACAGATTGAACCAACGCTTATTAACGAAGACAATTAAGGCTGCATCAGGCTCACCGTGGATGCAGACTCCAACACTCTGACAAAGCACATAGACATTCGCTACCATTTTATTCGCGACTTGGTTAGTGAAAAGGTAATTCGACTCAAGTACTGCGACACCAAGAATATGGCGGTTGACTGTTTCATGAAAGCTCTTTGCAAACAAAACTTCGAACGACTGAGAACTAACTTGTTTTGCAGCAAACGCAGTTACATCACTGTTTGTACCAAAATAGTTCTGTTAGTTTGAGTAACTGAGCCAGATTTCTCCCCCGAATTTAGTGTACTCAAAATTTCTCCACCCGAATTTGCACGAATTTAGAGCCCACGTTTATTTACCCGATTTTTACTCCCCAAATTTAGAAAAAAACATTTCCCAAAAACTTCAGGCTCTATTCATTGTGTATGTAGTCCTCAGTGTGTCGCAGGAACCAAGCCCAAAATTAAAATTTTCTGAAACACTTTAATCCTGAGGATGAAGAGATCACAAGGGCTCTCGTGTATGAATGGCTTTAAAAACATCCTCCTACTGGGGAGGCTACGAATAGAGTCACGAGGAATTGGGGAGGTTGGGTTCAGCCATTTTGAGTCTCTTCCTGGCCTCCATGTTGCGCAGGAGCTTTTCTCTAAGCAGTTGCTCCTGGCGAAGCAGCTTGGATCGAGGGTCAGCTTCTTGGACGTGGCTCTCCTTGGCCTTTTCCTCCTGCTCGTGCCACGCAGAGATTTCAAGATGTTTTATAGCATCAAATACAGAGTTGCACAATGGTGTCTAGGCCTACATGTATTACATCAGGTCTATGAAAGCTCCCAGGAAAAAGCTGTGCCACACTTAGTTTGTTTACGTGCCACACATTGGCACTCTCTACATGTAACACGAACCACGTGCATCTTATTCGTTGCCACCGCGCCTTCGAATAAACGTCATTTGCGCCAAAATTTAACGAAGAATGCTACTTCGAAGTAAGCCAAATGTTATCCAAATTCTGCGACAGCAGATGCAGACGACGTCATCACTCTTTTTTCTAGTATATGCTCGTACGAACATTCACACATTTTCCAGTTACTGCTAGAATTTAATTCTTAAACGTACCTTCTAACATTCGACATCTGTACCAGTGTGGGCCATGTAGCGATGCGCCATTGCAGTTTTCTATGGGAACATCAATGTTACGGGAGCATAGCTTTCAGGCCTGGTGTAGTACCTGGAGGCCTAGATGGTATTAACGCTGGCGCAAGTTTTCTACTCGAGCGTATATTCCGCTTTGTCTCCTATGTGCCCCCCCAAAATATTCCGCAAGATATTCTGCTTGACAACGGCAGTCCCCTCACCTTTAGGAGTTGAAACAGCTCGCAGAGTAGCTGCGTTGACTGGGCCTTGCGAGTCTCCTCCGCCGTGTGCACATCTTTCTCCCATCTTCGTGCTTGTTCCTCCTCTTCCTGCTTCTTCCTTTTCTTTTTCTTCTTCTCTTCCCTTTTCCTCAACTCCTCCTCCTTCCTTTGCCTCTTTTCTTCCTCCCTTTTCCTCCTTTCAGCCTCCTCTTCTTCCTCTCTTTTCTTTCTCCTCCTCTCCTCCTCCTCCCTTCGTTTCCTCTCCTCTTCCCTCCTCCTCCTCCTCTGCCGCTCCTCTTCCCTCCTGCGCTGCCTTTCTTCTTCCTCGGCTTCCAGTTGCTTTTTCCTACGACACGAATCCACGAGCGGACGTTACTAAGATCTTTCGATGTGCTAAGAAGTGCGGGCGCAAAGAAAGCCGCGCGCACGTTCGCAGATATACAGCGTGCAAGTTTGAAATTTCTGCAATATACCCCAAATTCGTCGGCAGGTGTAAGGTAGATAAGCGGAAGAGTGATCTTTGAAATTTCGGGAAACATGGGTGAAAGGGAACCTTCGAAACAATTCCATGACGACTGTTCCACATCCAAATACCTGTCGAGCTACAATATTATCTACCGCACGACTTTGGCACAACGTGATGCAGCATCATCCATCATGTTTTTCTTGTCTGAAGTGCGCATTACCTCGTTTCATTCGTATTTGAACAGCGTACATGTGCAGAAATCATGTGCCTAGTGTGTGCAACTTTGAGTTGACAAATGTGGTTCTTCCTCACCTGTATGCCTCTTCCTGCCTTTCCCTAAGAACTCTCTCTTCCCTCTCCTTCTCGAGAGACTCGAGCTTGGCTCGTTCAAGCTCGCGCTTCCTTTTGTTTTCCTCGCTCAGGTGTTTAGTCTTATCAAAGTCCACCTGTTAGCAACAACATTTCATTATGGACAAAAACGTTGATATGTTGGGGTAGTTGGTACATATTAACCGTAGCCATCGGCGCTCCAAAAAACACGGACTGAAAGACAACTGTGCAGAATGGTGTATGTTGGGCAAACTGGAACGTGCCTCAACCCTAAGAGCACGTTTACACGAATCGTCGTTATTGTATCGAAAATATGCGTCTTTGTTAGTTGCAAATTTACAGCAATGTGTCCGTCGCTCGTGCGTTGAGTCAGTTTTTTTCTGGAGTGCTGACGGCTACGGTTTGCATTATCGATCCAGCAATAGAGCGTAAATATCGCGTGACCTTTATATTGGCAGCGTACGCCTTCCCGTCGGATGTTTTCAGGACCAACTTCATCCCTCGCAGTGAGTCCATGGCCCTGACAAATCCCATGTACTCCTCGTACTGGATGTACGCATCAAACGTGAGCTCCTGACTGAAAGAGAAAGTCGAGATTTTGCCGACCGAAGAGTTGGATTCCTTCTGGTATGGATCCAGCTGCGGAATGTCAACGCAACGGACCCTCCCTGGCCCAGAGAAGGCTCTTTTGACCATCTCTTCGCTGGGGTGGTCTCCAAACCACTTGCAGGGCAGCCCCTGAACGTACATTGTGTCAGGGCGTTCTCCGGGTTTCATTTCATCCATGTGTTTGGCATCCCTAAAGTAGGAATCCCAGTCGTGCCTAGTCGGAAAGGCCATCTTGGCTTCTGCGGCACGTACCTTCAGGGTGTCCGCAAACCCAGTGAGTTTTATGTTGCTGTCATTCAGACGAAACAGGACAGTTTTTAAACCGCTGCGGTTTTCGACTTCACCCTCCAGGCGGATCAGTTCTAACGTCGTCTTGCTGATCTTCAGTTGCGTGAACTCGATCGGTTTTATCGCTTGGCGTAGCTTCTCCATGACTTCCCAGTTCGAGATGCTCTTGCCAGGGGTCTTGAGTTGTGGCAATTGTATAGAGATGTTGAGCCGTGCAATTGACTTGAGATAAAGACCCAAGTTTGGACAGAGTTCTACGGCGTCCGTCGCGTCGCGGCATGGCTGGATGGATGACATCTCTGCACCTGAAAAATAGCTCACAAAATACAACACAAAGCGGGGTTGTGCTTTGAGGGGCGTATTTGATGAAACGAACGAAGGAGACTGCTTTTAGCCTAGCTTTTGGGACGTGGATCCTGGAATGTTCTGAACGTATGAATGAAGAACCTAGAAACTATCGCGAGTCACCGTTTGTCTTAAGTCGATGCGGCTGTTTGACGCGAGAAGACGGGACCCACAAAACATCTTAGGGAATGCAGAAAGTGTACCCAGTAACACAGCTTAAAGGTACTTTTTTAATGAGTACCGCATTTAATCCACACACCTACGAATAAACCCAATTAACCTTTTTGTGTGACCGTTACAGTTCTAAGGGAACGAAAGTGATTCATTTCTACGATAAATGCGCTGTTTGAGTAAGTTTCGGCAACCATATTGGATCTTGGTGGATTGATTTATATCGTTCCGTTCGTGGATTTGAAGGTCAGCGCCACGGAGGAGAAGTAAGGAGAACGAACTCTGCCGAGCCGCCGTTGAGAAAGCGTGGTCCCGATCTCCCGATTCCTCGAGTTCAGGTTCAGGTTCAGGTTCGCCTAATCCCTTTTACAACAGGGCAGACATCCATAAAAAGAGTCACAGGCGAGTCTCCAAGCTCTCATAAGAGGAGCGAGGAATTTTAGTCAATGCTGGTGGGTTCGTCTTGCGGAGGCGCCACTTGATGGCTCTGGCTTCGGATGGCCGTCCGCTGTGTTTGGCCGGTTTCGGTTTCGAGACGGGGTCTGCCGGCTGTCTCGTGGAGCGCCCTTGATTTTATTTTGGAGGCCTTTTCCCACTTGAGGAGGACTTTCTTCGTGTCGTTGATCTGGGGTTGGGGGCTGGGTGATGCCTCGAAGCCCAACATGATGGCGATAGGGACTGGTGTCTTGGGCACTCCGTCTTCGCGTAGGGCCGGGCAAGTTTGCAGGATGTGTTGTATGTCCTCTTCTTCTCCAGTGTTACATAGGGTACATGCTGGGTTTACGTTTCCAAAGAGTTCGCAGAGTCGCTTTTGTGTTGGGAGGGAACCTGTACGGGCTTGAAACAAGAGGCCACTTGCTCTGTCTCCGTTGTAGAAAGTTTCGGGTGCCGGAGTTGTCTTGTTTTCAGAGTAGATTGTCATGCTTCTTTTCTTCGCTGTTTCCGAGTGCCACCGTTCCTCTTCAGTCCGGGTTAGTTCCTTCTTGGTTGTCTTGTTCCACTCGCGTTCGTTCCTCGCCTTGTGTCTGGTGGTGTCCTTGCTATATGTGCGGTCAATTTGGTTGATTTTTTTTATCCAGTGCGTTCGGGTGCCCCTGTAACGAAGGTGTCGGAAGACTCGTGTTATTAGGGTGTCGTTTGGTCTGTGAATGAGACGTCCAAGGTAGTTTGTCTTTGCCCGGGTTTCTCGGAAAGAGTAGGTAGACCAGGCCATTTCTCCTTGAATGGCGGGATTTGGTGTGGCGAATGATCCCCCGAGAATCCATCTTCCGATCTCGCGTTGTTGCCGTTCGAGCTGATCCGTTGCTTGTTTGCTGAGGCAAATGACGTCGTTCGCGTATGTGGCAGCAGGTACGGCGTAAGCTTTCCATATCAGTCTTCCCACGTCGTATGGCTGGTAGGAATGGCGTGCTATATTCCACACCTGGCCTTTTTTCATGTTTGTTTTGAGGATGAGGTTCTGTTCATGTTTCTGGAGGTATTCCTTGCAATTTTCGATCGTAATACCGAGGTACTTGTACGTGTCTGTATACTGAATATCAAATTCTTGCAGGCGCAGCGTGGGTTTGTCATCGGACGGTCCAAAGTACATGATATTTGTCTTTTCCCGGCTGAACCGCATGCCCTCATTTTTGGCATGGTGCGTGCAAATGTCCAGGAGTTTTTGCATGTCGTTTGCATTGGTAGTTAGTAGCAAAATATCGTCCGCAAAGGCAAGAGCTGTAATGCACGTATCTTCAGTCGTTCCGTTTGTTTGTTGTGTGTGCATGTGGATTCCTTTTCCTGACGAGTGCAGTGCCGCAAGGAGGTCGTCGATGAAGATGTTGAAGAGAGTGGGTGATAGAGGGCAACCCTGCCTCAGGCCGACTTCTTGTTGAATCGTTTTTGATGTAAAATTCCCGATGTGATATTTGTTCGTGCAGTCCCTGTATAGTTCCTGGATAATGTCTATGATGTCTTTTGGTAATCCCATTGATCTCATCTTTGCAGTGAGCATGCTATGGGGAATAGCGTCATATGCTTTCTCCAGGTCGAGGAAGGCAAGGAACAGATCTTTGTTTTCCATTTGCGCTATTTCTATGATTTGAGTGAGTATGAATATGTTGTCGCTTGTTCGCCTATTCCTCCGAAACCCGTTTTGTACGTCGGATAGTTTTGGGTCGCATTGGTATTGTAGTCTTTCCGTCAGAATCGACGCGAACAGTTTGTACACGTTACTCTGCAGCGCAATTGGCCGATATGAGTTGAATTCCTCTTTTGGCTTGCCTTTCCCTTTGTGAATTAGCTGGATATTTGCCACTCTCCATTGCTTCGGTATGCTTTTGGTCTGTAGGATATGGTTGAAGCACATAGTCAGTGTTTCGAGTGCATTGGGTTTTAGCACCTTTAGGAGTTCATTTGGGAGATTGTCTGGTCCCGTTGCCTTTCCTAGTGCGAGGCGCTTTATGTGGCGCTCTACCTCAGGTATGGTGATTGGTGGTGTTGGGATGGTGGAGTGCGCGACACGATTATTGTCTTCGTGAGCTGCTTGACTGGCATGTGGGAGTCTTTGTTGGAGTTGTTTCTGTTGGTCGCCGAAGAAAGCCGTCATAGCGTTTACGATATCGGTGGTGCTTGACAACCTATTTCCCTCTTTGTCGTGGAATATGTATCCGGGTTCTGTCTGTTCGCGTCCTGATAAACTCTCGAGGTATCTCCACAAGGCTACTCCGCTTCCCTTCTTTCCTTTGATTTGGGCTGCAACTTGTTTGTGGAATTGATGGACCTTCTTCGCCACGATCTGTTTTACTTTATTTTTCTGTTCCACATATCGTCGCTCTTCTACTGCGGAGTCCGTGTTTAGTTTCACTGCTCTCCGGAATTCCTTGTTTAGCTTCTTACGGTGGGTGATTTCCGTCTTCACTTCGTCGTCGAACCACGGTTGGTTAGGCTTTTTCTTTATGGTGGTATGTTTCGACGAGGTCTTCCCGATCGTCTTCGCAGCCGCGTCTTCAAGTTGTTCAATCAGTGTGTCGTAGTCACCGCACGGGGCAGTACACAGGCTCTTTTCGAGAGCGTCTGCAAATTCTTGTAGTTTTTCTTCGTTTTGGGTCTTCCAGCGTTGAATTTTCTTTTTTGGCTTTGGTTTAATTTGAATTGACGCAGTTCGGTGCTCTATTGCAATCGATAGTTTTATCAAGTTATGGTCGCTGTCACAGCTGAGTTCTCCTTCTTCGTCGATTTCAAGTGCCAACTTTGTCTGTTCACTATAGCACTTTTCATTTGCTAGCATATAGTCGATGGCGGATGTTTGGGATCCTCTTGACCATGTGACTGTACCCACGCAGAAAGGCTCCAGGTTTAGTATCGACATATTATTGTTTTCCGCGTATGTACGTAAGTCATGGGCAGATTCGCGGCCGTCTAACTCTAAGCAATGGCAGTTGAAATCCCCCATTATGAGGAGGTGGTCTTGTGTGCTGTCCATCTCATTTAGGTCCCGCTGCATACAGTCGTATATGGAGCTATTCCAGCGTCGGGCTTCATTGTCGGTTCCGGTGGCCATATAGACTACGCACATTGTTATTGTTGTTCCTCTTTCTGTTTCGAAGGAACTCCACATGTGTTCCTCACAACTCTTCGTCTTTTTATGTTTGATGGCGTGCTGTCGGTAAAGGAAGCCCACGCCACCGCCTCGCTTGGCATTCATATTTCGGTTTGTGCCGATCCAGTTCCAGTCGTCGTTTAGCAATGGGCGGTCTTGATCTCGAAGATGGGTTTCGGTTAGGCCGTACACGTGTATGTTTTCCCTGAGTCCATTTATTTGTAGTTCTTCCCATTTGATTTTGTTTGATCCTTGTATGTTGAGGCTAGCGACGGTGATCTTTTCAGTGCTGGTAGTACCTTTTTTTTTTTTTTTTTTTTTTTTTTTTTTTTTCTGGCTGGGTATTTCTTCGTTGGGTCCTGCGTCGTCTACCTTTTCGCTTGCTGAAGTTGTGTTCTTCTGCAGGTAGTGCGTGTGATGGCGGTGGGACGGTTGTTAGTAAAAGCGTGGTCTCTGGGGGGGCCAATCCCTGTACGGCCTCCGGAATCCCGCGGGGTGGGTCCGCTGCACGAACCTGTGGTGGTTCAGGGGCTGTGTCCGGCAGGGCCACAGGTCTCGCATTGATCGCTGGTTGTTGTAGTACGGGTCTTCGCGGTGGTTGGCATTGATACATAAAAAATCCCTTATCCTTACAGACAGTTGATCTGCTACCCTGTCGCCCCCTTCAGGTGTGAAATGGATGTCGACCAGTCCGGAGTCTCTCACACCTCGTAGAGCGTGGTAGTTGTTGATGAATATCACCCTTGTCAGTTTTTGACAAGCTGATATTAGTTGCATGTTGGTTTCTCGGATTTTGTCGCGCAGCTCAGGTCCCCTATCTTTAACAAAGGGGATCGAACAGACTGCAAAAGTGGTGTGTGGCTCTTCGCTTTGTTGTGCTATGAAGTCTGTGATCTTTGTTACAACTTGGTTGGGTTGGTCTCCGTTTAGGATGTCGTTCAGACCTGCCATAATTATGACCATTCGTTCTTCATCTTGCGTTCGGGGCGTTTCTATAGCCTTGTCAATTATATCCGCGGTTTTTGCGCCTGGTATGCCGGTGACAGTTAGCCGTGTGTCTCTGTAGAAATTTCTCAGTAGCGGCCTTTTCACCCTGTTCACGTTTGAGTCGCCAAACAGCCACACCCTCTGCCTTCGTGTGCCTGGTCGTGCGGATGCGTCGTCCGCTCCTTTTTCCTCTTGACCCCTTTTCGCTTGGGGATTACGGGGCTCGTTGTCTCCGCTTGTTGGCCGGTTCTTCTCACTTGCGGCTTCCTGACCTGATTGTGCTGCTACGGAGTAGGTTTTCCGATGTCCGCCATCATGCGTCGCCTCGTTTGTGACTTCGTCGTCTGATCGAGGTTCAGTGGCGCTCTTTTCCATGTCGGGACGGGTGTTTTGGATTTCTTGCAGTGTCTCACGTAGAAGCGAATTTTCCTTCTCTAGTGAGCTAACCATTAGTGTAAGGGACTCGATAGCATCTTGGTGGTTCTTGTTTTGTTCTGACATAGCTTGGATTTCCTCGGTCAACGATTTCACCTCATCTTTTGCTTTTTCGGCGTTCTCCTTTTGCTCCGTTAGGACTTTTTCGAAGTCTTCAAACTTCTCGCATATTTTGCACACAAAAGGATCTTGTGAGCGCTGTGCTTCTTCAAAGCTGGTAAAGCAGGTTTCTTCTACATACATCCAGCGAAGGCAGCGATCGCACTGAATTATTCTGTCTAATTCATCTTGGTTCTTGTTCTTCTTTTTAGGCATATCTATGCTCCTCTCTACCGATCGAGGTGTGCAGTAAGATAGAAAGGCAGACACTGACCTTTGAATTTGCCGCTCCGAACTCTCTGGCTTCTCGATTATTTCTCCGAGTCTTTCGTCCGAGTCTTTCCGAGTCTTTCCGAGTCTTTCCGAGTCTTTCTCCGAGTCTTTCTCGATTATTTCTCTCGAGTCTAATTGTGGCCGCGGCGCGGCGCTCGCGCTCCGTCAGGTACTTGCTCCTCTGAAATGAGGTTGCTGTAATGCACTCTTTCAGATGTACTTGTGTGTCCAGTGGAAGCAGAAAAAAATATTTTGATAAGTAAAAACGCTTATCGTGTATCAAGGAACGATCTCTCCGTGAATTTTTCGCCTACAGTTTTTGTTAGTGCAAAGCGAGAAGCTTTTATTTTGGAATGCGGGGAAGCCGCCGTAAAGAGGGCTCCGCGTTGGCTGGACGGCTTGAATGTCTCCGCAAGCGTGGTGCTCTCGCAGTCAAGAAGCTATTCTCTTTTTTCTTTTTTTTTATTTGCGATAAAACACGACACCCGAAGAAGCACAAAGGTTGTTATCCGACATCGTGCAGGATGGTACGCGTATTTACATCACCACCAACGCACGACCACGAGATGTACATTGATAATGGTTTGCATTGATCAGTATTAGTTCCCGGGAACACCTCGCAGTGTAGGGTAATGATGTCATTGGGCTGGTTAATCCGCATTTGCATTCTAGCTGTTGCACGAGAGCTTTGTCGCGTATGCACAGCGCTTTGGGAAACAGGAGCCTTTTGTCGTAATTGTGATTCATCCGCTGGGATAGAGAGTTACATATTTCGCATGCCACCATACACGAATTTAATACCAAGGTACCAGAACGCACTTCTGTCGCAGGCTTTGCACACGCGCGGTACAGGATTCAGTGCATGCGCTTCCTGTTTCTCGAAGACGATTTTCATCTTGGTGTACCGGGGGGGGGGGGGGGGGGGGGAATCCCATATCTACTAGAATTAGGGCTTTTTAGCTTTTCTGGCAGGTATATATTGGTGGTGTTGCAGTATTGTTCCTTTTTTTTTGGTGGTGGTGGTAAAATATCCGGTGCAACGCTTTGAGCAGCATATGCTTGTACAGAAGTAAATTGAAACTGAACACCAAAGAGATAGTGTATAATGTAGAAGTAATGTGTTGTTCAAGATTTCAGTGTTCGTCAACATAAATTAGAGACTAGATACCGACTTTATTTTGTAGTTCCCAAAAGCGAGCGATTGGCATGCATGACAAGATATAAGAAACTAAGAGCCAGAACCTTCGGAACCGCACCGTGTCCCATCATCAGAGCGTCCCGCCCCTCCTTGCCCCCACTCACACACACAAAGGTGTCTTAACTGCTTGACACGTACCGAGATTAAACTTTCTCAGTCCCAGCTTATGCAACGACCCACATAACGCGCGATTCCGGAAAGATCGCATCTGACGACTTTCGATTACACAGCTTCTAACTTTCTTTCTTCCCTCCTGACTTTCTTTCCTCCATACCACTCAAATGTGGCTTTTCGGAACAACGTTTGCTTCCTTTGGGGTATGTTAGCGTGTTAGCGCAGCGGTCAAAGTACGCGCGCACCACAGAGAGAAGGGCACGATACCCGAGACGGCCGGGGAGAAGCGACAGAGGATTCCGTCGGAGGCATTCGACACTACACCTTTGGCAATGTCAGATGTTTGTCTTACGTATTAAAGTTTTTTTTCTTCTTATTTCCGATTCTATTTCTATCGGACAGGTAGCTTCCATCAATGAGACAAAAACGAGGTAGCAGAAACCGAAAAAAAAAAGAAAAGAAGAGAAAAAATAATTGTAGCTGACCAGAAAATACTAACTCGTTACTGGAGACACCGTTGTTTATGCTTATCAAACAAACATTCGTTTTGAACGCTTTTTAGTAGAGTATTCGAGCAGAAACGGCGCATTGCCGTGCAGGCGATTTCGCGGAGCTAGTACCGGAGGGAACGCGAGCGCCGCGCCGCGGCCAGCAATTGACTCGATAAATTGGGACGTCGTTTTTCAGCGGAGTTCGGTCTCCTTACTTCTCCTCCGTGGTCAGCGCCTTGTATAGTAACGTGGTAAAGTCGGTAAAGTAGTCAGGAAAATATTTCGGAAACGTTACTATGGGAGCTTGACATGGAGGAGGTTGAACGTTGAACCACGGAGAGAGAAAGAAGCGAAAGAAGGAGTTTGATTTCCGCAGCTTTCCAAGTTTCCAAGCGGTAAATATGATCGTCCGAGCGCGGCGCTCGCGTGCCCAGGCCGGATTCCGAAACCTATAGACCGTGCATTATTTTGTGAACGTTTTCATCAAAACAACGAAACAAGGATTATTTGACATTGCAGATCCACATATTGTGTCCTCAAAACTACCTCATTAGTTTTTTTCGCATGTACTATCGTATTTTTTAGCAGACGGAGACATTTTACTGCAGCGCTTTCCAGGACGCTGAGAATTTCGCGATATTTTGGCTTATTTATCGAACATAAAGTAGTCGTTGTTTGTCTGCGTGCAACTAAACCAAGCTGTATTTAAGCAGAAGTGTGTGAAAACGGGATAGTTGGTAAATAGACATAGCACGACCAAAGCAGCAAAGACACCCAGAAAGACAGAAGCAGTGGGTTTATACAGAATCCCAATCATGGAGGGGTGTCCGAAAAAATTGGGGTGGGAGGGGTCATTATTATAGTGACGTCATTACAGCTTAACATATCACTACCGACATGTGTCTAAAGCTGAAATCGCAAGGACACCCCTGTAGGGGGTACACAGGTGAAGGGGGGGGTTAGGGGGTGTAGGGGGGTCTGGATAAATCACTGGACAGAAGAAAGTTGACACCACGACTGCGTACTCAGAACTGAAGGAAAATGTGTGAAGGAAATGATGTGGCATTTACAATATTAAATTTTCCTTCAGTTGTGTGTCGTGGGTGTCAACGTGTTTCTGTCTGTCTGAGTGTATCAGTATTGCAGTTGTCCAATGTACCCGAAGTAGAAAAAAAAAAGGTTGATCTTGTAAGAAATTCGACTTACAGTTAGGGACGTCCCCAGCACTACCACCCCCGCACGTCCAAAAATCTTGCAGCACCTCCCCCCCCCAAAAAAAAAGAGGGAGAGAAAGAAAAAAAAATACCGACCAGAAAGGCCAAAAACGACACATAAGCAGCGGATACGGGCGTCTCTCCCCGGTATGGACCCCCCAGAGATGATAATCCTGCGTATATCCCAGCTTACACTGCTGGCTAGATTCCACAGTGATTGCTTCATAAGTGTCACTCTGCAGTGAATACGTTTGCTAGCGTTCAAAACAGCTCTCCAACTGCTGTGTGTGCTGTGTGTTTCGGTTGTTGTATGTCTGGTGCTTCTCCTTCATAAGCTTTTCATAAGCGGCGCGTTTCAAGGAAAAGTGTCGGTGACGATCCGTGGTCAAAACGTGGAGAGGAAAGTACAACGCGTGAGAGAGGAGGAGGGCAGTGGAGAGTAGGTCACGGAGCGGAAGCCAATGTACGCGCACCGCGGCGGGTGACGTCACGGAGAGGAGCCCACCTGACGCGGAAGCGGTCCTGGCGGCCCGCAGATACGCGGGCGATTTCGAACTTGCGGGTGTGCAAGGTGCGTATGAGCTGAATTCAAGTATACGATGGAGTGTGAACCGAGTACGAGTGCCGGGCCAAGCAGGCGCCAAAAGAAGACGGATTCTGAGTGCAGGCGACGAGCTGCCGAAACCGAGGAACAACGCAAACAACGTCAGGCAGAGGATGCCGCTGCTCGGCGCCGAAAGCGGCCTAACGAGACGGAGGAAGAACGAGAGCAGCATTTTAAAACATGCCCCCTTCCGTCACCTCGGACTGAACTCCTCGCAGCCTCCTAGTGACCCCACTGGTTATAAGGTTGGCTATAAGGTTCTTTTGTGGCAAGTTGAATTATATCAATTCAGCTCGAGATTTTGCCAAGCCAAGGGAACGTTTTCTTGCAAGAAATAGAGAGCCCATGTAGGGTATACCCTAACCCATCAAAAACACCGTTCCCTCAGCTCAACAGCTCAGTTGGTACTTTTTCTGCGCCTATTTGACGCACCGACTTCAGCAGCACGACTAGTCTATACCACGCGCCGACACGGCAGAGCGGGAGCAGGTTTTCCTCGCGTAAGTAACGCAGCTCCAACCTGCGCGCCCAAACGTTGGTACTTTTTCTGCGCCTATTTGACGTACCGACTTCAGTAGCACGACTAGTCTATGCCATGCGCCGACACGGCAGAGCGGGAGCAGCTTTTCCTCGCGTAAGTAACGCAGCTCCAACCTGCGCGCCCAAACGTTGGTACTTTTTCTGCGCCTATTTGACGCACCGACTTCAGTAGCACGACTAGTCTATACCATGCGCCGACACGGCAGAGCGGGAGCAGCTTTTCCTCGCGTAAGTAACGCAGCTCCAACCTGCGCGCCCAAACGTTGGTACTTTTTCTGCGCCTATTTGACGCACCGACTTCAGTAGCACGACTAGTCTATACCATGCGCCGAAACGGCAGAGCGGGAGCAGCTTTTCCTCGCGTAAGTAACGCAGCTCCAACCTGCGCGCCCAAACGTTGGTACTTTTTCCGCGCCTATTTGACGCACCGACTTCAGTAGCACGACTAGTCTATACCATGCGCCGAAACGGCAGAGCGGGAGCAGCTTTTCCTCGCGTAAGTAACGCAGCTCCAACCTGCGCGCCCAAACGTTGGTACTTTTTCTGCGCCTATTTGACGCACCGACTTCAGTAGCACGACTAGTCTATACCATGCGCCGACACGGCAGAGCGGGAGCAGCTTTTCCTCGCGTAAGTAACGCAGCTCCAACCTGCGCGCCCAAACGTTGGTACTTTTTCTGCGCCTATTTGACGCACCGACTTCAGTAGCACGACTAGTCTATACCATGCGCCGACACGGCAGAGCGGGAGCAGCTTTTCCTCGCGTAAGTAACGCAGCTCCAACCTGCGCGCCCAAACGTTGGTACTTTTTCTGCGCCTATCTAACGCACCGACTTCAGTAGCACGACTAGTCTATACCATGCGCCGACACGGCAGAGCGGGAGCAGCTTTTCCTCGCGTAAGTAACGCAGCTCCAACCTGCGCGCCCAAACGTTGGTACTTTTTCTGCGCCTATTTGACGCACCGACTTCAGTAGCACGACTAGTCTATACCATGCGCCGACACGGCAGAGCGGGAGCAGCTTTTCCTCGCGTAAGTAACGCAGCTCCAACCTGCGCGCCCAAACGTTGGTACTTTTTCTGCGCCTATCTAACGCACCGACTTCAGTAGCACGACTAGTCTATACCATGCGCCGACACGGCAGAGCGGGAGCAGCTTTTCCTCGCGTAAGTAACGCAGCTCCAACCTGCGCGCCCAAACGTTGGTACTTTTTCTGCGCCTATCTAACGCACCGACTTCAGTAGCACGACTAGTCTATACCATGCGCCGACACGGCAGAGCGGGAGCAGCTTTTCCTCGCGTAAGTAACGCAGCTCCAACCTGCGCGCCCAAACGTTGGTACTTTTTCTGCGCCTATTTGACGCACCGACTTCAGTAGCACGACTAGTCTATACCATGCGCCGACACGGCAGAGCGGGAGCAGCTTTTCCTCGCGTAAGTAACGCAGCTCCAACCTGCGCGCCCAAACGTTGGTACTTTTTCTGCGCCTATTTGACGCACCGACTTCAGTAGCACGACTAGTCTATACCATGCGCCGACACGGCAGAGCGGGAGCAGCTTTTCCTCGCGTAAGTAACGCAGCTCCAACCTGCGCGCCCAAACGTTGGTACTTTTTCTGCGCCTATTTGACGCACCGACTTCAGTAGCACGACTAGTCTATACCATGCGCCGACACGGCAGAGCGGGAGCAGCTTTTCCTCGCGTAAGTAACGCAGCTCCAACCTGCGCGCCCAAACGTTGGTACTTTTTCTGCGCCTATTTGACGCACCGACTTCAGTAGCACGACTAGTCTATAGTATGCGCAGACACGGCAGAGCGGGAACAGCTTTTCCTCGCGTAAGTAACGCAGCTCCAACCTGCGCGCCCAAACGTTGGTACTTTTTCTGCGCCTATTTGACGCACCGACTTCAGTAGCACGACTAGTCTATACCATGCGCCGACACGGCAGAGCGGGAGCAGCTTTTCCTCGCGTAAGTAACGCAGCTCCAACCTGCGCGCCCAAACGTTGGTACTTTTTCTGCGCCTATTTGACGCACCGACTTCAGTAGCACGACTAGTCTATACCATGCGCCGACACGGCAGAGCGGGAGCAGCTTTTCCTCGCGTAAGTAACGCAGCTCCAACCTGCGCGCCCAAACGTTGGTACTTTTTCTGCGCCTATTTGACGCACCGACTTCAGTAGCACGACTAGTCTATACCATGCGCCGACACGGCAGAGCGGGAGCAGCTTTTCCTCGCGTAAGTAACGCAGCTCCAACCTGCGCGCCCAAACGTTGGTACTTTTTCTGCGCCTATTTGACGCACCGACTTCAGCAGCACGACTAGTCTATACCACGCGCCGACACGGCAGAGCGGGAGCAGCTTTTCATCGCGTAAGTAACGCAGCTCCAACCTGCGCGCCCAAACGTTGGTACTTTTTCTGCGCCTATTTGACGCACCGACTTCAGTAGCACGACTAGTCTATACCATGCGCCGACACGGCAGAGCGGGAGCAGCTTTTCCTCGCGTAAGTAACGCAGCTCCAACCTGCGCGCCCAAACGTTGGTACTTTTTCTGCGCCTATTTGACGCACCGACTTCAGCAGCACGACTAGTCTATACCACGCGCCGACACGGCAGAGCGGGAGCAGCTTTTCATCGCGTAAGTAACGCAGCTCCAACCTGCGCGCCCAAACGTTGGTACTTTTTCTGCGCCTATTTGACGCACCGACTTCAGTAGCACGACTAGTCCATACCATGCGCCGACACGGCAGAGCGGGAGCAGCTTTTCCTCGCGTAAGTAACGCAGCTCCAACCTGCGCGCCCAAACGTTGGTACTTTTTCTGCGCCTATTTGACGCACCGACTTCAGTAGCACGACTAGTCTATACCATGCGCCGACACGGCAGAGCGGGAGCAGCTTTTCCTCGCGTAAGTAACGCAGCTCCAACCTGCGCGCCCAAACGTTGGTACTTTTTCCGCGCCTATTTGACGCACCGACTTCAGTAGCACGACTAGTCTATACCATGCGCCGAAACGGCAGAGCGGGAGCAGCTTTTCCTCGCGTAAGTAACGCAGCTCCAACCTGCGCGCCCAAACGTTGGTACTTTTTCTGCGCCTATCTAACGCACCGACTTCAGTAGCACGACTAGTCTATACCATGCGCCGACACGGCAGAGCGGGAGCAGCTTTTCCTCGCGTAAGTAACGCAGCTCCAACCTGCGCGCCCAAACGTTGGTACTTTTTCTGCGCCTATTTGACGCACCGACTTCAGTAGCACGACTAGTCTATACCATGCGCCGACACGGCAGAGCGGGAGCAGCTTTTCCTCGCGTAAGTAACGCAGCTCCAACCTGCGCGCCCAAACGTTGGTACTTTTTCTGCGCCTATTTGACGCACCGACTTCAGTAGCACGACTAGTCTATACCATGCGCCGACACGGCAGAGCGGGAGCAGCTTTTCCTCGCGTAAGTAACGCAGCTCCAACCTGCGCGCCCAAACGTTGGTACTTTTTCTGCGCCTATTTGACGCACCGACTTCAGTAGCACGACTAGTCTATACCATGCGCCGACACGGCAGAGCGGGAGCAGCTTTTCCTCGCGTAAGTAACGCAGCTCCAACCTGCGCGCCCAAACGTTGGTACTTTTTCTGCGCCTATTTGACGCACCGACTTCAGTAGCACGACTAGTCTATAGTATGCGCCGACACGGCAGAGCGGGAACAGCTTTTCCTCGCGTAAGTAACGCAGCTCCAACCTGCGCGCCCAAACGTTGGTACTTTTTCTGCGCCTATTTGACGCACCGACTTCAGTAGCACGACTAGTCTATACCATGCGCCGACACGGCAGAGCGGGAGCAGCTTTTCCTCGCGTAAGTAACGCAGCTCCAACCTGCGCGCCCAAACGTTGGTACTTTTTCTGCGCCTATTTGACGCACCGACTTCAGTAGCACGACTAGTCTATACCATGCGCCGACACGGCAGAGCGGGAGCAGCTTTTCCTCGCGTAAGTAACGCAGCTCCAACCTGCGCGCCCAAACGTTGGTACTTTTTCTGCGCCTATTTGACGCACCGACTTCAGTAGCACGACTAGTCTATACCATGCGCCGACACGGCAGAGCGGGAGCAGCTTTTCCTCGCGTAAGTAACGCAGCTCCAACCTGCGCGCCCAAACGTTGGTACTTTTTCTGCGCCTATTTGACGCACCGACTTCAGCAGCACGACTAGTCTATACCACGCGCCGACACGGCAGAGCGGGAGCAGCTTTTCATCGCGTAAGTAACGCAGCTCCAACCTGCGCGCCCAAACGTTGGTACTTTTTCTGCGCCTATTTGACGCACCGACTTCAGTAGCACGACTAGTCTATACCATGCGCCGACACGGCAGAGCGGGAGCAGCTTTTCCTCGCGTAAGTAACGCAGCTCCAACCTGCGCGCCCAAACGTTGGTACTTTTTCTGCGCCTATTTGACGCACCGACTTCAGCAGCACGACTAGTCTATACCACGCGCCGACACGGCAGAGCGGGAGCAGCTTTTCATCGCGTAAGTAACGCAGCTCCAACCTGCGCGCCCAAACGTTGGTACTTTTTCTGCGCCTATTTGACGCACCGACTTCAGTAGCACGACTAGTCCATACCATGCGCCGACACGGCAGAGCGGGAGCAGCTTTTCCTCGCGTAAGTAACGCAGCTCCAACCTGCGCGCCCAAACGTTGGTACTTTTTCTGCGCCTATTTGACGCACCGACTTCAGTAGCACGACTAGTCTATACCATGCGCCGACACGGCAGAGCGGGAGCAGCTTTTCCTCGCGTAAGTAACGCAGCTCCAACCTGCGCGCCCAAACGTTGGTACTTTTTCCGCGCCTATTTGACGCACCGACTTCAGTAGCACGACTAGTCTATACCATGCGCCGAAACGGCAGAGCGGGAGCAGCTTTTCCTCGCGTAAGTAACGCAGCTCCAACCTGCGCGCCCAAACGTTGGTACTTTTTCTGCGCCTATTTGACGCACCAACTTCAGTAGCACGACTAGTCTATACCATGCGCCGACACGGCAGAGCGGGAGCAGCTTTTCCTCGCGTAAGTAACGCAGCTCCAACCTGCGCGCCCAAACGTTGGTACTTTTTCTGCGCCTATTTGACGCACCGACTTCAGTAGCACGACTAGTCTATACCATGCGCCGACACGGCAGAGCGGGAGCAGCTTTTCCTCGCGTAAGTAACGCAGCTCCAACCTGCGCGCCCAAACGTTGGTACTTTTTCTGCGCCTATCTAACGCACCGACTTGAGTAGCACGACTAGTCTATACCATGCGCCGACACGGCAGAGCGGGAGCAGCTTTTCCTCGCGTAAGTAACGCAGCTCCAACCTGCGCGCCCAAACGTTGGTACTTTTTCTGCGCCTATTTGACGCACCGACTTCAGTAGCACGACTAGTCTATACCATGCGCCGACACGGCAGAGCGGGAGCAGCTTTTCCTCGCGTAAGTAACGCAGCTCCAACCTGCGCGCCCAAACGTTGGTACTTTTTCTGCGCCTATCTAACGCACCGACTTCAGTAGCACGACTAGTCTATACCATGCGCCGACACGGCAGAGCGGGAGCAGCTTTTCCTCGCGTAAGTAACGCAGCTCCAACCTGCGCGCCCAAACGTTGGTACTTTTTCTGCGCCTATTTGACGCGCCGACTTCAGTAGCACGACTAGTCTATACCATGCGCCGACACGGCAGAGCGGGAGCAGCTTTTCCTCGCGTAAGTAACGCAGCTCCAACCTGCGCGCCCAAACGTTGGTACTTTTTCTGCGCCTATTTGACGCACCGACTTCAGCAGCACGACTAGTCTATACCACGCGCCGACACGGCAGAGCGGGAGCAGCTTTTCATCGCGTAAGTAACGCAGCTCCAACCTGCGCGCCCAAACGTTGGTACTTTTTCTGCGCCTATTTGACGCACCGACTTCAGTAGCACGACTAGTCTATACCATGCGCCGACACGGCAGAGCGGGAGCAGCTTTTCCTCGCGTAAGTAACGCAGCTCCAACCTGCGCGCCCAAACGTTGGTACTTTTTCTGCGCCTATTTGACGCACCGACTTCAGCAGCACGACTAGTCTATACCACGCGCCGACACGGCAGAGCGGGAGCAGCTTTTCATCGCGTAAGTAACGCAGCTCCAACCTGCGCGCCCAAACGTTGGTACTTTTTCTGCGCCTATTTGACGCACCGACTTCAGTAGCACGACTAGTCCATACCATGCGCCGACACGGCAGAGCGGGAGCAGCTTTTCCTCGCGTAAGTAACGCAGCTCCAACCTGCGCGCCCAAACGTTGGTACTTTTTCTGCGCCTATTTGACGCACCGACTTCAGTAGCACGACTAGTCTATACCATGCGCCGACACGGCAGAGCGGGAGCAGCTTTTCCTCGCGTAAGTAACGCAGCTCCAACCTGCGCGCCCAAACGTTGGTACTTTTTCCGCGCCTATTTGACGCACCGACTTCAGTAGCACGACTAGTCTATACCATGCGCCGAAACGGCAGAGCGGGAGCAGCTTTTCCTCGCGTAAGTAACGCAGCTCCAACCTGCGCGCCCAAACGTTGGTACTTTTTCTGCGCCTATTTGACGCACCGACTTCAGTAGCACGACTAGTCTATACCATGCGCCGACACGGCAGAGCGGGAGCAGCTTTTCCTCGCGTAAGTAACGCAGCTCCAACCTGCGCGCCCAAACGTTGGTACTTTTTCTGCGCCTATTTGACGCACCGACTTCAGTAGCACGACTAGTCTATACCATGCGCCGACACGGCAGAGCGGGAGCAGCTTTTCCTCGCGTAAGTAACGCAGCTCCAACCTGCGCGCCCAAACGTTGGTACTTTTTCTGCGCCTATTTGACGCACCGACTTCAGTAGCACGACTAGTCTATACCATGCGCCGACACGGCAGAGCGGGAGCAGCTTTTCCTCGCGTAAGTAACGCAGCTCCAACCTGCGCGCCCAAACGTTGGTACTTTTTCTGCGCCTATTTGACGCACCGACTTCAGTAGCACGACTAGTCTATACCATGCGCCGACACGGCAGAGCGGGAGCAGCTTTTCCTCGCGTAAGTAACGCAGCTCCAACCTGCGCGCCCAAACGTTGGTACTTTTTCTGCGCCTATTTGACGCACCGACTTCAGTAGCACGACTAGTCTATACCATGCGCCGACACGGCAGAGCGGGAGCAGCTTTTCCTCGCGTAAGTAACGCAGCTCCAACCTGCGCGCCCAAACGTTGGTACTTTTTCTGCGCCTATTTGACGCACCGACTTCAGTAGCACGACTAGTCTATACCATGCGCCGACACGGCAGAGCGGGAGCAGCTTTTCCTCGCGTAAGTAACGCAGCTCCAACCTGCGCGCCCAAACGTTGGTACTTTTTCTGCGCCTATTTGACGCACCGACTTCAGTAGCACGACTAGTCTATACCATGCGCCGACACGGCAGAGCGGGAGCAGCTTTTCCTCGCGTAAGTAACGCAGCTCCAACCTGCGCGCCCAAACGTTGGTACTTTTTCTGCGCCTATCTAACGCACCGACTTCAGTAGCACGACTAGTCTATACCATGCGCCGACACGGCAGAGCGGGAGCAGCTTTTCCTCGCGTAAGTAACGCAGCTCCAACCTGCGCGCCCAAACGTTGGTACTTTTTCTGCGCCTATTTGACGCACCGACTTCAGTAGCACGACTAGTCTATACCATGCGCCGACACGGCAGAGCGGGAGCAGCTTTTCCTCGCGTAAGTAACGCAGCTCCAACCTGCGCGCCCAAACGTTGGTACTTTTTCTGCGCCTATTTGACGCACCGACTTCAGTAGCACGACTAGTCTATACCATGCGCCGACACGGCAGAGCGGGAGCAGCTTTTCCTCGCGTAAGTAACGCAGCTCCAACCTGCGCGCCCAAACGTTGGTACTTTTTCTGCGCCTATTTGACGCACCGACTTCAGTAGCACGACTAGTCTATACCATGCGCCGACACGGCAGAGCGGGAGCAGCTTTTCCTCGCGTAAGTAACGCAGCTCCAACCTGCGCGCCCAAACGTTGGTACTTTTTCTGCGCCTATTTGACGCACCGACTTCAGTAGCACGACTAGTCTATACCATGCGCCGACACGGCAGAGCGGGAGCAGCTTTTCCTCGCGTAAGTAACGCAGCTCCAACCTGCGCGCCCAAACGTTGGTACTTTTTCTGCGCCTATTTGACGCACCGACTTCAGTAGCACGACTAGTCTATAGTATGCGCAGACACGGCAGAGCGGGAACAGCTTTTCCTCGCGTAAGTAACGCAGCTCCAACCTGCGCGCCCAAACGTTGGTACTTTTTCTGCGCCTATTTGACGCACCGACTTCAGTAGCACGACTAGTCTATACCATGCGCCGACACGGCAGAGCGGGAGCAGCTTTTCCTCGCGTAAGTAACGCAGCTCCAACCTGCGCGCCCAAACGTTGGTACTTTTTCTGCGCCTATTTGACGCACCGACTTCAGTAGCACGACTAGTCTATACCATGCGCCGACACGGCAGAGCGGGAGCAGCTTTTCCTCGCGTAAGTAACGCAGCTCCAACCTGCGCGCCCAAACGTTGGTACTTTTTCTGCGCCTATTTGACGCACCGACTTCAGTAGCACGACTAGTCTATACCATGCGCCGACACGGCAGAGCGGGAGCAGCTTTTCCTCGCGTAAGTAACGCAGCTCCAACCTGCGCGCCCAAACGTTGGTACTTTTTCTGCGCCTATTTGACGCACCGACTTCAGTAGCACGACTAGTCTATAGCATGCGCAGACACGGCAGAGCGGGAGCAGCTTTTCCTCGCGTAAGTAACGCAGCTCCAACCTGCGCGCCCAAACGTTGGTACTTTTTCTGCGCCTATTTGACGCACCGACTTCAGTAGCACGACTAGTCTATACCATGCGCCGACACGGCAGAGCGGGAGCAGCTTTTCCTCGCGTAAGTAACGCAGCTCCAACCTGCGCGCCCAAACGTTGGTACTTTTTCTGCGCCTATTTGACGCACCGACTTCAGTAGCACGACTAGTCTATAGTATGCGCAGACACGGCAGAGCGGGAACAGCTTTTCCTCGCGTAAGTAACGCAGCTCCAACCTGCGCGCCCAAACGTTGGTACTTTTTCTGCGCCTATTTGACGCACCGACTTCAGTAGCACGACTAGTCTATACCATGCGCCGACACGGCAGAGCGGGAGCAGCTTTTCCTCGCGTAAGTAACGCAGCTCCAACCTGCGCGCCCAAACGTTGGTACTTTTTCTGCGCCTATTTGACGCACCGACTTCAGTAGCACGACTAGTCTATACCATGCGCCGACACGGCAGAGCGGGAGCAGCTTTTCCTCGCGTAAGTAACGCAGCTCCAACCTGCGCGCCCAAACGTTGGTACTTTTTCTGCGCCTATTTGACGCACCGACTTCAGTAGCACGACTAGTCTATACCATGCGCCGACACGGCAGAGCGGGAGCAGCTTTTCCTCGCGTAAGTAACGCAGCTCCAACCTGCGCGCCCAAACGTTGGTACTTTTTCTGCGCCTATTTGACGCACCGACTTCAGTAGCACGACTAGTCTATAGCATGCGCAGACACGGCAGAGCGGGAGCAGCTTTTCCTCGCGTAAGTAACGCAGCTCCAACCTGCGCGCCCAAACGTTGGTACTTTTTCTGCGCCTATTTGACGCACCGACTTCAGTAGCACGACTAGTCTATACCATGCGCCGACACGGCAGAGCGGGAGCAGCTTTTCCTCGCGTAAGTAACGCAGCTCCAACCTGCGCGCCCAAACGTTGGTACTTTTCCCCCGAGTGTTTCATGCGCAGACTTCACTAGCACGGCCCGCAGATACCACGCAAGAATAGCGCAGAGCGAGCGCAAGGTTTCTTCCTGGAATTAACACACCCCTCTATCGCGCTACGTTTTTGAGTGAAAACTGCGTCAATTATGCGAGTAAATGGGAGTTGATTAGGTGAGGAAACCATAATAGGATCCTTCATTCACGAAAGCCTGGTGGCGGGTGGGAATTTTCTCGTTTATTGGTATTATGGTTGTACTTGTCGTGCACATCCTCGACAGTAACGAACATAGTCGCAAATCAAGCAGATTTGGTGGCAGATGGCACTGCAAAGTAAGAACTCTCCTCTGTCTACCTACTTTGGAAACTGACAGTGCATGTGACGGAGAGCAATGCGTTTTATTTTGTTGACGACGGCTCCAAGGAAAAGCTACCGTACAACTGGACACAACAACAGTAACAATGGCTCTGACTAGAACAGCAGCAGGGTTACAAAGTAATACGCCCGTCACCGAAGAGATAACCAATGGAATGGAACCTTGAGCAGCCCATCGAATGGGCACAAGAAAATGGCAGGAGTGACCTCGGGATGGATTACTTGAAAGAGAACAACTCTAGTGTAATAGCAACTACTATGTATGTATGTATGTATAGATCGCTGTGTATCACAGGATGGATGGAATGGTGTCAGTAGCGTTGCTGGAACTCATGATGCCATCGGTTGAAGTCCACATAGAAAACGGATATAGAGCCGTTCGTCAGCCCTGCCAGCAGGAATCTGGAAAAAAGATTAAATAACTCTCTGTCCAACAGGCTTTTGGTGGCACGCAGAAGGCTAAGCATGTGTACAACAGGCTTCGTTAGCATGCAGAAAGGTATACAAGAAAGCATCTCACTTTTGGTCATGCGAGAGCGCTAGGGAGCGTACTCCGCCCTCACAGGCTGGGAAGGCGTACAAGAGACCCAGGTTGAAGGTCCTCCAAACTTCGACGATCCCGCTCTCGGATCCGCTCACCATGTACTCGCCGTCCCGACTCAACGTCATGCACTGCGTGCATAAACTTGTCTTATCACATGCTCTTTATCTTTCTTCCCTCTTCACCTGAATGTTATCATGATGAGAGAGATGATGCAGACGACGTCCATTCATGGTGAAATTGCACAGGTTGCCCACCCCGTAGGACACGACGATGAGGCCCTCTCGCGAGAGGGCGCACATCTCTGGAGGTCCCAGATCGCCGGGAGCCTCTAGGGAACGCAGTAGGTCGCCGCTCGTTGTGTGCACCAGCACGGGTCCCCCTAAAAACGTTGCCATCAAAATTACGCCTGTTGTGAAAGGTATGAACACGTTACCCTTGGAGCCGCTTACAACGAGGCCTAATTCTGCAGACACCACAATGCAGTTGACTTGGTTCTCGTGTCCCGTAAGCGTTGCTCGAGGCGTCGGGGTGTCTGCAAGAGACAAGAGCTTTCGTCTCCGAGCTTCCGAGAATATTCAATGGCCAACCTGGGTTAGCATTATCCCCGGCAATGGCCTGGGTCCGTGCATTCCAATGCCACAGAAGCACGGTGCAGTCCACAGAGCCTGAAGCAATGTAGCAGTCGGAGGTGATGTTGCATTCGGAGCGTGCCAGGCAGGTGACAACGCCGAAATGGCCGTAGACGATCTGCACGATCTTGGCTGCAATGCGTTCAGTAATTAGCGTTCGAGCCTGTCGGGACTCTGGTCGCCCAGAGGTCGTGTGGTGAAGGTCGGGTGAAATCGGAATTTAGCCGACCTTCGTCAACGTTCTTCGCGAGATAATCAAGTGGCTCATCGCTTCCTGACTGGCAAATTGTCTATTAGTGTAGTCAATCAAGTGCAGTGACGTAAAACGTTCGCGCTGAAAGTGAACTCGATGGGCTGTCCTCAAAGCGGGAACAAAGTCCATTTGCAAAACAAAAGGAAAACGTGACAGTGAAAACGAAATTCAGAAAAATGAGAGCACGCTTCATAATGAACCCTGAGACTGGTGAAATAACACACATACACTAGTCTCTCACACCCTCTCCTTACATAGCACAGCGACGAGACCAAATATGCCGACTTAAAGTGACGGTCGCATCCAGAAACCCATCTATGAAACCACTATGTTCGGCATCGGCCGACCCTCTAACTCGGCTAATTATTTCGTCCGAAAAGTGCTTAGATATCAATTAAATTAATTTTAAAGGCGGCAGCGAGATCAGCGTGACGTCACTCCCTAACAGGAGGAGTGCGAGGGCCTTGCTCAGAGGAGAAAGGCGCCGCGCCGTCCAGACGCCCCGCACCGCCGTGGCATTCTTTTTCTCGGCGCCGTGCTCTGATTGGTGGTGTAGGGAATGACGCTTTCGCCTTTTACTAAAGAGGATATTCCGGCATAGACTCAACATCCGGCGTCTGCTCTTGTCACGTATTCCATCGGATAGCAGTCAGACTGCGCCACTATTTCGCGTGGGATTTTCGATACGGTGGTCAGTGGTCCAGGAGGAATAAGATGTCACGTATTTTCCAAATGGACTGGAACAGATGCTACCGTCTCTTTAAAGCACTGTCTTGCTACGTAGAGCTTTTGGAGAACGCGTACCTGACTCTGTCGAGAAGACACGAAAGCTCTTGTCCCAGAAGCCACAGGCGACCAGGAAACGGCTGTCGACCGTGGTGACGAAGCAGCAACTGCGCATGCGCACGTGCTGGCTGAAGGTGTCACCAAGGTGACGTTTGTGCGGTGCCACGTTCATCATGAGCAGTGGGTCCATGGCCAGGGGAAGTTGGCCCGACTGAGTCTGGTTCGTCTCGGAGTATGTGGGGGAATGGAGAGGTGCTGGACACACGGGTTTATTCGAATAAACGGCCTGTGCTTGATAACCCAACACTGCCAATTCTGCTCTAGCACCAAAAGGTTATCGATAAGATAAGAGCTTCCCACCAGCTGTGTGCCAATAACAATCTACACCAATAATCACGTGACAGCAGTATTGCCAAGTCTGCTCCGGCTGTCCTTTCAAACGGACCCAGAAAAAACTCCAGAATTCGGCTAGTGACAAGAGGCACATAAAATATATTTATCTGCAAAAAGAACACGCCCACTGAAACAGAAAAAAAGTGTAAATAAGACGACATTAATAAATGAAGACAGGACGTCGAGACGATTGGCAGGATACAGTGCATGATATCATTTAGAATGTCGTTTTCTTCATCTGGCGAAATGCTCGCTGAAATGCCTGCTTCCTTGTCAGTGGAGTCAGGCGCGTTTCCAGCTCGTTTGCCAGCATAGCCGAGTCAACACGTGTTGTTTCTTTTGGTCTAAAATTAGGACTCTTAGCGGTTTCAATAGAATGTCACCGTGCAAGGATTTTCACAGACGTCGAAACCACTAACACTCCCCGAAAGAAATGCGCCAGAAAGGCCCAAAAAGCATCAAAAGTCCGCGGATATATGCCTCCCCCCAAAAAAAGGAGAAAATCCTGCGAAAATCCCTGCAACCGTGTTCCGCTGGGCTGAAGATTGAAAGTTTGGACCTTTTGAGGTGGCTTTGTAATATCTTTCGTCATCTGGCACTCGCTCGTTCCATCGCGTTCCATCGCTCGTTCCATCGGCAACACATTTTAGCTGCTAACACGGAACTACGAGTATTATGCTATATCAAATACTGCAAAACCTTCAGATTTCCCTGCAGCCTCTCGATCGAAATCCTTCCCTGTAAATCTGCGGCACTAAACCTCCAGATCTGGAAGGAAAACTTCGAACTTGGCAACACTGCGTGGCACTCGACAAAATTCTCTTTGGGCTGCGTAGGAAGCTCTATCGCGCACAATTTCGTGCGATATTTCGTTAGTGGATCGTCATGCTATTGCAACGAGACATTCTGGATAGCTGAATGTCAAACCCGATTCTCGCAAGATGATTACCGTACACCAGCTAGCATGCTTACCCGAGTAGCTCGAGTTCCATCTGTTAACGGCGAAGTTCTGGTTGCAGGTGACGGTGATGACTGAAGGTAGCGGAAGCTGCGGGTACGTATTGGCCGAGATGTGGCAGATGGGTGAATTGGACAGGAACTTTATAATCATGCAAAGCTCTTCCGTTACCGGAGAAAACATCATTGGACTCTGCGAGACAACAGCACAAAGCTCTTAGGTAAGGAGGCAGAGTGAAGGACATTATTTCGGTATTTATTTTTAGTGCCCATTATAGTCACTAGACAGTTGTTCCTCCGCCATATCTTACAAGAGTCGAGTTTTGCGCTTCCTAATTAGTGACTCCAGTGCTCCATTTTGCTGCTCTGTAGCCTATTTGGACGCTTGCTCCAGAACTTATAATGTAACTCTGATCTGCATAATTTTATGGGTACACTCTTAAAAATGAACTTCACCTCATAGCATGCTCCTAGCCAACCATAATCTCGATTGATATCGTTATCTGACCTGATTTGTTGAAAACGGGAGGCGTACGCCTTTTTTGTGACAATTATGAACAGCATAAGTGTCACAAAAAGGCGTACGCCTCCCGTTTTCAACAAATCAGAGCAGATAATGATATCATTCGAGATGATGGTTGGCTAACAGCGTGCTGTACGGTGAAGTTCATTTTTAAGAGTGTAATGCCGTTGGGAAACCTTGCCGCGTTACACTCACAACCAGCTCTATTCGCGGACGACAAAGAAGAATTGGGTTGCGAAAGGGAGACGCTATGGACGGCAATTTCCGACCGGTATCTCTCGCAGTTAAGCTAGCTTATCAAACTCATCCAAGGGGTAATGAAGCCACTCAAACATCTAACTCAAATCGTAACTCCGACTAAACGAAATGCAGCGTTTCATATACGTGAGGCAGATCGTCCTTACGTCATACTTTGTCAAAATTAGAGATGGATTTTATGTCAATGGAGAAACAATATTTTGCGAGAAGAGAACGTGAAATTGTAATGACATAACTTCGGACCGGAGCTCCTGGAAGATTTTCATATCAGACGTCAAATACAAAATTTTGTCCAGCGGAATTTTGTCGTAGTTTTTTAGATAAACGAGGAAAACGATGGACATAATATCCGGTTTCGGTTTCACGGCCACCCAAGCACGAGCTACCTCGCGGACGTGACGAGATAAAAAGGCTGTTTTTGAGATACGGGAAAAAAGGAATCAGCACGTTTTACCAACAGAAACAGTGACGGCTAAAGCGCCACTGAACCATTTGAAATGACGTCATAAAAAAGCGTGTGACATTTTTCTTTCCCTTTCTCTTTTTCAAAGTACGACCGTCGCATGAAACAAGACAACCTTTTCCCGCTGCTTGACGCCCCCCATTCCCCTATGAGGTAAAAGTAGACTTGCAATGTGCATAGCAGAGCTGCGAGGAGGATGCGGTTCCATGAGCAATTGGGAGGGCGTCTGGCCAAAGTTCTTGATCTGATTCTCGATGGCCTGGGAAGAAAAAAAAGAGACATCTTTCGGTGCCATGACTGAGGCTACTCCAACGGGTACGAGATGGCCTTCGTACAACACACTCCGTGACTCGCTCTCAATGAACAAAAATAAAAGGGACAAAATAAAAGCATTTGACGCGTACCACGCCGCCAGCGTGAAAGCGCCACGTCGTGTTCATTTTGCGAAGCAAAACCAATCACACGACGTAGCCAAGTAGCCGTGTCAAAATTACTTCATCGAGCCGACGACTGCTGTCGATTCAGGCAAAACCGCTTATCCAGCCGAAGGAGGTCAGAGGACCGGGTGTCGTTCTGGCGTATCTTACTGGCAATAACGATGGGTAACCGACATCAACTCGACTATATAGGCTGTATCGTTACACGTATAGGTTCAGCGAGCATTATCCTATATTTCCTAGTTCTGATCACAAGGATAAGATTATTGCAGGACGGCGAGAAGAACGCGACTCCTATTTTTGAAAGCAGCCCCAAATTTGCTGATGGGTGAGACGGTTTGTGTTACGCCCACATGATTTGGGTGCCAAAAGGAGTATGAATAGAAACGTTATAGGGATAGCTCTGAAACGAACCTCTTTCATGACGCTATCCTTCATGTTCTCCAGATCCACACTGCCTTCGTAGGTGAGGTAGTAGAAGACGTTCGTACTGCGCACAGCTTCGGGGCCTGAAAAAAAATCATTAATAATACAGAGAGAAAAGAAGAGAAGACCACCGAACGCGCACACATTGAATGGGGCTCCTTAGAGAAGCTGTTGAGGGGGGGAATAAACAAACATTGCCCCCTCGCAAGGTGAATAGTGGAGCTCGGCTGACCGGGTCAGGCACCAACCCATCCATCAGGGACGGCCGCAGACAGCGGGCCAAATTAATTCTTAATAGACTGCAGCCTTCTCAGGATAACTTCGAGAAAGCTACCAAGATGGATGGTCATACGGAACGAACCAAATATGCAACCCCCACTGCGAACTGGGAATAAAACAAACATCTCGTCCGTGATTCTTCTAAAAAGTTGGTGTCACAAAGGGACAGGTCGGCCGAGTGATGTATGTCTTGGCTCGCCAAAGACAAACCGGAATCGATCGAGAGATTACCCTCCGTTTGGGACACACGAGTGAAGCGTTGGGGATCAAGTATTGGACGTCCATACTAATGAGACAAAACAGACAGTCGCTGGTCTTTTCTTTTTCTTCTTCTTCTTTTTGTGCACTCACGCTGAATATGTTTTCTTATAGGCCAGTCCGCGAGAGAGTGTGCCATTTCATGAGACGTCGCTCCGAGGTATTGTGCCAACTGTGACAATGGAGAACTCTTAAAACAATAAAAGAAAGGAAAAGTTTATTATAGACGGGCACTAGCCACTCGGACTCTTTTGAAGTCATTAGAAAAAGTCAGTACCGCCTGTAAACTGCCACCGAGACATGCTGCACGCTCATTTTTGCTATTCGGCAGCGCATGGGCCTCAGAATCCTGCTTCCGTAATGAACGTAAAAAGGGAAACCTCTCCATCCATAACAGTGATGGTTCCAAACTGTATAATCGCTCTGCGGGGTATACGTATTTACTTTGCATTTCGCAGTCCGTCATTTTTCTAACGTGACGCTATAGTATACTGTTGACAGACTGTTATATTTTTTAGAAATAAAACTACTCCCACCACCGTATCGTGCAACGTAAACTTACTCGCTTTTTTCCCGCTACCTGTTAAGGGGGAAGAAGGAGAGGATTAAAAAACCGCCCCGAGATCACGTTTTTAATTAGACGAGCCTGCTGGGAGGTACTCCATTTGTCAGCACTTGGGTGCTCCCTCTCGAAACAGGATCCTCGGCTGATGCCACTCACCTCGCTGCTTGTAGCCGAAGATGAGGTCGATCCACTGGTGCAATTGGCACGACACGAACTCCGACTCCAGGGCCTGTCAACAACGACGCATGAGAGGGGTGTGAATTTGGTGAAAGTGCGCTTTTAGGACATTTCGAGACGACGCCGTTTGCGTAGACCCGGAAATACCTGGGTCATTCACGTTTTATTACCTCCTACAACCAGGAAGTCGGCAGTGCTAAGGCATTTTTTTATTTTTTTTCTCGGCAGACCCCGTGTCCGTGCTAGAAATTGACCGCATGCTCCGCACTGACCACGTTTTTTGCTGGTTAGACATCCATTTTTCACCGAAGAAAAAATAACAAATAGAAGAGCACACAAACTGCACGCTGTCCACGTCTCCTCTCTTCCATAAACTGTACCCGTAGATCGTATTTTGAGAGAGTCTGGATCGAGAAAAACGGACAGGATTCGGACAATAGGGAGTCCTAGCGAGTCGCGTTTCTGCCCGAACCAAACGACCGATCCTGTCGATTCGGTAAGTTTAGGGGAAGCGAACCAAAGTGATTTTTTAGCAAATGGGTTTAGAAACATCGTTCCTTCTCCCTATAATGTATTTCCAGGTGGATTTGAGCGGCACCTATTAGCATTTATATTATAAACACGAGTTTTTCTGTATATACCGCAGCGTGCTTTAGGACCACCTCTTTGCTCAAGCAAGAGACGAACTTGAGGACGTCGTGTCGTCAACAGTAATTTGGATCAGAGGGACATAAAAAGGCAAGTTTGCCTTTCCATCATCCGTGTGCGAGGACTATAAACAGTGAACGGGGTGCATACATGTTTTGGCGCCACAAGTGGACGTTTTCTACGGTGTGGAATGCTCTAATGAACACGTCATCCAACAACTTCCCGTAAACGATATACATCTTCTCTGCGGTTCCATTAGCGCTCTGCTTGTACAAACCAATCGCCAGTTTGCTTGGCGACGTCAAATCGGTCGGAATAGAACAGAGTCACCTACGTGAGTTTCGCGCATTATTGCTACTTTATCGGCAGATGCATAAATACCGCACAATTCGATTTTGAAATTCGCGACCGTGCGCAACGGTGGCTATGCCCGTAACTAGCCGCCCGGGTGATTTTGACGTCATTACGGTGCAGCCCGATGATTGGTTTAGAGGAACGTCGTCTGCTAGACAAGGAGAACTGGGCACACCTTACGTGTAAATCTACTCCAGTTGCCTTTTTAGAACTGGAAGAAAAACGGAATAAAAAAAAGAAGAAGAAGGGAAAGCGCAGGCCCCGCCGTCACTCTTATAACCGAAATGACATCACCGGAGACGTTTTTCCTCCTCCTCCTCGTTTCACCCTGCAGAGCGAGTTGAGCGGGAACGCGCGCGTCGATGTTCGGTGCGTTTTTTTTCAAAGAAAAATATTGCGTACAGAGAAATTTTTTGTGTTAGTTGTCGAGGCAAGCACATCCCTTCAGAATGCGTCAGAAACAGAAAATCTTTGAGATGACTTTCTAGGCTCCTTCAAAAAGGCGCTCACCATGAGCGCTGGAAGGAACCGTCTTGACGATGAGAAAGTCAAGTTTAATTTATCAGAAATAGTAAAAGAGTAAGTGTAACACACCATTCTGTTGATTCGGACAAACTCTTCGGGCGTGGAGGCCCAAGGCGGAAGGACAACGTCGCCGACGGGAGTTCCGTCCTCCTGGCGGCCAAGCTGATAACGGTTCTTGTTCATGAACATCTCCGGCAGGTAGAAGAACTCTGGGATCAGCTCCTGCATACGTCGTTTAAATAGGCTCTTGAAACAGCTCCAGATTAAAGGAAGAAGAACGCACCTTCACATCGGACGTATCCCTCTGACAATTCTTCCAGGCTTGCCCCACCGAAGAGAACATCCGGTTGGCGTGGTCGAACTTGCCTCCTTGCAGGGCCAGAAACAGAGTCGTGAAAGGCTCCTGCGTGGGTTACGCAATGCATTTCCACGTCAAGTCGGCTGCACCTCCATTGTGGAAAGTAAACCGTCGGGACGTGAGACGAACACGACATCTCGGGCTAACCTTCGTGTACGACCTCATAGCAACGAGGCCTTACAACAAAATATGTCGCAATAGTTAGCCGATATTGTATAAAGGGCGCGGGAAGGAGACTCTTAATGATGAAGGATGGAAGTCACTGAAAAGGTTAGCCAGACTCGAACCCACGTACATCTTCTGGATGACCGGTCCAGGGCTCTACCAGAATTCAGAATCTCTCCAGAATCCAGAAGATGTGGGGTCGAGTCCTACAGCTGGCTAACCTTTTCAATGACTTCCATCTTTTATCATTAATTTCTTAGGCACTTGAGGCTTTGTATGTATTTGTCCTTTCTATGTGTTCCAGCGCCTCAGAACATCAATTGTCTCATGTTCAAGGAGACTCTTGTCCCTGCACCGCGTCTAATTTCAGTTGAAACCAAAGAGTAGGTCGGGGTAAAAAATGTTTGAAGGGCAGGTATACGTAGTGCAAGCTTACCACTCGCACGAGCCAGTTGAGAGTAAAGGCTGCCGTCGAGTAGTGAGTGCCGTAATGAAAAGGTGGGATGACGTCATGCTCCCATGTCTCGTAGCGCTCCTCGAAGAAAGCTCTCCGACTGGGATTCAGGGCTCCGACGGGCTGCGTTTACCCCACATTGCGTCATCCGGACACGCATCCCCTCCTTTGAGACTTACCTTTGAAAGATCCCTGTAGTTGCTGGGAAGGCTGAGGTCCAACTCTTGGGACTCGTAATTGGTGAGTACCCAGGGGAACACCGGGTACTGGTTGAGATCGTTGTAGGTCCGACCTGCGGTTACAAGGCCCCCCATACGTGTACCCTGTCATCGGTGATAGATATAGTTGTGTGGTACCTGCTATCGTGTTGAGAAACATGAGGTACTCGAAGTTGGTAATTTCCCGCCTCTGCCACTTCTGCGTCATGTTGGACTGCTGAAAGATCTGCCTCGGTGACAACAGGGAAGCTCGCCTGCGGCAGAAAGCAACGAAAATTTCCAATGTCAGTGGTAGTTGTTCCTCCAACAATCATATTTCCGAGGTTTTTGAAATTTCAAGCTCAGAATTATATCCTAGCCCACACGCGATTGCGGACTATTGTATTGTATCCGAGAAAACGATGTCATCTTTCGATTAAGTGGCTATTCCTAAGCCGTCCCTCGGGGCCTGGTCTGCTATATCTTAATTATCGTCAACCTGGATCGTGTTCACAGTCAAGGACACTATCATTTTCCGCCATCCATTTCGTGAATAACTAACTCATTTCCCCTCGTGTTCAAATAGCAAGTAACTGAAAGGAAACTGGAATATGGGGAGCAGGACGTAGGAAAACCCGATGGAACGGCGGAGGCGTGACGTCACGCTACATGCACCCGGCGGCATAAGACGCGTCGTGTCGCATTTCCGAAAGTGAAGCGAGATGAGTAGTTTACTGCAGCACACGGCAAGGGAGGAAGATTTTGGACCGGAACACTTCTCAAACACCGACGAACGAAAAGTATATGCAGTCCAAGTTGAATGGGAGCGGATTTGTGCGCGTGCTATCACTATACAGAGCGATATCCCTATAGGCGTCGAGCCGTGAACACGAGGAAGCGAAACGACAATTCTGGAGAAGAGCACATTGCTCTTTACGTTGTCTCTTGGCGTACACGTGGGCCACGTTGAGTCAGAGAGCGTATTAGGAACTGTGCGTTTCATTCTTTGGGTACTCTTAGCTCGTGCATATAAGGCAAGCCTTGGTGCCGATCGTCACAAATACGCAGTTTAAATAAATTCTGATGTGTGCCTCCTCACTGACGACGGCGTTTTTCGTGTCTCGAGAACCGGTGGAAAAAATTGATTCGTTACCACATCACCTCGACCCGCGCTTAGCTTTAGGCTCGAAACTGGCATCAGACCGAACAGGAGGCACACGCACGACGTGCGACAGAACCGCTCAGTGTTGCTCCCAAATGACCACCTCCTAGTGCATCCAAAATTTCCAAAACTGTTTATATGATTCCTGCTCCCTTTTCAACTGAGGTATTTCATAACTGTGTTCCGATCGTGTCAATGATCGTAAAAATAACGCGAGCTTGAAATCGATTTGGAGGTATGTGAGAGGATAACGAAATCAAAATAGCGAGAAAATGAAGGATGCTTGGAGCCGCCTTCTTGGAAATATTTTGCACGGTGATCGAGTTTGGTCATCAATAAAAAAAATAAATAAAAAAAAACATGAGACTGTGACAAGAAGGACGTTCCTCACCTGGTCTGTGGAATGCCATACTTGATGCCCACACCGACGCAGGGCAGAGCCTTCACCACTTTCTTCACCGTTTTTTGGCTGTCGAAGGCAAACATGATGGACGCTGAAAAAATAAAAAAGGAAAAAAGAAAGGCAACCCACGTCAATCTCGAAACACAAAGGCTACACATTTGAGAGCAAACAAAACCCCTCTAATGACAGCTCTGCATGACGATGCGCTCAGCTGAATGACGGTGTTTGTATTTCCCCCAAAATTGGTGGTCAGCGGAGACCACGACCGTCAGTGTCCTTAACCCGGATGGAACGCGCGTCGAACGACCTTTCCTGGCAAATGCTGTGCTCCAATCTTGGCTCATACTTGGGTTTTTCTTTGCGTGTGTGGCGCCGAGGGAAAGAAAGGCGGAACTGGGTTTCTTGGCAGTCGATGGTGTCGAAACTTGCTTCAAATAAGTTTCTCAGAATCCAGTGAACGACAAAGAAATGGAAAAAACAGAAAAGGAAAATTGACGCGGAAGTATAGCGAGACGAGAAAAGAAAAGGCGCGTGGGTGGGATTAGACTGAGCCACCTAATTTTGTCCAGTAAATCCAGTAAACCGACGAACGCATCAACCGGCCATCACAGACTGTTCTTCATCTGAGCAGAGAAACTGTCTCTGCTGGCGGGTTTCATATTTTTCGTCGCAAAATTGATCAACCATGAGCTACCATTGATTGAGTAATCACACAACGCTGCAAACGCAGGCTGAACCTGCGTGCATAATTTTTTTTTTCTTTTTCTTCTTCATACATTTCGATACGATTAAACGTTTCCAGTGAAATGAGCTCTCTTGGCTCTCCATAAAGCGCGTTCACAGAGCAGACAGCGAGTAAAAGCTGGCTCCGTCTGGGAGACGTGGACTTAGTCGCGGAACGACAGGAGCAGCCGGCCGGAAATAGTCGCCCGGGAAAAAGTCAACGGAGACACGGAATCGGCGGGAAAAATTAGCGACGTCGCATGCTCCGGATTAGTTACGGTGTAACGTTACTGCCCAGCTGGAACGAAAACACTCCTAATTGCTCTCAGCTGGAACACTTCCTTTCCAACTGGAATGCCTTCATAAAAGTCTTTAAAGTGGGACTCCGCAACAAAATCACCGCAACGATTGTGAGATCGCAGTAACGCTTGCGATGTCAGGAAGATGCGTACGAAATATCGCGTTATTACGCCTCTCCTCTGTGAAGCAAGAGGGCGCTGAAAGCAACACTGCCGACGTCATCCTGCATGGAAGAATGCGATCTTCGTAGCAGACGACAATGCCTGGTGACGTCACAGTACCTTCCTTGGGGCGAACCGCTGCGCGCTTTGCATGTTGGTTTCGGTTTGGTATTGTCATCATTTACGAATTAATTACTCGCACAAAATGAATGCGAATGTTGTGTTCGGTATCGAGGGAGCGGACCGTGTTCGGTACGAGGCTCACCTAATTTTTTTCGAATCCTTCCGAAGTGTCCCTTTAAAGAACGTATTACTGCAACAATTTGAAGCGGGAAATAGAGACAAAACTCCTCTTACGTCACGACCACGACATGTGATTTGCATCCCTTCCTGTTTGGAGGTGGCGCTACTCATCAGCCAGTTTATTGCTTCCTCAACTGTTATATAATATCTTGTACTTCGGCTCACCTGAGGAATTTTGTACAAGCGGTGCACATCCCACGCAGGAGATGCGTTCCTGCTATAGTTGTAAATTGATTATCATCGTCATTCTATGAGTTTTTTATGGGAACCGTTGCTGTCGTCTGCTACGGACGTATATATCCGCTTCTGCACGTTCAAAATTCAAATTTCCATTATCCAATCCTGATGGAGATCTCGCGGGCCGATGCGTAGCGCCCCTAGCGGACGGGCTCCTGCATAGGAGTTGCAGATTATGACATGGTCGCTATAATCTAGTATAGGTCGTGGTCACGACTGGCATACTTGTGGGGCGATCTCGCGCTTTCAAGTACCACAGGGATGCTTTCACCTGCGAGGGTTTGTGTCCCTCCGATGACGTGCAGTCAGACATCGTGTACTGCACCACGTGGACGTAACAAGCCCTTATAGAAACGTCGCTTTCTGAATGTAGCTACTTACTCCTGGATGCGAGGAATATCTCGAGGGCGATGTTCTGCAGCAGGAACCGCCTCGAGAAGATGGCCCGAATCTCGGAGAAGTGCCACTTGCCATGCACGTGGTCGCAATACTTGAGAGCCTACAAATAGAAAACGCACATTTACGACACACATATGCAGAAATGTAGCTCTTCCGATGGTTCGCAGTGGAATAGCGATCGGGGAAACATACTTCAGTCAAGGGTCGGGGAAATTTCCAACAGATCAATGTATTTACTGGATCGCTGCATTTCGAAACGAAAACGAGTTTCGGTTGTGTTGTCCGTTTTATTCACTTATGGACTCCCACCAATTTAGGCCGTTTAGGTGTAAGCGAGCTTAAGAACAGAGGGTTTTAGCATACCGCTACCGGAATATAGGCTACCGCATCTAGCGCACCCGATCAACATGTAAGATTCTGATTCACGCATGCTGTCATTGGTTCCGGTAGGTATGGTAGCTTGACGGTGACGATACCAATAACGCTCTATATTACAACTCGCTAATATTACTCGCTCCGTCTACTCCGGCCGGAGAGCGTCTGCTTATAAGCCAGGAGAGCGTTGCGTGGGCACGTGATGTGTCCCATGTTGCGTGTGGATGTCACTTAATGTTCTTTTCCGGCAGAGCCGTCTTCCGATCCGGTTGTCTGCAGCCTTAGAAATATCGATTAAGATACAGGTGGTTGGAAAGGGGTGAGAAGCACTCCGACTTGTGGGTAAGCGCGGGAGCGCCCAGCTCCGAAAAAAGGGTGACGCCGTTCGCTCCCTGCGCTCTGGAGCCGCTACTTAACGCGCACAATGCAACAGACAAGCCGGGGGTGTAAAAAAAAAAAAAACGAAAGACCGTCAGCACTACCCCCTTCAGTGATCTACGAAATCCGAACTTCCTGCTCGTTTGTCGGACGGATCGTTGCATCAACGATCGCCCTATAGAGAACATTCTCGAACAATCTCTGTGAACGATCCTGTACATCTAAAGCGGCACGTCGAGACCTGCGGTTGCAATGTCCCGCTTCAAGACCCACTCGTCCGACGAAGGAAGGAAAAGAGCTGGTGGAAGCCAGGTACGAGATCACCGTACAAGGAAAAACACGTTAAAAAGACATTCTAATCCTTCCCGCAGAGCTGGCTTTCCTATAGAAAGAGCACTATATACTTGATACGACCTTGTAGCATCGATAAGATCCTCAACCCTCCTCTTTTCCTCCATCTTTTCTTCCAACTTACGTATGTTTTTTATTTTTTATTCCGTGCTAGCGCCGCGAAGCAACTGTGGCCATGAGCGGCGTACAGACGTGGACAGATGGAGAGGGGACAGTATGCGTCCTGGGCCGACTTCGAGGGAAACCGTGCCAACATTCGTTTGTAAAGAGTGCCGGAAAGCCCAGGGAAAATCTGGGTGACAGCGCAGCCGGTGGTATATAGGATTCAGCACGACAGTGGAGTAACCAGCTAGCGAACGAACACATATCACCATTTTCAGGATAAAAGGAGCTGCTCAGCCACGACGCTAAAATTCCTCCCACAGAGTGACGAGTTCATTTGAGGAGAAAGAAGGTCTTGATGAGCCCGGTTGAAGAAACCACACGCGCGTCGCCCAACAGAAGCGAAAAATGCCCCTCAATTCGAGCATAAAGATAAGATGCGCGATAAGATAATGTCCGTCACCCGTGAGTTCTCCCACGGGTCCAGTGTTGATGGAGTCTGTGTGGCGTACGCCCCCCCACCCTCCACACAGAGGAGGTGATTGGTAGCGCGATTACGCACCATATGGCCCCCTCTATACCGATGATGACGACAGCGCCCAAAAAGAATGCATCGATCGGTGGTTTATTACCTGGCCAGGTGGGGGGGCTTTGCTTCATATTACTCATCCACAGTTACTGTACATGTTTTTTTCCCGAGAATATTACCCTGTATATAGCGCGGCACACTTTATTTGAGCGATGATGGTCGGGATGGTGACAGGGGTTACAGAGAGGAGCCGTTGTTGAGAAAGGGCTATCGCCATCCTTTGATGAGGATGGAGAAGAAACAGATTATCCTTGCGTGTATCCTAGCAGGGTTGGTTATCGAAAATATCATTGTTTCCGTTTCCGGTAACTGGAAAACTCGGCCTTTCGTTTCCGTTTCTGGGCGATTTTCAGTAGCGGTTTCTGTTTCTCATCCGGAACTCGTACTATCTGGTTTTGGCTTTCTCATGTCAGATATTCTAGCTACGTAATGGATGCAAAAGGACGTTTCGGTTTCTGGTAGTGGAAACTAAAACAATTTTGTTTCCATTTTCGTTCCTTGCTGAATTTCGGTAATTACCGTTTCTCATTTCCGTTTCCGGTGTGCAACCCTGGTCCCTAGGTAACCAGTAAAAACGAATCCGAAGCATCCTCAAGATCGTACGTTACTTCCGGCCACCTCTTGCACACAACATCGTATATCGTCTTGATAACGGAATACATCGTCACAGTGTGTTTCGTACTTCCCCTTCACACCAGGGCGGAAATTATTCTCCGACGTCACCATTTCGTGAGGAACGTCGAGACAACATGAGCTTCTACATATGTATAGCATACCACGTAGAACTCGTTGTACGGTACCGGCAGCAATACATACAGCAACTAGTACAATGTACGGTTAGAATTTCTTGCGGCAACTAACAGCGTGTCGATCGTTCCCAATAGCGTCTAATATCAGTTTGAATTGGTAGGCGGACTGCTCAGCAATAACCGAGCAAAGGTTCGGAAGACGAAATATGAGTGACAGTCCTTCCACTGTTTCTCTATGGAGACGTAATTCACTGAGCGAGAGCACGAGAAGTGCGTGCCCTCATCCTGGCTAATGGATCCGAAAGTTTCCCCCTTTTTCTATTCGATTTGTCGACGGACGGACGGACGAACGACGCTGGTAGCAGCACCATTCAAAATTCACTTAGCAGCGATTGCACTTTCCTCCCCTGGCCGTAATCTGTTTAAAAAGCGGAGATGCCATCTTCGGGGTCCGACAAATTCAATTAAGGAGGAAAAACAGAGCTCCCATGCATCTCTCTCACTGTGCACTTGGTCTGCGCGAATAGGACTCTCACTATCTCAGACGCCAATCGGTCTACGCGGGCGCACGGAGGGGGCAGCCGAGGAAACAAAGATGAATCACGTTTTGTCCGTCGCCAAACAAGCTTTTTAATCCGTCATTAGGCACCGGCTTCGTGACGCGGAATTAAAGGGGCGCTTCCACGGATTATCCCGAGGCACCCCCGTCAATCTGTGACGCAAAGATTACGGCGTGTAAGCCGCTTACGTGCCGGTGTCTCACTACATTTTCCACCCGACACAGAGACGCTATGCAAACAACGTGGATTTCTTTTCAGGTTCTTAACGAGGGAGGCCGGTGTCATCGAGAAAAAGGTGTCAAACACGGCTCTCCTTTGAGGCCACAGAACAGGGAACCCACTCGAGTGAAGCACCGCCGCACACACAGAGAGAGAGAGGTCCCCCGGAAAAAAGGTACATTTCACGGTCTGCAGCACACACCCCTGCTGGCCACTCTGCCATGCACGTATATATACAGGGGGAAGAGAGTATGTCAGAGAGCATTACGTCGAGCCCACTGAACACGAATGGGTCGCTTGCATCTGGCCGTCCAAAGCAATGCATAGCCACCTGCGATGTCTGGCCAATTTTTAAAAGACTATATACGACAAACATGGTGGAGTTGTTGTGGCGCCACGCATACCTGCACTGCGTCACCATGGATGTCGTCCCTCCCCCTCTCCAAGCACGTAAGACGACGCCAGCGAGTCGCCCGCGGAGATCGGAAAGCACGATTCGACCCGACAGAGCACTTTTTTCTGGAGGGATCGGTTGGGGAAACTGAGAAGATATTCTGCAGACCTTTTCTTTTTTACTCCTGTAGCGGTGAAATGGGCGAGCTGGTGGTGACGAACCCTGAGAATGAGACGAGTATATTATATCGCGCGCTTTTGAGGAGGAGAGAGAGACAGAGCGGAATTTGGAGCTTTAGGAATGGACTCTGGGTTTGCACGAGATCGTTGGAACGTTGCGTCGTTATCTATAAGGAACTAAGTAACCACGTACACCTAACAAAATTTTCAATAGTATATAGTTGCGGGAGAAAACTATATGCGAGGTATGCCGTTGAAGTTACGGAGGGTGCAAAATTGCGGCACATGCGGGTATATAGTCAACGCGTCAACAACCTAAACAGAACTTGTCGAATCCATACAGAACAGCTTAAAAAGAGAGAAAGGCCAATCTCTATAGAACCCGTTTCTCGTAACAGAACTGACCTCCATAAATTTGTGCTTCTGCCAATGGATACACAAAGAAAGAACTTAAAACAGTTGGGCCAAAATTTAGGAGATCATTGTCTGGCCACGCACGTCCTCAGTGACGCGACGGAAATTTATCGCGATCCACAATCGGGCCATCGCACCGCTGCAGCTGCAACACTTGGGCCGTTGGAAGAGAAGCGAAACGCCTATATAGTTATACCATCACGCGCTTCTTCTATAGCAGTACCAGTAACAGTGTCCTCGCCAAGCAGAGTAATATTCGTACACAATCGTTTCATTCATAACGAGCAATTAGTTTTCGAGAAATTTCGACAGGATGTTGAGAGCATGCAGTGAACACCTAACTAATGAAAAATGATGAGAAACGTCCCATTGACGTTTAACTGAATAGACAAATGGAACGGGTAAACAGCAGGCACGCGCGCCCAAGCAACGGTGTAGAAGCAGCATTGGATGGATTTTAACATGCTGTTGAACTCCGAACATTGCGACCAGCTCGCGTGGCTCAGCGGTAAGCGTGCTTGCTGGCCATGTCACGTCGAGACTGGGAGGTACCCGGGTTCGAATCCCGGTGCCGGCTGTGCTGTCGGGAGTTTTTCCTGGGTTTTCCCTCAGACGCTTTCAGACATATGTCAAAACACAGTTCCCTTAGAAGTCGGCCCAGGACGCACATTCCCCGACGTTGCCCACGTCTGTGAGGCCCACAACGGCGAGCCCTTTGAATAGCAAGTTTTTAGGAAATCGTCCAAGTTTCACGATAACGTTTCCAAAAACATGATATACCAATTGCATGATACCCTTGGAGTGGGTGACAGCGGTAGAGAATCGGAGGGCGCTTACGATGCACTAATGGTATCTTCGACTGGCGGTACCAATGCTCCGAGTTGGAGGGAGAAAGAAGATGGAAAAAAGAAACAACTGCCACGTTTTCACCAGTCGAAGATAGAGCGCGATCGGTGGCTGCCAATCGAAGATGCCATAAAACTCCCCATGCACTCTAAAGCCGCAAACGTATAGGTATACAGTAAGCTTCGTGACCGTCATTTTTCGACTAATTAAAAACCGGGCGAAATATTGGTGTCGATGACATTTGGACCGATTTGTGCCCGAAAAGGAACAGAAAACAGTATGCGGAAGACAACGTTTGTGGCATGACCTTCAAGTTACATTTAGCGTGTTTTTATCGTGCACTCCCATTATCTCGCGTGTGGGTAACGCGCTATATTATTATTAGTCATTATAGGGAGCATGATAACATTTCGCGATGAGGAGTGACTTTCTGTCCGGCACATTCTCATCGCCTATCCATTGTATACATTAAATGTATCGGTAGCGTAATTTCACCGAATTGTATCGGTAACCTTTACGTCTTCATACAGCCCTTTATCGTAGGGTCATGAGGTTACCGTTCCTTTTATTAGAGTACATTATATTTTGAGAGAACATCGGCTATCTGAATGGATTGCGATTTTACAAATATTTTTATACTGTTCGTGTCTACTTTTAGGCCACAATACACGCAAGTTCTTTTAGCATGAGCGTTTCAAGTTTTAACTATAGGTTCAACATATTAGTTTATAGTTTGTCGCAATAGCTCGATCGAGTAGCTTTTGCGCAAATAAAACTGAAATCATCTTCATCAGCAGCATTTCGCGATGACAAACGAAAAACCATTAAATCGTCTCGGATCCCAAAACACACATCTCGGAACCGTCTGGGAACTTGGACATAGAAAAAGAGTTTTTCTTGCTGTTGCCACGACGAAAACTGCATTGCCCAATTGAACGGCATTGCGATTAAACCCGCTCTCATGACGAACCGCAAGCTCCGCCGGAACGTCGTCTTATTGATACCCCGTCATTTTATTTACTCCCGTGAAGTAACAGATCGTTAGGCTCCCGAGCCGTATTTACAATCCTGGAATTTCTGTAGTATATGGATTTTTGTGCGACTGTCCCATCCACGCTATTACGAATACTAGCAATCCAGTCCAGTGGGCGTTTCCTATACCTATTGACGCGTCTCTATTTTTATTCCTTCGTAGTATAGTGTTCTGGCATGGATGAGGGTATAGCAGAGACTACTTTTCTGGAAAGGCTGTCTCCGTTATTCTCTTCATTTTATAACCAACGTACCAATTCATGGTTGTAAGAATACTTGCTTGAAGACCGTTCTCGGCTATGTGGAAGACAAATAATGTCGGTATAGTTCCCTATGAAGTCGGCCCAGGACGCACAACTTCCCACCCATGCGATAGTCTTGCACCAGCATGTTCGTCCATGTGCCGTGGACGATATACAGTTGGTTCCGTTTCGCGGAAATTTTTCCATTTTTTATTTGCAACGCCGAGCATTCGTTGCGAGGAAAGTCAAAATTTATTATCCCGGTATTTGTCCTCGCAAAATCCCGGGATTTCGGGACATAAAAATACCGCCGGGATCCGAAGCTTGTTACTTGGTAGATATTGCTCCTCCTCCTTAGGTCGTGTGCTGAGAATTATGATTTCTTTCTGAATATCCTTTACTCTGATTTTATTGGACGGGACTTGGGTCCTCACTGTGACGCGACTCAATATTCAATTTCACTGCCATTTCAGGGTATCGCCCCCCGACGCCTCACTATAGTCATCATTCAAATAAAGTTGTTGTTTACTCTGATTTTATATTGGTTTGGTCCTTCATCCGAGGTATGAGATTGTAGTGTCCAGTCCACTTCGGGATTAACATGTTTTTCTTTGGCTTTCATCCGAATAATTAGAAATGCTCCGCCACTGGACGGAATACGCGCGTTCAATGATTGTTGGCACACACGATGTGGGTGCAGAGACTCACTGGCGAATTCGGCTGGTCGTTTTCGTGCAGCGCAGAGTACACTCTTAGAAATGAACTTCACCGCATAGCACGCTCCTAGCCAACCATAATCTCGAATGATATCATTATCTGCCCTGATTTGCTGAAAACGGGAGGCGTACGCCTTTTTTGTGACACTTATGCTGTTCATAATTGTCACAAAAAAAGGCGTACGCCTCCCGTTTTCAAGAAATCAGGGCAGATAACGATATCATTCGAGATTATGGTTGGCTAGGAGCTGCTATGTGGTGAAGTTCATTTTTAAGAGTGTAGACAGCCTATGTGGGTTCAGTGTATAGAAACGAACCAAGTGCGAACGGAAGGACCAATTAATGAAAGGTTGCAATGAAGCGACCAACTCAAGCCAGTGGAAGATTTCCCGCACTATACGACGGCCACTGGAATTCACTATCAGGCAATACGCTGTACATAAACATGAGGTACATGCAGCGGGGTACCTGCTCGCTCAATGTATACTGGCGTTGAACGGTACGACATGGCAGTGAGTACACACAGGCACACGGTCAAGTGATAGTCCACAAAAATAATTACGCGTCTAATTGGTCATTTTCGGTATTTCGTTCATCCGGTCAACAAACTTCTCTTTTACTTTCAACTATTCTTATCTTGCGCGCCGTATCTCGGGTGTCTTCGACCACAATATGGTAAATATTCGAGTCCGATAAGAAGGTAAAATGTAGACCCGACGAGAATATTTTTAAAATACCCCCAATGACAAACGGTGGAGATGTTATCGTCCCCCACAGAAAGGTCTCGCGCGTGAGGCGGAGCGGCCGGAGGAGTGTCGCCCGGAGAGGCGGAGCCGCCCATCGACGACGACGGCGGCGGCCACGACGGATCCAGTGCGGCAGGATGCTGGTGCCGGCGGACATGTTGGCAGCGCAGTCCAAGCTGCTCTACCAGCTCAACAAGTTCTACGGCGAACGAGTACAGACGCGAAAGGCGAGCATCGCCAAGACGGTACGCGAAGTTTGCCGAGTAGTGCAGGATGTCCTGAAGGAAGTGGAAGTCCAGGAACCCCGCTTCATCTCGTCCCTGAATGACTGTAACGGGCGCTACGACGGGGTGCAGGTCATCTCCCCAACAGAGTTCGAAGCGGTGCTTTACCTCAATCAGATGGGCGTCTTTAACTTCGTGGACGACGGGACGCTGCCCGGATGCGCGGTGCTCAAGCTGAGTGATGGAAGGAAACGCTCAATGTCCCTCTGGGTGGAGTTTATCACCGCTTCTGGATACCTGTCCGCGAGAAAGATTCGCTCCCGGTTCCAAACCCTGGTGGCTCAAGCGTGCGATAAGTGCAGCTATCGAGACAGCGTCAAAATGGTGGCCGATACGAGCGAAGTGAAGCTGCGCATCCGAGAGAGGTATGTAGTCCAGATCACGCCGGCCTTCAGATGTTCGGGACTCTGGCCACGCTCTGCGGCTCACTGGCCCGTGGCTCATGTGCCCTGGCCAAACCCAAACTTAGTGGCCGAAGTGAAAGGCGAAGGTTTCGATCTCCTCTCCAAGGAATGCGTCTCACTACAAGGAAAGCAGTCGTCGATGGAAGGGGACGCCTGGGTTCTCTGCTTCCTGGACGCCGAGAACCGTCTTCTGGCCGGGGGTTGCAGAAGGCGGTGTTTGAGCGTGCTGAAGACCCTCCGTGACAGACACCTGGACTTGCCTGGGAATCCGGTGTCCGCCTATCATCTCAAAACCTTGCTCTTGTACGAATGCGAGAAACATCCTCGTGAATTAGAGTGGGACGAAGCCTGTCTGGGTGACCGGATCAACGGGATCCTCTTGCAACTCATCTCTTGTCTTCAGTGTCGTCGGTGTCCACACTACTTTCTGCCGCATCTGGATCTTTTCAAAGGGAAGTCAGCGAGTGCGCTAGAAAACGCCGCCAAGCAGGCGTGGAGGCTAACCCGCGAACTGCTCACCAATCCGAGATCGTTAGAAAAACTTTAAGCTCGTATTATGTAACATATATAGGAGGTTTTTGTCCACCAGAAAGGAACTGAGGTGAGAGACTGTCTTTTGATTTCGTTGATTGTGTGTGCCGCGAAGGACAGGCTGTTCCACAACCGAGTCGATGAAGTTATTTCAAAGTTCACTGTGGTCGCGCTGGCGGAAAGAACGGCACCTCCTTTCTAATTTATTGCTAGTCTGTGTTGACGAACTGTGAATAAAAATTGTGTTGTACAAGTTTCTAGGATAGTTGTTTCGAGTACATCGCTCAAGGAAAAATGGTAGTTGAGAAAATGATCGCTGGGACCCCCTTGCAATGCAGTTCAGAAGACATTGAGTATAAAACATGCGGGCCGAGTTGCCCATATATGAGGGTCGTGCCAATGGCCTTTCACCACTTTGTTAAAACGCTATCATATGTACATTCAAAAAGGTATTTATAATCCTACTTATAATGCGCTGCTTTTAGCGCGAGGTATCGACTCATATAAAAACTATACAAAATGAAGCATTACAAGATATATCGTCTTTGAAGATATCACGAGAGAGGCGCAAGAGCTTGCCACTTTCGCGGGCGTTCTGGTGACGTCTGTACCTTTGAATAGACATAACGGTATACCCGCCCAATATGTGAGGCCAAATTGAGGAAACATTTTACATACTATATATACGGCATAAAATCTTGACAGAACTTGCATGAAATGGTGCAAGGAACATGCTAACATTATTGATACAAAAAATGAGCCGTCTTTGGAACTCTGGATATGTATCTTGACGCGTGAAATCGATCAAAAGTCACAAAAACGAAACTAAAGTGATGAGAAAAGACAGAAGGGAATAAAACTGGAGATTTCTTGGAGAAACGTGTCAATTGGTGAAACCAATGTTTGTGAGCTTCCATTCTACACTCTCAGAAAAAAAAGGGGTGGAGCATTTACACACCTTTCAGGAGGTAATAGTTGTCGCATATGTTGTGCCTAAAAGGTTGCAAAGTTGTACCTGCTATATATACGAATGATAGGGTATACCGCTTCTGATTCGGTGAGCGATGGGGGCGTACGTCTTTTTGTATTAATTTGGACATATTATAATTGCTTTTACCACCCTTTTACACCCTTTATCAGACGCTATGTTCACCTACACTCTTAAAAATGAACTTCACCGCATAGCACGCTCCTAGCCAACCATAATAGAGAGTTTTAGCAGACCGTTGATAGCGTGGCTTGCGTCGAACCGTATCAACCGGAACCAATCAGTGGATAAGATTCTGAGTCACGCACCACTGCGATTGGTTCCGATAGGCACGATATCCTTATCAACGGTATACTAAAAGTCGCTAATCTCGAATGATATCGTTATCTGCCCTGATTTGTTGAAAACGGGAGGCGTACGCCTTTTTTGTGACAATTATGAACAGCATAAGCGTCACAAAAAAAGGCGTACGCCTCCCGTTTTCAACAAATCAGGGCAGATAACGATATCATTCGAGATTATGGTTGGCTAGGAGCGTGCTATGCGGTGAAGTTCATTTTTAAGAGTGTAGGTGGTAAATATAGAAGTTACCACCTTTTCACACCCTTTTTGCTTACAGTGTATGAGTCACCAAGTTTTGTTCGAACAAGTTGTCACACCAAGTCTCGAAGGATATTCGCTAAAGATGTTGGAGCCACACTTGAAAACTACCGCTACTTGCACGTGTTCTGCGAAAATGCAGCAACGCGGTTATTGACATTATACCTATAGATCAAAAACAGTACTCAACGTCGAACGTTTTACGTGTCCTATCAAATGACTTTTTCTTTTTTTTTTTTAGTAAGCGAAAAGCGCGAAAAATAGTTGCGCAGCTGTAGTGGCAGTATAATTTGCGAACGGAACCAGCAGCTCACACACCCAAGTCCCAAAGGGCGCTCGAGCAGCACCCGTGTGCGCACCCTGACAGTGGGAGATTGCATCGGATGTTATACACAGACGGGCACGCACACACAGAGGCGGCACGCGACCGGTGGTTTGCATGCCTCGCTCCCATCAGCCCTGATTAAGGTAGCTTCCGATTTGTAAAAGGGGGCGACGCCTCAATAAGTGGCCCTTAATGGCACACGGGAAAGTGGATGATGCGGTGGCTCGCCCCGACGGCAGCTTTACAAATTTGCGATACACTTAGAAGATACCATGTCCCACACGACTCTATCGATATGCAACTGTCTTCAGTCGCATTAAAAGGAGAAAGAAACTGATACTGCCCATGCAGTTTTTATGACATGTACCGAATGTATTGAATGCGTTCATCGCCCAAAACATCCCGTTGGGTCTGTTGGTAGAAGATCATATACTGCGGAAGCGCTAAAAAGACAGACAGACAGACACGCGAACGTCGATACACAAACAGCTCAACTGTGCTGTTTGTACAGTATCAGTATCAGTTTGTACAGTATCATCAGTACGCGTTCATCACCGCTTTTTTCCTCGTCATTTGTACTGTAATTGGCATCCCTGAATTCATGCGTCATGTTACGTGCGATTGTCGGAGAACAATTAATTACGCTACATACTTGTCTCAGTTCATTATTTACTGAATTTCGGTATTTAAATTCTATTAAATGTTCTCGGAAGGTCTTTAGCAACAGCTTATATTTGTTACGTGGTTTTCGCAGCATCCGCTTATGCGTCTTCCAAAGATTCCGTTGTCCTCTTGCTTCATAAAGGAAACGCAGCCTAGAAACTTGGATATCATATAGACTTCTCAGCTCACGGGTTACTTCTCATATATGAGTGAAGCCCCTAAATGAGCTCCCGCCGGAGTTCTGCTCCAAATTTCCCAAGGTTGCGGGTTCGAACCCGGACAAAGCAGCGCCAAAGCAAAGATTGACGCGCGCATCGGTCAGAGGGCCACTGCGTAAAGGCCTTTCTCACGTTATCCCCCTCGGAAAGAAGAAGGACGCTCTTTCGTCACCATCAAGATGGTGGAGGCAGGGCTCGAACCCGCAGCCTTGGGAAATATGGAGCGGAACTCCGGCAGGAGCTTCACTCAGAAGTCACATGATATCCAAGTGTTTAGCGTTACAGCGTGTAGGATGCCCTCAACTGCTTTCGAGTGTTTATATACTAACTCCTGCTCATCTATTCGCAGCAGGACAGAAAACACTAACTCCGTGCTAGCACCGCGGTGCAACTGAACACTTTATGTCACAAAGCGTTGCTGTATGTCTCTCCTTGCTCATCGACGAAGAAAAGTGTTCTTCCTTTCAATATAACTTGGCGTTTTCGGGCACATTTATTGCCTCAACTGTAATTCGCGACCGACAGATTGGAGACACTGTCCGATTTTAAGGTGAGGTGAAGGATATACGATTCCTTGTTGTCTGTACACTCTTAAAAGTCATCTTCACCGCATAGCGCATGTTCCAAGCCAACCATCATTTCGAATGAAATCGTTATCCGCCCTGATTTGTTGAAAACGAGAGGCGTACACCTCTTTTGTGACACTTATGCTGTTCATAATTATTACAAAAAAGGCGTACGCCTCCCGTTTTCAACAAATCAGGGCAGATAACGACATCATTCGAGATGATGGTTGGCTGGGAACGTGCTATGCGTTGATGTTCATTTCTAAGAGTGTAGTGTATGGAGCTCCGAATAAATGTGTGTGAGTATACAGTCCTGAGCACGTTCTTGCGTCTGTTCTGTGGAAATGATCTCTGGCGACGTATATTATGTCGTATTTACGTCGAAGATATAGAACGTCCAACTGCTGAGCGCCATATAGATAGCCTATACACAAACGGACACATTGGCAGCAACTTGAATTCGTGAGTTTTGAGAGAAACACGCTAAAAATATTTCCTCGATGGGGAAAATAGAAGGCAGTATTTTTCACTCTTATCGCATTTTAACAGATAGTGTCAGAAGAAACATAGAACAACAACAACAACAGATCCGATTGTTTCATCTTACGTGGCCATTGATTTTTCGGTGGCGCATCAACATGGATGGCACCCGTTGTGATCGCCATCTTGGATCGTCTTGGGATGCAACGATCGATATAAGCGTAGGCGGGGCCGCCATGTCGGGATCAGGGGCGGATTTATGTCTACGACGCCGCAAATTTTCTCCTATTTGATGTACACTGTTTGCCGTCCACGCAAACCTCTACGGAATGCAAAAGTCGTCAGACCTCGTATTGTTTGCGCAGTTCTATAGGTGGTTTTACTTACGATACAGTGCAGACCTAAACCAAAAGCCCGGCAAACTCTTTCTCATAATGCTCAGAGTCATAGGAGCAAATATTTGCAACAAATTCGCCGCTAATTATTGATAACTGAACGTTATAGTCAGCGCTACCTGCCGCGACGGTGGTGGTGCAGGTGCATCGGTCTTTGTAGTGTGTTGCTACTATATACCATGCCTGTGATTACGTGTCGTTGAAAGTCACGATAAAAACGAAATGAGGAGAAGGTGTTATGCTGGACAAAATTGACCTCCCCTTCCGAGGGAAAGCTGCGCAAAAACATCCACGAAGAGGTATCACCTGTACAGCAATGTCCATGCATCGATGTGCACCCGAAGAAAAAAAAAGGAGTAGAATGGGGAGTAATTGCAGCGTCTGTAGTCCCCTAGATTGCAATTATTCCCCATTTAAGTCCCCTGATCCCTAAATTTACTCCCCAGGACTACAAATAGTCACTTAACTTCGCAAATGATCTCCTGAATGCAACGGTCTATACGTAAATGTGCTCTCTTCGTGAATTTGATAGAATAGACTGAATGGAATAAATATTTGATGGAATAAACTGGATGGAATAAGGCTATTAGATACTTTATCGCGAGACTTTATATCACTCGACATATCACGGTTGACGGTTTAATGCAAGGTATTTTCATTCATGCACATGAATTATGACTTATGAATTATAGGGCTGATAGAACAGAGCTTGAAATGCAGTCCCCACTTTGTGACATTCATTGACTCCCGAAAGGGACTAACTTTTGCGGCAATGCATGTATAGTCCTCAAGAGGACTAAAATTGCTCCTTTGTTCTTAAAGTGTAGAAATTAAAATTTGGTCGCATCAGCCTGCAGGATGACACGAGAGAAGGCACTCCATTGACTGCCACAGGCAGGGCCGGCGGGGGGGGGGGGGCGGCCATGGATGGAGCCCCGGGGCCCGGGCCTCTTCAGGGGCCCGCCCGACTCAAGACCCGATGGTTGCTAGCACCAGGAGGCGTGAGGAGGGAGACCCGGGCAGGGCTCATCCGGAGTCATCCCCGGGGCCGGTAATATCTCTCGCCGGCCCTGGCCACAGGGTCAAAAGTTGAACAACTATAGTGCGCTTAAAAGACTGGTGTGCATGTGACTTTTCATTTCTTGCAGAAAGGTGAACATTAGTAGATGCCCAGTTTACAGCATAATACGTGGCATTTTACACATATGAGCAAGTTGGCCGCCCGCACGGTGCTGGGTTACTAACTCCTCTCCAGAAACAGCAACAAGTGGAATGTTCCAATTTGGACGTGCACCACAAGAATGAGAAGGACTTTCGAAACCGATTCGTGACCCTGCATGACCCTAAAAAAATGAGCAAAACGACATATACCCCCAAGAAGGCTGTAGCAGTCAACCACCAATAAGGCCATGTTCCCTTTGAGAGGATCTTGCTGGTTGAGTGTATAGCCCCCCAACCCCCGTTCCCCACATTCTTCTTTCTCTTCCCTAATATGAAGAAACATTTACGGTGAACTCGATTACGAGGAGCTCATTCGATATATGCACAGGGCTGACAACAACAACAACTTTATTTTCGGCCTTGGAGAGTGGGGAGTTTCATCGCAACAGGCGATACTCTACCCCAGTGCTTGGTGGAATGGGGGGAATAAAATAATGAGCCCCTTTACAATAACGATCGAAGTCCGATGGTGTCCAGAAATGTCAGAAGAGCTTTGAGCGCAGAGCGTTGCTGGGCTGGATTGGGCCAGGGACCAAGCAATTTCGGTAGGGAGAAAGGGCGAGAGTCCAGCTGACGAAGAGACTCGGAGAGTGTGATTCGGGAAGGTTCGTAGTGAGGGCAATGAAGAAGAATGTGCTCCAGATCCTCAAGAGCACCACAGTGGCAACAGGTGGGAGAATCAATTTGTCTCAAGCGGTAACGCCACTGAGCTGTAAAGGCCACATCGAGGCGCATGCGGTGGATTAATGCAGCATCCTGACGAGATGTGTTTCGTGGCATGCGGAAAGCGAGCATGGGATCAACTCTGTTCAACATAGAGGGGGGAAGAATGTCGGTTGTCCGTTGGCGGGAAGCCAGGGGTGTCACTAGACATCGCAGAATTGAACGGCGGTCTCCTCTGAGCAGAACAATACGGGTCCGGTTCCGAGACGAGAGTGCTGCTTCTGCGGCGCTGTCGGCCTGCACAGGGCTGACAATATATACACTATATGGAGCAATTAGAGCGTGATCTACATCTGCATGTGAGGTGGTTTTAGTGTTGGGTTGTAAGAACGCAACATATTCTTCGCGTGCTTTCCTGAACGATATACGCTCCCATTTACCGCACATAACTCGATACACGTAGCTGTGCACATTATTTACGAGCAAGATGGCCGGCTAATTAACTCGTCTATCGCGACGTTTAATATAGTGTCTCCGAATCACATACCTCGAATATGACGACCTTTTAGGTGCAGCACAAATTACTCGCAAACGTAACAATTACATATAATATCGAAACTAATCCTGAACGTAATTAATTACCGCAATTACGTCGCTCGCGTTACTCGTAATTAATTACTTTAAAGGTCAGAACAGAGCTAAGCAATACGAGGCCTCAATAGGACGGGTGTGTCTGCGTGTGTTGATATGCAAGGAGTCAGTTCCAGCGCTCTCGAACAACGCCCTAAAAAATCTGAACAGCGTTAACGGTGTTCAAACTGAACAGTAAACATCCTTTCGTGAGGGTGTCGTAGGGTGTTGATATACACCGATAGGGTGTTGATATACACCGCTGAAACGGAGGTACCCGAAAGGAGGAGTCAGTGCAGCAAATTTCGTATCCGAACGGGTCATGGCCAGGGTTTCTCCACTCGTATTAAAGCTCCGAATGGAAGCAGTTTCAAACTGCCAGTTATCGAACGAGCATAAACTGCCATATGGGACGCATTTTGCTATACAAGGTGTATCGAAAGGATTCAAACAACTACTTTATTTTGTGATTATGATTTGGGATTGCTGGTGGTGATGCGGTGACCCAAGTCCTATAGACGACCTTCCGTTTACAAACATGTGACGTCAGAGAGAAGACTGGTTCGAGGTTATATTTTGCTGTGGTGGGCAAGAAGGTGGGAAAACGCGTTGGCTGATAGGATGATAAAGCTGATAGTGCCCACCAGCATGCTTTGCGTTGCGGCGATACGTAATCAATGAAGTAGGGGGGGGGGGGGGGGGCAGGTCGTCTATACGGTGTCCAAAAAGGTCACAAGTGCGCGGAATGCAGAGCGTTCGTGGGGCTATATTTGGCCACCATGGGCCAAGCAATTTTGACAAAGTGAGGGGGCGAGAGTCCAGCTGATTTAGATTTTAGGATGAGACACTGAAAATGCGGACCTCAAGGATTGGTAGTGCGGGGAAATGGATATGTCTTCCAGATCACCGTGGTGACGGCGCATCTGGGAGAGTCAACGTACTCGTCTCAACTGGAGCTGTAAAAACCACATTGAGTCGCCTCCGTTGAATGAATTGACGATTCAAAATGGAGTATCACCACCATGCAGATGAGGCCCTTTGTGACAAAACAGAACATTCCGTCCTCTCGAATATATTCCCGAATATTAACGTAGTATAAATGCGCATGTAGATGCGGGCCGAATGCAAATGCGGGTCGGTCGCTAAGCGTCGCCTATATTGCACGCGAGCCGGTCATTCTCTCCGCGCCGGCCGTCTTTACGCTCAAAAAAACAAAACTTCACCGCATAGCACGCTATGCTCCAACCATTGCCAAGTGTGATAGGGTTATCGCTTCTGATTGGAATAGAGAGGGGGGCGTACGTCTTTTTGTGGCAATTTTCGTACATTCAAATTGCCACAAAAAGGCGTACGCCCCCTCTGTCTTCGAATCAGAAGCGATAACCCTATCATTCGCGGCAATCAAGCAATCTCAAGGACGGCCGAGTTAACGAAAACTCAGGCCGGGACTGGAACCTCTTATATGACGCGTCGTGATCGGGAACTATTCATAATCATAATTGATGGCGTAACGTTGTCACGACCATGAGCCACGTCACGAGGGTTCACTCGAGGTTAGTGCCCTGTGAGGTTCGAACCCGCAACCTTGGGATCATCTTTATCCGATGCTGCTATGTGCCTGCGTGTGTCCTATATCACTCTAAAAACTGAACTTCACCGCATAGCATGCTGCGCACCAACCATTGCCACGAATGATAAGGTTATCGTTTCTGATTCGAGGAGAGAGGGAGGCGTACGCCTTTTTGTGTCAATTATCGTATATCCAAATTGACACAAAAAGGCGTACGCCTCCCTCTCTCCTCGAATCAGAAGTGATAACGCTATCATTCGTGGCAATAGTTGGCGCACAGCATGCTATGCGGTGAAGTTCAGTTTTTAGAGTATACTCCCTTCATCGTGCGTTAATTAAACTGCATCTTAATGGATTGTATTTAATGCGGTGCTCCGCAGGGTCCAGGACATTTGCTCACCGGACATTTTTTCACCGCCCGAAAGCTGAAGGCGGACAAATGCCCACCAAGTTTTTTACGTGCCTGTGGTTTTCCCAAGTTATGTGTCTTTCTTATAGCTTTGGGGGGGAGGGGGATGACAGATGGGAAACATCAAATTTCTGCGTCATGTTTTCAACCGCGCGCATGACTGAAGCTGTGTATGAATTATTCCTATCAACGCAGCTTTTACGAAAAGCTGTGAGGGTAATATCGAGCTTAGCGATGACTTCACGAAATTTCACTTCATGAAAATTTGTGGCCGCGAAATTAAATAAATATATATTTTTTTTATAGTATGCTTCATCAGTTAGGTATATGGTGAGACGCTGGGAAGGTTATTCGTAGGGTAAGGTGGGACAAGGTGAGACACGGGGCAAGATACGACATTTTTTGCTCGACTCTGGAATGGTGAGCAAATGTCCGGTGAGCAATTGCCCGCGCTCCCCGATGAGGTGTCACCAGTAATGCCTTTCTATAGGCTTCTCAGATGAATAAATGAAATAAACTACCCGTCCCTGTTCCTCCCAAACATTCTCGCAATTCAGAAATTTCTCAGTGATTTCCACGACGATTGCTTTCTTTCTTTTTTTCTTTCCCCTTCTCTGGGTCTCCCATATCTGTTCATACTTTTTTATCCTTTGCAGCTTCTCCCAAACAGCGACCGAGATAACATTCGCGGGAACTTAAATTTTCCTTTGCTTGGGGTCACATCTAGAAAACTTTGCCGGCAGCTATATACGCTCTTGCTCGAGAGACACACTCTTAAAAATGAACTTCACCGCATAGCACGCTCCTAGCCAACCATCGTCTCGAATGATATCGCTATCTGCCCTGATTTGTAGAAAATGGGAGGCGTACGCCATTTTTGTGACGCTTATGCTGTTCATAATTGTCACAGAAAAGGCGTACGCCCCGGTGTTCAACAAATCAGGGCAGATAACGATATCATTCGAGATGATGGTTGGCTAGGAGCGAGCTATGCGGTGAAGTTCATTTTTAAGAGAGCAGTGCACAAAAACGTGAACTTAGCTTAGCTTAGCTTTAGCTTAGAGCGTTAGCTTAACTTAAAAAAAGAAAAAAAAAACACGCTAACTTAGGTAAGAGCGGGAAAAAAGAGTTAAACTGCCTCTTAGATGCGATTATTTTCTAACAAATAAGATTTTACCCCAAGTACACGAACAATGTGGAAGAAAACAATGATGCTCCAAACGAAGCAATACGTGAGAACAATATCGTTACACAGAAAGAAAGAAAAAAAAAAAGTTTATCCACGAAGAAGGGCAATGTTTTCCCCCGATGGACTCATCTCTCTGATGAACTCGCCACGCACCGGTGCACACCTGCGCGCCCACATGGATCGATCCGTTCCCGGATCGATGTGCGTCGTGCAAAGAGAACCGCTCAAATATGCTGATTATCATCGACAGATAAATCTACATATCTCGAAGATCGACCAAGCCCTTCCCAAAGTCAACAAAACTCTATACCCGTGCTGCTGCTGCTGTGAATGAAGGGCGTCAACTAAACGAAATAATATACTGGGAACGAGATGTAATGGTCATATAGATTTTTTCAACCAAAAACTTGGGCCTTTTTATAGCGGCTGAGAATAACACCGAACGGTTAATGTGGGCATTGAAATATGTCGCGGTCGACGAAAAACAATTATTTAGAATGATACGATAATAATCGCGTTACTTTAAACTACACGCTCGCTGACTGCTGAAGTTTGAGGGTTTGAACCGGTATCTTGCGAGGAGTGAGTTTTAGAATAAAGGAGTGAAAACACTATTTACGCGGGCGCACCCCTTATTCTTATCTACGGAGTTAAGCGGAATAATATTTGGACTATCCAATACTCGAGACGGCGATCTTTCTTGGTGTTGTCCGTCTGGAGCCGTCAGAATCCTAACGGAAGGGCTTCAGATAACGACTTATCTAATTAAATACATCTGGTATATAGTTACACAGTATGTCAGAAACTCATTTGTGCTGCTCTTTTGCGCAAAGAAATCTGTATCGCCGTAAAAAGATGCATGCATTGGCACAACAGCATCTTTGAAAGCATAATAGCCTTTACAACTATGTATTACCAAAAATATTTCTGCTATCTCCAGGCTGCTGTGCGTAGGTAGTATATACAGAAGGGCTTTTTTCCCTCCTTCGATTTCAGACAACGGCGGTTCGTCGGCAGGACAACGGCATTCGTTGCTTATCTATAGGAAGGTGTTGCCCGTGCGCGTCCTCAAAGCATCGCTCGACGACCAGTTGGAGTTTAATGCGCGCATCAATGGTACATAGATCGTTAAAATATAGAAACATAACGAGTATTTTAAAAGGCCCGCACCCGTAAGAATGTTGCACGAACACTTGCACGAACGTTGACGTGAACGTTCCTTGCATCCCGCACGAACAGCGTTCAGCTGCCCGAGGTGGACATTAACATTGACCATTTTCATACGTGTATATAACTCAAGAGAATTGGGCTGGTTCTTCTCCCGAAAACAGGAAATTGCGACTCGCCCCAAATGTGTAAATCCATTAACGCGTACGTGCGCAAATGTACAATGTATACCGGTACATTAATGTCTCACTTAACTAACCGCCGAGCAACGTCCCAAGAAAAGCGCTTTCATCGATAAGGAGTCACATTAGATCTCGGTCCCTTGTATACACCGTCGAGAATTCTTTCTTAAAACTGTTCCAACGCGACCAATATACTCCTCATCGAAGCGCCGCAGAAAGATTTTAATTCTCCCTCATCGAGTTTCAGCTTCAACTGTGGACTCTCGATTGAGAAACCCGTTTCATTCGTATCCATCCAATGGTGTCCACCAACGCTTCAGATGGCGTCGACGACGACAACGACGTTGCCCGGAGGCTTCGCGGAGAATCGCTGGGGCGGCGCCACTCTCGGTTAAGAGGGGGGCGGAGCTTTGAGCGTCCGCCTCCCCCTTGGGAAATCTCGTCTCTCCCCCCTCCCCCCCCCCTCCCGCACTTTTGGATGAATTCCGGCACACTTGCGCGGATACATCATCCCCTAACACCAGGTTGTTCTTTTGGTCCCTATTTTGTTGCGCGCGCTTCCGATGATGCACGGCACTTGTGTGCGGGTTGGGTTTCGCGATTTCAGTCTTGGGTGACCGAGGTTCCCCGGTAAATATACGTATTATTTGAGAAGACTTTCTGTCGCGCTATGAGGCGACAGTCTCGATTCTCGGTACGCCGTTAGTGAGTTCCACAGCAGTTACCGTGACGTTGACTGCTTTCGGTTTTCGCATCGGGCTGCGCCACATTCTTACGATTCTCGAAAGTGACGTTGTGTTGAGGCTGTGTCCGCTTGCCAAAAAATAACTTAACCGCATAGGACGCTCAGGATGAGATCGTTAACTTCCAGATTTCAATAGGAAAAGGTTTTCCTCGAATGAGAAAGGTTGGCGTGTTATGCGGTACTTGCACACATGTAACACCCCCATTCTGTGCACGGTCTTCTCGATTGAGCACGTCAAGAAGCAACGTCGGTGTGACAGGATGGTGGCTCCCCCTGGTTGAAGCGATGACGAGGCGCGCGCGCGCGGGGTGAGATGCTTCACCTGCCAAGCGCGACCAATCACCAGAGTAAGCCGGTGGCGCGTGACCCCCACTATGACGTCATGCTCCCTATGACTTCATCCACCTTCTGCCCGCTGGGCGTCGCCCTATTAATGGTTCTAATAACTACTTCCTGTCGCTTCCCGGAGCATTTATCAAAGTTTCGTCGAGACCCGATAATTTACTCGACTCTCACGTATATCAGGTTCCAGATTCATCGGGTTAAAGGTCTCCAGGTCCAATACTTGTGTGGCAAAAGATGACTACGTCGCCAAGGTTAATACTGCGCATGCGCTCGTTCACAAGGAGCGTTCCGTTATTAGATATATGTAATCTAATGTTTGGTCCAGTTTGACAGGCAGAGTAAGCCTATATAGTTGCTTGAGGGATACTTTCACAGCAAGGTGCAACATGTCCCGCAGCAAATTCGTACCGAATAAGCGAAACACCTTTCTACTCAGGGTATCTTTAGACCTCCTCATTCTGTGTTTGCACCGTTGTGGCTAAGCACATCAGAGGTAGAGAGGACTTCAGGACGGAGTGGAACACAAGGAGATTTAGTACACGTCCTGGGCCGACTTCAGGGGTCGTAGGATTGGAACCTCCTAGCCACCTTGAGACACCACCACCAAGCTGACAAGGTCGTCTCGCAATATCGTCGTTTTAGGTACGTCCATGTAACCACGAACAAATAGTGAAATCACAGTGCACCCAAAAAGAGGATGAAACGTTCTTATGGGAAGTTGATAATCTGTTTATGGCAGCCCAGCTGAATTCACGGGTGAGTTTCCTGATGCCGTGTGGCGTTTCACTTTTCGCCGAGGTGGTGTAGGTGGAACAACAACGGCAAACAGTTCCTCGCTACCACCTTCACGAAACGCTTCCGGAAACACTTTTTTTGTGGCCGATATTCGACGGGTGGCACCCACAAACCTTTTCGTATCCGATCGTCATCGGATAAACGAACGGTATCCCTCTCGCACATATGGCGGATATTCCAACTCCGGGTATCTTATCACGCGCACAAACTCCGAATACCTTCAACACAAGTTAGGCATCCGAAATGATCTGGACCAGCCGTGGTGGTATCCTTATAAAGACAAGTGCCGTGTGGAGAAGGAACGAGGCTTTTATCCACATTACACTATGGCCTGCAACGTAAATAAATAGCCTCTCCGTCATTTCTCTCATAAAAGTCACCGTTTCTCGAGCAGCTCCGCTCGAAGCCAACCCCATTTTTTCGACCAACATTTTTTTTTTTTCATATACGGCGCCTTCCAAAAAAACACCCTTTCCTTTCCCTCCTCCGACTCTCACACCACACGACACATTAAAAAAAAAGAAAAAAAAGAAAAGAGCTCCGAGTGTAGTGAAGAAATATATCCTCCTGCACCGCAGCACCGTATACGTAATAGCGGCTGTTTTCTTGGGCGGACATTAATTTATGAGCGGAGAGAGGGAGAGAAAACAAACAGGACGGGGCAAGGGTGGTGGTCCACGCCTAATTGATATCCGCGGAGGGTCGACTAGAATACTAAGCGAGCACCCGGGTGATTAATAACGCAGGTGGAAGGCAAAACAAAAGGGAGACGACAAGTGCTTACCTCGGCGTCGTTCTTCTTGTACTCTATGTCGTCCTCATAGACCTCGAAGAACATCTCCGACTGGGTGATGGACAGCATGCCAGGGGCACTGATTCCGGGAGCGATCAGGCGACATCTTGTACTCAGACTTACAGACCCTGACAGACAGACACATGGACTGTCTTCAAGATCCTACTTTGGATAACAACGCGGGGGGTATCGCTTCTCAAAAGTAGAGAGTAAAGTAAAATAGTGCTATACGGTAGGAAAGCGACTTTTATCGCTCTTTGGTGACCACCTCATTTCAGCAAAAATTGTTCGCGATTAAATGGGAAAACAATAAAAGTTTTGTGCGCGAAACCCCTTTATAAGCGAGATATAGTCTCGTGCGTGGAAGTACCTGTAAGTTCGGAGTCTAAGTCTTTGTCATCCCAGAAGTCGCTGTCGTCCATGAGGTCGGAGCTCTGTAACTGATGCTGTCTCCTGGTCATAGCCAGTTGTTTGTGCAATTCTTCACGTGCCTGCAAAATGGCATCCTCGGGGGCCCCATGCTCGATAGCTGCCTTCAGGGTTCCCTCGGGGTGACAGGACCCGTTGGCGTTGCGCACCAGACGCTTACGGCGTCGAGCGTCGTCTTCCCAGGCGTCCAGTCGAAGAAACTCGATCGTGTTCGGAGCTCCCCAGGCTCCGTGTTTATTGGTCAGGATGTTGAGTACCCGTTCTAAGGTACGGTTGGCCACCAGGGAGTCTCGCCTTCGAGCAGCCGTGATCAGGTGGTCGCACATCATCTCCTCTTCCTTGCGTTCCACGGCTGTCTGGGCGCATAACGACTGCGGAGGAACAGAACGCATTTTTTTTTATAACCTATCCATCTAGATTAAACCATTTTCAACTATATACATGGTGTTTTTTGTTGTTGTTGTTGTTCGTTACAGAATTTTTTATTTAAAAAAACTAGCAGAGCAAAATAGATTCGGTTTTAGTAGGTAGGTTGTACGGTACTGCGAACATCCTATAGGACAGCGTATATCCAACTACTGAACGACTAATTAGCTAAAATTCATTAATTAACTTATTAATGAGATGTTTCCTGGGAAATACGAGATAGCAGAATTGGAGCCAGTCATTATTCAAATCCATCGTCCTTATCAAACACCCTGAGAAGTGAACGTACTTCGAGATATAAATTGCCAAATTTCGCTTTACAAATGAGCCGAAACCAGAAGTACGCACTACTCGAGCGCAGAAAGAGACAGGCAATCCACGTGAGACAGTCACGTGCTTCCGAGCGATGGAGCTGATTGGAGTATAGGCGCTAAACTGCTGGCCAGATAGACCGCTATCCGACTCAGATAAGGCGAAGGTTGAGTCGTTCATGGGCTCGAAAAGCGTGTACTTCTGGTTTCGGCTCACTTGCATAGCGAAATTTTGACAATTTATATCTCGAAGTACGTTCGCTTCACAGGGCGTTTAATAAGGACTGTGAATTTGAATAATGACTGGCCCTAATTCTGCTATCTCGCATTTCAGAGAAAACATCTAATTAATAAGTTGATTAATGAATTTTAGCTAATTAGTCGTTCAGTAGTTGCATGCGCTGTCCTACAGGATGTTCGCCTGGCCGTATAATTAACGACCTGCTAAAACGGCATCTATTTTGCTCCGCTAGTCTTTCCTTTTTTTTTTTTTTGCAAACATTATGTAACGAATTTAAAAAAAAACACCCCGTATAGTGACGAGCTCCCCCACTGCGTGGCCACACGATAGCCCGCCGTCGTGTTTTATTTACAAACAAATGACGTCTGATGGTGCAACAGCGCCATCAACTTGGTAGAGTGGAACTACTATAGCAAAAAATCAATACGTCACGAGAAAACCACGTTTAAATGTGGCTTCTCATATTCTATGATTTTTTAAAAAATTCTTCACATATTATTAGTTGTATGGCCTTGTTCTGCTCCATTCTACCGGTAGCCCCATCTTTTCGGTAGCCCTTTTTAAAGATGGCTACCGGGCTCTTCCATCTTCTGGAGCCTGGAGGGCACGAGCTTCTCTCGCAGTGCACATGGTGTCTCTATACAAAGCAAGCGCGAACAAAGTCGTAATAACAAACCACATTCCGCACAAGATTACGACATTGACTTTCAGACGATGCAACTGTTGGGGTTGAAGGCTTCTTTTCTTTCTGCGGTGCACTGGGCACTCGAATGAAGAGACGAAATCGACTAAAAACGTGACCTCACTTGTGTGTATCACTAATACAAAGAAGCCACCCGTGACCTTCGTGAAGGAATACGGCTTTGTGAAACTGCGGTGTTCTCCGCCCGCGCTGTTTCGGTTTCACTATGCCTACCAACGTCATGATTACGTCACGGTGACGTTTCTTTGGTAGAGGTCTATTGCGCGTAACCGTTGTTGGGACGAAGTTGCATTGTGTGAATTCCTAACCCTGATCCTGAATCCTGATCCTAAATCCTGAACCCTAAGCCTCCGTCGGCAACACGACCATCTCTATAACACACGACCATAACACTCGCGCGTTCGCCTATGGGACTTCCGTCCGCGCCTCGAGGAGCGGAAGTGCCGTATTTACGCGCGGAGCGCCCGCCAGGGGCGCCACTTGCGGGACCCAGAAGGCCCAGAAGAGCGCCTGTTGTAGCTCAGCTGTGTGCAATATGAGTGGACCTTGTGGTTAATTCTTCGTGCGTACATGTTTGTGTATTGTTGCAGGTTCTCTGTTCATGTAGAGCTAAGAGTTCTGAATCTAAATACAGGGTGTGTGCAGAAAAACATGACCCGCATTTTTACATGTAACTCGTTGTCTGCTTAGCCGAGGAACTTCCGGTGGCGCACGACGGCGTATTTATGCGTGCGAAAGCTACAAAAAAATCCTGGAAGCCATACTCAATGTAAAAAAATAAACAAAGCGCGAAAACATGGGCTTCCATGCATTAGAATAGGGCGGTGATGACACTGCATGGTAGTGTATTTCGGTCTCATAAGAGTTATGTGCAGGCACCGCTAGGGGCACTGCCGATTAGCATCCATGTGGGACATCGTTTCGATTTATGCACCGATAGCTCCCCTAGCGGTACTTGAACACAACTCTCCTACGTGCACCATGTTGCCCTTTCACGTACACCCTGTTGTCCACCATGTTGCCCTATTCTGATGCACGGAAGCCGACGTTTTCGTTGTTCCGTTTATTTTTTAAGCTGGGTATGGCTTCCACAATTTTTCTACAGATTTCGCACGCATAAATGCGCCATCGTGCGCCACCGGAAGTTCGTTAGTTAGGTAGGCAACAAGCTATGTGCCTAAATGCGGGTCATGTTTTTCTGCACACACCCTGTACTCAGAAATAGGCTGTGCTCTGAAGCGTAGGTGGCATGTAAAATTGTGAAACTCGCGCACTATGTGCCGTACATCGTACACATAAACTTGGCAGCAGCACCTTGTGTGTTGGGCCAGTTATCATGCGTTTATGATTGTCAGACGCAAGCCCGTTCAGACTTTACGTTTCACGTGAGAGGCGTTCCGTGTTAACATACAGGGCAGTTACAGAGAATGCGTGAATGCGACCGTAAGAAGGAACTGTTCCTGGCAAACAGATGACTGACACCTGTTACGACGTCCATCAGAACTTGTTGTATAAGCAAGCACTTCAGTTTTAAATCAGCAGTTGCTTGTTTTGTTTTCCTACTTATTGGTCCCTTTTTATTCTACTTTTACACTTCTTTTTTCTTCTTTTGCGGTTCCGCATTACAGTGCTCTGCTAACCTTTATTATGCTGTTCGGATACAAGCCACTCTGAGAATTTTTCTTGATGGTGGCTTTTCTGCGACGCTACCTTTTGGTGCCATTTTTGTGTTCGTTTTGCACTCCTGGGAGATGCAAGGCTGTGTAAACTTCGTGATCACTAAACGTAGGTACCGTAGCCACGGTGCCACGTCTGAGAATTTTGCGCTTTGCGCCGATGCTAAAGTCTTCGGCCTTGAAATGCCGAGAACACGCAGAGTTCGAGCTAGCATGCAGGCGAAAAACGATTTTAGACGGAGAGTTTTTCGCTGTTGTTGCAGACAATGGTCGCGGCTGATTACTTTGTTGTACAAAGCATCTTCATCAAATTTAATGCAAGCCTTTGCTCATCGGCACCAGTGAAGATGCTGTTCTCCTTTGCGAATCTGATTGTACGGCCGAACACAAGAATCCTAAGTGATGCAGTCAAAAACTTCTAATATTAAAATTACCGTTATAATCTAACAAATAAATGCTATTTTTCCTCGCTGATTTGTTATGTTCATCGTTATTTCTGTAATTCCAGATGACATCTTCATCACAGTATTTATGGTACTAGTTACGGCATTTAAATACTGTATATTTTATATTTAAATACTCCTATCGAAAAGCATTTATGAAGGGTATTTAAACACCCCTTTCAACAAAGTATTTTGTATTTATATTTAAATACTCAAAAAATGCATTTATGTCCACCCCTGGTCGGAGGCCACGGTTCATTATTCGTTTTTTTTTTTTTTTCAGAGAGAAATGCGTAAAAGGTACTCAGCTATATTAGATAAAACTATTTATGGTACACACTGCCATCCAAAAAGTGCACCCTATATGAAATGAAACAATCGCAATTCGCAATGAAGTTACTTGTGTCAAGACGCCGCGATATATTTCGAGCCACTTCTCCCGTAAGACAGCATTTGAGCGCAGAACTCGTGGAATGAAATACTTGTGTTCGACACTGCTTTCTTCAGCTCGGCAATCTATGGCGGCGCCATCTATGATTTTTCATCACGATCCTGCGCAGCACCTGCCCCTCACACTTCTCCTAAAACATGGGAGCGAGGCACAAATACGTACCTATTTGTGCCTCGCTCTCATGTTTTATTCCCATTAAATCTGTTGATAGTCCAGCGTTTGTGTTTGCTCCCTTCCTCATCCATGTGTTCTTACCTGGTTTTAATCCTCAAACTACAATGTACCAACAGGCCCAACTTCACACTATTCTCAGCTTGTAATTATCATTGTTTCCATTGTCTCCAATATTGTATCCATATTGGGAGTGCCGAAGCTCTCTCCCAATAACATTCGAAAGAATAACAAAACGAAGTTCGCGAGCTGATGTCTGGAAAAATATGTCACCATCTGACATATGTCAACACCTACTTTCACCAAAAGTCTCCTTCCAAAAAAGCTACATGTTAGTATATAGCTAGTTAGTGAAAAAAAGTTGTTCTAATTACAAGTTATCACCCAAGACTGGCAGCGGGTGGACAGCAGAAACATGAGGGAAAGCTTACCTCAAAGTCAGCGTGCTTGAGCACGTCATCGGCCCGCATCCGATTCAGGATGAAGTCCGCTTCATTCGCCACACGGACGATGTGGTCCTTCATGGCGTGCGACAGCAACCTTTATGGACAATGTGTTTAGATGCTGTTGTCACCACCGAGTGAGAATTACTCACCTTCCTTCATTGATGAGTTCAATGAAGGCCAGGCCTGCATGCTTCTGCAGGGAATTCTGCCACTCCTGGGAACAAAGCAGCATTACCAGTTCCACTACTGAAGTGCTGTTCTTGAAGGTGCTCAGTCCTGTAAAAGACCCATCGTGGCTTGCTTTTACAGTGCTGATGCAAAATATGAGGGTGTCTTTTGTAATTTGTGAACCCGAATGTACAGTGTTTTCCATTGTGTAATGTACATACGGAAAAAAATATCGGAACATAATGTGCACCACAGAAGTAAAATATCGGTGCAACGCTGCACAGAAACTCTAAATTTTACAATGTCATTAGTGTTGTAAACAAAGCGGCAGTTTTTTCAAATGACTGCCAAGTCAACATTTGCAGTACGGGTGTCAAGACACCAGGCAGGAACAGATCATCGAGGCATTACTGTATCCGAAGCGAGCCATCTGGCAACATTGGGGAAAGCATACCTTTGCCTTCGACCAGTAGGTCCTGTCCGTGTGAACCAACGAGTGTGCGTGAGAGGAATGGCGCAAAGTCTACCATAATTTCTCGTAGCAGGGGACAGACGCTGCCCAGGGCCCCTTCCAGCTTCTGCGTGAGGCTCGCCTCTCGCGCATTGGGGCCCAGGGGACCACCCGTTTCCGTCACCTGTTCAGGGGCACAAATGGCATATTCAATGGTGAATGGAGCACACTGAGACCTTCTTCTTGCCAAAAGAATTGCGAGCCCTTTCTGAAAAGTGCTAGGAAATTTTACCCCATTCAGCGTAGGTTCTGTCAGCATGTTGGACAGATGACTTTCAGTCAGATTATCTGGTTCCCCTGCACTGTGCTGGGGGAATGGTGCAGCGGGAACCTGCGGCAGTTGGCCCTGTAAACAGCATTAAAATAATGAAGCAACGAGCGATTCGGGTCCTTTGCAGAACTCACAGTGGCAATGACGGCTGCAGAGGAATGGATGTTGGCCAGGATGCTGGAGTCCATCTCCTCGACCACGATTACTTCGTCTCGGTCATTCTCGTGGCTGTCGGACCAGAGGACGGCCGGACGTTCTTTCTCGTTCGCTGTGCATGTGCGGTGCTGGACTTTAAACTTATGCTCTGTGCTGGCTTGTCTTTCTACAGACAGCCACATCCTAATGTGTCTGTGATGGACTAGCACAAAAGGTAATTACCTTGCAGGTCAACCTGAGCAGTAGTTGCTGTGACATCTGGACTGTAGCTCGGCCGGCCATTGGACAATGGGGGCTCCAGAATGTCCCGGTACTTGGACACCATCAGCACGGAGATGAAGTAAACCACGGCCAACGCCAGGAACTGAGCCTGTTTGGTCTCATCCTGAAAATAGGCAACGCGTTTATTACCTATCGGCTCAAACGACGTAATTATTCGTTAGATATTGCATAATAAACAGACAGTTACTATGTTACTACGCCCTCAGTAGCTGTGCTTTTAACATGAATCGTAATTAGGGCCCGGGAGTTCATGGAAAATACCTATTTTTTGAATGCATTCTAATGGCCATTCTAACGTTTCTCCACACATTACTAATCATAATGACACAAATCTACAATGTTTTGCGCGTCATATACCGTAATTGCATATTTTGGCATATTTATTCCTGATCGTCATACAATGCATATTATGCGTGTCATATGTCGATGCCATTTGATTGCATATTACGTCATATTTTGCTGTAATTTTCTCTTTGTTTTGCCACAGCTCATGTTACTTAAAAAAAGGGCGGGGGGGTTTGTCAGCCCAAAACCTTTGTTCCATCTACACGTCTAAGCTACTACGCTGCTTTTGGGCTGCTTCCTGCTACGCAATCAATGGATTCAGAAAGCACGACTAGCCCCCAGAACCGGCTTCTGAAAACAGAACGCGCGATAAGTAGTCAGCAAGTTCACGTTGTACTTCATAAAAATAAGCGAATCAAAGTACTGCAGTCTGTGAGCGCTGTTCTCAAAAGGCAATGAACAGCCCAACGAAGAGCTGTCTGCACACGGTGTAGACGAGCTCGGTAGCTAGGTAATTCGCGGAATGACAGCTACAGCAAACACGCTACATCAGCAAAACTGACAGCAAGTGCAAACGATTCTACCACGTCTCTGTAGATGACAGCTCGCAATCTGTTGACATCCATGTCTTGCAGCAGTCTCTCTGGGTCCCGTATGGGACTACTCTGTCCTGCCAGGTTTTCCACGATATTCTGGAAACACGGCAATTCGTTCCTTTAGTGGGGACAGAGGGGAACGTAGGGACGAGTTCACCTTTGCCGATGGCTGTACTCCCCCAATGAGGGCGTGGATGGGACCCTGGCTACTTGCGAGAGCCACGGAACAATTCCTCTCCCGACACTCGAGGCAGTTACGCACCGCTGCTGTGCACACTGAAATTACAACGTTGTCAGTATATCTTATAAATAGACCCTGACGTTTTAGGGTTAAACCCGATTTTTTCCCGAATTTGCACCCCGAATTGAGGTTCACCTATCTAGGGTTAAACCCGATTTCTACCTGCAAAACTGCACCTAGGCTAGGCACCTCAAGGCATCGACATACTAGTTTCTCACAAAATATGCGACTGCTCCTTACTTCTGGCACTCTGGATAAACGGTACAGTGAACGTTTATTCTACAATAATGCCCGATTTCTCCCCGAACTCAGTTTGATGGTAATTTTTCTGCCCGAATTTGCATGAATTTTCGACATCAATTTATTGACCCGATTTCTACCCCCCGAATTTGGAAAAATATAAAACCCGAAAACTTCAGGGTCTACTTATAAAGCATGTAACACAAATTTTGCTGCACTAGTTACGAAAAGTTCTGTACAGCTTCGACACTATAATGCTTCACGGTCATTTCCAAAACAAATGAGCGAGTTACGTCCAATTCTACACTGCTCGATGCAGTTGCCCTCTTTGATTTGATTTGACTTGATTTGATTTGATTTGATTTGATTTGCTAGCTGTGAACTTGTCCAGAAGTATTAGAAAACAAATAGAAAGGGTGTACACGGCACTGGAAAAACGGCGTGGTGTTTGGACGAGGCTTGCTTGGAAGAAGAGAGTTTTTCACATAACCATACATAAACTTCACAGCTGTTCTTGCAATGTTGATGTACCTTTTGACACGAAGCCTCGTTTTTTGCTTCGAGTGGTACAACCTCGGGAGAGCCTTGTGTTTTCGTGTTAAACCTGGTAAAATCAGTTTCTTTAAAATCCGGGACAAACGCTGCTAACTCTCAATTGACAGATTTTATTTATGATGTAAAATCCTGTTTACAGTCCTTTTTCTGATTACCTGTCACGCATTTTTCGTCTTTAGCCTGTACATATTCTTAGCGTAGAAAGTTGGGCTAAAGTTGGTTTGGACAGTGCAACGAAATGAGCAAAACACAAACGACAGCACAGGACGAGCTCGTCCTGCGCTGTCATGTGTCATTCCGCTCATTTCGTAGCAATGCGCATATTCTGCGTGCCATAAATTAAATCTGTCATTCGAAATTTACGAGGTAATATGGCCATCCCAGGATTTCATCACTAAAATTAAGGCATAAAAGATATATTTTCATTGCACTATCGCACAATGTATGCAGATATGATATAGTATGAACGGGGAACTCTTAGGCTGACTCCACCATTGTGAATCTACATTTAGTGCCAAGTTACGTTTCAGATTTTGGTACTTACCGAGCCTTAGACACTGCCTCAAAATGCCTCCGCTGGACATGTTCTTCTCCGCCTCCAAGTCTGAGAAGCTGAGTGACGACGCAAACACCAGTACATCCGTCATGTAGACGAGGCGCTGCAGGAAAGCCACAGCCACCTCGATGGACATACCTTGCGTCGGTTCAATGACGTCTAGTTCATGCTGAGGAACAGGACGAGAACATTAGCTGCAACACAGCTAGGAACACTTGAAAGACTGAAATATGGTTGTCAATTTTGTTGCGTTTCTGCCTCAGAACAGTTACTTTCAATCTCGGAACAATGGGTCGTCTTCCACTAGCAAGCACTCACGCTGGGAGACGTGGCCGAAGCCAGTAGCGGTAGTAGCCCACCACATGCTATGATGATGTTATCTGCCAGTTGAGAGATGAGGTGCACAGTGTTTATAACGAAGATGGCATTTTCTCCACTGTTGACGAAGTCAATCACAGTCTTTGTGTTGTGGCTGGAAGTGGAAGATACAATTAAGCATTGAAGGCTGCGAGTGTCCGCTGAGGGCTCACCTACGCCAGACCTGGATGTCGGTCTCGAGAGAAAATAGCAGATCCGAGAGTAACCTCTGGTGGATGGGAGACCAGCGGAACTCGGGGATGCGGAAAGGGGGCCTCGACGGGCCCGCATTGAATAGTTGCCTCGAGGCTGTTTCCGCGTGCTGCGTCGTCTGTGGCTTTGGATGGCTCGCTCCTTCTGCAATTTCTGCCATGTGTCGCCTCTGCTGCTCGACCTGACATCAGTTGAAAACACAAATAAGCCAAACGTTATAAAGGACTGATAACATTTATTGAAGCAAGGAGATGATATTCAACATCGCTTGAAATCCTGCTTTATTCATCAAGGACTCTAGCACATGAGGCATATCTGGGGTGTGGCCTATGCAACAAGGAAAAGACTAAATGTAAAGAGTGAGCCTGCAACAGACAATGAAAACATGCGGTTCAACTTGACGATGTTGAACCTGAAGACAACTGGACTTTGTCAAAAGAGCTCTCCTACAAGAATTGAACGCTATTGTTGCTTATGCAAGTGCGTTTGTTTCAGCCTTCGGGGAAATTATTCATACAATACGTTGCAAAAAGGCCGCACTTTCAGGCAAGGGCCGGTGCTAGGGGTGTGCGGGGCCCGAGGCAAAGGCACATCGCAGGGCCTGTTTCACACGATTAAGTGCATACTTGACATTTTAAAAAAAAGTCATCCCTGGTTGAGGGCTTCGTGCACGGGGCCCTCCCAATCGCCAGCCCTGCTTTCAGGCTCTAATAGATACAATATCGGGAACAAAAATCGTTTTACTACCTTCACAGTAAGTGGTCAAATTGAGAAGGGTCTGTCTAGGTAATTCTTGTTTACATTTTTAAAGAATTTCTGGATTTCTGTAATTTAATAGAATGTACCGAAACGCCGTGCAGAATGAAATGGAGGAGTCGAGTACAGTCCCCTCACAGTACAGAAATGCACCTATAGCGAAACAGAACCATTACTGAAAGCAGCAAACGGTGTTGCCTGCATTCATCGCCTTTTAAAACAATGGGGAGATGTTGCCAGTAAGCAACAGCGTGGGACAAAGTGTCAAAACAGTAATAGGTGCCACGCTCTGCCACAACAAAAAGCTCAACTCTATGGAGGTGACGCGCACTGATGGCGTAAAAGTATTTTGAAAAGAGCGCAATAGTGTAACTGAGAAAAGAGGTAATAACCTGCGCCTCAATCGTGCTGATCACAGAATCCACATGCTCCTCCTGTTCCGAGTTTACGAGGTTGTTCTGCTCTGTGTTGAGTGACGCCTCTTCCGGTGTCTCGTTTTCATCGGCACTGGCATTTTCTTCTGGGATGACATCTTCTACGGGTTTGACGGGAAGACCGAGGCCTTCGCCGAGCCTCTCTACTAGACTAGGACCCTGTTCGGACGGAGGTGCTTCCAGCACTTGTTGCTCTTCAGAGACTTCTTGCACCTGCGAAGAAGCTTCCTGCGCTTCTTCATCTGCCTCTGAGACGTTTGTCTCCCCACCCTCCCATTTGGCACTGATTATTTGCTCCTCTTGCGGTACTTCCGCAAGTCCTTCCGCGGTCCTTTCGACACTCTCCTGCGACGACTGGCTCCGGTCCGCAACGCCGATCGCCGGGGAAGGTGGCTCCTGCGCTTCTTGCTCCCCCACCGGGGTACCGAACCTCTCCCGCTCGGATTCAGACCCTTCGTCGATGGCGTCCGCGATGCTTCGGCTCTCGACGCATTGCACACTTTGTTCCGGGACATGCTCGACGATCTGACTAGAATCACAGTCCTTCTGCTCCGCGGAGGGCGGACTGTCCTCCTCCGAGGAAGCTCCGTTGCTCTCCCCAGCCTCTTCGGCGTAAGCGACGACGTCGGGGGAGACACCCACGTCTCCCACGGGTGCCTCGGAGATGGGCTCGCTTAATGCGTCCTTTTTCTCTTCCGGTCTACCTACTTCTTGCACTGGAATAACGTCTGGACAACTACTAACCACTGGCACTTCTTTTGGTACTTCTTCCGTGATGGGGACCACCTGAGAACAGAGATGTAAGTAATGGGATACGAAGGACGGAAATAAATAACTTATTTAAGGACAGAACTACCGAATGAAGACTTTAGGGCTCCGGCATTCCACACCATATTTTCTACGAATACGGGACACCTAGCAGTTTAGTTTAGCTCAAAAGTAAGAATAGGGAGTTTTAGCGAACATTATATTTCAATGTGGATACAGCAACAACAACGTGGGACACGATTAGGAAGCACTACACTGTTTGTTAGAAAGGACAGTGAACACTGCAATAAGCTGCGCTGTATCAGTTCTGTCGCATTATTGTTTTTGTCGAAAGCAGAAGCCTGCTCGAAATTCCAGCAGTCCTGCACCCTCTCAAAATTTTGTTTACTCAGTTATTTATCGTAACGCAGTAATATCTAAAAAGAAAGGCAAAGGACGAGTAAAAAAACCTAAACCTGTTCTGCCACGCGTCTGCCAAACAGTGAGAGCCACAAAGTGGAGTGCATGATTTTTTTTTGGGACACACACGAAGATAAGTCATATTCTTGGTATATGTACTCATGACTCTATGGGCACTTTGGTTTTTTTTTGGTTTTGCCCTATGTAATGATGAGGTAAATGGGGTGGTAAAAACCAATTTTACTAGATTTAACCACAAAACACGAGGCTCTCATTCCCTCAAAAGCCTAAAAATTCCCCCATGGGAAGAGGGGGAACTCCTCTGCTTTCGTATCTTATCCAATGGCACCAAAAGGAAAGCACCTCTTCCGATGGCACGGGATCGGGAAGTTGGCTGGGCGTGGACGGCACAATGGACGGAAACGTGACTGTGCTGCTTCGTCGTTGATCCTCCTGGTCTCGCACCTGGACAATGTCTGGTGGCTGCTCCTCGGTGGGTCGCTGTTCGACGGTGGTCGCTCTGGTCTCGTGGACGCTCCCGCAGCGGTCCAGACCAGATATGGTGCTGATGGGGCGCTGGCGCCGAACGGCAGGGTCTGTGATGTGGTCCACACGTCGCTGGTCATAGTGTTCGTACATCTGAGCAAAGTGCAACTTGTACTCTTCTAAAGACACCTGCGAGGATTGAAAACCACAATTGGTGGTCAGAATAAATATAAACGTGCTGGGGTCTTTGTCACCATTGAACTGTGTAATGAAAAATTGTTGGCTTTATGCAGTGTGCTGGCACAACGGCCAGTACCAATATTTTTCTAAAGGTTTTTCACCATTGCATTTTGAAGATGTACTTAATAAATTTCGAGGATGCCATATTAAAGGAGAAGTGAAGAGAGATGCCTTTACAGCGCAAGGTGTTACGCCTGAACCATGGGTGACACATCTAATCATAAAATGACACCATCAAAGCAGAATCTGGCATGTGGGTGATGGTTAGAGCATGTAGCTTTCAGCGGTGAGAAAATTTTCCGCAAAGTGGGATTTACAAAGCCGGGGGTTCACGCACGAGAGAACACAAGCGCAAAAAAGAAAAGTGCAGCATTCTCCCAAGATCGCGTCCCAACTTATGCTGTGCACTTTCCCAGATTTTTGTAACTTTTCAGTGTCTGAAGAAAACTAATACTCAACTCCGTCAATCTCTCGCCGGGCACTACTGTCCTTGCATTTCCTTTCGTCGTGGTTCAGTCAGCCGTGTAAGTGTCAGCATTATCGGTGGTGTCAGGCACGGCAGTCGCGACTACAGTTGAACCTCTATATAACAAATTTGTAAATGCTGGCTCTTTGTTTCGTTAAATAGAGATATTCGTTAAATGGAACACGCCACAGAGGAGAAGTAAGGAGAACGAACTCTTCTCGAAATAAGGTTGCTGTAATGCACTCTTTCACATGTACTTGTGTGTCCAGTGCGAGCAGAAAAAATATTCTGATAAGTGAACACGTCTGTCGTACATCGAGGAACGATCTCGCTATTAATTTTTCGCCTACAGTTTTTGTTAGTGCAAAGCGAGAAGCTTTTATTTTAGAATGCGGGGAAGCCGCCATGAAGGGGGCTCCGTGTTGCCTTGAAGGCTTGAATGTCTCCGTAAGCGTAGTGCTGTCGCAGTTTTGCAGTCAACAAGCTGTTCTCTTTTTTTATTTGAGATAAAACACGACACCCGAAGAAGCAAAGGTTGTTGTCCGACATCGTACAGGATATGGTACGGGTATTTACATCACCGCCAACGCACAACCAAAATATCAGCTAAAATATCAGCTAAGATATCAGTTAAAATATCAGCTAAAATATCAGTTAAAATATCAGCTAAGATATCAGCTAAAATATCAGCTAAAATATCAGCTAAGATGTCAGCTAAGGTATCAGTTAAAAGAGCGGCTAAAATATCAGCTAGATAGCAGCTAAAATGTCAGCTAAGATGTCAGCTAAGGTATCAGTTAAAATAGCGGCTAAAATATCAGCTAGATAGCAGCTAAGATATCAGCTAAAATATCAGCTAAGGTATCAGTTAAAATAGCGGCTAAAATATCAGCTAGATATCAGCAAAGATATCAGCTAAAATGTCAGCTAGATATCAGCTAAGATATCAGCTAAAATAGCTAAGATATCAGTTAAAATAGCAGCTAAAATATCAGCTAAAATATCAGTTAAAATATCAGCTAGATGTCATCTAAGACTCCTGCGTGCGAATGGGGCTCTAAGATAAATGTCGATACTGTTCTCTGTGAAGTCGGTCCAGGACGCACGATCCCCCCTGGGGTAGTTGTGACATAGGCCGCCTGATAACACTACGAAGTGAGGCAGTAACAAATCAGCTAAACATAGGGTAGCATTATCAGCTAATGGTAAACATTATCAGCTAAGATATCAGCTAGGTATCAGCTAAGATCTTAGTTAAAATATCAGCTAAAATGTCAGCTAAGATATCAGCTAAGATATCAGTTAAAATGTCAGCTAAAATACCAGTTAAAATAGCAGCTAAGATATCAGTTAAAATGTCAGCTAAAATATCAGTTAAAATAGCAGCTAAAATGTCAGCCAAGATATCAGCTAAAATATCAGTTAAAATATCAGCTAAGATATCAGTTATGTTCCTCCTCGGGGTGGGCCTAGCGATGATGAGACATTCGGCGGCCCAAATCCCGGATTGTACCGACACCTTGCTTGAAGAACGGACTCGCAGGCGAAGTCAACAGACAAACAACTATTTACATTTATTTACAACATATGATGGCACGTCGACAACCGACAATCAACCCCAATGATCAAGAAGCGTCGCCTTTTAACGGAAAGGCCACACCTCCTTCACCAATCAGATAATTACAAACTGACGTCAAGGTTTACACGTGAACATGAGCTGATATGGAAAACTTTCACTTTCAAACATAGCTTTCTCCGAAGTGGGTAACAAAGGCATACTGGTCCGGCTGACCCGCTTTCCACGACTCCCAGCCGGACGTTCCGAGGGTTTGAAAGGGACGCTGGCTCCGGACGACCTAGAAAATATATACCGTAATCCCCATTGAGGGATCCAAAAGCGTATGTCGTTCTTGTAACGTGTCCTTCACGTAGGCAGCCAACAGATGCACATTGAAAGTTAATTAACAGCAAAATTATGTGTTTGCTCGGCTAGATGCCTAACAATATCAGTTAAAATAGCTAAAATATCAGCTAAAACATCACCTAAGATATCAGTTAAAATATCAGCTAAAATATCATCTAAGATATCAGTTAAAATATCAGCTAAAATATCAGCTAAAACATCAGCTAAAACATCAGCTAAGACATCAGCTAAGACATCAGCTAAGACATCAGCTAAAACATCAGCTAAAATATCAGCTAAGATATCAGTTAAAATATCAGCTAGATATCAGCTAAGACTCCTGCGTGCGAATGGGGCTCTAAGATAAATGTCGACACAGTTCTCTGTGAAGTCGGACCAGGACGCACGATCCCCCCTGCGGTAGTTGTGACATAGGCCGCCTGATACCACTACGAAGTGAGGCAGTAACAAATCAGCTAAACATATAGGGTAGCATTATCAGCTAATGGCAAACGTTATCAGCTAAGATATCAGCTAAAATATCAGCTAAGGTATCACCTAGATATCAGCTAAGATCTTAGTTAAAATATCAGCTAAAATGCCAGCTAAGATATCAGCTAAAATATCAGCTAAGATGTCAGCTAAGGTATCAGTTAAAATAGCGGCTAAAATATTAGCTAGATATCAGCAAAGATATCAGCTAAAATGTCAGCTAAGGTATCAGTTAAAATAGCGGCTAAAATATCAGCTAGATAGCAGCTAAAATGTCAGCTAAGATGTCAGCTAAGGTATCAGTTAAAATAGCGGCTAGATAGCAGCTAAAATGTCAGCTAAATATCAGCAAAGATATCAGCTAAAATGTCAGCTAGATATCAGCTAAAATGTCAGCTAAAATATCAGCTAAGATATCAGTTAAAATAGCAGCTAAAATGTCAGCTAAGATATCAGCTAAAACATCAGCTAAGATATCAGCTAAAATATCAGTTCAAATATCAGCTAGATGTCATCTAAGACTCCTGCGTGCGAATGGGGCTCTAAGATAAATGTCGACACAGTTCTCTGTGAAGTCGGTCGAGGACGCACGATCCCCCCTGCGGTAGTTGTGACATAGGCCGCCTGATACCACTACGAAGTGAGGCAGTAACAAAACAGCTAAACATAGGGTAGCATTATCAGCTAATGGTAAACATTATCAGCTAAGATATCAGCTAAACATCAACTAAGCTATCAGCTAAAATATCCGCTAAGATATCACCTAGATATCAGCTAAGATCTTAGTTAAAATATCAGCTAAAATGTCAGCTAAGATGTCAGCTATAGCAGCTAAAATGTCAGCTAGATATCAGTTAAAATATCAGCTAAAACATCAGCTAAGATGTCAGCTAAAGGTATCAGTTAAAATAGCGGCTAAAACATCAGCTAAGATATCAGCTAAAATATCAGCTAAGATATCAGCTAGATATCAGCTAAGATATCAGCTAGATATCAGCTAAGACTCCTGCGTGCGAATGAGGCGCTAAGATAAATGTCGACACAGTTCTCTGTGAAGTCGGTCCAGGACGCACGATCCCCCCCTGCGGTAGTTGTGACATAGGCCGCCTGATACCACTACGAAGTGAGGCAGTAACAAATCAGCTAAACATACGGTAGCATTATCAGCTAATGGTAAACATTATCAGCTAAATATCAACTAAAATATCAGCTAAGATATCAGCTAGATATCAGCTAAAATATCAGCTAAAATGTCAGCTAAAATATCAGTTAAAATAGCTAAAACATCAGCTAAGATATCAGCTAAAACATCAGCTAAGATGTCAGCTAAAATATCAGCTAAGATGTCAGCTAAGGTATCAGTTAAAATAGCGGCTAAAATATCAGCTAGATAGCAGCTAAAATGTCAGCTAGATATCAGCAAAGATATCAGCTAAAATGTCAGCTAAGATATCAGCTAAGATAGCAGTTAAAATAGCAGCTAGAATGTCAGCTAAGATATCAGCTAAAATATCAGTTAAAATATCAGCTAAGATATCAGTTAAAATAGCTAAAATATCAGCTAAGATATCAGTTAAAATATCAGCTAAAACATCAGCTAAGATATCAGCTAAAATATCAGCTAAGGTATCAGTTAAAATATCAGCTAGATATCATCTAAGACTCAGGCGTGCGAATGAGGCTCTAAGATAAATGTCGACACAGTTCTCTGTGAAGTCGGTCCAGGACGCACGATCCCCCCTGCGGTAGTTGTGACATAGGCCGCCTGATACCACTACGAAGTGAGGCAGTAACAAATCAGCTAAACATAGGGTAGCATTATCAGCTAATGGTAAACATTATCAGCTAAGATATCAGCTAAAATATCAGCTAAGATATCACCTAGATATCAGCTAAGATCTTAGTTAAAATATCAGCTAAAATATCAGCTAAAATGTCAGCTAAGATATCAGCTAAAATATCAGCTAAGATGTCAGCTAAGGTATCAGTTAAAATAGCGGCTAAAATATCAGCTAGATAGCGGCTAAAATATCAGCTAGATATCAGCAAAGATATCAGCTAAAATGTCAGCTAGATATCAGCTAAGATATCAGCTAAAATATCAGCTAAGATGTCAGCTAAGGTATCAGTTAAAATAGCGGCTAAAATATCAGCTAGATAGCAGCTAAAATGTCAGCTAAGATGTCAGATAAAATAGCGGCTAAAATATCAGCTAGATAGCAGCTAAAATATCAGCTAAATATCAGCAAAGATATCAGCTAAATATCAGCAAAGATATCAGCTAAAATGTGAGCTAGATATCAGCTAAAATGTCAGCTAAAATATCAGCTAAGATATCAGTTAAAATAGCAGCTAAAATGTCAGCTAAGATATCAGCTAAAATATCAGTTCAAATATCAGCTAGATGTCATCTAAGACTCCTGCGTGCGAATGGGGCTCTAAGATAAATGTCGACACAGTTCTCTGTGAAGTCGGTCCAGGACGCACGATCCCCCCTGCGGTAGTTGTGACATAGGCCGCCTGATACCAATACGAAGTGAGGCAGTAACAAATCAGCTAAACATAGGGTAGCATTATCAGCTAATGGAAAACATTATCAGCTAAGATATCAGCTAGATAACAGCTATAGATATCAGCTAACATATCAGCTAGATATCAGCTAAGATCTTAGTTAAAATATCAGCTAAAATGTCAGCTAAGATGTCAGCTAAGGTATCAGTTAAAATAGCGGCTAAAATATCAGCTAGATATCAGCAAAGATATCAGCTAAAATGTCAGCTAGATATCAGCTAAGATATCAGCTAAAATGTCAGCTAAAATATCAGCTAAGATATCAGTTAAAATGTCAGCTAAAATATCAGCTAAGATATCAGTTAAAATAGCAGCTAAAATGTCAGCTAAGATATCAGCTAAAATATCAGCTAAGATATCAGTTAAAATCGCTAAAATATCAGCTAAGATATCAGTTAAAATATCAGCTAAGATATCAGTTAAAATATCAGCTAAAACATCAGCTAAGATATCAGTTAAAATATCAGTTAAAATATCAGCTAAAATATCATCTAAGATATCAGTTAAAACATCAGCAGAGATATCAGCTAAGGTATCAGTTAAAATATCAGCTAGATATCAGCTAAGACTCCTGCGTGCGAATGGGGCTCTAAGATAAATGTGGACACAGTTCTGTGTGAAATCGGTCTAGGACGCACGATCCCCCCTGCGGTAGTGGTGACATTGCTCTCCCGTGTTTTCTTGTCCGAAAACCTAAAACAGGTGCGAAGAGGCGCCGGTTTCGAAACGGCATCGGCAACGCACATGTCTACGCGCTCGTGCCTACAGCACCTGACAACCGAAGTAACCCACGAAAACACGCGTGAGGACACCGGAGAGGGGAAGGTTTTTCCTCCTCCTCCTCTTCTTCTTCTTCGTGAAGGAGAAAGACACGTGCGGAAGGCTTTCGTCGCCCAGAGACTTCGTGAAATGGAGGTGACCAAACGAATGTATTTCGTTAAATCGAGTGCAAAAATACACTGGAGTCTATGGGGACGCGTACGTGCAACGGAAATTCTTCGTTAAACGGAGGATTTCGTTAAATCGACGTTCGTTATTCAGAGGTTCAACTGTAATCGGGTTTAACCCACAAAAATGTCGCAGATCGATTGAAGTCCTTACATAATTTTATAAGATATCGAATATTCCACAAAAAAACGGACGATTCTGCCGGAAACAGCAGGTTCCGCGAGACACGGCATATTCCGCAAAATTTTTTCCGGATAGCGGAAAGCTAAAGGCTCTAGGGACGGTGCTATGGAGATGCGATTCAACTTTCGCCTTTTCAGGCTGAAACTTTCTTCCGCAGTACGGCATGTAATGCGATGCTGAATGGGGCGGAATTACCGTGTGGGTGCTGCGTTCAAATGAACAATATCTTGCTCAAGACCTTTGCGTGTGAGTCGAGCGAGAAGTGAAATGATGAAATGAAAGAAATGAAAAAAAAAATTAGAAGAAATGATGAAAAAGTGAAACCCACCTTGGAATGCACAATGGCGAGAGTGTCAACCCAAACACGCCACCCACCGTATTCGTACTTGATGGCGTGATGCAGAAGCATACGGAACAGGGAATACACCATGTCAGAGATGCGCTGCTCTTCTGAGCTGCGCGGATGAATGTACGCCATGGCTATCAGCCATTCCTGCCACACGGACATCTGCAGCACCGTCCTATGCGACAACAGCACCCGTTGAGACTCTCGCGCCATTCACTCTTATGGGTGAGAAATGTCTCACCTGCGGTTCTCTTTGTTGTTGTTGCACAACAGAGTCATGTCTGACAGGAAGAGTTTTTTCACTTCTAGCAGCTCTTCGCAACCTTTTGACTGACGGATTAGTGTAGCAACAACCTTCAAAATCACTGCAATGAATGCAAATAAATCATGTTATGGAATGTTGAGATTGCGGCATCAGAAGCGCAATTTTATTGTGGTTTATGGGCCCAAGCGTGCCATAGTGAGGTTCAAATTAGATGCGTAACAATGTACGTCGAAGCACACTGTATAAAAATTGACTACGGTATGTTTTGCTGCGCTTGCATCAATCACTGTGCGCCGTAAGCATTTCCCCTAACTACAGCAATGAGCTTTTTACCATTCACATTCGTGAACACAATTATCCACTGCGCATACAAAACAGAACACCGCAAACGTTTCAAGTACAGGGATACATTCTTTAGTCATTCAATTTTGCTGCGCAGAAAGAGGATGCCAAGGTTGCAAACAAAATCGTGGCTGGCTGGATGCTAAAAAGTGGCTACCGATAAGCTGCATTGATGTTTGCGTCCTCGAGCGCTGTCCGATCCTCGAACCACAATGACTGTTCATGTTTCATTCAAATCCAAAAGTATCCTGCAGAGACCCCATTACTCACTCGGATTTTCCAATCGATAGTGTGACTCTGGCTCAGCGTGTTTTCCATAGAGGATCTGATTGGAGATGTGTTCCGTGAGGATCTGTTGGGAGAGAAATAGAAATATGAACGCGCGAAACACCAGCAAGAAACCCAAGAAGCACAACATCTTGGCCCAACATTGGACCAAGATTGGACCAGTATTGCCAATATTGGTCCAATATTGGACCAAGATGATGTGCAGCTTGGGAAGGTGATGACGTGCCTCGTAGAGTGCATTGTACGTAGCCATGGTGAGGTGGTCAGAGTGCAGGAGCAGGCGCTCTGCCAACAGCATGTACAAGTTGTGGGGTGTCATCACATCGTGTTTCCTCCTGCAACAGTTACTCGGTGTCAGCCCCGTACAGTCGGCACTACGCCGGATACCGGATAACTGTCCAAGCTGTGCCAGGCACTGGACAATCGTTAGCACTTTACTGCGTATTAGGCAACAGCGAGCACGATGCTGGGTACTAGATGACTGTCGAGCCTGTACTCACTTGTGCGTGCTCCTGCTGAGGAAATAGCCGAGGAGCTTGAGAGCCTGTAGTCGGACACTCTCGTTCATGGAACCGAGTAGCTTAAAGATAGTTCTGGGAAGAGGCGCAGTATTTCGATTATCTTATCAGCCGAATGTATAGATTACCTTCTGTAAAAGCCTCGTGTTAGCGGAGCTTACCTGACACCATTCTTACAGTCAAAAGCGGGAACCATAGATGCCGGGTGCTCAGCCATTAAGGTCATCAACATCTGAAGCACGTCATGCAAATTCTCGTCCTGCAATTGGTGCATTAAAGGAAGTGGTTCATTCAGGTGGTCGATAGAAGAATAAAAAAAAAAAAACACCTACTTCATGCACGGTGGTGAGGTAGTTGAGGATGCTTTGCAGTTCATCCTCCTTCACTCCGTTGCCTTTGAGGATGAGCTGCTTGAGGAATATGAGCATGTAAGCTCGAATGGACAGGATGTCACTCTGATTTGGACGGGGTCCATCTGAAAGAGTGCACAAAGTTGGGCTAGTTGGTGGAAATGCATACTGTGCAATTTGGGAACACTAACGTTAGCTTCCCTCACGTTAGCGTCCTCAAATTGCACAGTATCCATCAGAAAGCACATTCACTTTTCAACGCGTCGCTTAAAATCTTTATTTGTCTCCAAACAGCTATCACCTTGTCAAGGGTTATGGCAGAGCAGGCAAAAGTTTATTGAATGCAAGGTGGATAAAATACATAGATATCAAAATACCAAACCAAAATCGCACCTTAACAAGATAAACAGTCTCTCTTTGTGGCAATTTAAAATCATACAAATTCCGATGACTCGTGCAATGTAAAATAGAAGCTAACTCATTCAATGTCCCTTTAAAGATTAAAGACAACCCAAAAGAATTTTGGAAGTTCATTAGATGTAACCATAGGGATGAAGTAGGAATACCCTGTCTATCAAATAATTGTGTCTCGATTATTGCGGATCAAGATAAAGCTGATTATTTTAATCGGTACTTTAGTTGTGTTTTTTTCTTATGACTCCTCTGTTAGACAGCTGCCCTTGTTTTGCAATAGAATTTCATTATCAATAGATCCCGTACGCCCTGATCTTAATACGATTGTTAAACTTATTGGCGAACACGAGGAACGCAAAGCTCACGGTGCTGATGTCATACCCACTCATTATAGTATTCAAAAATCATCTTATTGCTTCCACATTTCGTTATGCTTTGCCTTCATGTCATGGACTGCCACGTGACCAGAATAACCTCCTCTCTTGTTGCAGAAATCTGCTTCCTCCTAGAAAAATGCACCACTTACCAATGCCCTTGGGCGTGATGCCACTTTTGTTGCGCGGGTTGACCACCCAGTAGTAATACTTAAGCGTGTGCATGGTCTGCAGGACGGTGCTGACCCGACGCACATTGTTGTAGATCTGCGTGTCTCCCAGGAATTCTGTGGCCAGGTAAGTGTACAGCTTGGTCTGAACCTGCATACCCAAAGGTGACAAATATGCAAAATATGGGAAAAGGTGAAAAATCTTTATTAACTTTTATACGAGTCTTGTACGTAGTAAGCTGGAATTTTTCGAGTGCGCTTTGGAACGATTTGAAAAAGACACAGCTAGTCTGACCGGACTGACAGTGTTCAACATAGATTGCTCCGTATCATTTACGATACGTACCTCTGTAGGAGGATTTATTATGCTTATGAGGATATTGTTCACAGGTTGGGAATACAATTATCGTATAACCGGCGTTCATACTTTGACTCGAGATTTTTGGGACGTATCCTTCATCGTGATGTTGATTGCGCATTTTTGTTCGAATCCGCGAGATTCTTGTGTTCGGGTAGAACTAGATCAAAACATTTATTTTATATCCATTTATCACCAATGTCGCGCGTACGAAGGTTGTATAACTTGTGCGCTCTTGACCGTGACCCATTTTTTAGACGATATTCAAACTGTCTTCTCATTTTATTTGATTGTTTCGAACTCGCCTTTTATTATGACTGATTTTTTACAATTTTTTTCACTGATTTCACAATGTTCTAACGACACACATTTTTGTTTCGTTGGTTACATATAGAGCCTGAAGCTTTAGGGTTTTACCCGATTCTTCCCCGAATTTGTACCCCGAATTGAAGGTTGCCTCTTTAGGGTGAAACCCGATTTTTACCTAGCAAATTGCCCTCACTGGGATGTCTGTAGGAATGCATTAATTTACTTGTTCGTCAGAAAAATTCAGTTACATCACCATTTGTACCAAACCACTACAGTTAGTTGAGTAACTCAGCCCGATTTCACCCCAAATTTAGCATACTGGAAGTTTTTTTCACCCGAATTCACATGAATTTAGTGCACATGTTTATTTACCCGATTTTTACCCCCCGAATTTAGAAAAAAATATTTCCCGAAAACTTCAGGCTCTAGTTACATATGTAATGGCGTACTGCATTTTAAGGCACATGCTGCTTGCGGGTACTAGAAATAAAGACTATACTGTACTATATGCCTGACACAGTGAATTCCAAGGAGGTAGGTACTTACAGTGGTGGGAGTATAGATCCAAAGCACAGGATTGAAGAGAATGTGGTCGAGCAAGTGCTTGAGCAGCAGCTCCCCGTTGCTGCTGCACACGGTGAGCAGGTGCTTGGTGAGGGACAGGAAGGAGTGAAGCACATCTTCCGTGATATGCTCCCTCGAAGCCTGCACTCGGACCCTTTTCCATTAAAATGTGTTCCCATTAAGTGGTGACAGCACAAGGACTCACCCTCTGGAGCTGGTAACTGATCACTAGAAAGCCTTTGTTCTGAATCATGTGCTGCTGTACGGTGGCGCTGCTTTCACACATCTCGCAGATGAATCCAATCAGGGTGGAACTGGAATGTCATCATTTCTATCAACATTCAGGTTAGATGTCTATAGGGTCAATCTCTCCAGAATCGAATGTCGCGATTCTTCCACATTAAATCTCCTTCCTTTCTATCAAGCGCGGATGAAATACTACACGATGTTCCGTCACGTTTGTCGTTCATCACTCTGGTGGCAGGCCTCAACTGCTCGATACGAGCATTTGCGCGAGCGTGAGACACTGCGTGGCGCTGCGCGAGACGATCCGGCAGTGCTACTAGAGTCGGGATGCGCTTAATGTGCAGGAAACAAAAAAAGTATCGGAATTTTGGCGCTCAGGTTGGGATGCGTCCAATACGCGAATGTTTGCAAAATATGCGAGTATATATATGGTAACTGGTAACGAGTTCCTCTCGTCTAGGAACTTCCCCATCTCTGTTATTTATAGAGCCTGAAGTTTTCGGGAAATATTTTTTTCTAAATTCGGGAGGTAAAAATCGGGTAAATAAACGTGCGCTTTAAATTCACGCATATTTGGGGTGAACAAACTTGCAGTACGCTAAATTCGGGGAGAAATTGGGCTCAGTTACTCAAGCTAACTGTAGTGGTTTGGTACGAACTGTGATGTAACTGCATTTTTCTGCCAAACAAGTAAGTTAGTGCATTCCTACAGACATCCCGGTGAGGGCAATTTGCCGGGTAAAAATCGGGTTATTCACCCTAAAGAGGCAACCTTCAATTCGGGGTGAAAAATTGGGGGAAGAATCGGGTAAAACCCTAAAACTTCAGGCTCTAGTTATTTACCATATGCTGGGTTTCTCCCTCGACGTTCCTGGTAAAGGAAGCAGACCGGTCGGGAGGTCCAGCTGGGAGAGCAGTGGGAATAAAACCTGGATCCCTCCGATGGAATTAAGCGTGCTGTGGATGGAATGTGTAGTGACAGCCTTCACGTCCTGTAAGGTGTTTCGCAACGTGAAACAATTCCCGGCTTATTAAAGTTAGAACCGTACTTGTAACATGAGGGCGTGTGGAGTGTGGACATAGTAGGAGACATTTCCCTTGGGGGCCGCCTGCAGGCACAGCTGGCTGTCAGTTGCCACCGAGTTGTACATGAAGACGATTGCACTTGACAGCTTTCCGTCGTAGAGCACCTGCATGAAGACACGCTCCATGTTTGGCTCCTTCTTGAACAAGTTTAGTAGTACGGTCTATGCTTGACTATATGGTTCTTTGATTTGGCATCCAGGAGCTATCACAAAAATCGATGAAATACAGCTAGAACAGATTCGGAGAAAAGTAATCCGTTTTGTTTTTAACAAGTATTCCCATTACGAGTCCCCTTCATATATACGCTAGAGTCAGCTCGTGTTCCCATGTTATTATGTAGGGTTGGGGCTCAATGGCTAAAAACGCCTCGGTTAATCGCGAATAATCGAACACGTATAAATCCATTCGATTACTTGAGTACGTCGCAGAGAGCAAGCTCTCGTGCAAAGCGCTGAAAACATATTGAACAGTATCATTTTCACACAAATTGTTAACGAGTCTTTCTTTCCAACCAAGATTGCAAACTGGAACCCTTTACCTCAACGCGCTGTTGCATATGCCACATTGCCTTTGTTTCTTTCTTTCACTGAATCACACTATTCGTAGACGTTGTTTGTTGTTGTTTCTGTAGTTGGGTGAGTGATATTTTGTAATGGCCCTCCTTCAACGATATAAAGCAATACGCCGGAGGTATTGCGAAATAAATAAGTAAATAAGTCTGCACACTGACTCACCCTCTTGAGCCCTTCTGGAAGTGACATGCTTTCCCCTTCAAACCTAAACTGGCTCTAAAGACAAAACCACGATGCATTAAAAAAGGTGGATAAATGTCTACAGAGAAAGAACAAATACTACTACCAAGAACTGTGAACCTGTGCTCTAGCTCTTGCTGCGCATATGGTGTGCAGTGTCACTAGCACATGCACCTTAAAGTGAAGCCTACGGTATGTTTTTCTCATATTTTTGTGCAGTTGGAGCACATTTCAAACAGATACAGAACACAAGCACTTATAGTACTCTTCTTGCACACTTCTGCACTTACGAGAGATTTTTCATACACTTAAAGCACGAGACTTGCCGTATTTACTCAAACCTAGGCCTACACTTTTTTTTTAAAGATACGTGATATGAAAGTATTATCAGGTCAGCCCAGATCGAAGATATGGTTCCACCACTGACTGACACACACCTCACACCACCTCACAGCCACAGCGCATAATATAGGCTTTGCCAAGCCGATAACGTGTGCGCTGTTCGCGACGGTATGACACCAATCATGATTATGACACCGATGACATGTAATCATGCGATGTGAAGTGTTCGCGACTAGCATGAGATTCAAAAGCATATTCAATTTGCAATAGTTCATGCTTTCTCTCGGTCGTCTTACATTGGAGGAAAGTTTCTTTCCACCTCGGGATTTTCGGGAGTCGGCCCACATTGGGGTAAACACGGTAAGTCATTTTGTTACCCTTAGCGGCACTCTTAGACCAACAAGGCCGGCTACGGACAACTTACCTGGTAGCCGGGGCCGAGACGGTGTATGGCACACACTTGGTGTGCAGTCAGAGCTTCTGAGAACAAGTAGACAGCAGACATCTGTCCACAGAACACGTGTTCGTCATCCAGCTCCGGTGCTGCCCCGATGTAGCACTTGTCAAACGGCTGTTACGGGCGACATTTCATCAATGGCACACTCGTACAATGGCAAGGAGGGACTCACGTCATTGGTGCTCACAAACCAACTCATCTCCGTGGAAGATGCTAGCTGCCCATTCACGAAGCACTTGATTTCACTTTTGCTCCACCGGTTATATATATATACAATGGCGACCATGTACCACTGCAATTAAAACGGTGACCAGTCTTTTATTGGTTGCGCAGGATATGTGGCAGGTGACAAAATGCGAGAATATCAAAGGTACGTTCAAACGTAGCAGAATATTGCATTAAGAGGTGTCGCCCAACAGTTGCCAGAGCTACCAACGACAAAAAACGAATGATCTCACAGAGGATCAACAAACAACATCAAGTTCTCTGGAAACAAAAATGGAATGCACTGATGTCCAACTTACCCGCCTCGGCTGAAACTCATACTTGACGCAGTGCTGGTATCCCTTGCCTTTCACTTTCATGGAAGTGAAGATAAGGCAGTTGCCGACAAAGTGTGCGGAGTAACCCACTCCCTTGGCCGTTCGGAAGCTGCGCACAAAAGTTCAATTCTGTATTTGTTACTATCACGAATAGAGCCCCTAGCTTTCCAAGAAATTTCGCGGAATTGGCCATGTCTCGCCGAACCAGCTGTTCCCCATAGAATCGTCAGTTTTTTGCAGAATATTCGAAATCTTACAGGATTATGTAAGGATTTCAATGGATCTGCGACATTTTCGTGGGTTAAACCGATCAAAAGAAAATTTAATGACAGCAGCGCCCGGAGTGAGATCCACAGACTTAAGTCTAGTTTTCATTGCACACTGAAAAGTTACAAAAGGCTGGAAAAGCGTACGGGATGAGTCGGTGTGCGATCTTGGGCGAATGCTGCACTTTGTTTTTTTGCTCGTTTTCTCTTACCCCCGAATTTGTAAACCCATTTCGCGGAACAGCAAATTTTCCACCGCAGAAAGCCAGGGGCTTTATTTATGGAGAAAGAAGGGAAGAGGGGCAAGATGCCATCGGCCCATGTTCGGCGCTTCCACGTGCAAAGTTATAGAGAAACTGTGACTGTGTGGAAGCTTCTACCACTTTCATTTTTGTTTCGTTAAATGTTTGCTTTAGCAACAGATATAAAAGCAATGCTCGTCTGTTACACGGCAAGTCTTGTTTACTGCAAACCACAAGAAGTGGCCTTGCACGGCACAGAAAGTTGGGCCACTTGATGGGAGTACATTAGAAACAAGAAGGCAGATACACAAGACACAGGGCATGTCGCATTCTCTCTCTCTGCTGTATCTGTTCCTAATTTGTTTCCAATAGACCCGTTCCGGCCATGAGAATGGTTTTCTAGCACACCAGAGGATGTCAGGGATAGCCCCATTGCTGAATTATTTTTTCGATGCCACGTTTCCTAGACATTTTATGAGTGAGGGAACGGGTCAAGCTTTGTCTCCCCTACTATACCCAACAGCAACAATAACAATTTTATTTCAACGATGACGATTGTGGAGTTCTTCGTGAGAGTGGTTCTGAGAGGTTGGTATTGCGGTCAACGGAGAAGGATGTGCTCTAGATGTTCCACATCACAGCAGTGACAGCATGCTTGCTTCTCATGTGAAACATTGCGCACGAAGCGTTACAGGTACGCACCAGTAGAGATACGGCTTCTCCCTCTCAATGCTGACACTATTGATGGGGTCCAGCCTGAACCAGGTGTAGAAGGTCCAACCATTCTGGTATGGCCACCGGGCCAATGGGGGCAGGGCCACCGCCTGAGGGAGTAAAATGCAGTTTACTTCCGTCATACTCTCATAAATAGGGAGGCATAGTGGAATGTTTTTCATTTCTGTTACCGCCTCCGTTACGGGCCCATATTTGTTTCTGTTTCCATTACATTTCCGTTTTGGTACCGATCCCACCCCCGTTTGTTGTTTTCCTTCTCCCTTTTTTGGTAGGCTTTGGTAAGTCCATGACAACACCCTTAATACCTCTATGCATGTATTCTGAAACCTGGTATGAGAACTTTAGGGATACGTGCACACAACAGACAACATCTATTTAAAAGTATAATACGTGGTTTCTTTGAACAGCTAATATGTGAACATGGTCTTCACAAATGTTACTCACTTTGCAACCCGCAGGTCACCATAAGCGTCTAAGCACTATGCTTCCTCTGTTTATCGTATGTTATTTACGTATATGCTCCAGTTAGATAGACATGCTCAGTTCAATTTAGTTCGCACTATTGAGCTATATTTAACAAATTTATCTAAATGATACGGTAAAGTATCGTAACAATTCGGGTGCTGCAGTACCCCAATCAGCGGCGTATCCAGAAAAATATTTCGTGAGGGGCACTACGGGGACTTTACATGGGAGAGGAGGTATTTCCTCTCGTTTCCCTCTCCCAAATGCACTACGAAAGGTACCATTTCGGGGAAGGGGGGGGTTGAACCCCCAGAGTCGCCCCCCTTCTGGCTACGCCAGTGACCCCAATTATTGCCGCAAATTATTTTTGTTTCCACTTCTCTTTCAGGTATTCTGAGTGTGCGATACCCATTCCCGTTACCATTACCTGCTATATTTCCGGTATAATACTGTTTCTGCAGTCATAACTGTACCACAAAGACAAAAAAACTCACCGCGCCTTTCTTGCCGGGGAAGCTAAAAAAGGAGTCGGGGCCCTGCCTATGGGGCATCTGCCGCAGGACGGACATGAGCTTCACCGAATGCTTGGGCTACAAAAAATGGCATTAGATCATCACCAATGAAATCTTCCGATTTGATCGATTGTGGATTCACAAAGATGCTCTCACCCATTTGTTTCCCGAGGCTTTCATGCATCCGACTAAGAGCTTGAGCTCCCGAACGGTGATGCTGTAACTGGCCAGCACTCCTAGCATCTCAATAACCAAGTCTAATGCCACGATGAAAGAGAGAGAGATAGAGCCAGAACAGTTGTGTCAAATTTTAAAAAGTTGAATCTTCCAAATTAGAAATGTTATTCTGTATCAACCAACCTGGTCAATCTGTGTATCAACCATTTGTGGAAACTAGCACCGCAAGTTATAAGGAAACTTGGGAATTAAAGAGGAGTGAAAAAAAAGAAAAGAAACTCATTCTTGCGTGTTGCGTATTAAATAACCACACTGTGACGTTAGTTACATGATTACCCAGCAGTTTGAACAGGCCTTCCAAATGCCAAGCAGTAACTATCTGATGCCTGATGCATCACAGCATTCGAGAGAGATACTTAGGGTGCAAAAACGGGAGCAAAAAAAATTGGTATGACATGATGCGGTAGCAGAACGATCACAATATCTACAACAAGGTGACTCTTTTAAAATAATAACGTGTCACACTTTATGCAATGATCTTCCAATTTCTGACGGTACAATCTGCTCTTGGGCAAGATTTCGGGCAATTGAAAGGGTAGCCCTCCTGTAGCTGAGAGTCTGTACACTCAGAATAACGTCAATTAATTTAATCAATTATACGTTTCAGCTCGTTTTAGCCACTGATGACTTATTTCTCAAGCAACCCCCTCACCTGCCACAACCTGTTCCACTTGGGAGAACCTCTCCAGGACGTGTTCGATGAGAGACACTTGGCTACATGCCTGGAGGTTACGCATGCTCTTCTTGAGAATCGCGATGAAGACACTCCAAACTTCTGCCTGGAGGCTGGCCGGACAGTGGTCCAGGAGGTCCAACATGTGAAGGATGTTTTGAGGATGCTGGATCACAAAATTTAGCTCCATGTCGAATTCGCCTCCGACAAGCTGCAGAGCAAAACACGGGAACGTGGGAGTTAAATGCATAACAACTGCTCTGCCGACAACAATGAAAAAAATTCTTAGAAATGCAATAGTTCTATTAATATTCCCTCCATCACAAACTTTGACATTAAAGTGCAAGAAGAAGAAGCAAAAAAAAAAAAAAATGCCTTTTCAAAGTTTTCAGGGAACTGCATTCATGCAGACTTGAGGTTTCTTCACTGACACAGGAAGCAGACGGTGTTATGTAAACATCATTTATTGGAACTCTGATCTGCCAAACGCAAGTTTCCGCAATGTCTGGAAACAGAATCATGAGGCTATCTGTCTGTAACTACATTATCTACGATTCAAATGAAGTGCACCAGACATTGACTCCTGATTAGCAGACGAACGCAGAGAAACGTCATTATAAATTGTACGCGTAAAACTTGTGACGTTCAACGCCAAGTAACGTTCTCGGAAAGTCAGCTACTCATCCCGGGAAGCTGTTTATGAAACAGGTGCACTGTAGAGCGACCTGCAGTATAACAGCCTTGCACTACATACTGTTGAGCAAGCACGTTTTCGAACGCAGTTCATGTCGGTAGCAGCGCATTTATGACAGGTCATTAAACAATCGGTCTCTCCGCGTACACAAAATATGCACTATAACATCAAGTTACCACTGGACTACAAAATCGACCAATAGCAGGTGATATGTACTATCTGTCTTCTGCTATTTCCTGCGCCACCGGCAATACGAATGGCGCTAAATCTACGGGGCTTGTCGCACATAACAAGACGACCTTTGTACTAAAATAAGAAAGTTACACACCAGGTGAAGAACTGTGTTCACAACCTCCTTGTTGGAGACTTCTCCGACTTCAACAAATCCAATAAGCACAGCGAATTTCAGATTGTCGTTCAAAGGCATTTTAATAACATCTTCGGGCCGCTTTGCCTCCGCCATCGTTGTGTCCTGTGGCACATCCATAGCTTTTCACAAGGACGGACCCACACAGGACGGGAAAAAGACGCTTAAAAAAGAACACATCAACACGAATTACTGCACAGAGCCACCCCGGCGTTCAGCCATGTTTAAAGAAAACAACTGGGTCGCCCCTAGGTTCGCAGAAAATTATATAAAAAAGCAGACAAGACGCAGATATGACTAAATAAAAATATCCGATAAAATAGATTACGTATATATTTTCAATCAAAATTGGTTTATACGGATGATTGAAAAGTTGGACGTTTAACAATTCAACGATTTGCCCGCGACAGCAACGAACGCCAAACCCAGCGGCCGATCCCGCCGATTACTGCTGAGGAGTGTCGGAAGATTTCTGTTTGACAGCAGTTAAGAATACAGCGTTTGCGTGTCTGCCCATCGGCACCGTTGCGGCGTTAAATTGAAGCGAAAACTGAACCAGCAATGGCAACAGCAGAAGTGCAGCAACCAAATGTACGTCGATACGTTGCTCTTCTTCTTGTAGTACCTTGCTGCTGCGCCGCTTTTTGACATTATACGGAGTATGGAGAAATGTTTGCTCGATACACGGGTCGTTTTATAAGATTACAATGCCGGATAACGCACTGTCGAAATTAAATCGCTTAATGAGCACCTTCACTATCGTGCGCGGGCGGATGTGTCATCAAAGAGTACTGAATGCTGGGCTGGTTGGGTTGCGCTAAACGGATGTGTCATATCTGCCCCGTTTCCGTTGTTGAAGTTGCTGTCTATTAGACTGTCTTGTATGCAGTATTCACGAAAGAGGTGAACTAATAATTGTATTTTCTAGGGGGTTCTCCCTGAAGATAGACTTCGATCGCTCAAGATACAGGGCCATGTCGGATTTGACAGCCTTCCCAATCAAATTGTCAGCCGATCTATCCAACAGGGCTATAGCTTTAACATTCTCTGCATCGGTAAGTGGCGGCATTTGTGTCCTTGTTTGGTGGCGTCATTATTACAGCTTCGTCGTAACAGCTTTAATGCGTCATTATCGACAGGTGTCTGAAGCTGAAATAACGAAGGTTCCCCCGCAGGGGGTGCAAACAATCCAACAAAATTTAAATAAAAACACTCATATGCCTGTCAACTGTGTAGGTGAAACCGGCCTGGGAAAGACGACATTAATGGAGTCTCTGTTCAACCGGTCCTTTGAAGCCCCTCCCAGCCCCCACAACCTATCCACCGTGGCACTGGAACCCAGGACTTATGGTAGGACAGCCACGTTGGTCGCTGCTGCAATGTTGACGATGCCCTCATTTCCAGACTTGCAGGAGAGCAACGTCCGACTCAAGCTCACCGTCGTCGACACCGTAGGCTATGGAGACCAGATCAACAAGGAAGACAGGTAGGGTTTGCCTGCGGATAATTTGCGAATTCGGATGCAGTCGCATTTGGGAAATGGTTTTCGGTTATGTGCGGTTGTACCACTGGGCTCACCTGGTCTTTCGCAACACACCCAGGGAACCAAGTAAAGTAGGTTGACAAGATGATGTTGGTGTGATTGTGGAACCAGCAGTGAAGAGTTGCCAGCATGTGCTATATGATGAGAGCTAAAGCAGTTGGGTGAAATCTGATGATTGTATTCATTCTACACTCATAAAACAGAGCTTGGCCACACAGCACGCGGAACAGGCTAACCATTGTACAGAGTGATCAGCCTTGATTTGTGGAAAGCGTACACCTTTTTGTGACGATTAACGCGAGTGTCCCAAAAACGCCTCTCGTTTGCAACAAATCATGGGTGGGAGGAGAACGATGTCATTCGGGGTAACGGTTGGCCAGCTGCGTGCTATGTGGTCAAGTTCTGTTTTTAAGAGTGTACTACGTATATTTCATTGCCTCGGCTCTTATTATTAACAGTGAGTGAATTGCACTTACCTCGACTTCGTAAAAATTCATTAGTTGCAAATTCCCAATTTTGTTGCAGTTTCCAACATTTTGGGAAAAAATTCCTACATAAAAATTAGAAGAAAAAGGGTCGTCCCAAAAATTTCAACTTTTATAGTACTTTCTGTACAGTACAGCACCGTAAAAGTTGAAATTTTTGTGGTGACCTATTTCATTTTATTTTATTTCTTTCAAATTTTTATGTGGGAATTTTTTCCCAAAATGTTGGAAGCTGTGACAAAATTTGGAATTTGCAACTGTAAAAGTAATGCTAGGTATGCTGTAGCACTTTGTACAATCTGCACCGTAGCTTCCGGTCCATCGTCGACTACATTGATGGCCAGTTCGAGAACTACCTCCAGGAAGAGCTGAAAATCAAGAGATCCCTGTCGACGACGTTCCATGACGGCCGTATTCATGCCTGCCTCTACTTTATCTGTCCCACAGGCCACGGGTATGTGGGTTTCACAATATCAAAAAAGTCCCGATTACTATTTTGCGCTGTATCCACTTCTTTTTTTGTCACTAGGCTCAAGTCTATCGACCTGGTCTGCATGAAGAAGCTGGACAGCAAAGTGAATATAATCCCGATCATTGCCAAAGCAGACACCATCTCCAAGACTGAGCTACAGCGGTTTAAAATTAAGGTGCTCTTTTTGGCGATTTTGAGTTACTCATTCCCTGGGCACGAGAATATCCCTGGAGGAAGCCATTGAATCGCTTTCAGATTGATGTCACGTTAGATAGAGTCACAGTTGCAAGGGGCAAAATTTTATGGAACTGCATATTGCAGATTTCTTTTAGATAAAGAAAAACGAGCCTCGCGTCCATCTATATGTGTGATTGTCTTTCGATCCACACTGTCAAAGCGGAACACGCAACCCTCCAACTTGAGTTCAGTGAACTGAAACTGGAGGATCGTAGCGTAACACGTGTCGATGCTGACATTTTTACGTTAGCAGATGTGGGCTGTCATCGGATGCTGGTTATGAATGCCCTTACTCAAGTTCTAACGAAAGTACTTAGACTGTAAGGAAATCTGCTCACGCGACAAAAAAACACTCTCTCCCCTCTCAGATAATGAGCGAGCTCGTGAGCAATGGTGTACAGATCTACCAGTTTCCGACGGATGATGACACCATATCAGAACGCAACCAGAGTATGAACGTGAGTCCCCTCGTTTCACCTATTGTTTCATGTGGTCGACATTCCTTGGTGTGCTCATCAGCCTTTTTGCGCAGGCCCACATTCCATTTGCTGTGGTGGGGAGCACAGAGTTTGTACGTTCAGGCAACAAGATGGTTCGTGCGCGACAGTACCCATGGGGTATCGTTCAGGGTAAGCATTTCACTACGTACAGGCTGCCTGCGGACACGAGCAGCAACTGACAGCTAGTAGTAAAGTAAAATAATAGCGACGCAAGCAAAAAGGTGGTCGAAAGTTGTCCCCTTTTTTACCATATGACTGTGGCTGTGGACGAAATGAGCTCTTCGGTGCATCAGCGTATTAAAAACAACGGAAACGTACTAACAACAGTAGTAAATTCTGTAGGAACTAGTAACAGCTCATAACAGTCTAATATTAGGGCTGTGCGGACAGTGAAGATGTCGAATACGAATCGAACGTGAATATTGCAAATATTTGACTTTGAATATCGAATCGAATAATAACTTCAAGCAACCCTGTTTACTGCAATGTGCACATACAGCACGTACAGCCACATTTTGATAATCGCAGAAATAATCGCAGCGAGTCTCTTCCCCAAAACCCCTCGGTCCCGCTGGCCTTTGGGTGCAACGCGCCGCCTCCACAGAGCAGGCTGACCGCACCTTCCCCCTACATCACCCGACCCGCCACCACAGCTGGCCTTGACGACAACGGGTTCCGCGATGTCATTGCGATTGGCCAGCGGGATGCCCCCCGGGAGGTCTGCATAGAGACGCAGTCCCGCACAGTATGAGTTGTCCTGCTACGAGTTGAGTGTGGTATGGGTTGTCTGGTATGAGCTGGGGTAGGGCCACAGGGCTATCCCGACAGTGATTCCTTGTTCGGGGGCAGCATTCGAACATCTCAATCAGGCGAGGAGAGGTGACACGAACCCACGCGCAAGAATGGCGAAACGAAACCAACTCCCGATGGCGATTGCACATGCGCATGCAACCCACGCACGCCCCTGTTGCGTTGTTTTGTATCGTAGAAGTTTTATTCGTGCGCCAATGTGTTCTATATTTTTCGCGCATTTTTTTCCCGTGAGATATCTCGCGTAAAATTTCAGCAATCTATCACGTTTTGTTAGCGGAGGCTCATTTCCAATAGCCGATCAGGACAACGCATATCCTGCCGGACTGGCAAGAAATCGTTTGCGGACACGCTCGATGATTTTGCGCGACACTGACATCACGAGCACAGAATGCGCCACCCCAGCGTGTTCCCGTCGAGAAAACGCTGCGTGGGATTAGCGCGTACGGCTCGGGAAAATCTCGAATGTTCGATTTATTCGAAAGCCACGAATATAAAATCATCGAGTCGGATCGAATATATGAATACTGGAAATATTCTATGTGGAATATTCGCGCAGCTCTAGCTAATGCCTCTTTCGTGACACAGTGGAGAATGAGCACCACTGCGACTTTGTGAAGCTGCGCGAGATGCTGGTGCGCACCAACATGGTTGACCTGCGTGAGCAGACGCACACGCACCACTATGAGCTGTATCGTCGTATGCGCCTGGAGCAGATGGGCTTCTCGGACGTGGGCAGCGACAATCAGCCACTCAGCTTCCAGGAGACGTACGAGCAGAAACGGCAGGAACACCTGAGCGTGAGTCACCGCGGAACGTGCAATGCGTAGTCTGATGTCTAACCTCTCCCCACAGGAGCTTCAGAGGAAAGAGGAAGAGATGAGGCAGATGTTTGTGGTGCGTGTCAAAGACAAAGAAGCCGAATTGAAGGAGGCAGAAAAAGAGGTATTTTTTGTTTCGAGTGCGGTAAAAATTCGCGATAATACTGTCAGCCCTCCATTTATGAAGTGTGCCTTCTGAGACAAAAAAACTCTGCCCCCGTATTACGTGGTTTCTATTGGTCCTTGAAACCCTCGAACGCCCTGGAATTTGAAAATGCCATTTTTAAGGACTATTTGATCGAGGGACATTTTCGAGGATCATTTGATAGTAGAAATGCGAGGAATGAATGGTGCCCTCCGTCATATTCATTAGTCTTCCTTTTTGTCCTTTGATCTTTAACATTTAGGAGTATTTAGTCGTGTTTGTGAGCGGATCACTATTGCACAGTCCTTATGTACTCGTAGGGCCTGACCTTTTTGGGGGTTGTATTTTTCTTTCAAAGTTCGAGTGTAACCGTGCTGTACTTTTCTTTTTGCCCTCTTCTTTCACCCTCTCATTAAAAAGTTCTTGAAAGACCCTTCAATTTTTGTACCCAAATTCAGTGGGAACCTTGGGAATGCATGTGTCAGGACAAAACTAGAAAACCCCTACCTTTTTCGGAGCAATTTATGGATGGGGCAAGTACAGTTGTCAAGGTAAATAACGGGTCAACATAAGTCAACAAAGCGAAAATGGAGAGCATCACATGCCGCAATGTCAACGACGAATATAACAAAGCATGATTCACCTGTTTACCACCAAGTAGTATGATCCATCTTTCAAGGGCATCACATAGGGGTGAAGTGGTGAAGGTGATCGACCGGGACGGCAGGGAACAAATAGGAAGCCATTGGCATTGGAATAGACTCACCTTTTGGCAAACCTAGTGTTGTGTTGTCCCGGACATTGCCAAGCCAACTTTGACTACCGTCGTGAAAGATTCCGATGCATGACTTTGCGTATCATCAGCGGATTCATCGTCGTGAAGAAGCATCACTTCCAGAACAAGTTGCTACGGAGTACAGAAAGGATTATATAGAGAGTAAAAGCAGTGATAACGACATTCTTCAAAGTCTGTAGCTGTCACGGCTGCATCTGCGTAGAACCATAATCGTGGGTGCAACGCAATATGTGGTTCGAAGGCAGGATCGGCATAAGGTTAAGCATTAGATAACAAAATTACTTTCGAGAGCAAGATTGGCACAGGAGAAACGATGGTGCACTGCACTACTGCAAAATGTTTTCAAACATGACGTAATCTCGTGCAACGATGCATTTCCCATCTCATTCCAAACCTCGATTTATTATTTATTTAAATGAATAAATAAATAAACTTAAATTACTCCGTACATCTCAGTACATATTTCCCCAACCTTTTACTTAAATAAATTTACCTATTTGTTTTACCTGCCAACCTATTTATGTAAATGCTCGATTAATTGTGGTTTGGAATTTATTATCAATTTTTTGAGAAACAGGGGCCGTTCATAAATCGCAGGTTGACTGTATTTCACTCTCGATACTTTTAACGTAAAAAGACGCTGGCCAAGCTGTTGCTATGGTAAAAGGTTGATTGCTGTGTCTCAGACTTTGTGTTTTCGACTGTAAAGTAACGTATGTTTGGTCTAAACAGCTGCACGCCAAGTTTGATGCCCTCAAGAAACAGCACACTGAAGAGAAGCGCAAGCTGGAGGAAGAACGCAAGCGGATGGAAGAAGACGTGAAGCGCCTGGCGGAACGCAAGGTGGCCGTGCAACAACACACCCACTCTTCCCTCACCCTCACCTTGGGGAAGAGCAAGAAGAAATGACTGCTGGAACCCATCCTGCGCTGCTTGCCTAACCTTTTCTACCTGGCCTGTGGCCACACAGACTTTTAAGAAGCGTGTTGAAGGCAAACTCCATTTTGTACGACGCGGAATTATTTATTTTACGCATTTAATAATCAAACAGTAGCCATCCGTTCTCGATAGGTGATGTCAAGAAACAGGTCGAGGGGCTCGGAGTAAGCAAGGTTGAGCGCTATTCTACGCAGACGGGTCTGTGGTGGAACAACATCGATGGTCTTTCACGCTGTTGTAGAATCGTCTCAACTTTTATAACTTTGAATCCTCAAAATACACGTTTTCCCTCGACCATATCTATAATTTAGCGACGCAGCAGAAGCCTCCGAGTTGCAAAGTAGAATATGTGCGTAAGAGACGATTACAACTGCCCATAAATGTTATTGCATCGTGGCCAACATCCGGTCTGTAAAACTATTGGTAGCGACGTATGTGTTGTGGTAGCAGCATGGGACACCTGGCACTGCTCAAGAAAACTGCACGTGATCACGTTTCACCAGATACCTCGGATCACTCCTGATATACGTGTATACATTGTGATTTCAAAAATAAAAAGCCGGACACTTATTACCTAGCCCAACTCCGTTTGTTAACGGTGTCTTTCTTGCAGTTTTATTACTTTTTTTTTTTTTCGGATGCTGTTATGAATCAGAAAAGAAGCCAAACAAATTGCATCTCACACGTTTCGTCTGCCTACCGCGTGAAACAATGTCTTCATTTACTTCGTTTTCCACAATGTAGAAAACAAAGCAGACGGCAACATTGTTTTGGCTCGAGTAAGCCAATAAAGTGCGATTTGCGTAGCCTTTTATTTTTTTCTGGCGTTCTCATTTCAGCACCTGAAAAAAAATGTGAGGAACTCGAGAAAAACGCTTAGTGCGCAAAATTCTGGTCAGGTGAGACGGCGCTATTTAATTCCTGCATGTGAAATGTGTGTGGTCTGGGTGGGACACCTGTAATATAGTGGATGTCTCTTTATGTCAAACCTGATATAATGTCTTCCGGTATTTGGGTGCATGTGCCATGTTCCTCTCAATAAATATTTCCCCATCCTTGGATACTTTCACCAAACGTGGCAAATTTGGAATGTATGACCTTCTGTTATGTATTGCTTGCAAGCATCCAAGTTTTCACACTGAAGGATGTGGGGTAGATTGTAGTAAATATCCACATCACAAGGTTAACAAGTGCATTTTGTTCAATTTTTTTTTTTCTATATTGTTGCCGTTTCGCACGGAGTGTTATTTCTGCATCATTTTGACCATGTAGCTCAACAGCACCTATTGAAAGTTGATAATTTGATCATGTATGTTAGCAAATTCGCCCATGATTTTGTCCCATCTTGTACTATCGTCCAATTGTCTATTCCCTTACAATATTTCTGACGACGGAAGCTGTGAATCTACTGCCCACGTGTTTTAGTTGATTAGTTTTACGCTCACGCTTAGCATACTTGAAACGTGTTACACTTTAAAACAGCATGATTCATACATGCTACGTGCAGTGTCATTGAATGAGCAACATTATGCGCGTAACTTTTCTAGGACATACTAAGCCTGACTTATGAGGGTTTCTACCTTATCACGTGACTGATTATTGTAATCTGCGTTTGTTTGCTCCTTTTTTTGCATCGTCACTTATTGTACATTTTTCTGGCTAGTCAAGATGCTCCGTTATAACATAATAAAAAAGCTCGTATCGGAAATGTTGTTGTTCTCATTAACGTTTCAGCTATGTAGCTCGCGTTAACCTTTTTGTTTGTTTTGGTGCACGAAAGAGACAAACTTAGCTCTATTATCGAGCAATAGCAGTTGTAGAAAAGCTCTGGGGGTTTTTGGTGCGCGTGGTATGCATATTGCTCTGTACCACCACGGTGGTTTCCACTGCTAGTTACGAATTATATTTCTTGAAATTTTGGTCTCGTATTCGACAAAAGCACAGTTGTAATTGTATAATTCATCCATTTTTGTCAAAACCTGCCCACTTTCTAAAAAGCACCCTGAGTGCCTCCGTCCCCAACAAAAGAGGTTCTGCGGGACAGCTACTATAAATTGCCCCAGTGCTCCTGTGCATCCACATGAATGCTTCATAATGTTGACCAACCCAGTCAGTCGAACCAAAATCAAAATATTCCAGCCACATCAGCCATGGGTGTCGCCAGGATTTTTTTAGGGCAGAATGTTTGGGGGAGAGGGGTTCACGGTGCAGGATCTAGATCTAATTATGTGCATCAACTGTGCCCGGAACCACATTGTCTTGGCTCAGAAAGCCTATGTTTCTGGAACATAGAGAGAAAGAAGGAATCATAATTTGTGATTGTGTTGCAACGGAAATGTTTACTTGTTGAAGCAAGGGGGGGGGGCAACGTTTCCCTTGACGGCACCCATGGCCACAGCGAGTACTTGGATAGACACCTTCAACGCCCTCCCAACTCTCAGATTTCACAAGGTGTTTGAAAGTGTAAGGCAGTCGAGCGACTTCCGGAAGCTGCTTGCGATCTTCAATGAAACTGACATTTTGCGTGGTCGATTGATCATGATGATTGTGATATGGTGAGCGCGTACGCAAGTCTACACTTTCGTTTCCGCCCTGTGTGAAAATGGTGGAGACTGTTGACGTTATAGCTAACCAGTTCGTAACAGCTAAGAAACTGCCAGAAATGCCAAACCAGCCCCCAAACAGATGTGGGTGAGGTACCCCCCCCCCCCTCCCCCAAGTTTTGCGGATGGTTTAGACAAAAGTTTTCTGCCTAAGCAGACGAGCGCCTGCTTCGAGCGGAGAACCTGCGAGCGGGTGAAGACAAGTCTGACGTCATATCCGGTCGGTGCGCGCGAGAACGCAACTTCGGGATTTCGGCGAGCAGGCAGCAAGCCAAGCAGCTAGGACAAGCTGCACGTGCCAATTTCAAAACTTTAGTTTTTCTAAGCCAAAGCATGGCACATATCGACGAGTGTCAACAGAAAATGGATGACTTTCTCGACTCTGTGGGTTACTGGAGAAAACAAATTGCTGCCGACGGCTCGTGTCTCTTCCGAGCTGTCTCTGAACACGCAAGTAGCTCGAAGCTTACTTCTGGTTTGCGTGAACCCTTTCAATGCTCTATCGCTCTGTGCTCTATTGGGCTCGTTTCAAACACGATGTTTTGTAGGCGGTGAACGGTGACAGAGCTTGTACCGCGTCACATAGTCGTTAATGTTTTTATTACAGGAACATTGATAAAAGTGTGACATGTTGAAGGTTTTCATCGCAGGTATATCGCACTCAGAGCAATCATGAAATGGTACGGCTCACCTGCGTTCATTACATTAGAGAGAACAGGGGAACATACGAGCCCGTAAGTAGAGCTGTCAGTAATGTGCAAGGTGGCTCAATTACACGACGTTAATTTTTTACGCAGTTTATTGATGGCGATTTTGACAAATATTTGGACACAGCCAAGAACCCCAAGGTGAGTTGTTTAACTATTAGAAAAATCGGTTTCTAATTTTCGAGTTGATAAACTTTGCAGACATGGGGTGGTCACTTGGAGATGCACGCTATGGCAGTTTTGTACAAGTGAGTGTGTGAACGGCAACACCATCTCGACTAAGGAGGTGGCTACAATAAGTGACCGCATGTGCAGCTCAAGTCAACTCATTTCTGTGACTAGAGCTGTTGAAAGTGTAGTGATGGTTGGAGCGACTTTCGGGTAGTCATTGTTATAATTGTGTTACATAATGTTTGTGATTGCACTGAATTACCCTCTCCTATAGGAAGGACTTCCTCATTTTTGACAAGGTTGGTAAAGATCCATATTTAGCGACCGAAAATGGACATAAAAAATACGTAAGTCAGGGCATTCCCACTTATCCGATCCACTTATCTGATCGAGAATCCTTGTGCCTTAGATAACGTTGTGTTACGTCCAAGGCAGCCACTACGACTGCGTCTACCCCAAACACACGCTCTACGCTGCTGCCATCTGTCAATGTGAGCGATTGTCACCATGTTAAATAAGCAGTTTAATTTCGGTAACGTTGTTTGGTTGCTGTTCCAGCCATAGTGTATGATGTCCTTTATAAGGACGTTTTTCAACTGGGAAGTGACGTGGACACTGCAGTTCAGAAGATGCTCTACGACAAAACATACTTCAAGCACAAGAAGAACATGACGTTTGAGCAGTGGAAAGAGAGGTACTGTCACAATAATGGCTGTATGCGCTAGATGGCTAGTACTGCCATTTAATTGTTAAACAATTTTTTGTTTGTTTTATCCTGCGGTCAGCTTCCTGAATAACTTAAAAGGTACCGTAATGCGGGCGACGGGGGTTATGTTGACAATGTAGTTTACTTATGACTTGTTGCTTGCAAACGCACACGTCAACTTATACCCGTGACAGGGATCGCTAAATTTCTATTTTATTTTTTAATTTGCTAGTAAAATTGCAGTAAAATGGCTCGGGACGATGTCTGGTTGGAAATAATACCCCAGCGGCAGCGATGTACGTTCACAACTGGCTCGCCGCTCATGACGACTACGTAGCCGACTTCTTTTGTTTTAGACAGTGTTACGCGCATGCAACGTAGTTTTGCCACCGTACTTGACGGGCTATTAATTTTCAATTTCCTAAAAAAAAAAATAACTACGAGAGCAAGTTGGAAGTAGATTGTGACGTAGGAGTACCGAGGGCTCGGGCTATCCAGTAGATAAATTTTATCCCATGTACCATAAATTTATCTAGTATTTGTAGGACAGCAGTTATAGTTATGCCTGTACGTTGGACACGAAACTGTTGATGGTGACAAAGCCTAACAGTCGCGTGATTTTTTAGTGTCAAGTTCGGTACGGAGGTGAATGCGATCTCTGAGGAAGAACAGGTGAGCGTAAACATGGGTCGCTCAAAAGTGCGCAAACAGTCTCTCTCTCTAACAGCAGTCAAGTTCAGACATCATGGTGGCCTTGGCCAACCGCATTCCTCCGTTTCCATTCAAGGTAGCGAAGGCCCTTGACCCAACCATCTATCGCAACGTGGAGTTTGACATTTGGAATGAGGTGGAGAAAGGTAGCACAACCGCCCCTTTGTGCCCACTTCCTCACTCGCACATAACGTACCCGGGTATCTTGCAGAAAGGATACGCAACGAACAGATGGTCATCCCAGAGCTGGGGCCTGGTGTCAAGTGCTTGGTAAGTATAAGTGCAGAGATCTGGGAGAAGCACACCCTCAGTGGATAATTTGTCCCCATTCTCTCGGATGGAATTACTTGCACGCGTGGATTAAAGTGCCACTTGAGACTGGAAAAGAAAAGAAAAAAACTATATTTTATTTCATATTAGAAATTCACCAACATGAAAATTTTGAATTGAGACGTAGTGGCTTACATGCGTCATCACAAAGCCAAGTTCTACCTGGTGGTACATAACAATAGGGTGGTTCCATTTCACTTTACAGTTCCTTTAACAGACCGCTTATTCGTAAAAATGCTTCCCTTTCAAAATAATGTAACTGAACCAATCCGAATGAAATTAATCGCGCATAATCCGCGAAATGTTGCAGGTGCGGCTGGAAAGGGATAAAGGTAGCGCCACCTTCCAGGGACATGTCCAGAAGATGGAGCCCAACTGTGGTCTCGTCACGGTGTTTATTGAGAAGCTTGGCGAAATGTATGGCAACCTTGTTCTTCGCTTGCCTCTCGTCTTGGTTTTGTTGTATGGTAAAAGGCCTGTATTTCAGGTGTACCGTGGCCTACGAAAGTGTCGAAGCCCTCCCGCTTCCTGCTCGTAAAGGTGCCCGCTTTAAAGCATCCTCCCTAAGTCCCTAACCGTGTATTCACACGAGCGACATCCTCACGGAATATTCTAGTGGCAGAAAATGCGAAAATACTGCTCACGGAGCCCAAGTTCCGTCCCATGTTACGTTGAGCATCCACACGGTGCGGAATATTGGGAGTGGCATACTGCGCATTTGCAGACGACATTTAGCAGACGAAACTCTCAGTGTGTTTTCCCGTCGTCTGCTACGGAATAACTTGTGGCTGCGTGATGGGATATTCCCTGCGGTCAGCAGTGTACGCGAAGACGCGACGTTGAGCGCGATTCCGCCTCTAGGTGAATGTCTCTCGTGCGAATACACGGTTATGATTTTGCTCATAGTCTTTGAACGAGTCACTGAAATGGCTGCAGATTTGAGCTCCAAGGTTTGAGGATTCCTGCAGATGCAGGGGACAATTACCCGCGGGTGTAATTCTTTACGTCTGCAGCATTTTGGTGATTTCGTGAGGACGATTAGTTTGGAGCAACCTTAATTTTGGGCTGCGAGGAACGACACTGCCTATCTTGCCATTGTGATGGTGCCACGTTCAGTCCTCCCGAGAACATCTCCCGGTGGGCAAACGTGTCTCCGGGAGGGCCGAGTTGGTACCGGGAGGTTTTGCGGCACGTGGGTAAACGAGGATGCTCCAAACTTACCATTTCGACAGAGGCGTACGTTCTACTTTTTTCCTCTTCTCCAAGCTGTCACGTGGCGTACCTGCAAGATGCGCAGTGTCCTGCAGAAATCCATCCTTCCCGACTTGCAAGGTTGGTGCCCCCAGTCTTCCGCAAATACCTTGCTCTTTATCCGTTGCGCGTGTTGCGTTCCTTCGCGCAACAGTGACCGTGGGTTCGTTGATTTTTTTTGCAGAGGTACACAAGTGCAACCGTAGGGTGCATCGTAAGGGGGGCAAAGGTCTCTCCTTCCTATTCCCTCCCCCTCTGGACTTGAGTGGAGTGTCTGCTTCATTCAAAGCAGCCTTTTGCACAGAGGCCAAGTGAGCTCTCACCACAGTGTAGATCCACGGAGAAAGAAAGTGATACAACCTCTTGTTGGAGTGAGGGGGTAACCTAAAAAGGCAGAATAGGAAAACTGCACACACTGTGTTTTACGGATATAAACGTACGGTAGAACCTCTGTATAGTAAACCTGCATACAGTAAAGGGAGCTTGAGGTTCCAATTAAACATCCATAGGCACCCACATACTTTTTTTTATTATATATACAGTGTGTCTTGTTCAGCACGAGCCGCAACAAAGACCCCGTTGTTCTGTTGGCACTTTTGCCGGCTTTGTTTCACCGGCACGTGTTCATGACATGCCAGGCCACGTGAGAACCTGCTCCAGAGTCAAACGACTGACGGTGCTACACTGCCTGGTCCTTCTTCCATCTGCAGGAAAGACTCTCTTACACTTCTTTCTCCGTGTGTGTGCGTCACACGGATACGGATACGACGGTCGTTGAATGTTGCATGTACTACGTCGCACGTGCCTGTTTCAGACCCTGTTCACCCGATTCCTGGGAACCCGTGAGTGGAAGCCCCAGTAGCCCTCCAACACCCCCACAGCCCATCTGTTGGCAACAGTGGCCCGCTCCTCTTCTGACTACAACCCAGGGTAATGCTTCCCAGAGCACAGCACGGGCCTGTAATGTTATTCAACCAGGCTGCCGAGAATGGCTGGAAAGCGCAGACTTTGAGATATATATATATATATGTCGTCGGCTCAACTGGCCAGTTTATGCGAGAGAATGATTGGCAAAGAAAGGGCGACTGGCAAACGAGAGAAAAATTATCGAGCTGGATCCTAAGTCAAAGCACTGTAAAGGCTCAAGTCAGAGTCGGCTTTCCAGGCCATCCTGTGCAGTGCCTCGGTGCTACCCACCACATTTTTTTTTTTTTCACACTCTTTTTGCTTGTAGCTCAATCACCGGAGAGCCCTGCCGTGCTACAGGTAAGACAAACGAGTCTGGGAACGTTACCTTTATCTCATCTATATCTGTTATCTCCTCTCTGTTTTGCTGTTAGATGCTGAAAGGTAAGATGAAACCCTGTTCTGTGGACTCAATGTACCACGACTTTCACTGACTGCTTTTCTTTTTCCGTTAATCGCTCAGGATAGCGGGAGTTTGCAGGGCCCAGGAACTCCAGAGCAGACGTTGTACTTGGATTCTCCGGAACCGAGTTTCTTCTCACCGACCGGACGGATCTCCTACTACGATCCCGCGATGGGGCCTCTCCTTTCTTATGTGCGTACAAGGTGCACCAAGATAATTGACGATCGTTTCAGTTTTTGTGGCATAAAATAGGGAATGAAAAGCCAAAAAAGAAGCTAGCCGTAGAACTTGGTACGAGAGGACAAAAGAGTAATGACTCTGTTGCACTCTGAACTGACCAAAAAAATAAACACAAAAACAAACAGCACAAGACAAGGCTCTTAGATAATCTGTCGCAAAATTTTAAAAACTAGCTCACGTGGTGTAGTAGTCATAACGATCGCTTTCCACACCAAGACAGGGAAGTGATGTGGGTTCAAATCCCAACTGTGCTGGCTGAGGTTTTCCCTAGGTTTTCCGTCAGAGTTCCCCCTGAAGTCGGCCCAGGACGCATACTATTCTCACTGTCCTGCTGTCTTTGCTCCATCTGTGCACATCTGTATGCCACTCGTGGCCGCAATTGCTTCACAGAGCTAAAGCGGAACGTTAAAAAAAAGGTCCTAGAAATACGCTCTTCTGAGAGTACATACTAAAAGTACATTTATTAAAAATGTACTTAATTTCGCGAATTAAACTGCAAAATTTGCAAAGTTCTCTCGCAAGAATCTGGAAGCGTATCGTGAATTCACCCGAGTCCAACACGAAATATGCTACGTCGTGCAATGATGGCAGATGGGGAAAAAAATGTGCGGAAACAGAGACTTTGAAAGTGCAATTGTTGCTGAACCGTGCTCCTTGTTGTTCTTGCGGCAGGTTGTTCCATCTCCGAAGCCACTGTACATAAACTACAACAGCAACGCAACGAACGATATATCCCTGGGGTCACAGGAGGAGGCACCCCCTTCACCCCCGCTCCTAACTCCTCCGCCTGCCCTGGGAATCCTGCCCTTTGAGTCCCCCGTTCCCGGTGTCGACCTCGCAGCCCACAAGTCTCTCGACCCCAGCGGGAGCGACCTTCCCCGAGGTGGGTGATCACGACTCCCTAGTTTTGCCAACGTTATTTCTCCGTATCATTCTTTTTTCAGATGTCCTAACGCTGAGGTGGTTTTACAACATCGGCTGCGATGTAAGTCCGCTGCGAAGTAAGCCGCGATTGTCGCCGCGTTACTTTCGAGGTACTTCGAGAGGTCTCTGGCTCATAGCTCGTATTTTTTTCTCCCCCAGTACTTCCGCTGGTGCACGGGGCAGCCGTTTCTGGTTCCCCCAAGTGGAGGCTTTGCAGCATTCTTTTCCGATGCTTTCCCCCTCATTGAAGGAACAGGTACTTCTGGCAGCTTACTACTCTTAAATGTATATTGATTTATTTCCACTTCTGGAGGAACGGAGGAGCTTGAGCGAAATATATAAGGAATAAATATATCGCTGTCTCCCGAGAAAGAATTTTCTCGGTTCGAGCCTTTTTTATTTTTTATTTTTACATTTAACGTTACGATGGTAAAATGTGTCTAGTAAGATTGGAAGGGTGTGTTTAAACACTCATCCAAAAGTGGGGTGTGAAAAAGGAGTTTTCCATTTCTTCGTATATTGTGAAGCGTAGACAAGTGTGCGCAAGCATAAGGGAACAAAAGTGTTCAGATTTTTTCCCCCCGCTATTTATAGCCAGTAGGCTGCACGAAAGTCTCATTTTTCGCAAATTAAACTGTTTAATGCTCTCAACCGTTTTCTCTTTACTTGTAGCTGGAAAATGAATTTTGACAAAAACAACTAATTGTTACAGTTTTCACAAGCTAGCTATAACAGATGTGTACAAATGGCTGTAAGGCAGCCATTGATACTCATAAGGAATTGTTGTGCGTCTTTTGCTCTAAAATATTTTACTTCTTGTTTTCTAAGGAATAATAAGTATCATTGAACCCAGCGCACATTGTATTTGTAGGTGGAATCTCACCCATACCTACGGATGGGTCCTCGCCAGTGGGAGGCAACTTCTCAACCATGGTGACGTCTCAACTGGCGCCGCAATGAGCCTTTCTCGGACAGCTGTAAAAATTGAAGATGATTCGCATTTTTGTTATCTGCCACTAGGGGGGCCCATTATGTGATACTATTTCAGGGGAGCAATATGTCTGCCTTCTTAGGTGTCTGTAATTTGTTCTCAGGCTGGTCCAGGAAGAATGTACTCGAAAACATAATAACGTTAATAGAATTTGCATGTTTTTCTGCTGTAGTAACATTTAGTTTCAATAGCCATCTTGTTGAGAGCTGGCGCTATTGAAATGATATGCCTTTTTGATAGGATGTCTTCCGCAATTATGGTAAAATAGTGAGAACAGTGGACTATGTCAGTTGCTGATGCTCAATTGAGCGGTTTATTGAAATTGGACCAGTCATTTTTCCACGTACACTTCTATTCCTTTGTATTGTTTTGCCTCTACCTGGCGATATATGTTCCGCTAATCTCATTGGTCTTCTGTTGCCGATAAGATAGTGATCGGGTTGCACCCCGCGGAAAATGTGATTAAATGGGACCACTGGGTCAGTATTAAGTTAACTTTCCATGTGCCATGTTGTAACCTAGTTGAACCAAGGATTATGTTATCTCATCTATTTCTAGTCGTTTTCAGCTTTGATATAGTGCCACCAATATCGTGTGTATTCCTAGAATTGTTGTTGCTATGTTTTGTAATAATAAGAGAGAGTTAATTTGTTTTATATGATAAAAACGGGTTAAAAACGCTAAAACGACAAGGACAAAGAGTGAGACGACGACGCCTTGTTCGTCTCACTCTCTGTCCTTGTCCTATTAGCGCTTTTAACCCGTTTTTATCATGCTGAACCAACACGCCCAAAGATTCGCCCTTTTGTTTTTATATGTTTTCCGTATGGTCACAGGAAGGTGGCTCTTCTGTAAGCGAAAAAGGAGAATACATAATGTGTCGCTGACAAAAATGTTGTGGTTTTCATACTGCTTATACACAATCCCCAGTGCAACTGGATAAATAGAGCAGTTGAATAAAATTCGGGTTTTCTAAGATCTTTTTTTCTTCTAAATTCAGTTATTACATCACGTTGGCAGTGAGAGTCTACGCTTTCATGTTCAGTGGTGGTGGAAGCTGCTTGCCGTAGGCGACCAGGCTCAGGCGGGCAAAGTCACGACTATTGCAGGGAGGGGATCGTGTGTCCTGGGCCGACTTCGCAGGAAACTGCCGACATTTGCCTTAAAGCATCTGGGGAAAACACAGCCGGTGGCTGGATTCGAACCCGTGTCAGCTCCCAGTCTCGGTGTGGAATGCCATCTTGGGGCTTTCATATTCAGATTCACACCACACCAAACTCTAATAAGCATTCAAAAAATTTGCATGTGCATGCAATTAAGCAAAAATAGCAGCATATCCCTCGAGCTCGGGATGAACATAAGGGGAGGAGCAACCCATCTGGTACAACACGTGTTGTGCCAGATTGGCCATACCAACACACACATTTTTGTAAATGGGAACGTAAGGTGTGTCTGCTGTGTGTGTGGCCCATGGCGTGGTCACATGTTGCACGTGCTGCAGCGTAGGACTGCGCCATTGGACTGCGGATAATTTCGACCACTTGGGGGTTCTTTTGACGTGTGGTGCTGGGAGGAAAACGTGAAGGCGCACCTAAGCTTGAACCTGAAAATCTCATTTTTGTTTTTGAGGTTCAAGCTCAGGTGCGCCTGCGCCTAATCCTTTCTTTCAACAATAGGCGGCGCCGGCAGCGCCGTGGTTATTTGCATGCCAGAGCCGTATCCGCAGCCCCAGAATAAATCGAGCCAATCCGCCCGCCAATTCCATCAGTTAAAGGGTTGGAACCGCGGTATAAGCCGGAGAGAACCAGTTGTCGAATTGTTGAACATTGCTAGCCGTGGAAGTAGTTGCACAATGTCTGGAGATACTAAATGGCTTCCTCTTGAGTCTAACCCTGAGGTAACCGCCTTTTCGTCGTGTTTCAAGCGTTTGAATAAAACAGCTTGTGGCTTTCTATTTTCTCTTTGCAGGTGATGACCAAGGTGCGTTTCATCCACCCACGATGCAATATCGTCTTTACCAACTGTGCAATTTGAGACAGACGTTGCCGTCTCGTGTGCGGGATATGTTTGCGTTCGTGTACTCACTCATGCGAGCAACTGCGTCTATTTTCGTAGTTCCTCCGGAACCTTGGCCTGCCGAAGGACTGGTCGATCGTTGACGTGCTGGGTTTGGACTACGAATTGCTCCTCACCGTTCCGAAGCCCGTGGCTGCCATATTGCTTCTATTTCCAATCAGCAAGCGCGTAAGACTTTTGCGAGGAATGTCATAACATTGACAGACTCTTTTTTGGGGGGCTACCTAGGGTATTCGATAGTCAGGAGAGAGCGCTAACTGTTGCGTGATAAGAAGGAAGGTGAAAAAAAAACGTTGTTGAGCTTGTGTCTATTTGTCCGCGTATCTCGGTGTTTTCCACCTTCCTAGCCAGGGATATTCCCAGGATTTTCGTCTCCGGGGGGGTGACGAATGACACCCTAATTTGCTGCAGGCGTCTTGGGGTGGCACGAGGGAACTGCTGGGAAAATCCCTATTTGGAACCACACTTAATAGACACGCCTCATATAACCTAATTGGTCAGCAGAGGTTTCAGTTTCTGAACAAAGGGAAGAGTTTACATTTATTATGTAGTGGTCTTTGTGCCCAGACTTTCTTTTTTTTTCTCTCTCTAAATTTTACAGCATGAAGACTTCGTGTCAGAGAAAGCAGCAGAAATCAAAGAGAAGGGTCAGGTGGTCAGCGACAAGGTTTACTTTATGCAGCAGACTGTGAAGAATGCATGTGGCACTGTGGCTCTGGTGCATGCCCTGGCAAATAGTCTTGACCTCATTAAGCTAGGTAAGTCTATGTGAAAGCTACAAGGGGGACTCCATATCGCTGCATCAAAGTGCACTCATATTGTTGCGTCTGTATCTGTGATTCCAAATGATGTGCTTACTAATTCTAGAGCAAGTGCTTACGTCATTTTTTGCTATGAAGGGTATTGTTTCTCTTTGTTTGCACTTTGCAGTATTCTAATACCCCAGTCAGAGGGCACAACTTAAGCACTTAAACGCCACGAGGAAAAGCTGCACCAAAGTGAAGCCCGTATCGTATGGTATACTGCTGAATGGCTAAAGTCAGTTATGGTCACGGAGTTGCTTGGTGCTACAATTACAACATAAGTTACTTTGTTTTAGTTTTGGATCAAGTTTTTGACTGTGTACCCGCTAGTTAATTTTTTTTATCGCCCCGCAGCTTATCGGCAATCTGCCGTACGCAGGGCTCCCGATATTTCCTTCTCGTACTTAACCTATAAATGCTCTTCCATCAACGAAGCTTTGCCTTGCTCGGAAAATGGTCTCCAAATAGCGCCGAGACAAGTTCACTTTTTGCCAGTAAGACAGACTGCACGTACGACCAGGTGATTGTGTCTGCTATAGAGAGAATCCCAATTCTCCCTGCTTTTTAGAGTAAGCAGAGTATGTAGACTTTGTTTCTTTTTGTATCGCAGTTTCTGTCGCTGGCACGACCCAAATGTCACTTTTTGTTTATGGCATCTACATTTTATGCTCTGCGCTCAAAGCTCTTCTGAAATTTCTGGACACCATCGGACAACGATCGTTATTGTGAAGGGGCTCGTTATTTTATTCCCCCCATTCCATCCAGCAATGGGGTAGAGTATCGCCTGTGGCGATGAAACTCCCCACTCTCCATGGTCGAAAATAAAGTTGTTGTTTATGGACATAAACGTGTCCGTCTGGGTACGGTACAACTTTGAAAGTCCGCGCCAATTCCATTTAATGCACTGTGAGCAGGTACCGTTTATGGCGGTTCAAAAGGACTTGTGGATTGTGTTAGGGTTCACTATTATACTAACTACCGGCATATTTATGAAGTAGAAGCCGGTCCAGTCGGTCCACACTTGGCAGTAGTGCGGCAAGAACAAACGACGACAAAAGACTGACACAGGACGAGCCACATTCGCTGCACTACCGTGAAGCGCCAGCGTATTGCTTGTTTCTCCTCGAAGGATCAGTATTTTTTTCTCGCAGCCGATTCCCCATTGAGGACTTTCCTCGATGCCACTGCTGGGATGAGCCCGGAAGAGAGGGCGAAGTATTTGGAAGAGTGTCAGGTAAGGTGCTCGTTTTGGGTTGTGACAGGTGGATCTTGCGTCGTATTTAACTCGCACACATTGCGAGATGTCACTGAAAAGTTACTCTGAATGAGAACAATAGAAGTGGCATGCCACTTGGTGTGACACTCTAAAAGGACTGAGTTTACTTTTTTTTTTTTTTGTCCTTGGGCATGTGGCTCGTGATGTAGAGCGACGCAGCTGAAGCAGGTGTAAGAGTCGCGTAAGCCGAGAAGAAAAAAAAAAGGCACGGGGACTTCCCTACGTCACGCGAGGATAGTGTCCGCGGCTACTTTCTCGGACTGTTTGCTTTGACCGTAAATCTGCGCAGTTATATTACGCCGCAGAGCGAAAATATTTTCCATGGTTTGCTCCCGATGAAGAGCTTGACGCAGTAAACAGGGTTTTCCAGCCACGTTAAATGTCGCCTCATTGCTCCTTTAAGGGACCGTCTCGTACAGCCATTCCGGAACTAAGCTCAAGTTGTGTTCGCAAGTTATACAGATATACAACTGTCAGTTTCATTCGGATGACCGGAGTGCTTTTCCAGAAATTCTAGTAACTTATCTTAGTAGCAGATGCCGGACGTTGAGGACAAGGAGTACCCCACTAGCACAAAACCATGAAAAATGTGGCTTTGCTCCGAATATGTTATGCAAGTAGGTCAGCTGTCTGCGCAGCTCCCCTGTTTCCCACTCTCCCCTATTGTTCTTGGATTCACCTCATTGGTCCCGGTCCCAAATAATGGGGTGACAGCACACGGCTGGAGGCGACGAGGCGCACGTGATTTCTTCTGTAGACCCATGCCGTTCTATGACGGCCCCCTTGTTGCTGCCTCGTGAGGGGACAGGCACTTGGTCATGTGGTTTGCCCTCTCCCTCTACAAACTCCCGTGGCGTATGTGGCACGTGCCCCTCGTCCTTCAAGGTTGGCCGCCAAGTTCTGCCAAACTGCTGTTTGTAGTCTTTCTTTAGCTCCAGTCATCCTTCCCATTTGCCTTTCAGATGGAGACACTAAATGATTATAGCCACCCCCGATTCCTGCGTCTCCTCTGGACAGCCAAACAGAATTTGACACTCTCGGGAATATACGGGGAGACATAGCAGATGTTGCGAGCGCGGCTGATTAGTTTTTAATTACCGGATTTTCCTGCGTATAATGTGCCGTAAAAAGTGTCCCGAAGGCTGCATTCTACGTAGGAGTTTTTCCCTTTAAGAACCATTTCCAAGAAAATGCCAACCTCTTCACATCGGCGTAAGTCGCTAATTCGAGTGACATGTTTGAGAAACATAAGAAAAACTGAATGATAGCAGCATGATTAGCTGAGAGAAGTGATGGGCAGGCCAAAACAGCAAAGGCAACTTGGAGGTCTCTGTGATCTAGAATTCATTTAACGTTGTTGATGGACACCGTGAAAATAAAAATTGAATCAAATTGTTGAGAAGGAATGCGAGAGAGAAAGCTGACGACACACTCTGTTGTAATGGACTTCGAGTAACCATTACGCCCGCAATGAATGTAATAAAATGTGCTTACACTCTACACAGTGGCTCTGACTATGGTGTACATTAAAGGTTATGTAAAGCTTACAGTTTCTTGCACTATAAGCACCGGTATCTTCACCCCTATGAAGCAATTTGGGATATTTTCCAAATCTTGCTCACTTTTGAAGGTGCGCATTATATACCGAAAAATACGGTAAATCTGCAGCCAATTGCTCGTGGCTCAATTGTATAGCTTTCACCTTTGTGTGTGGACCCCTGCTTCGAAAATGTCTCGCACTGAAGTTTAGTGCAGAATCTGTTAATAATTGGACTCTGGTTTCAGGCTTTCTCTGTGGCACATGAAGAATGTGCTCAGGAGGGACAAACTGAGGTGAACAGAATAATACTTTGTGCACTTCGTTTTATCTCAGTGTTTTAACTGACAGCATACTCTGCAATCCTAGGCCCCAAGCGCAGACGAGAATGTCAACCTTCACTTCATCTGCCTGGCCAATGTGGATGGTCACATATATGACCTAGGTGAGCGATTTCCATCTCCCGGATTGAGCCGTCATTTGCCCGACGTTTCCCCGCTTCTTACAGATGGACGGAAGCCATTCCCTCTTAACATGGGACCAACTTCAGATGAAAACTTCCTCGTGGTAAGACGGCACACACTTTTCAGACGCTAATTCCTTTTCGTGGTGCATAGTTATTGATATAATGCTTTCTATACCACGTTTTTTTCTGTATGTTTAATTGGTACGCTAATCTGGAAACTAATGTACATTTTTGAGTGGACGTTTCTCAACATCTGAGCACGCTGCAAGTTAAAGTCATACTACCTATAACCACTTGAGATATTATGGTGAATAGAGGCTGGTGGAGAGAGGCACACTGAAATAGTGAAGTCTGTCCTGGAGACTTTTTTTTTTTTTTTCACTTTGCACATACAAAATTACTTACTTGCAGAAGTAGCATCACAGTTAAATGTAAGACTCAACATTTACCAGCCTCGAACTGCTTGCAGCTGAGCAGTGTGATCACACAGATTGGCTAGCAGTAACCAACATTTTTTTTGTTATTCCTACTTGGATTTGCCCGTGTTATTTCGCTGTAAGGTTTATCACTGTGAAGGGATTTGGAAGAATCATCAAAGTGCATGCTAGAGACCCTGTATTGGCTGGTGCCACATAACTGTTGACGAAACAGCGTCTCGTATTACGCAAAATGTTGACGCAACTTTGCGTATTGTGCAGGATGCCAGCAATGTGTGCAAGGAGTACATCGCGCGGGATCCGGACAACCTACAGTTCACGGTGCTTGCGCTGGCCGCTGCCAATGAGTAAGATCTCATCCGACGACGTTTTTGCTAGCAGGTAAGAGCCTGCGGATTTGTTAAACTCTCAGTGTCACCGACCTGCACAAATGTGTATCCTTACGAAACACCTGGTATCAACTAACAATTTTTTCTGGGACGGTACGGCCTCCATTGAATCGCTAAATGTTCTGTGAGGTCACTGAATTAGGGTTGCCACCTTTCGTAGTGAAAAATACCGGCTGAGGGAGAGGAGGTGGAATAGAGGGAAAGGGGGAAAGGCTCGCGGGAAAGGGAGGTGGGTGAGGGGTGGAAGAGAACACAGAAAACGAGAGAGAGCTCAATATAATACGAGGAAACATATGTTCCTGTGTGTAATAATAATAATAATAATAATGAATAACTAAGGAAAGAACTGGTGACTGCGGAGTTGGATCTATGCTCCAGTTTTATTCAAGCTGTGGTGGAATGTTGAAGAGAGAACCCCGCAAAAGCCCATATGAAAGGTCTTGGGCGACAAATACCGGCAAAAGGCTGCCGGTATCACCTACCTACCGGCAGAGCGAGCAAATAACCTGCTGTGCCGGTATAATACCGGCCTGGTGGCAACCCTACGTGGAATGCGTGTCTATGAGGAACTCTCTTGTTGCGCACTAACATAGAAAACCGGGGTAGTTTTCAGCAGCAAGCTTCACGGACACACGCACTTGAAGGAACAAACAAAATCGGGGCAACTGCTGGCTCGCAGCTAAGGCTTTTGAGCCTCGGTTGTGTAAACCTAACACTTGCTTAAATGCCTCGGAGTGAACACTGGTGTCATGCAGGATGTATCTGTAGTAAGGACTGTATCTCTTGTTCCAACAGCTTAAGCGAATGCATGCTGTCTTTCAATAAGAGCAGTTTTGAGCACTTCCCTAGGTACCTGATCTTTAAAATAAGCGTGTGCACAGGTGCTACGAAAAACGGGTTTACAACCGCATTGCTGCACACTTTCTATATTTCACTGTCAACTTTCTTTTGCATATGTTGACAGCATTGAAGTACAGATATTCAGTGTGTCTGATATCTCAAAATGTCCGTTCAGCCGAAGGTTTCTTGCATTGCGGAATTATCTCCCATACTTGCCATGCATTTGCCACCGCTTATCTCGAAAGGTTTTTGAGACAAAGTTAAGATATCTTGTCTGCAAAAATTTCGAAAATATTGCCGGCGCCGATGCATGACAAACCGCCCTGCATTTGAAGCTGTGAAAGCCGAAGTTTTATTCTACTGTTCTATCAGTTGTGTGGTGGAGCAGAGTTTGGTTGCCCGAGCTTCTCGTTATACGAGGAGAGGGGAATGGTTGGTATTGCTGCGTTGTTGCGTGGAGCAGTCTCAACAATCAACAGGAAGACAGTTGTCTCGGAAGTGTCACGTGTCCCTCATTTTCCAGTTTTTTACGAGTTAGTTTAACTGGGGTTTACTGTATGTTCAACGTTTGGACAGCTGAACAAAAGGCGTGTAGCAAGGTGCTTATGGTTTGGAAAAGTAACTTTTGTAACTTTTGCTATGAGCTGCACGAAAGACATTTTTGTTACGTAGAACCAAACCAGGCACTTCAGTCAGGGTCAGCGACATAGCCATGCATTCTCTTTGGAGGGAGCTAAGACATTAAAAAAAAAAAAGAAAGGAAATACCGACCAGTGTCAGTGTGTTCGCTAAATTATCCGCAGCCAGTGATAGAATCTCTTGAGTACTTCTGTGAATTTTAACGAGCCAACCGTGAAGAAATTGCAGTACACTGACATGACTGATCAACTACATTTCAGGGACTGAAGCCCCCTAAGCATCCTTCTCACTATGCCCCTGGCCAAGATTTTTCATTTCTTCAATCACATCCTTCTGTTTTCCAGGTTGGTCCCACAGAGGCCTTTGCAAGATGAAGTTTGCAGTTTGAGCAGACAGCTTTATACGCACACAGCTTATATTTATTTGCATTAAAATGTTGACTGGTGCACAGTGTCTGAATGCATAGTTAATGGAGCAGTGTAGTCAGTGGCGTATCTAGAGCTACCTGCGCCCATGGCAACATGGTTAACATGATGTCCTTGGGGATGCGTTTTCGTGTGGTCCGCACTAGGTTTCACACTACAACCTCTCTAATGGCGGGTGCTTTAGATCATTTATGAATGTGGCAGGTTGAGTGCCCGACCTGGCACATTCACACCCGACCACATAATGGCGCCCCTGTTCACCTGGCGCCCATGGCACCTGTCCACACCTGCCACACCCTAGATACGCCACTGAGTGTAGTTTTTGGCAGTGGCATGCCTCTGGCCGCATATTTTTCGTAGCTCCTCCATTCATTGAAAGAACGTGTCCCGAAAGGAGGCAGTGACCTCAGCTGTTGCCACGGCTGGCCCGATCATTTGAGTCGGGACACAGGTCTCTGCACAGCAGAATCGGGAATAAGCGGCGCATGAGGCGAGATGAAAGGCACATGGAGCTACAGACTTCATGCGAGGTGATCCTGCCATGGGAGCACCGGGAGAAGAGCAAGGCCCCACTGGAGCTTCAAAATCACTCATGAAAATTTGTGCACCGTTTAGTCATAGGTTGTCACGATTTTTCTCAGATGTCATAATATGAACCCTTGACCACTGGCACACTTTGCAGCGTCAGTCTCCAGGAAAAGAGGTGAGGGGGTAGCACTCTTTGCCTCCCCCCTCTCTCCCTGGAAGGGTCATTGATCCAAGAATACAGTACAAGTACACCGTACCGCAAAAATATTTTGCATGGTGGCTACTGATATTGGCTGCTGATATGTGTGTATTGCCAGGATTAAGAGTCTCACAAGCCCTCTCTTGTGTGAAAGTTGCGAGGGCAGATAATTGCAGGTTTTGGGTCCAGGGACAGCAGAATAATTTTTTTTCCTCTACATTAGGTTTTAGACACGTGACAATTTTGTGGGGTGGAACAATCGCACCATATCACGATGGTGAACCTCATGGCTAACTAATGTGTTAACATGTACTTCTGCAGCTGACAGCACGTAACAAAAAAGAAAAAGGGGTGAACAACACTGTTCCATCACAAACGCTAGTCATGAGAAGTAAGGGGTAGAGAGGATTGTTTGTTGTGGCGGTGGCCTCGAGGGGGGTTAGCATGTGCGTGCAGAAGTATCAAGCATGAAACTACGGCTGGCACCATAGCAACTGTGCCCTTAGATTGTGACGCTACACCGAGAACTGAGGTTTTATACTTCTTGTTCCAGATTCATCAACTTATGAATAGTCCGAATGATTTTATGTACTTTGCGTAATTTCTGGGCCTGTCGCATCCGTCCCTACTGCCTACGTCATCATGATGTTACTATTTGCTGTTTTCGGGAGAAATTTGGCCAGGTGGACTGTGAATCGGTGCCAAAGATTACTGTATCGGCAGTTGTATCGGTCTCATACGGACGTTTCCGGATGGATAGTTCCTTTAAAGGTACTGTAAAGCTGCAGGTAAGCTGTTAATATTGCAAATTTTACGTGCGACAGAAAACTATTTTTTTTTTTTATCACGACTGAAATTGCGGTGAAAAGACGCGTGGTGGGAAACAATCGCCCATTCGTCGAGCAACAGTGTTACATGTACCCCCACGTGGTCCCCCCAACCCTCTAGCGGCTCAGTCATGGGCTAAGTAGCCGACTTCAACTTTTTTGAGAAGTTTGTTCAAACGAGATAGTTCCTGACATATACATATTCTCTCAAAATGCAATAACACTGGTAAATCGTGGAAATGAGTAACAGGACTGTCAGCACCGTGAGAGCCACCTACGCAAAATGCACCTCGCCCATGGTTGCCAGTCAAATAGATATCACCAACGCAGGGGCGGATCTAGGTTTTTTCCAGGGGGGGGTCCGCTATGGACAAGTGCCAGGGGCATGCTGAGATTGGTCCATTGAACCCTATGTTCAAGTCTCGAATTGAGGGGGGGTCAGGACATCCGGACCCCCCCCCCCCTAAATCCGCCCCTGCACCAACGTGATATGTCGCCCACTCCAATCTAGCAATCGGCTTATGTTTTCGGAACGTTATCGTGAAACTTGTACGTTTTCCGAAAACTCTGTAGTGAATAGTGAACTTTAGTGTACTGTACGCTATCTCCTTAGCGTACGTAAGGGATATCGTTGGTGGTTCTGCGCACGTGTAAAACATAAAGAGAGCTTCGCGCAATGCGTAGAACCATCACGCTATCTCTCACGCATATAAACACGATAGCGTACGATGCAGTAAAACTCGAATTTTAGCATAGCGCACGCTATCGCTTTTGCGTACGTAAGAGATAGTGTGGTGGTTCACATTGCGCGAAGCTCTCTTTATGTTTTACACGTGCGCAGAACCACCAACGATATCCGGCTCTTGCGTACGCAAAGGCGATAGCGTACGATGCACTTTGAAAACTCTCTATTGACTATTCCGTGTCCTGTCCGCCCTGCACTTTTAAAACAGAATGGTAGTGGTGGCGATGGGACTGCCTGCTTAACTTCACCGCATATAGCACGCTCCAACCACCGTCCCGAATGAGTTGTACGAATCGCTTGTACGTCTAACGAGCCAACGAGTGGCGGGAAATTCAAAAAGACGGACATGTGACCAGTGTTGTACCCGCTACCCGAAAAAGGTAGCGCAATACCGATACGCGCTACCTGAGCAAAAACCGTTACCCGTAAAAAGTAACGCGATACTTCATGCGCTACTTTTTAGGAAAGAAACAAACAGTATCGTTGATGACGTACTTCAAACGTCTTAAAATAATAAAATAAAACAATATCTCAAAATAATAAATCGACGTCCAATGGAGGTTACACGTAGGTTGCCTGAAGGCTAAAATTTTGAAAACCGTTTTTTTACAGATTTACTAAAGCCTACTCGGTATCCTGCGTATCTTTTTCTCTTCCTCTAAAGCAAATAAAGCACAAAGCCAGTCTACCGATAAAAGGCTCAACAGCTTTGTCACAAAAACAACTCGGATTGCCCGGAACGAGAAGTTGGTAAACATACCATTGTGTGCTTTTTCAAATTGGACGTTGACTTCCTTGACGCACAGATAAAGCTTTCCCACCGAGGCGCATAGTAGACATGTGAACACCAGGCTACTGTTTTGTACTGTAGCAGGCCATGGTCCCTCCATTGCAGCGGACAAGAAATGGCAACTGTCAAGCACCTGAGCGTACGTGGTGCAATGTCATGTGGAATGTCATGACTCATAGCTAGCGAGGACGGCTCCAGAATGGAGTGACGTCAGACAACTCCGACAGCGCACCAAATCTTGAAGATGATTCATCCCAAATAGGGAACACGTGGAGGACACATCCTCTTTGTAAGATAACGGCCTCTGTGCCCTCCTTTCGGCTATTTGCCCGCTCTTCCCAGAATGAGTTGTGATATCGGGCAGCTGGATCGAAGGCAGGCAGAGTGGAGGTTTGATGATAGGTCGAAGTCGTGTTGTCGCGAACCCCAGCTCGGAAAGTAGCGGTAGCGCTCAAAGATTGCGCTACCGCAAATTTGTAGCGGAAGTACTTCTTTCGTTACCAGTTTAAAAAAGTAGCGCGATCTCTACTCCGCTACCGACAAAAGTAACGGATACGGTAGCGCCGCTACTAGTAACGGCGCTACGTACAACACTGCATGTGACACATTGCGCGTGACGTATGCTGCGCCCTTCACGTATCGCGCACGTGTTTTATCACGTACCCTTCTCCGCCCTTCGTTAGCTCAAAACGATTAAGCCCCCTGATTGGTTAAAAACGGGACGCTTTTTTATGACCCTTATGCGGTTATATGTTAATTCTCACGGACGTGGTATGTGGTGAGGTTCTGTTCGGCAAGCAGTTGACTTGACCAGACAGTTGGTCGAAATTATCCGTAATCCTACCCTGCGACACGTACGTGCAACATGTCGCCATACTATAGCCATATAGTTAAACCTTACCTGTGACATCACGGCACCATTATTATTAATGAGTTCATGGCTTTCCTTTCGATCCGTAAAACAAACCTGCTATACTCATCCTATGCTATATACCAATAAGGCATTTTGCAACACGTCTCCCAGTATCTCAGAAGGACTTTGCAAATGATTGCTTAGGAAGGGTGCAGGTTAGTAGGTGAAACAAGGGGCACTAATGGCTTAGCTACTGTACATCAAGAATAATTCACTTCCACGAAGCAATTAATCATGACCCACCCACACGTTTGTATGAAAGGCATGAGCTGATAAGCATAAGGCATATGCAAGCATACGTATTGCCTGGTGCGCGGTCAAGGTAGAAAGTAAACTCGGCCATGTAACCTTGTATTCAACACATTTAATTAATTCCTGTAAAATTCACGCAAAACTCGGATGCTTTTTCGACAACGTAAGCTAACGTTCTTCCGTGATAGAAATGCTCTCATGCCTTCGCTTGCTTGAGTTTGGATAGGCACAGAGCGTATGTGGTAATGGGCACCTGTCACCCAACTCCCAGTATCTTTCGCCAACGCCGCATGTCACCGTTACCTTGCCTTAAACTGTACCGTATCTGCTATAAAACACGCTTATAAACGCGTGTGAACTGACAATTAAATGTATTTGAACTTTCTGCACTCACCACGTGAAGGCCGTGAAGCACTCTCACACTCTCGGACTGTAGTAAACTTGCGGTGTCGTCTGCGAGATTTGACTCGTCCTTATTTTTGTATCCACGTGTATTGTAATGGTGATATTGTAGCATGTAAGCTAATGTGTCGTAATTTCTTGCCGGCGCTTCGAAGCCTATGAAGCATTTCCGAAGCAGACGACCCTCGTTGCGTGGCGCTGTTGGGCAACATCCGGGTTATCGCCGCCATCCGCACGTCGTCAGTTTCGATTCCATCGGGATATAATCACAGTGCGCGGGTTTTTTGCGCGGGCCTTAATTACGGGCCGCTACTCCATAGATCACGCTGCTTTTAATCGAAATGAATGACCGACCGCTGTCGAGGCGAACCAATTTACCGCATTGTCCAACGTACAAGGCGATTAGCATCTGCATCAAAAAAGAAACATTGCGCCGAGATACTTGTGCTTCGCGAACAAAATATGTTGCAACGCAACAGATACGTATATTAGCCGAAGAAAACGCTTTTCGCTTTCTGTTCACATGGGCCATGTACGTCTTACAACCGGTATGGTGGATGCTGATGTATAGACGTCTGATGATCGAATAGAAGCCCTGGCAACAAAATATTTTCTGGGGCTTTTCTCATCATGGCAGTCACACAAGTACGGTAACACAAGTTTTAAAGTGCATCTACAATATTGGTGTCATGGTAGTGGTCACACCTAAGTGAAAAGAGGGAGAAAAACTTTAACAGGAGCACATAGAAGTCATTTTACCCAATCTGGCCATCTTTTGAGAGGAAGAAGAAAGGGCCACATTCGTTGGCATGGCTCTGCGCTCTGCATCAGCTTCCCCCTAGAGCCTTCTGCGTGGCTCAGTGGTTAGGGCGCCGGCCATGTCACGTCGACCTTTCAGGTACCCGGGTTCGAATCCCGGTGCCGTCTGTGGTTTTACCTGGGTTTTCCTCAGACGCTCTCAGATATATGTCGGCCCTTAGAAGTTGGCCCAGAGCTCACGTTAGTCGTCACGTTTCCCACCTCTGTGATGCCGACAGCGTCGAGCTCTTTCAGCACTACCTCGTGGCTAATGGCCATTCTACATGGGGGCAGAACTCAGAAGAGGAAAAAACGTCTGGTCCCGACGCATGTGGTTCGGTCTGGCGCTTGGCTACTGGTCGTCTTTTCTGGGTCTAAGCTCAGATTCTTCCCGCTGGTCGGGATTCTTGCTGGTCCTCGGGTCTACGCTCAGGTGTCCCCGGGATCAAGTCCCCAGTCTAGGTCCGCCACCGCCCATTCTAGTAGTAAAGTTTTAATACGTGTAAATTTGCCTCTGTCTCATGGTAACCTCTGTCCGACAAACCCCGAGGGCTCTGTCTTCTACGTCCAATGAAGGGAACCCACTTGCTGTCGCCGCCGTAGGTTGGCCAACAGGTTGCCGTACCACAATTAGTATTACTATGACCTTGTGCATTCTATATCGGAAAGTAAAACACTGGGTTGATTAACTAGATAAAACGGGTATGAGAATGTTCATAAGCTGGTGACTGACGGCCTTTGGGGGGATCGAAAGTGAGAGTACCTCGAGGTAACAGTAGCCGTCGTCAATTCACAAAGCTGAAAGCCCCCGAAAAGCCCCAGTGCATGGTCTTCCAAACTGTTCGTCCAGCCTCTGAAATTTACGTTTCAAGATATAGCTTGTTGCGTTTAATTCTTGCGCTTTACTAACTTCTCCGAAATTATACTTGAACGTCAACGGCTGCCATCACGACGCAACTTTTCCGTTGTTGGCGGCATTTCTTTGACGTTTCGTAGCGGGACTGAAATGGCACGTGCCGTCGTGCCCGAGTCGCGTGCCTAAATCGTGTCCGAACGTTTAGCCAGGACTAGGTCGTGACTAGCACCGCCTGGACGCGTACGCGCGCCGTACGTCCGCGGCCGCCGCCATTCAAGAGATGGCCCGAAGACGGCGACCCGGATCCACGCCCAGCCTGCTCGGCGATTGATGCGAGGCACCGCCTTCGACCGCACCCGCACTTATGGATGCTCGATAAAAACCGGATCTACAACCATAACGAGAGAGAGATTCTAATGAAATGTAATAACTGCTCACCCGGATGCACCTGAGCAGCAGTGAACCCGAGATATTTTGTTCCGCACGTAACCCCCCCTTGTCTTTGCCCCCGCTTGTTACACAACTTGGGGGGAATCTCTCTTTCCTACAGGTGCGAGCGTTTTGTTTTTTGCCATCGACGTGAAGCTCGTTTATGGATGGTCTTGCGAGTCGTAACGATGGACAATGTTGCTAGATTGTTTCGTAGATGGGCTGAAAGAAAACAGCCTGTCGTTGTTACGCTTCACTAAGGCGCACTTGCAGTTTGGGTATGGGTCGAGCGTCAGCTATGGCGGCCTCAAATAGTTTTCATAAAGAAGACACGTGCTATATAGAGATGGATTTTCGTCGTACGTTTCACAACCTCCCAGGAGAAAAGCCGTCTTGCCCCACAAACTCCCTCCTTGGTTTCTTTGAAAACGTGTTGACGGAAACCCCTTATCCGTAGACGGCGGAAGGATGGATGGCAAATTTCATGATCGTCGGTTGCTACCGGAATACAAAGAAGGACTCGTTGCGGAAACGTTACTTTCGAGAAACCTGAGTGTCTCACACTGAAGAAACCATTCAACGTGTGCGGATAATCGAGAATATAAATAGGGTACATATACGGATGGCCAAACGGTATAAAACCCGAGACGGGGAAAGGAGGATGCATTCCCCTGGACGTTATCTCCCTAAAGTCAACCGCACTGCATATACGTGCATGAGTGGAGGAATTCGCCGTCCGCGTGAACATCTTTTAAAATAAAGAAACCCAGATCGCCGGTAATTTCCGCTTATTTGAGGCACTATTGGGAATCGATGCCTTTTTATTTCCTTTCCAAATGCGGTATATCGTTTATCTTCGAAGGCGCTGTTTTCTCGTTTCTATTTTTCCCTTCGAGCCCGAGGAATTCTGCGCTCGCCCCACAATATTGCTGCGACGTGGTTCAGAATCCGAAACAGTTGTTCCGGAACGAATATACGGTGAACCCTCGTTAATATGACCCCCGATAATCTGACATACGCGCTGTACGACCATACACTCTTAGAAATGAACTTCACCGCATAGAACGCTGCTAGCCAACCGTAATGTCGAATGACATCATTATCTTCCGTGACTCGCTGAAAACGGTAGACGTACGCCTTTTTCTTTTTTTGGCAATTATGAACAGCATAAGTGTCACAAAATAGGCTCCGCCCCACGTTTTCAACAAATCAGGGACGAGAACGTTGTCATTCTGAATGATGGTTGGATAGGAGTCCTCCGCAAATGCCCCCCCCCCCCCCCCGTTAATATGACAATTCCACATTATGACCAATATTTTCGGGAACGACCATGGTGATAATAACGAGGGTTCACTGTATTTCCGGAACATTATAACCTCTCCTCAAAAAGGAAATGTTACTCGCTGTACACAACACTGAGTCCTGTTTTCGTCCCTAAACGTGAGCTGCACTCGAGCAAAACAGTGTAATGTTCTCCATGTAGAACCACGTGTCGTGTCAGCTATACGTGCGCAGGCAATCCATATATGGAACGCGACAACCTGCAGTTCCAGCCCCGCTTTGGCCGACACTGAAAGCATCTTTTTCTCCCTGCCCCGTCGTCCTTTGTGTGGGGACAGGTGTGCCCCACCTGGAATGCACCACTCAATGGGTGACCCGCACGGATGAAATCGTTTTGAAAAACGAAAAAGTATATACTATAAGGGCAGTGAAAAGAAGAGAAAGTGCTGTGGGTCAAGGAAATCATCACCGAAAAGAAACGTGAAGCTTGCATGAAAGATACAGGTTCGAACCGACCCGAGAAACCAAAGTTGTACCATAACGTGTCTGCGGGCCAGGTGCAGCGCTTTTTAAACGTTGTGAGACGGCGTATTTCAATTTCCAACACTTTTACGGTGCGTGCGGGGACGTCTCCTCTCTGGCACCCGTTCAAGAAATGTTATCTACCTGCCACTGTCCTCTGTACACAGCACCAGTTGCTTCGTGGCCAGGACTCTCGGTCACGTGTGCTATCCAGCCGAATCCAAGTTGTCACTGATTGTGCTCTCTGTAACAAGAACAGGGCCACTTTGGCATCTCGTCGTGGACCAGCCATGGCCACTGATTTCAATGAGACAGGCATGTGGGAGCGACGACCTTGGTTCCTCAGATTGACCCGTCAATCGTGTGGGCTTCGCATGATCCTCGTCAATCATTCCAGCTTGACCTCTAGAAATTGGACTGCCCATAGCGTCGCAGACCCCGCCCGTGAAACAACTCGCGTTTTCTACCGAACGGAATTAGTTTTTGGGCCGAGAAAAACCGGTCTCCGAACGGAGTGAAGACGTTCATTAAAACGAGATCCCCGTGGGACGGATTTTCGCCGGGTGTGTCCAACACTCGAAGCGCGCGCGTTCCGCAAAAACACCCCCCGGGGCGGAATGCACCGGCTCTGCGGGGGACGGATTACTGGACGCTCCGTCAAAGCCATCAAGAAAGTATCCGCGCGCGGATGAACACTTCCTTCGGGGTGCATGTTATTACGATAATTTTTGGTTCTAGTTCCCGGATAAGTTCAAGTACTACAGTTTGTACTTTCATTTTCATTTCTAACTGAAACAGAACATGATCATTATCAGTGGTAGATACACGATGATCGAGTAAGGTCATCTCCGCGTACACAAGGACAGAACGAGCACTTCGTTACACTGTTTTACGTGGTCATAAAGTTATTGCATCTAGCAAAGTCGCGTCCACTGGGCAATGGGCAACGGTAAAAATTATGGAAATCTGCAAAGAAGGAAGTTCCTCTGGCAGCAGTTCATAAAAAAGATTGTTGCGCATGTGCACGATAACAAAATTCTGCGTAACACCGCAATACACACTTTCTTTCTACACCGAAAGCATAAAGGAATAGACTCCTTCCTCAACGGCGTCTGCAATACCTGTTCTGGAACAGGGCTGCAAATACTGTTTTTCGACCATCCACTATCGAGGTATGACGAAAAAGAAAACCTAAAGTCTTCAAACGGAGGGTATTCTCCTTGTACGTGCTCACAGGTCCTCATCGCTGCGTGGCGCCACCACGAGGAATATGTGTGCACACAAGTCATGTGGGACGGACAACACTTGTGCCTGCCACCATGGGAGACAATGGCTCTTGACGCGAGCACATCGGAGTACCTCCCAATAAAGAAAGAACAACGCAGGAAGAACAACTTGAAAAGTGTGTCCCACGGATTACGGCGTGTCCGCGATCAGAGCATATATACTTGGTTGGAGATGCGAAGACACCTGTTGTGTGTGCACTCAGCGGGTGGAGTTGCTTCTTAAAAGAGTAATTTAAACGAATAATTTACACGGAGAGGCCAGTGCTTCTTTAGAGGTGAAACTACTGCTGGTCAATCGCGACTATTTTCTTCTTTCCTCAAAAAGAATCCCCGTCTATGTGAGTCGGGAAGGTAACGCCCGGAGGTGTATATGGACGGCTGGCTTTAATTGCTGCATTCCGGGGGGCGGGACGTGTGGCCAGAGTTCAAGGTAAGCGTCTGCCCAGGAGGCAGATTGGCGGAGAAGTGGCTCTGCTGTCCAGTATGAGAAATATGTGTGGTTAGGTTGGGTTCTCTGTTGCGAAAATGGGCGTCCATCTTTGGTAATGGAAGACGACCAACTTACGACAACTAACGGCCACTGTCTTAGAGACTAGCGCTTCGTCTTAGGAACATAATACGTTTAACCGAAAACTTTGTTTCCTTGTAAGCACCGCGAAACAACTATAGCTATAAGTAGTGTACAGATGGACTTCAAGAAGAGAGTTTGGACATACGCGTCCGACATGCAAGTCTCATCTCTGGATTATAGCGCGTCGCCAACATGCACTGCCTCCTTGCGACACCTTTTGTCATAATGCGTGCGTTGTACACCGCGAAATACGACGACGCGTTAGCAGACGGGACCTTGTATTTGCCGTTCTGCTGGAATCTGCATCCTAGCCTCGCCCAGCATATCGCGGTACTTGACATGTCGTTAATAGAAGAGGTAAAAAAACTGTCATTATTATTGACAGAACCGTTAATCGGGGAACATGAATATAAAATGAACGGACAGGTATCCAAACTGCATGGGACCGGTCCGAAGCTTTTTGTGCTCGGAATCCGAAGCAGACGACAGCGGCACTTGATGTATCACGTGACGAAGGGTGGTCTATAGATGCGTTGCCTATATATGCACGGACGTTTCGAACGAGTTACGATAAATTCTTTTACGAATTCGCAAATATAAGGTTGCAACGGGAATAGCACGCATGCAGCGAATCCATGTGTTCACTATCCACGTGAAAACGGACCGTACGTGAAAGAAACGTAACGTTTTATTTGTACAATATCTACAATGATGAATGTATTTACAAGGCTTTGGGCTGATGTCGCTTCATGTGTAGAGCCAGATGATCGGAGCGCGCGAAAGAGCGTTCGCAGATGCGGCATTTGAAGGGTTTGGCGCCCGTGTGCTTGCGGTAATGGCGGGTAAGTTCGTCGGATCGGGCAAACCGCCACTGGCAATCGGCCCATTGGCACTGGTACGGTTTTTCTCCCGTGTGAATTCTTTGATGGGCCTTCAGGTGAGAACTCTTGGTGTAAACTTTGCTGCAACCTGCGTCATACAATAATATTATTTACACTCTCCGTTTCCCCCCCACCACGCAATATAAGCTTCATTAAACGACACAGACCGCCATTTGTTAGGTTAACATACATAACAGGTTAACATTAGTTACGCGAACACGGTTCCAAGGCACTTCCCAGAAGGCGAGTAAGATTTTCCGAAATTGATTTTACATCCGCCGCCTTTCCTAACATAATTCCATAGTTGATCGCAGTGAGCGTGGGTTTATGCTGACACGATCAGTATGGCGACAAGCCCAACGGCAAGTTTTGTTGCATATCCCATTCCGGTGAGTGTGTGACGGCCTATCGTAAATTTTGTTTGTATTTCCAATGAGGTGATGACGTGCTTACGAGGACCAATATAGAAATAGCTCCTCTGAGGTCGCCTACGTGCAAAGTGCATAGGGCGTCATCGGCTCACCTGGAAAATCACAATGATGGACTCTGCGCTTCTCCAGTTCCGGATTATTGCGGCGATTGTACTTGACCGGCTGATAGGGCGGTGGCGGCGTCAGCCGGGATGGTCCCAGCGGGGTATCCGGGCTACCGGGCTCCGAACTCGGAGGCGTCGGCGGCATGTACATCCCGCGTACCGGTACGTGGACTGGCTCTCGAACATTAATGCTCGCCGTGATGTCCTCCCAGATGGCGTTGAAGGGTCCCGGTGGTGGGTTAGGCTTAGCGAACACATCGTCGTTGCACAGCGGGTTGTAGCGCCGGCGATGGTCTTGCTGGTCGTATTGATACATGGTCCTTTGCCTCGCATACTGGAAACCGCTGTGGTCTTGGAAAAATTGGTCCACTTGAGAGGCACTTTGGCGTCGTGTCTTCTCTGGGGGGACCACAGCCCCCCACTCGTCCAAGTACGTGTCCAGCTCGTGTTTAACCTGCAACGGCATTCTGCATGAGACGCGCGCACAAGTGGCTTCGGTCACTGACTTAACGTGCACTCTAATCTCCGTTGAGTCCAGGGATTTAACCAGCCCCCCCCCCCTCTACATCCCCTAAGACACTCCCAAAAATCTTGCAACACCCCTCCAAATTATCTGCCGGAAAGGCAAAAAAATCGAGAAAAGATGCAAATATGGCTGTCACACACCCCTACGGAACCCCCTCCCCGAGATGAAAATCGTCCCTGGTTGACGTCCCTCGCGGAAGACAACCAGAATAACTTCTAAACACCAAATGGGATGCGATGTGGGTGAAATCAAAACCTGAGGACCTATTCATTATGGCGTCAAATCTTCTAGCGACAATGGCGCTCTCCTGCTGTTGACGTCATGCGAATAAAAACCCTATTCACCGTTCCTTCGCTGTTTCCAAGTCCTTGAGCTGCGGTATTTTTTGTACAATATTATTTTCAATATGTACAGGTGTTACTTGTACAATGTGGCCGTAATTTCCATATTTTCGACGTTAAATAGTCCTCACTATGCGATACGAACATTTTGGTAGATATGACATTGTGGTACAGAAATCTCGGTACTCTGTGGGTGTACCTCGAAATAAGTGATTGAAATCTCCGTTGCACAATATAAACTGCTGGCCCGGCCGATTGAAAATAAGCTGCCTAAAATGCACAGGTGACGCGCAGAAAAATGCCAACAGCGAACTTAAACTAACGGTAGTAAGCCAACATGCTGTTCCGACGTGTCCGCCCTGCTAAGCCTAATGGCTGCTAAAATGTGGATCCATTCACGAAAACTACTTCGACAGACATCGAAAATTTGTGAACCTGATAGGTTACATAGTGGTATCGGCTTTTTAAACACTGCATATTATCTCACGGAGCAATCGACCATTTTCTTTGTATCGAGACCGGGAATTTCGAAATCGGGAATTTCACGACCGCGGGAATATCGAGGCCCTCCCGTTTTGATGCACGGGCATCTCGGCACAGGATAATTTAAGTACCAGCCACCTGCATGTAGTTAAAACCTCCGCGAAATTTCGTTATGATCACAGAAAACGAGAAATGAAAATGAAAACCGTCATGAAAACCGTTTTATTCTATGGTGGTAGTGGTGATGGTGAAAATGAATATGAGTGATGGAATAAAAGAAACAAAAACATATAAAGAAAAAAAAAGAGAAAAGTGGATTGGGAGAAAGGCCCGGTGCTGCCTATAGTATAGAGGCGCAGAATGAGATTGGTGTCCCTCAAAAAAGCGACTACAGTGAACCCTCGTTATTACGACCATGGTCGTTCACGTAAACTTTGGTCACAATGCGGAATTGTCATATTAACGGGGGGATTTGCGGAGGTTTAACTGCGTTGTTCCCCAGGAGTATGGTCGTAAAGCGCGTATGTCAGATTATCGGGGGTCATATTAACGAGGGTTCACTGTATAGTCGCCACCGTCCGCTCGTGTCTTTCTGCGAACGTCGAATCAACAAGTATAGTAGTCCTGAAGGTTTTATTCTATACACTTTCAAAACAGAACTTGACCGAATAGCTCGCTGTGCGCCAACCACTGCCACGAATGATAAGGTTATAGCTTCTGATTCGAAGAGGGATGGAACGCCTCCCATCCCTCTTCGTATATCAGAAGCGATAACCTTATCATTCGTGGCAGTGGTTGGCGCACAGCGTGCTATATGCGCTCGAGTTCTGTTTGTAGAGCGGTGTGCAAAGAAATTCCCCATGTCAGATGTACCGAAGCATCCTAGACCTGCAGTTCTTAAACTTTGACCCATTCTTGTGCGAATAAATCCACCGGTTATATAGGAAAGAAAATTAGGAGTTGAACGTGTTCATGTGCCGGTCACAATGCTTGCATAGGCATCCAAACGTCCAACTTGGAATTTCTTCTCCTCATATTATGTCGGTGCACGATTTATCGATACAAGATGTCTATATCTGAGCCATATATACTTGTTGATTACACCACGATGGAACCATGAACTGGCAAACAATTAAGGATTCCAGCGAACGCTTTTTTCCCCTCCTTTCCTTCCAAATGTTTACCTAAAATAGAAAGAGTTTTCCCTTTCTGGACGTTTCCGGTGCCGTCCACCGACCCGGAGGGACAAAAGGAATTCTCGGAAAGCTGCCCCATTCATTGGTTCGTCCTCGCTGCTTGTCGTTCACTTTTGTGTCTTTTGGCTCTACTACACTTTCCCCTTCGCGCATTCCTTCCCCACTATCTTTTTACGAGTTCTTTTCCTTCTTCTTCTTCAACGACAACTACGAGATGTTTGTTGGCGTATACTGACGCACGAGGGACGCGAGTTTGTGAGCGAAAATGATTGGCTCGCTCGATTTACAAAACCGCGATACAATTTACGAAAGATGTATACATATGGAATTGATTAATTGACAAAATGAAAAATTGAGATGTTAGTCCCAGAATACTTAGGGCTAGCTACTCGAGGACGGGTTATTTAGGGCCCATTCTATAAAGGTGGGAAATATTCCCCGTTAAGACAGCGTGAGCATTTCGTTTTTCTTTCGGATAACGCAAATTTATGACACTTTTCCGACGACAAGGCCACGTGCGAAATACTAAAGGTGGCCATTAGCTTTCCGCAGGTTTCATGCACTCAGTAAATCTGACGAGGATAAGATATTGATTGAAATATATGGCAGTCGTCGGAAAAGGAAACGTTCATGTTCTTCGTTCAATAGACAGTTGTGTTCATCTGTTTCTGTATTCCATCTTCGGAACAGTTACTTTGTTCGGGGGGTCGACAGGGTCAAGGTCAACTCGCGTTGAGAGAACGGGGTGTAGTAGGAAAAACATGGTCCCGTGCTCTCCGAAGGGACAGCGTATGAGGAAGAGAAAGGGAGGAGAGGTTTCCAAATTAGCGAGCCTCGTATATCGAAAATGCCATCACAGAGGATATACACGTTTTATTTCCTTCTTGGGTGGCGCGAAAAAAAAAAAAAAAAGACGTGAAGGTATATCGCGTACATTGCTTTAGAATCTCACAACAACTGACCTTCGGGTACTTCGGATACTTTATCATTGGAGATTAAACTAGAAGATTGCATTCATCGTGTAGACGCAAAATTTCTTTTAATCGTAACTTTAGGGACGGACTACCAGAAGGGAAGTATTTCGCGTTATTAACGGAACGGATTGCCGACTTCTATTTCGGTCACTGTACCGTATAGTGATTGCTTCGGAGAACTGCACGACTTAGCTATATAACCAGTAAAAGAAAGCTCTAGCGCATTAGAAGTAAATTGTTTTGCTGCTGAATAATCACCTTGGGTGAAACCGTAAAAAGCGTGCATCACTAGTCCCAATGCAGGTGGAAATAATATAGAGTCTGGAAATTACACTTGCTGTTCTCCCTCGCATCAAAACCGGACACAAAAAACGCGGCCTTTTTCGTTGAAATCTAACTCTCTAAATGTGTGGCATGACATCTACTCTAAAACACCTTCTGTTCACGCATTTTACTCAGCCCGCGAGGCGGCAACGTCACACGGGACCTTTCCTCTTTTTTGATTTATTCACTGACGTCACCTCGACGCCATACTGTAGGTTCCTCGAAGTTATGTTCCCGCATTCGTTCGCTGCCATATGCTTTTTGGATGACTGTTAACGTCGAAAACGTGGAAAGTGCTTGGATATGCTACAAATCACACAGCACAGTGACTTTGAAACACCAAATACACGGTGAGTGCGATATGGGTGACGGCTTGGATGAGACCTACAATATAGTGGCCGACGGCAGCACATCGGCCCGCTAGCGACGGTGGCGGTCTCCCACGGATGACGTCGTGTGAATAAATCCTATAGTGACTGTATTCGGAACGATTCACTTCTTTTTGCGACACTTTGTACACATGTAAAGTCTCCCCATTTGTAACGTATCTCGAAGAATTGGTTGGCTGCCGCGTGAGAGACGAGGTAACAGCGGAGAAGGGATTACGGGTTCCATTTTGCCTATAATCCAACTTATTGGATTAAAGAGGTGGGATAAGTGAGCGGAGTTAGGCGAGGTGAGACTTTCGCGCAATGGAATTAGGCGAAATGGGACTGCCATCCCCCATCGTGGTTGACGTCTGCAAGAAATGAATTCGCTCATGGGTCTCAAACAAGCTTGGACCATTTACATTTCCAAATCAAGGTGTGTGCTGCATCACATAAAATGACTATTGTCGATTAAAATGCTTAGGGTGGTTTACGAAAGGGTGGATGGATGTTTTAAGATGAAATGAGGGATTAATTCCTCTACAGACTATATAGGACCTGCTACTATATTACATAACATTGTTGGCACATGTACATGTTTTTCGTGCACCTTTCTAAAGCAATTAGCAAAGCAAATAACGCAACCAGAACGAGTCTAAATTTTCTGTGCCAGGAGTTGAGAGTACAACAGTTCGCGAAAAGCCGCAGAAACTGAGAACGAGGAATCGACTGACTTTGTGTCCGCGATTTCGAACACGTCTTCCCATTTCGAATAAATCCTTTTTAGCCTATTATCTCCCCATCCCTTAGCATGTTCGCTAACCTCGAACTGCGTGGGATCCCATTTCGCCTAATGTATGGCAGGCAGTCCCGTTTCGCCTAATGACCCGTGTAACGTGAAGAAAGAAGGTGATTCCTTAAGCACACAGCCGACAATAACACGAATGATGTGAGGACTGTACATAGTTGTGTCTGTGTCATACGAAAAAGTTGGTTGGTACGAGTTATAAAGGAAAGGGAATCTGTGCACTCTGAGAAAAAAAAGGGAGTAACGATCGAGGGAGACTTCCCACCATTACTCCATTTCCACTCCTCTCTCAGTGAGTTACTCCCTCTTGCTCTCTGCATTTGCCAAGTAACTCCCTCGCTGTAAATAGTTACTCCCCCATACGTGTCCAAATTTTAATCAACGAGTTACGAGTGACAACACCCTGTTTCTCGTGTGGAGATTTTCGACTTATAAAGACGTGTACCACAGTCCAGCTATTCAGTTGTTATATCGTCTTGGTTATTTAATCATTAGTTCTCAGTTGGTTTCACACTTTTTTTTTTTTTTTTTCAAAGCTGTCTGGTGCAATACTGTTTGTGAAAAGTCGCATATACGCCGAAAGCGAGGAATCGGCGTTGGCATCGGAGATCGCGTGACAATCTAAGATGCCCCTCCCGCGGGTTTTCGAACAATATTGCCCATATAGAAATACTTCTTACACAGAAAATAGGCTCGTTCTATATAGTTGCTTTATTTACTTTTCTAGTAGCTGTATAGAGTGTAGTCTAGTGCCTACGCACATATACTGCACGTCGCCGATGTCAATGTGCATGTTGAAAAGCGACGAGTAATGAGAAGGAAGAAAGTTTTCTACCCGTGTGGGAGACAACTATAAACTGATGTAAAAAAATAATAATAATAACGCTGCAAGATGCCTCCCGTGTTTTGAAAAGACGTTGCGATGCAATTTGTGTGCTATATAGAAAAAGTTATTGTACGCTATACATTAGCACAAAATGGAATCCTCCTCTGCGTTACACGAAAAACGTGTGTGTGCATGTACAGCGATTTTATATACCGGGTGTCTCAGTTAAATCCCCTCGCTAAATAATTCGCGAACGGGTGCACCAATCGACGAACTTTCTTTTTTACAAGTATCTGTCCGATAGCCCTTACAAGCTGCGCACCGTGTGAACGAGTGGGATGCGCTCATCATTTAAATAAAAATTCAAATGTGTTTCGTAAAAAAAAAAAAAAAACATAACTTCTAAAGCAGGGCACTGTCGGAATTAAAATGGGTACTACCCCTTTTCTCCATTCAATAATAATGGAGTCGTTGCAGATTATTTGTGATAAGAGATACAGGCATTTGTGACTCCTGCTCACTATTATTTCCCGATCAGCTCTGTTTGCTCGCTTACTTCCTACACCAGAACTTCACCACATAGCACGGTGAAGGCCAACAATTGAACCATTGTCACTCCCGATTTGTGGAAAGCGCAGGGCGTGTACGGCTTTTTTTTTTTTTTTTTCTTTCTTAACTGCATGAGTGTTCCAAAAATGTCTCCCGTGTTTAATCCACCAGGAGGCAGAACGATGTCATTCGGGATGGTGATTGGCTAAGAGCGTGCTATGTGGTAAAGTTCCGTTTTTATAGAGTCAGACGCTTTCAGACATATGTCGGCACAGTTCCTTTAGAAGTCGGCCCAGGACGCACATTCCCCCAGGGCGTCTGTCGTGACGTTGCCCACCTCTGTGAGGCCGACAACGGCGACTCCTTTCACCATCACCACCACCTGTTTTTAGAGTGTGTTCAGCTCACCGCTCACGCTCAACAGATTCGCCACATTGAGCACAAATGAGCATGAATGAGCATGTTCGTGTGTGAGTTTTGCCAAGGTATATGACATCGCACACACTTTGATTTCATTGATTTCATGCAGACGTCGATCACTATCGGGGCGGGGCCGGAACGCCCACTTGCCACACAGTCCCGTTTCGCCTAATGAGATTGCACGCAGTCCCATTCACCCATCCCTCCTCTTTAATCCGATAACTTGGATTAGGCGAAAGTGGGTGTAACCTTTTCGAACGATATTTTTCGTAGATGTGGCACATAAAAAAATAGGCTCGTTAGAAAAGTACATACGCAAAAATTACCGCGCCAAGGTGAGAGAGTAAGCGAATAATAACAAGAAGGAAGCGATTTTTCTATAATTGCACTCTGAAACCGGACGTTCACCACATAGCACGCTCCTGTATAGCCAACCATCATCCCGAATGACAACGTTCTCTCCTTTGATTTGATGTTAAACGGGGGGGGGGGGGGGGCGTACGCCATTTTTGTGGCAATTATGAACTGCATACTGCCACAAAAATGGCGTAAGCCCCCTGTTTTCAGCAAATCAGGTGAAAGAACGCTGTCACTTGGGATGATGGTTGACTAGGATCGTGCTATGTGGTGAAGTATGTGGTGAGTGTGGGAGTGACTACCCCCCAGACACACTCTAAAAACAACTGCACCGCATAGCACAACTCTGCGCCAACTATACTGCTACGAATGATAGGTGGGCGTACGCCTTTTTGTGTCAATTTGGATATATGATAATTGCCACAAAAAGGCGTACGCTTCCGTCTCTCTTGGAATCAGAAGAGATAACCTTATCACTCGTGGTAATGGTTGGCGCACAGCGCGCTATGCGGTGAAGTTCCGTTTTTAGAGTGCAGAACACCATCTCCCACGAACGTCCGAAATAGATTCCAATGTCCATATCCGGAAATGGACGTCCGCGGGACACCCCTTCGTATATTCATGTAGGGATATCCATAGCCGTATATCCGCAGGATGTCCCGTCACGGCCGTTTCACGGATTGTCCGAATCTGCTCCCTGATGGGATGCTGTATGGATGTTTCGTGTATTGCGAGACTACTGAGAGATAACGGTAGAATGATTATTAAAAAACGGCTGCAAGACGCCTAAAGGTATAGAACAATGAAGTTGGAACTGGTCTGCCTGTTCATGCACGTTCGCATCGCTGTTCACAGCAATCGTGAGGAGCGTTGTCTCCTACGCCGCTGAAACCGAACTGTATAGACATGGCTATGTGCCACTGTGGGACAGTAACCTTCCATTCAGGAATAACAAGCATACGTATACTATACGCATAGTCCGCTCCATGGCCTGCTCAGCAGCCCCGTGGAAGTGCGATCAATTGGGCGCATTTCGTTCGTCCGCATCTTGACTATCGGTTTTTGTTATAGTTTGTAATCATTATGATTGCTAAGTTCGCTCGTCCGGAGGATTTTACGTCATGAACCAGCTCCCGTGGCATAGTGATTAGGGTGACCGCTTTCCACGCCGAGACTGGGAGGTGACGCGTGTGTTCCAATCCCCGCACCGGCTGTGGGGTTTTCCGGCAGACTTTCCAAACAAATGTCGGCACAGTTCCCCCTGAAGTCGGCCCAGGACGTATACTAACCCCCTGTCCCCCGCCCATTCCTGAGCTGTCATCTGACCACGTCTGTATGACGTTCATAGCCATAGTTGCTTCGCGGCGCTAACCCGAAATTTCAAAAGAAAAATTACGCCTTTTTTTTTTTTTAATCGCGGAAATTGACGGCTTCCTCGGCTGGGTTCCAACCTCGGGAATGGCTATACGTTACCGACCCCGATGACACCTTCTCGTTGGGGAAATTTAAGCGGGCGCATTTTTATTGGAACCAGATCATCTTTCGTCGATGGCTCTCATTGGTTTTTATCGGTTTTACGGATGCTGGACCCTCGTACAACAAAATATCAGCTCGATAAGGATACCGTATTTTTCGGCGTATAATGGATTCGTAACAACGGACATACGTGTCGTTCCCGGAAGAGAGGTCCAACCGTCTCTTTGGTGCTCCGAATGATAAAATGTTACGTACTAAGCAACACGTCTCTCGCCAGGGGGCGCCACATTCCCACTTGCCGCCATGATGTAGGTGTTTTTTACGTGCATATTATAACGCCGTCACTTTTTCCCTAAATAGCGCATGGTAGCGAATAAAAATCGAAAGCAAACGTGGCGAGACCTCCGCTCCTGCCGTCCAATATATAGGACGGTCCTCTATACTCTCCGTTCATGCCTATAGCTCGAGTTGCAACAGCATCGCGACAGGTCTGTTTCCGTTACCAGGAAAGAGCAGTAAAAGAAGAATTTTACCTGTCGCTGCTTGGGGTTCTGGGACGGCCAGGCCGGGTTCCTCTCCTGAAAAATACGAGGGGACGGGGATGACAACAATGCGGGCCAGCTCCCCCTGCTGGGCACAAAAGGCGCTTTCCTTACGTAACCACGTTCCTACAAACGCCAGGTACAAAGTTTTCTCATCCTCGCAACGGCTCCTTCGTTTTCTTCCAGTCTCTAATATTGAAAGGCCTCCTTTGAACCACAGCAGCTAACGTGGCCCAGTTTAGAACAAAAAAATCTCGAAAATTAGCCAAAGTTGGAATCGTTTCGCTATACTATCGGTCGAGTTAAATTATACTGAAAAGATTTAGGTGTTACACCGCGAAATAAGTATAGGGCCATTTGTGACGCCTGTCAGTCCGCGGACTGAGCTCGAGTTTCAGCACTGGTAGCCTAACGTGCGGAAGTTATAATATATACGATCCCCCGAGACGCGCAAACGATGTTGTTCTTTTCTGCCGTGCCATTTTTTCAGATCCCACCCGACATTTTATGTATATCTTGTCTCACTAAGACGGTTCGTACCAAAAACCTTGAAGTACCGCGAACCAATTTATAAGATTTTTTTCGTTTCGCTTTCGTTTCCAATTTCGTGTAAAAAAATGTTCCCACGAATGAAACGTCATTACAGTACGTTTTCTTCGTGTCTGCATACGTATTACTTTCAGTGCCCTCATGAAGATGAGAAAAATGGAAGGTATACAAGAAATGGGTACATGTGTAACATTGGCGGGCTCGTTGGAGGAGCTCATGTTGTAACCGCAGCACGCAAAAGCATACGGAACAAGAAAACAGGACGACTGCGTTCTTCTTGCTCCGTATGTTTTTGCGCGCTGCGTTTACAACATGAGTATACCGTATGCCAACTACCCCGCTTCAACACGTCAGTTGAGGAACAACTTGTTCCCCCATGATGGGCAAGTGCGCGTCAAATACCAGATCATCATCATCATCATCATCACCCTGTTCTTGAAACGTTTTACAATACAACGTGGTGACGAGGTGGTATAGGTAATACAGGATGGGGTTAGTGAGCTACGAAATATCAATTCACCCTCGTCGAGAGAACATTTCTGAAAACCTTCCTCTTCCTCACACAATGTTGTCGCTTAACGAACACTAATTCGTAATCAATAAATTTTGCCCACCTGCGCCATCAACTTGCAGCCCACCGTCGGTGTTCTTTTTTTTTTAACATGCGCCAAGCAAACAAAGACAATGAGTGTGCATATATTCCGCGTGAAATGTGCGCACCTTTGAAGCCGCTCGCAGAGGGGAATTCCAGTCGGGAACTATTTGATCATCGTCAAAGACTTCATTGTTCTCCTCGTGTATCGGAGCGCAGAGCGGCGGCCCATCCATGCCGGCACACAAGCAACAAGTGGGACCCCCGATCGCTGAGAGAAAAAAAATCCCCCTCTCCCGACGGAAGTTTCTCATTGGTTGCCTCCTTTCGCCCCGCCTTTTTTCTATATGGTTGTGACGTCACAGAGATCGCTTGCCGTTTGAACGGGATGGTTGATTCGGTGTTTGGTGCGTTTTTTTTTTTAATCGATTAAGTTGCGTCAGTAAAAATTTGTTCAAAGACTCGGCTCTATTTTTTTTTTTTTTTTTTTCAGCGTAGACGTCGTCGAGTCGCTGATTTTCTCCCTCTCCTCCCAGTCAGTGCCGCGATTAAATAAATATCATCGTCGTTAATTGCGAAAGGATAAGCTTTCGGGAATGACGCCGCTTTATGTTGCTCACGCTGTCGGGTTAAAATGACCTTCACAAATTCGAGATGGGATGGTTACGGACAAAATAGAATCAACAGCACGTGGCAGGAAGGGTACTATATGTAAGCAATCTACGAAATACCGAAACAAGTAATTGTGTTCTCAATTCGTATGCCGAGTCGAATGTGGAGTTGTATGTTCGAATTACGAATCCAAGTGTCGAAATCTACCTTTCAAACTAATATAAAATTAAATAAAATTAAAAGTAAAATATCTCAAGCTTGAGATAGCACGCACTTCGAGTGCACACGGCCATCAGGCAGTCGTGGAATGGGGTTTGGGTTATATTGTCGTCACTTCTGTTGTATTTTCCAACTGTTTAATTATTATACTATAATTGGGAGTTTACGTTGCGAGACAACGGAGATCATGAGCGACACCAGAGCGGTGGGTCTGTGGAACGCTTTTGCCCACCCAAGGGTCCTTTAACGTGCGATGAAAGCTCATCACACGGCACCCCGTATTTAACGTCCCTCGCGGAAGACGGCGTGTCTAAGCAACTTGTACCCTGCCACCAAGTTGCTGGCGTCCTCGGCCGGGATCGAACCCGCGATCTCGGGATCAGAAGGCGGACACGCTACCGACTGAGCCAACGAGGCCGGTAACTGTTTAATTGACATTACATCTGAGTACATAAGAGCATAGATTGAGAAGTTACCGGTCAAAAAGAACTCGTTACAAGTTAAGTTACCGTGTGCAAAATGTAACTAAGTTAATAACGAAGTTCTTCAGCCTCAAATGTAACTCGCAATTACTGAGTTACTTAAAAAAAGGAACGAGTTACTTCCAAGTTACTTCGGACACAAAATAGCATTACGCAGGTGCAGCGCGCGTGAGCAGTTGAGTTAGACCTTGAGTTGCCTGCGGAGGAGTACAACACGGTTAGATTGTTTTCGTTTATGTCCAGCAATAGACCTCTCCCTGTTTGTAAACAAATGACGTCATAGTGTTCGGCAGTGCCACAAATTTGGTAGAATTGAACTACGCTCGAAGCTAGAGGTGAACAAGGTCCCGCCCGAAAGCCACGGTCTTGAGGGGATTACGATATGGTCCCTTAAAGGGACGCGACCCTTGGTCCTGCTTTTCTTTCAATGGGAGGTGCCCGTTCGTGGAACTGAGCCCTCTCCTTCCGATTTGTTTCGGTTTCAGTCTGTCTAACAGTGTCATGATGACGTTCCTCTGATAGAGGTCTATTCGAACGCTTTGCATCTTACTCCCTGTGGGCGCACAATGGTTCAGCTTCATTTCTATATGGCAGCGGTTCTTACTTCCTGTCACTGATTGAATATCACGTTTAATGGCAAAAAAATGCCATGAAGGAACCGGAGAGAAAGCAAGAAAATATGTGGACATGAACGAAAAGCGAGTTAAAACTAATTTGGAACTTAACTTAAGTTACTTTGGCAAAGTTACCTGAAAAAGGAACGAGTTCCTCTGAAAGTTACCACGGCACAAAAGTACCGAGTTAAGTTACAAATTACCAAAAAAAAAGGAACTTAGTTACAGTAACGAGTTACCTCGAACTCTGCATAAGAGCATATAATTTCCATTACCGGAGTCTGTGCGCGACTGCATGGCGCGTTGAGCGCGTGTGTTGCGCAATAGCACACAGTTGCCAAGGGCGATCCTTCATCTGCTGATATCAGCCGAACACGACATCTGTGAATAGAGATTGTATTCTAAGGTTGGAAATAAGCCTATGTGATTGGATGGAGACAAAAGCCTCAGTTCACACGAGGAACCGTCGGTCGATATTTTAAGTATACTCGAACGTTTTATGTTTATGTCTATTGTTGGTTTGCTTAAGTTGGAGTTGTTATACATTTATTGTTATGCCATATATATAGTAGAGGAGGCATCCAGCACTTTGCGTTTAATTGTCTTTTGGTTGTCTCGGGCTCTCGGTTTTTTGCTCAATAAAGTTTAACTTCACCAATATTGGAATTCCAGAGCTGCACGCGTAAAGCTCGAAAACGCCGGAATAGAGGAACAAAGTCCCTTCCACGAAGGTCTGTATATGTATATGCGGACGTATACATGTATACCCGTATGTATCGTATGGCAATCATTCTCGATTGCACGCCTTGACAACGCCTGTCACTGTCAACAAACTAAAAGGGTCCAATAATACGTCAGTATACAATGTTAAAACAGAGGGGGTACGTCGACAGGACACAGGCTTGCGTTGTTGGCCATACGCGAGTGGGCATTGTCACGACTCAACTCAAAGAAAGCCAATGAAGGGGTGAAGGTGATGTATGTACAGGGTGGGACCGAAAAGGGATGGAAGGTACTACGCTGGAGGGGTCTTTGCGCAAGGTCCGTTTCTTGGAGAAAACACACGAGGTTAGGAGTTTTTGTAGATCGTTCTGCAGAAAAACCTATCACTCTGCCGCGTACTAATGGAACAAGCTGGGGTATATGGAAATTTTGCAGGAGGACAGACGAAGACATCAGGGTGCACAATGTAAAACACCGAGACTACACTGTTAAAACAGAATTTCACCACATAGCACGCTCCTAACCAACCATCATATACCGAATGATATCATTCTGTGTCATGATTTGTTCAAAACAGGCGGGAGGCGCCTATCTGGGACAGATTATCTTGTCCCAGATAGGCGCCTCCCCCCTGTTTTGAACAAGCCATGACACAGAATGATATCGTTCGGTATGATGGTTGGTTAGGAGCGTGCTATGTGGTGAAGTTCTGTTTTAACAGTGTAGGGAATACGAAGGAACTGTCCCCATACACTCTAAAAACAGAACTTCACCGCATAGCACGCTGTGCTCCAACCATTGCCACGAATGATAGGGTTATCGCTTCTGATACGAAGAGAGAGGGGGCGTACGCCTTTTTGTGGCAATTTTTATATATCCAAATTGCCACAAAAAGGCGTACGCCTCCCCCCTCCTCTCTCTTCGAATCAGAAGCGATAACCCTATCATTCGTGGCAACGGTTGGCACACGGCGTGCTATGCGGTGAAGTGCTGTTTCTAGAGTGTATAACAACCCTGTTGTCGTCGTCCGTCCTGCTACGAAATTACGAAGCTTCACCGCATAGCATGCGCTGCGCCAACCATTGTCATGTACACTCTTAAAAATGAACTTCACCACATAGCACGCTCCTAGCCAACCATCATCCCGAATGACATCGTTCTCTCCCCTGATTTGTTCAAAACGGGAGGCGTACGCCTTTTTGTGACAATTAACATTTCTGCATAAGTGTCACAAAAAGGCGTACTCCTCCCGTTTTCAACAAATCAGGGGAGAGAACGATGTCACTCGGGCTGATGGTTGGCTAGGAGCGTGCTCTGTGGTGAAGTTCATTTTTAAGAGTGTACACTGTTAAAACAGAACTTCACCGCATAGCACGCTCCTAGCCAACCGTCATTCCGAATGATATCATTCTGTGCATTGATTTGTTGAAAATGAGAGGAGGCGCCTATCTGGGACAGATTATCTTGTCCCAGATAGGCGCCTCCCCCCTGTTTTGAACAAATCTTGACGCAGAATGATATCATTCGGTATGATGGTTGGTCAGGAGCGTGCTATGTGGTGAAGTTCTGTTTTAACAGTGTAGGATGTTCACTAGTCCTGGAGCGATGCAAGGTATACACTCTAAAAACAGAACAGAAGGTCAATCATTGCACAGAATGATCATTCCCGATTTGATTGCCGTCCTTCGACGGGCAATCATCATCCCGCTTTTCTACTCTATAGAGTAGAAAAGCTTCACCACATAGCACGCTGAAGGCCAACCATTGTACAGACTACAGAGTGATACCTCTATATCACTCTTGATTTGTGGAATGTGCGGGGCGTACGCCTTTTTGTGACAATTAACATTTCTGCATAAGTGTCACACAAAAAAGGCGTATACGCTTTCCGTTCTGAACAAATCAGGGGGGTAAACGATGTCATCCGGGATGGTGATTGGCTAAAAGCGTGCTATGCGTAGAGTGTATAGAGACTATCTTGCATATAGTTGCGAGTTGGTGAAGGGAGACCCTGTGCGTAACTTATATGAAGAAGCCTTTCATGAAAACAAAGGGTCGGTGACTTTGCATGACCATTGTCCCAGAGTGCTGTTCAATTAGCTGTTTACGGCCATTTGCCGCATGACGTCGGCGTCGTCCGGAACTGGTACAAGGAAGGGCTGCAGCTTTGGTGTGCTGATGATGCCAACTGGTCCCCTCTTTAGTTGCCTCTGATGCCGGCACACACACATAGGATGATGACGAGGTGGGCCATTCACTGCACATTGGGAACGGATGAATGGAGGGAGCACTTTCAGAGGGCCGTCACCAGACCAGTGGAGCACTTAAGTACTTCGCAAGACGACGAAGACCTTGTATCTGGTGGGCAGCGTTCGACCATGGTCCGAGGATCTTCGCCAAGTTGAACGGTCACTTGTCAATACGTTGCATAGCAACTTCCACCAGTGCACGCTCGTAGTGATATTGCCCACAAGCCAGGATGACGTGGCGGAGGTCGCCGTGCACTCCACAAGTGGCAGAGGGAAGACGATGTGGAGCCGAGACGGTGTTGAAAGACAGGTGTAAAGGCAACATTGAGCCTCATGCAGTGGAAGAGTGCAGTGATGCCGACATGAGACGGAATCTATGCTGGAAAGGAAGCTCTCCTCCTATGTGATTTTATGCTGGGAGCACACCATCTTCTGAGTTGTGCTGCCGCACATAAGGTTCATCACGTTACACAGGGCACTTATCGAGTCTGTAAGTAAAACCGCCTTAACTATTCCTCTCACTTGGACCTGTATAGCACTACACTCTTAGAAATAAACTTCATCGCATAGCACGCTCCTAGCCAACCATCATCTCGGATGATATCGTTATCTGCCCCGATTTGTTGAAAACGGAACGGGTACGCCTTTTTTGTGACAATTATGAACAGCATAAGTGTCACAGAAAAGGCGTACGCCTCCCGTTTTCAACAAATCAGGGCAGATAACGATATCATTCGAGATGATGGTTGGCTAGGTGCGTGCTATGCGGTGAAGTTCATTGTTAAGAGTGTTCACTCTTAAAAATGAGCTTCACCACGTAGCACGCTCCTATCCAACCATCACCTCGAGTGATACGTTATCTGCCTTGATTTGTTGAAAAGTGGAGGCGTATATATGCCTTTTTTGTGACACTTATGCTGTTCATAATTGTCACAAAAAAGGCGTACGCCCCCCTCGCTCATCGAATCAGAAGTGGTAACCCTATCATTCGTGGCAATGGTTGGCGGACAACGTACTATGCGATGAAGTTCTGTTTTTAGAGTGACGTTGCAGGTATAGAACTTTGCAACCTTTTTGGCACAACATATGCGACAACTATTTCCTCCTAAAAGGTGTAACTGCTGCCATGGGCGTTCCCAGGATTGTTTCCAGTGGGGGGGGGAGGGGGGCAAGTGTGCAAACCCCCACCCCGCCCTACGACATATTTTTCTGTAGGCGTACGTTGCGCACTCTGTGGGTGTTCAGAGGTTCCTATACCATGACATCTGAGAACAATCGTTACGACCTATCACTAAAGAGCGCACTATTTTCACAAGCGACCTTAGAGTTCCAGGGGGGCAGCCCCCCCCCCCCCCTTGCCCCCGTCTCGGTACGCCCATTACTGCTCCATCACTCTTTTTTTTTTCTAAGAGTGACAAATGTAGAGGAGGTATACTGTTCCTCTACATGTGTCCTATAACCGGCGATGATGAAATGTCCCAGCGGGCAGACGGACGTGGCCTCACGCTAGGACGGTGCCGGTAGAACTGGCTGGCAAGCGCAGGCTACAGCTGCAGTGCACTGTAGACGGACTGCAGCACTGTCTGTAAAACAGAGTTCAGCAGTGGAACGGGATATCGGGAATCGTGCTGACCATGCCTTGACAGGCCATGTTCATTGATGGAATTTAGTTAGCGCTTTAGGCACGGTCGTCAATTATGAGCCACCTGTGAAAATCGAAGTATGCGGGTGGTAGATGGCGGATATCAGGTTTTCTGTCGCCATTGTGGCCACCAGGGTCTGGACTCTTTCTTTTTCCGTAAGCCTGGGACGTGGTAACGGACGCCATGGCGGCGTATCTAGACTATAGGGTGCCGAGGTCCGCACCCAATGAGCTGGTGGCGAACAGACCAGCCAGACGGCCTATATGTGTGTGTCCTTTGTTTGAGGTTGGTGAAGAGGGAGCGCTTGCTTCTATAGACGTTGCAACGCGTTATCCAAGAACCGGAGTCCTCTGGGCCCCGAGTGGATACTGACGGGCCGCACAAACCTATCTGTTAAAACATAACTCGACCGCATAGCGTGCTCATATATAGCCAACCACCATTCCGAATGATATCATTGCGTATCCCGATTTGTTCAAAACAGGGGGAGGCGCACTTATCTGGGACATGCATAATGTGTCCCATATAGGCGCCCCTTGCATTTTCATTCGCAGACGCAAAAGAACCACCCCTTTTCGTCTAATCATTCGGAAACGGTGTGCTTGCTACAAAAGTCAATTCAAAAGTCATGTCAGCACATGGCTCAAGATAGCCTTTAGTTTCAAATATCCCGTTTAACTGATTCCCGCATCGGGTGTTGCTTTCACGGGAACTATACAGAGTTTGGAAGATCTAAAAGGAAGAAACCATCGAAGGAACTCTCTCATGTTTTGCCACATATACACAAAACGCATCTCGAGAAAACAACTGCAAAGTTTGGAGTTCCTGTCGTGTTCCTCAAAACCCATCCGCAGTACAAACTATACAGGAAGCCTTTTGTAGATTATGTAATAAACGAAGTATAATCTAACGAAGTCCCTCGTTCGCAACGTGGTATTTTGGACAATCATGCTGCTGTGTACTTTATGACCTCAGCAATTTAGCAGTTCATGTCAGTGAGTGCGGCTGCGAGAGATATGATTAGTGTGTCTGAAATCTCTTTGGTGGAGCCGCTGGACCGGTGGAGCCTGTGTACTCGATTCTCGTTTCAGGTGAACTCCGTCCATCCCACCCTTTTTGCTTTGCCGAGAAACGCTCACTTGCGCATCTTGCAAGGCCCTGCATGCAGGCCCATTGTTTCTAGGTTTTGTTGTGGATTGGGATGCTCGCTCCAACGACAACCTGAAAACAGGCCCATGACAGCTCTCGCTTCTCGCAGTCTCGCCTTCAAGTCGCCAGAAACAACCTTCTGTCCACCTAAAGCTCGGCTCGACATTCCTACATTTTCCGGGTCTGTTACAAACAACAATCTCCTCCTGGCGGGATAAACCTCCAATAGGCAGCTGAAGCTCGAAACGTTATCAAAGCCGCGGATTTGTTGGAGTGCATGTCTTCCGTCCCATCGCGAGGGATGACGCTCCGACATGACGGGTATACGCACTGCAGCCCCAATGATTTCTTTATCGCAGACGTCTTGTGCATCTAGACCCCATGTTCTACTCGTATAGAGGACTAATTACCATTATTAAGTATTGGAACCAGATAAAAGTGATAAGGAGAGCGTTCCTCGTCGACCATTAAAATTTATTGACGGTATCAGCACAGACACGATGACGCGACACGCGATGACATGATGATGATGTACAGCAAGAATTTGCCCCATTGACTGAGTTTTGCCAATTAAGCGGGTATGTTCGGCGCTCTTTGGCTTTACACGAGGCTATGAGTGCAGTTAGGTCAACTGTACTTTCCCACTTTTCATAAAAGTCGAGCGGGAGAGATGGCCCTGAGAGGGATCGATGGGTTCAGCAATGTCCGAAGCCTGGTGCACTTGAAAGCTAAACCGCAGTATGGTCCAGGGAGAACTCGTAGTGGAGTGTTCAGCAGGTTGAGGGGTTCTTCATCTCTACATGGAACGACGAACGCACACCAGCAGTCCCTTTTTCTTCTGTCCACCACAGTACGTCTAATAGGTCCAAGATCAGACTTGTTTCCTCAACGAAAGGCTCAACTTCAGAAGGCTGTAGTGCCCACATCGTGTGCTTAGGAATATAGGACAACGATGTGACGCAAGACAGAAAGCAGCGAGCAACAGAGTTCGAAGCAAGCGATATCGCTTGCTTCTAGCTCTGCCGCGACTTCGCTCTGCCGAGGAGCTTCGAGCGGCCAGCCGCGCGCACAGTGCACTCTTGCTGGATCCGGAGAGCGGGACTAGCTCCCGTGGCTTAGCTACGGTCATGGTGTTCCACGCCGAGACTGGGAAGTGACCCGGGTTCAAATCCGGGTCTCGGCGTTTTCCCTGGGTTTTCTTCAGACGCTTTATGACAAATACTGGCACAGTTACTTGTGAAGTTGGCTCAGGCTGCATGATCCCTCCGAGCAACATACCGGGCAGTCCCACTCGGAAATAGCACGCACCACCGGAATCGGCCACACAATTTAAAGCTTTAGGACATTCTCTGAAGTGACGGACCGATGAGTTCCTCATTGGAGAGGTCGCCCACCGGGATGAACGTGGTGCACCGTAAAACGGCGACACTCTTATTTGCACGACAGAGTCCGTTCTCAGGGGAACCTCGAGGAATCCGTTGGTAAGCTCAAGATATCGCCGCGTGAGTATAATCTCTCTCTCCTTTTATTTTAATGGTATATGCATGCTTCTCTGAACAATGGATTCTAGTGCAGCAGATATCCAAAGTTCCTCCGCGTGTCTGGGTGGTCTACACCGATTCACGGACTCCTGTGCAATGTGTGGCAACCATGGGGATGCGTGGGTCGCTAGCCTCCATCGTAGTAGACATTCTCCACCAAGTTCAGCGCCTACATGATGAAGGTCATCATATATCCCTTCAGTGTTCATCATATATTCCTGGTCACTGCGGTCTAAGAGGCAATAAGGAGGCTGACACAGTAGCAGCGTCTGCCCATGAGTCCCCGACAGCCGTGCCCATTGTGCTGTCGAGAGGTGACAGAAGGACGCTACTAACTGCGTGGTTTCAATCCTTGGCTCTGCAGCAATGGCGCCGGGACATCGCGGCTCAATCTCTCATGTATTCGGTAGACCCAAAGACTATTACGCCATTTTACCTCCCTCCCGCGTAGACTCCGTCTCAATGTGGCCGTCACCCTACAATTCAAATGCATGATCAGATGCTGTGACACAAGCCACTGTTCCACCTGCAGTGTCGTGGCGACCACCCAGCACACTCTACTGCACGCAAAGGCGGATACTGTGTGATGAGCTCGCCCGTATGAGCAAGAGGCCACTCAATTTGCTACACTTATTGACCCCTATTAAGATCCTGTGCTCCATCGTCGGGTTCTTCACCTGTTCATGGACTTCCTGTCGTCCACTGGATTGCTCCACACACTTTAGTTCTTTCTCGTATTTTCATCCTTCCTTCATCATCTTCACATAATGTTCCACGTGCAGTGGGGTAGGGTACCGCACCACCGCGGTGAAACACCCCATCTCATCGTCATCATTTATTGTTGTTGTTGTGCAGTCTAGTGAATATGGAAGACGGCGGACTGGCCGCTGCTTTCCCACACGGTGACACAGCCGCGAGGACTTTAAACAGGAGGGGATATGGAACTCATTTAGGAACTCCATAACACACTCCCGAATAATCTCTCCTAATTTGTTGAAAACGGGAGGAGGACGCCTTTTTGTGGCACTTATATGCAGCGGTGTAAATTGTCACAAAAGCGCTTTCCAAAAATCAGGAGTCATTCCCTCACTTTCAAAAAACGGTGACACTTCAGTGACACACGAAATTGGTGCGACATTGTTGGGCGAGTCCAAACTGGGATTTGACGAGTATCACACAGCGAACACAACAATTGGAAACGTGTTTATGGTTGTCAGCGAGGTGGTTCAAGCTCTGATTGCGCATGCCCGAGAGGGCCCGTGACACATTATATGGTTTGATATTTTCGCTGCTTCAACACTTCTAATCTCTACGCTTTCTCATTCGGCCACCAACAACTGGCAAGTTTTGGCCAGTTCAGGTGAGAATCGATAAAAGAGATAGGGCGCGGACCAACCGGTGCATGATGATGAAGGAAAGAACAACCGAGAGACAAGAGTTCAAGTCAAGAGACAAGCACAAGAGTTCTCAGTCTCAGGTGAGAAGGCGTTCGTGGTTTCTCGCATCCGGTGCTATCTGCTAAAGATGGCATATTTAACTCACTTTCAAGAATACCCAGACGTTGGTGTTGCTTCAACACGTCGAGGAATATGTATGTATGATTCATGCGATTGCCTGTCATATATCCCATGTGCCATGCAGGAGGGTGTATCATGTGTGGGCATCCTCTGGTGAGGCACGGACGTATCGGTAAGTTCTTTCGTTTTTTGTTTTTTTCGGTACGACCAATGCGATAAAATCGCGTAAACACAGGCAAGCTGGGTATCATATACACTTGAGGCAAGTGTGTCGTGTTGTTTGTTTGTCTCTGCCCCGCTGAAGAACGCGAGCACGCTTTCGGCAAACCACTTTGCTTTCGCGAAAGCATCAGAAAACACCGAACTTTATGCGAGGTAAATTGTTGCTAAGCAGACAATCACATCCGCGCAGGACGCGTATTATTCCGCGTCATGAGCATCCTTCACGTCTATACATTCTAATCTGTGCGCCATAATTCTTTGACATCCGGAATGACAAGGTACAGCGACAAAGAAAAACGAAAAGGTGTTGGAGTATCTCCCGAGGATGGAGTCCTTGCAGCCAGCGTGTGCGCAAACACATATATTTTCTTATTTCATTGCTACGTTCCTTTCGATTACGTTCAGCGTTCCGTTTGACAATTTGCGGTTCAGCCGGTTGACAATTTGAGCGTTCAAAAAGGAAGAAGAGCTCCAGAAACTTGAACTAATCGGTTTTTGAAGGCACACTACGTTGTTAGGAGTAAAAATAAGTAGGACTGCGAGACTACAACCTATTGTTGCCTTATATTATTTTCGGCGACTTGCAGACGACAGGAATTTGTAGGCAACATGAATTAGGCGACAGGCCCCGCTATTTCTGAGAAATAGCGAGCTCGCGCAAAACGCAAAACCAAGTTTGCGTTCTGCACGTGCGCAGTGGGGATAACGTTATTCCTTGCGTACGGAAAGCTCTTGAGCCCGCTATTCTAAAACACCCTATTTATTACGGACATCTTATTTATTGTATAACAAAGGGGAAATGCCCTTCTGATGCATGCCATATGTTTCTTTTTTGTCCTGGTCATATTTGCTTACCGCTCTTATATCTAATCTTCAGAAATGATGTCGTCAAATACGTATACTGGCGCTCAGGAAGTGCCCAGGAGGGTATTGATATATCTTTCTCCAATTTCTTTAATCGAATTTGATAAAGTTCTTGAACATGTTGCTCGCTATTTGGATTGTTCATCATAGTTATTTCAGACCACATTCTTCTAGGTAGGGCCTTCTCTATTATTGTCTTTAAAAAAATCAATCTATCTATTACTTTCAGATCGTCAAGGAGACTCTCAGACATACGTCAGTTCAGTCAGAGCAGAGGATAATGCCTCCCCATCAAGAAATACTTTGCAAGATCGGAGTACTCATCGGCACGCGCGTTCATGCCTTTCTCCAGCTGTCCTGGAAGACGAATTGTCACGCGAGAAGACACCGTACGTTTCTGGTATATTTTACAGCGTCCCAAGAGAGTCTTGAATGCTGAACTCATCATATACCGCTTATCTCGCATTGTGTCCGTTCTGAAATAAAATGGGCTTTTCTTTTCACGTATAACCATCTGAGCGTGCCTTCCACATACATCAGGGGTGTCAGTCGCAAGTACGTACACCCGAATACAAATGGAAATTACAGGATCCGTAAACATTCCAAGGGGCAGCCATTGACAAGTCGTACAGGACAGCTTGCCTCGGCTGATTCTTGTTATCTTCGTTGCCCGACTGTACGTGCATGGCAGACTATGGGAAGCAGTTGCATCACCACCACCACCTTCTCGTTGTCTTCTGCGCGTGTTGATCATCGAAGCCTCAGTCACGGGAATTTGTGACACTATATAACGCAGTGTACTGAATCCAGACCCTCAAGTATATACGAACTGACAGTTCCATTTTCTAACCATTTGTTATTCGCTCGAGGAGCTACAAGCGCGCGAAAATAAACGTGTTTCGAAGTTGATGCTGCGTATTTCACTGCGTGTCTTTACAGTTTTCGTATTGGGAGCCGTATGTGTATTGTGAGCCGAGATTATCTCTTTCCTTCGCACACTCATTCGCCGACCGACAAATCCTTATACGATTAAAATTGTCACGCGGATGTCTTCCGTGTACAAGGTCGATTTGTGCACTCAATTACTGCGTGAACGTTGTTGCCTTTAGCATCAAAATGAAGACGGTTCGAATGACGTTCACATAAAATCCCACGTGGGAGTAATAGTAGGTCCGGAAGCACGACAACGACACGATAAGAGGCGCTTCAAAGGCGGCTTAGCGGTGTTCGGAAGCGTCAACAGCATCCGATAAAACGGAGACACTCTTTCCTTCGACCACCCGTGCTGCATAATGTCTGGTTAGACGAGGTATTACGTCGCTTTCAGTTTGGCGACGTGCACCGAAATGTCAGTACACGGAAGGCGACATGTCAACCTTGTCACCAAAGTTACTGCTCAATACAATCCTCACGAGCGATGGGCTCGGTACACACCGCAAAAGGAGAAATTGAAAGATTGTACGATTTACGGATGTGGGGGTCATCTTTGGTGAAATAAGACTTCTTGGTAAGAACGGGCAGCCGAGCGCGAGTGATTGTGGCATAGCAGACGACAGTTGTGTCAGGCACGCATTGTTGTTGCGGTCTCCGTGAGAACTGGACCCGTTTTGAACGTTCATGGCCACTAAACATACACGACAACAATTTTGAAAGTCCGTCGTCTATATACACTCGCTCTATATGATATCAACTGGCTGAGCGTTTTACCAACCACAGCCTGTTTTTAACGTAGCGTACGATTTTTACTAACCCGACTAAACTTGAGCTTTAACGGCCTCCATACGGTTTTTGACACAAGTCAGAGATGCCGCATCGAGGAAACCGAAAACTTGACGAGCTGCAACAAATAGTGCGAACACGTGCGACAATGAATCGCTCCACAGCCGTACCTCGAAAGTATATAGGGTACCCGGGGTACTATTTCGAAGCACCTAATCCGAGGACGTCCGTTGCACCACCACACAATACGGACGAGAGATAAAACTTAATTTTCGTCCTTACCTTGAGTCCACTTGGATGGCGGATGACTCACGTTATCCAATGGATGTCCGCAACTAAAACAATCGGCGGCACTCAGACAACCAATGAGCCTCTATGGAGACGCCCACCTGAGTGCAACGCCATCTGTTGCGTTATCCATACTCGTCGGGAGGAGTTCATTCGGGAGAGGGATGCTTCTCTCCCTGCAAGATGCATGGGAAAGAGTTTTATACGCTCACTGGAAAAACATCGTAAGTGTTCGTCTTGCCTAAGTGGATACAATACCCGTTCAAACACTGGCTGAGTTCTTGTCTGTCGACTCGCGAAGTCGGCCCCATACTGTACGCCGCACATAGCAAGAGTTTCTTCGCGATGCGAACGTGAAATAACGTATTGGGCTGTGCTGAAGGCGAGTAGAAGACGTTGTTTTGGATGAAGGTTTTTGTCTGTGTTCATTTTGTTGTAGTGACTCCCATATTTCACGCCGTCAAAGAACTCGAGGAGTCGATTAGCAGTAACGTTATCTCGAGACAACATCCGCTACGAGGGATTGCCACTCCAAGGTCATGTTAACGACGCTGGGATCAAATCCCCTGTCCCCAGCAGGCTGTCCAGACCCCCCGAAGTCAGTAAAGGATGCGCATACCTCCTATCAGGAAAGCACACTTCAAATGAACTTCGACAGAAGGGTGCAGACTAAATGGTGCATAACGTAAAAGGAACGAAAATCGAGGGGCGACAAAGTTATCGGACACAGTAAAATCTTAACCGGAACAAGCAAGCCTAAAAACCCAAAAACTTCCGATAGGCTAGCCTACTAACGCAGTAACGCTCACATAAACTTCTTCGTGAAGAATACGTCATTTGTTGAACGAGTGAAAGTATTTGCTGAATTTCTCGCAGCACCAAACCTCTGTACACTGATGGAAAACGCCGTATTTTCCGCTCTATAACGCGCACCTTGAAATTTAGCGGAACTTAAAAAATGTTCAGTGCATAACGCCCATCATGTTGTAATTCGGACATAATTGTTCTGTCAATATTAGTCGAGTTTCTTTCTCTCTTTTATTTATTTATATATATATATATATATATATATATATATATTTTCGTTTCCATCAAGGATGGCTGCAGCCCTGGATAAAAAGCTGCTGTAGTGTAGCTTGACTTTGACTTCGTTTTGACTTCGCTTTCTTGCATGACAGCATCTGATAAGGAGCCAGGATTGGTGCGATCCATCAAAGATCAGTCACTCTCTCCTTATCTCTTCTCTTTTTCACTAATCAGGCAACACATTTATGACGTAAAATACCGCTAGACTTGATGCCGAAACACCTGCAGTGAAACACCTCATCTCATCGTCATTCATGTACCTAGTTGTTGTTGTCGTTGACTTGTGGCCCTAGATTAATTACGTATTTCATTATTTCGTAGGATTTGGGCTCCAGCATTCTTGTCAGTGCATAGATCATGGTCTATGCTGACAAGAAGATTGCAGGACAAATCCTACGAAATACCACCAACAGGCCCAACATGACTGTTTACAAAGTGTCACGTTGAGCATATTAGTATCCGATTATCAAAAATAAGGAGCCCTTCCCCGCGTATTGCGCAAAACATTTTTTTGGGTTTTGGGGACGCACAGTGACGATCCGATATTTGACTCCCGTCGTCTTTTTTCCTGTGCCTAGACTGAGGCGTTTTCAGTATGGAGCCCTCGGCAAGCTCCCCTGCCTGCATTCCCCCATGCCGCGCAACCTTGTTCAATATTTACCTGAGCCTGATTCGTCGTGCTGGCGTTATCGACAGTAGGTACAAAGGGTTTGACAGTGTTGAGATGTAAAAAGTTGCTTTGTCACCTATTATCCGCAATCAAATTGCCGCACTTCGCCACACTTAGCGCCTACTGACGCCTCGAGCGCCATCTTCCTTTCACGAAACGAAAATGTTGCTGAATGCGACGGCTTCCGCGTAAGGGCGCTGTCACACGTTTCGCGTAGAGGCACTACATAGAGAGGGTATGGCTCATTTTACGGAGTGGGGGCAATGAGAACAATTCACTGTTTTTATGCTTCGGTACTCAGCAGTTTAGATTTGTCACTGATAGGAAAATATTAGCAATACCAGTAAAAGCTCTGAGGGAGTTTGAAACCATTCCGCAAGCAGCCCTATATCGAAAGGCTGGCAATGTAAGCGAGGTCAAAATAAAGAGAGATTTTTGCCCAGAGTTTCAGATGAGCACCACCAGAATCGCAATGACAGTTTTCTTTTTCCCTTCTCTCTCTATCTCCTAGCGTCAGATACGAAAATATCAAGTTTTAGAATAGGGGCGAAATTCTAGCGTACCCAATAAACGGGTAGTACAACAGACGCAAACGAAGGTAACCCGAGAGACAAAAACTCAAAATGCAATCACCTTGCGCTTGTATCACCGGCATCTGGTAGCCACAGTGTATACGAAATTCATTCAGTTTGAAAAATACGACTTTCGTGGTCAAATTTATGTTACATGAAAACGATTGTGTGTCTCTTTTTTTCTTTTCTGTAGCGCAACGACTTGTGCCGCGCGAGGATGACGCATCTTCAGTTTGGGGCGAGTTTTCTTTGCCCACTTTCGAAAAATAGCGTAGCTCCCAAAACAGGTATTGGATTCTGGCACATGCGCAGTGTCGACCCTGACTTGATTGGGAGTTCAAAGCGCTTGGGTACCATATTATCAGGCTCTCCCGCGTAGCACAAAAGGTTGCTGGAACGTTGCCTCGACGTACACTGTGTTTGAAACGTTTCATACAAAGAAACAACGTACCTGCAACGTTTCTCAGAGAATGTTATGCGGACAACAAAGCGTAACGTCACCTAGGTGTTGCATCTGAATCGTTGCTGTAACATTTCCCCTGGCTATGCTCCGCATGTTCGTGCAAGGACACAACGTACATGCAACGTTTTTCAGATAACGTTATGCCATCATCATAGCATAATGTAACCTGCCCTAGTAGCACATATTGTAGCCTCGATGTTGGCGCAACGTTGTCCAACATGGAGCAACATTTGTCAACGTTGCTATAAGATTACAACTTTGTCGTAACATTATGTAAATATATATAGCAGAGCAACGTTGGAGGAACGCTGCGCTTCTACGTTTCCTGAACGTTGTTTATTGACTTTCCAGAAACCTAACCCGCAGAGTGAACACGCGTCTGTGTAACAGTTACCGTGTAGTGCTATGCTGGCCACACAGTAGATTCATTGTTTTCGCCAGCACTGCCTGCACCTCCTGAACTAGTTCAAGGAGTGCAACCCTCTTCCGTTCGTTTTGTCATAGACCTCGCGTGTGTTTAAGAACTGGTACAGCACGAATGCAGCACTTTTCTTTAGAAAAGAATGGACCTAGTGTCGCAGAGGTAAGGACGCATGCCTGTGGTGCACAAGTGACATTTTACTGGGCCGAGAAAATGACGAATTCCTCGCGATGAGAAATTGTGTTCCATAGTCAGGCTATGAACGAAGGTATCAATGAACATCTCTGCCGAAGGACAGGACGCCACGTTTGTTTGATTTGTGTTGAAACAGAGGTGAACTGTTCTTTTTGCAGTCTTCTTTTTCTATCCACATGGTCCCTCCTGACGTTGGCCCGAGGTGTTTTCTTAACAATAACTTAGAAAAAAAAAAAAAAAAAAGATCACGCGAAGCGTGTTCTCCCTGCCAAGCACGAACGTATTGCAGTGAAGCGCACTCTCAAGAGCGACGTTTCACGGGCATATCTGGCTTTTGTTATACCGTAGGTGTACTTGAAACGCAGGACGAAAACCGAAATGAGAGGGGTGGAAAGAATCAGTATGGGAAGGTTAGAGCATCGTAAAAACCTGTAAATGTCCGCATGACAGCGCCACGAGGACAAGTGTCGGATACGCGCGTTCACATCAGCTGATTTGAAGTGTGCCTTGGAGAAAAAGGGCTCACCGAAGTTAGTATTAATATGAAAATAAAATAATATTAACAATAAACAATAATAAGAAAGTATCTTTAAGAATAAACCAATATGAAATGGCGCGACGCCTTGGGCTCGCCATGCCTGGGGTGAATGAAGCACTGAAGGCTACACCTCCCCTCTCTCTTTTTTTTTTCTTTCTTATTATTATTATTATTTTTTTCTGGATCGCCTAGTACATCACGTGACTTTCTTCAGCTTGCTTCACAACCAAATACCTGTTTTGGAAATCTTTATTTTCCACGCGTCAACAAGCTGTTCACGGAGCGTTCGAACATGGCTCCAATGTCCATAAGGAAAGCATATCTGTACACTAGATGGAGTGGCTGTACCCACTGAGTCCGGTTCAACATCGATGAGATTCAACGCCTCCAACGCTGCGGACGTGCACAAACGATGTTACTCTTCGGCGTTGGAAGCACGTGTTATATACATAGCAGGGGAGGTATCCCTGCATCGGAACGTCGTCTGAAAATCACTCTGAAGACTGCGTAATGTTTGCGCAGGAAGGACTCCACGAGAGTCCACCCGAGAGAGCTTCAGGAACATAAAGGACAAGTGCTGTTGCCGACAAGAGTAAAGACATTGACAAATCTCTGCAAATTTGCCTGACTAATCTCAACATCATCGGTATTTTCTACATCTTTTTATTTATTTATTTTTCCAGCCGAGTTCTTCACCTTCTGTTCGTATACTTAGGATACTAATTTTTGGGCTTAAAGGAGTACAGAAGGCCATCCAAAAAAATTTCAGATTAAGACATCTGATGAAAGTGTGTGTGTCATTATACCGAATAGCGCGAAAGGTTTTGATGTGTGCAATTTGTTTCCCAGAAAAAAACTCACATAAACGTAGCTCCGCGCCTTCACCCTTAACTCGCCACTCCAGCTATAACGAGGATGAGGAGGTATGATGGCACGTCACCGATGACGGCATAAGGAGACGCGTTCTGGTTTGCCGGTCAGTCGGGGTCAGCGCATTGTCCGTTTGCCGCCGTAAACCTGTTTTGCCAGTTCTCCCGGAGAATTGGGGATAGAAGGAGCGGCCGAAGCATTACCGAGCAAGCAGAAAGGCTTTATCAGAACCCCGAACAGCCGAGTAGCAGACGACAGCGGAGTAGCAGACAACATTTCTCTAGGCCAATCAGCGAGCGTTCTCCTTATAGCGTCAGCGCGAGGTTCCAGGCAGATCACAGGCTGGTACTGCTCTTCACCACCGTTGCGCACGGTCGCTTTTTGCGGCGTATTTTAAATTCAATTTCTGCGAAAATTATGACTCTGTGGTGTAAATTACTTCGCATGGTGCATCTTACTGGCAAACTTAACAGTTTTATAGGAAGAAAACTGGGTGTTAAAAATGACTTCTGTGCTACTTTAAATGCGGGGAAATATTTCTCGTTTTTGGGACGGTCGCATCCGGAACCGATACCACTATGTTCGCCCACACTTGGCGAATTTTTTTCGTCCGAAAAGAAAGATATTAAATAAAGGAATTTTAAAGATGATCGCTGCTTCCGCAGCTGCAGAGACTCCGGCGACGTGACGTCACTCCTTAACCGGGGGAGTGAGAGGGCGGCACACAGAGGAGAAAGATGCCGTCCAGATGCCCATACGGCCAAGGCATTCCTTTTCTCAAGGTCGTGCTTGATTGGTGGTGTTGGGAATGACGTTTCCGCCTTTTTTTTTCCAGAGAGGGGATTCCGGCACAGTCTCAACATCCGGCGTCCGCTCTTGTCACGTATTCCATACGCCACTCTTTCGCGTCGGATTTTCGATACTGCGGTCAGTGGTCCACGAGGAATAAGATGTCACTGGAGTTTTGAAATGCACTGGAACGGATGCGACTGTCCCGTTAAGTGTAGTGAGATTCAATTCTGGGAGAGTTGTACACGGAACGTTTCAGGTGCTCGTAAGCTGCAGAAGGGGCCTTTGGTGCGCTGAATCTGTAAGGATATTTTTGTGAAAGAATCGAGCTTAATCCCACGTCGGTGTAAGCAGACTCGGAGGAGCAGACATTAGACGATATCGTAATTTACCCAAAAGAGTAGCCTACTTACCCAATTAACTGACAAGAAAGTGCTAGCTCTCATCCTCGGCAACGGGGTCATTTTTCGCGTTAACACCATTCGGTTCCCGTCAACTCCCTTTACAACCTTCCACACAAATCTTGTGGTGCGCTTCGGTATATGAGCTGTACACTGAGGAACTCAGCGATGAGCCCATAATTCTAAAACTGACTAGCCGCAGAACACACACATAATGAAATCTTGGCACCGGGTTCCTTAAGTACGACGAGAGGATCGTCGAGTCATGCGTTATAATCCCCAGCGCGAGACGCACTGGGCGAAATTTACGACCAATGACAAGACGACGCGGGTCTAGTAAACCTATACTGCGCGTACTTCGTTGATGGAGTCAGCTGGATGACTGAAGAATTGTTTTGCAGCTTTTCTCGAAGGAAACACAAAAGTATCTTGCAATGACGGTACACGCACTTTTCTGTGTGCGCAGACTGTGAGCGTATAGTAGTACTTGTTCACGAATTATTCAGCCGGGGGATCTTCGTGAAACACACGGTGTACGCACAAGCGGACACTCTGTCGAAGATAGTAAGCAACTAATCACTATTAGCTAAAATCCACTAACTTCTTCATTAAGTTTTTCGAGGAAATGTGGAGCAGCAGAATCGGAGCCAGTAAATTACCTTATTTATTTAAAAAAATATCGAAACGTACTTTGATGCATCCATCGCCAAATTTTGCTGCCCAAAAAACCGACACCAAAAGAAGTGTCTCGAGCACTGGGGGGAACAACGCCTACTCCGCGCACGAGGACCACGTGCTTTCTAGCGATGGAGCTGATCTGCTGGAGGTCATGACATTTCCTGCACTCCTCATGCGCTTGGTTTCTTAACCAAGTAAAAATGGGTAACGAACTAAAAAGAAAACACCCTGTATAGCGACCTTCTGCGACCACAATAAACTTAATTATGACGCGAGAAAGAGTGACGGGATATTGCGATCGCATGCGCTGCGCTACCTTGACCAGTTGTACCGACAGAGAAGATACGAATTGGGCTCCAGAGGGACGCATGTTGTCCAAGTCGTTCGAGTGCGCTCATGCGCACTCGTGGCTTTTCCTGTCATAATGGCGCAAGCCAAAGGGTTGTGGCATCGCGACAAGCGTGCCATGTACTACTCGGTAACTTAGCATGCTGGATTGCTCAGCTCTGGGCCGAGGACGGTAGCGTTCTGTTCCAGCACCATGCCTAGGATATTTCCGGAATTATCCGCAGTCCTATCTTGCGGCTGACTCACCCTATACGTGTATACCCTATACTCTTGCAGTGTTTTTGACACGTTTCCGGCAAGCTAATCCGACGACGAAATTGGTCTCGGTTTTCGCCCAGTGCGCCTGCGGATGCACGCCGGCTTGGAAGACTGTGACATTGCTGCTCTCAGAGTTCTGTACATAGAGTGCGTGTCAACCACTGCAGTCATCCCTCGGAGAGTCCAGGGGAGGACAAGGCACTCGGTGGAGGAATGACCAGCAGAGGGAGGGATGACTGCAGTTGCCGGGTGTCAATGGGTTGGTCTTGGATGTTAACTACCAACTGTCGCTTCTGCGGCGCTTCGCTACAGCTGAGTTCTGCGGCTTCTGTGCCGGGAACCCTCAGAGACCCGTCTCATAGCGGTTCTTTGGGATGTTGAGGTTGATTCCGCCAGCTTCCGATTCTGAGTCCCCGTTGTCCGGTTTGTTGTAGTAGACGGGATAACCGCCCTCGTCGTCGTCGTCGTCGTCTTGGTTTTCGCTCGGCAGAGCTAGTGGTACCTGAGAGTCCGTGTGTTTCGGACTGTGAGTTTCCATGCGATGGATCTGGAGTTTGGGACCCCAGTCGAGGGTCGGTTGCGCCAGGGTCTTGATTCTCTGGAATATAACAGACGTCTTCAATCGTATGTTTTCCCGTTCGGTGTTACATACCGCAGTCCTTTTAATGTTGGCACAGCGCCCAACTGGCGCAAGGTCGGGACGATCAATTGTGAAGGAAAGCAGACGAGGCCATCGAACCGACGCGAGAAGGCACCGGTTTGGGATCTGCTTCATATCTTGTTACGCATCTTTTTTTATTATTATTATAATAACGTACACTTCGCGTCCACCAAGTCCAGTGCACACGTCGACATTCTAGCTCCGATTAAAAATCCAATCCATAGCAAAAAAACAAAAAAAAGGTATATAGTATACCTATCTACAGCGAGAAATGATAGGTTCCCGCTTGGTTGGAGTACATTCAAAATATTTCCCCAAAGATCTTCGCGTGAACACGTTTCGAACCGTCGCCATACCCAGAAGTTGGGCACGTGCTTCCTAATCCATCTATCACCGCGACCTTTACCACGGTGCTTCTCGGAGCATGGAAGGGCATCAAATTCAAATTCCCTGGGGGCTTCCAGAGTGAGACATACCGTCATTATGGGTCCCTTGGCATGGTACACCTTGAAGATTGCAACAGCCGGTATGGCACTAGCAGAAGCGAAAGACAGCAGGAAACCCAGACCAGTCGCCCAAGACGGGTACACGTAAGAACCGTACTCTGTCGATGGCATGGCGATAAACGAGAACACCAGTATGAACTGCAAGATGATCCAGTTAGAGCACCAGAGGACGACACGCTGGACGACTTACAATAATCAGTAACGGGACCAGGTATTTCCAGACAAACCTCCAGTACATATGAGGGAACGGGTAGTGGTTGAGCATCACTTTCATATCATCCATAAAGCGGTCGATGCCTGTCGAAAAAAAAAAAAATCTGGAGCGATCTGCAGTCAGGGTGGTGAAGGGGGATCTTACCGTAGACCCAGGCTATGACGATGATTTCCGTCAATCCGATCATAAGTGCCGAGAAACTGGCGCAGTAGTTGTCCATCAGCTGCAGGATGTACATCCCACCCTGCAGAAAGAAGTGAATTGAGATCACTTTGCTGGCCCTGCCGTTTCGCAGCCAACGTTACATTTGTGCAGATGACGAGACCAGCGAGGAAAAGGACGATGCAGCAGCCGAGCAGCACCAGCGGCTTTCGGTGACGAAGTTTATCGGGCCACGTGTCTACGATGGTCGTCACGACGGTCTCGATGAGGGTAAACTGCGGAGAAACTAACGTTTCAATGATTTATCATCGCGAGGTTGTTGTTGTTGTTGTTTTGAGCCTTCGTGTTTGTGTTTGTTTACGTGTCTTGCCCATCGCTCAGGCTTGCCTATCATGGAATCGTCTTCTTTCAATCTCTCGCGCATGTCATGATGTAGCCCTCAAGTGCTAATAGTAATTACAGTATCTAATTGGCGTTGGCACTTTTCCCTACTTCAGCAGCACGGCCGGCACTATACCGTGTGGCATGAAACGTGACGTCCCATTAACTACCGCCTTGTGCGGCAGCTCATTTCGTGCGCTGTCAGAAGGAAGACAGAGGTTGGTTGCGTTTACGATTGCGCTCACGTGCTGCGTACGCTTACGGCGGATCGTTGTCATGGAAGCGGAGAGACTCTCTCCGCGAGGCCACTTCGCCGACGCACTGCAAGCAGTCGAGCCAACTTCAACTTTGTCGACGCAGGCAAAAGCCATCTTATCAATCGAATCCGTCAAATGCGAGTCCGACGGAGCTGGGCGTAACGACGCGCAGCGCACCGCCGCGTATCGCGAGCCATCGTTATACTCACTGTTATGTTTGTACTACTGTAATGCGGTTGGTACCCCCAAACGTGGGCAATTAAATGAATAAGAAAGTCGCGCGTCTTTCCAGCTGTTTTCCTTCTTTTGTTTGTCTCTATAGTCCATCCGTCGTGTATTGTATATAGGCACGGATGCTCAATGGGCGACGCCATGTTGGGAAATGCGAGTCCACCGGAGCCCACACCGTGCACAGCTCGCTGGCCACCGCCAGATGTAGAGCATTGCTCTATTCCTCCGACAGCGGCTTACGTAGTCGCGCGTTGCTGCCGCGCCGCGCTCCGTCGGACCCTAAACCAGCCTTTACACAAGCGACGCGCTGCTTCGAGCAGAGAGTTCAGTGGAGGAACTTAATAGCCAGAACGCAAAAATGTGAACGGACCGATGTGTGGGAAAACGTCAGCCCGTTCTGTGAAGAAACGAGCGTAAACGCAAACCTGCACGCAAGTGTGAACGTAGTAATGTGAACCAGCCTTTAGCCTGAGCACGTGGCCCCGCAAGAGTACCTGCGCTGCGTTGGATGCTGGGCTTGAACCGCTTGAACTATAGGTGAGAGCCTCTAGGGGGTTTGTCACATTAAGGTGGCACTACGCCCGCCAAGAACGTAAGAGCCCCATCTGCGACCGTCACAAGCGGCAGTCGATTTTCCATGTGTGTCACGATGTCTGCTGCCAAGGTCACTAGTGCCAGAATGAACTGGAGACACGCCTGGTTGTTCACGCATGCGCGTACATCGAACTCCTCTCCTCAACTGCTTTACTTTTACTTTTTAGCTGCCGAGCTCCTGCACAATAAGGACTACCTGTGTCCCGAGAGTTGAAAGAGGGGCGTGTTGGTATGGGTCCATGTTCCAAAAAAGGGGAGAGCACAAAAACAGCAGACGACACGGACAAGCTCAATGAGCTTGTCGTCCGCTGTTTCTTTCTTTCTTTCTTTTTTTTTTTTTTTTGTGCCCTCCCCTTTTTGGAATATGACCTCTGTTCCGCGCACCGTTCACTCTTTACTCCACTCTTGGAAGGGGTGTATACTGGAGAATGAAGGGGGATGACGTCACCAACGCTCTTGGCATGTGACCCGTGACGTAGACCGGAGCAGCTCAAGCATGTATAAAATAGCGCGTGAGCTGAGGAAGAAAGGCACGTTTTTGTATACGTGATTGCGCAGTGACAATACATGGCACAGGAAAATATTTTGCATGGCGACACCTTATCTTGACGAATGAGACATAAGGCCTGCGCGGTGGGTCCGTCAATGACTGCGACGATCGCCACCCTTTATAGAGGCCTGACCACCCTGGCCCCATTACACCGTCACGCGCACCAACGGCACTTGATGCCATCAAGGCTATTACGTAGGTGTCCACCCAATAAGACACACCCGACACCCCGCAGTTTAGTGTGCCAGCGTGACGTCCCCTACCTAGTAAAGTTTGTGTAAGTCAGTGCTAGTCTGCTACCTGAGTTCCCATCCCCAAAGTCATGAGCATGAAGAAGAAGAGGAAAGCCCAGAGCGGTGGTAGCGGTAAATGGGTGACGGCCTCCGGATACGCGACGAAAGCCAGACCGGCTCCCTGGGCAGCCACTTCGGACACGGGCACACCCAACTTGTGGGCCATGAAGCCGACGATGCTGAAAATGACGAAGCCAGCAAAGAAGCTTGTGCCGCAATTGCCGAAGCAGATAAACAGCGTGTCCCTGCGTAGAAGATAAACGGAAGACAACATGAAACTAAAGCTACGGAGTCCTCCAAAGTCAGGCTGTGAGGAAACTATAAAATAGCGCACTTAGTTTTACCACAGTCTGTTTCAAATGGCTAATTCGGGTGGTCATTTCATGGCAACGCAGCATAGCGCACGGAAATTACTAGGTCGGCGCCCGAGCTGGATCACGTGACCGGACTCACAGGAACCTAGCGGTTTTAGTCACTTAGATCTCGCTAGTTGTCATCGCGGTCGCCCGTCTTCGGGTCCCGTCGTCTGCTAAACCACGTGAACTTCGACGTGCGGGCCAATGAAGGCACTCCCCACCGTTGCAGTGCGGATGTGACGACACCGGATATAGTTGGGCAACCCGCTGCTCGGTGGTTACAAGAGCCGGCGAAGAAAGTGCTAGCTGGCAAATTTCGGGCGCTCGGAAAGGGCCACGCGAACATGCGAGATTGCTTCGCTTTTTTATCGAGCGAACACGACTGCTCGGGATCTGGCAAAAAATGTTGCTACAAAATGACCACCCGAATTCGCCAAAAGAGTCACCGAAGGCAGTCACGGCTCTCTTAATGCATCGGTTACTTGTGAGGCCACCTAGCGTTCGCCATAACAACGTACTGAAATTAACACCGGCAGAGACAGACAGGCCAGAAATAGGACAGGGTTTTGAAATATCAGGATAGTGAATGATATCGGACTAGAGAGCCGACCAAATTACAAACATCCATGATTGTTTCATGAAACTTATCGTCGACGCTAAATGCAAGGCGCCGTATATTCGCCGAACTGACTTACCTGTAGCAGTTGTTATGAAACCTATTGTAACTCGCAAGAGTGATGAGGCCTCCCCAGCACGGTGACAACGAAAAGAAGATCTGCATTGCAGCGTCTCCCCACACCTGCGCAGGCCAGGTGACACCTCCTTCACAAATCACAATGTAGGGCAAGGACAGTACAAAGGAAAGACAAGGTGGCCAATAATGGAGGTCACATGACTGCAGATAAGGGCACCTACCCTGGCTTCTCGCAACCGTTCCCACTGGGGAGTCAGGTAGAACATAATACCATCGTAGGAGCCTTCAAGAGTGCAGCTTCGAATCAGCAGAATGACGAGGACCACGTAAGGGAATAGAGCAGTGAAGTATACCACCTAGGAGACCAGGGAGACAAGTGGCACATAATCATATGTTACACTGTGGCTATGATACACTCGTACAATAGATGGCTAAAAAGTGATAAAGGTGGACATGAATCGCTAGCGACACTGCACTGCCTATAAAGAGATATCGGTTCCTTCTCCCTATTTTTTTTTCGACAACATCAACATCAGATATCTGTTCCAGTGGCACCTTATTCGTGAATATCGAAATTAATAACAAGACACACGCTCATATGCTAGCTGTGGGACAGCCGATGGGAGGCACTCACCTTTCCCATGGTCTTGACACCCCTGGAGAGGCAAAGGAAGACGACTACCCAACACACCAGTAAACAGACTACCAGTTGCCAACGAAGGCCTCCCAAGTCGTGCAATCCATCTGTCAAGTCCAGGACGTAGTTACTGCAGTAAACACGAAACAAATGGATTCGCAGAACAAGACAAATCTCCCGAGATGACCTACTGGAAGAATTCGTCGCTGGCCATTTTGGTGTTGTCTGTAGAGTTGGCCACCTGCTCCCAGACAGAAGGATCCACTTGGTCCTTAAAGACGCACGTACCATTTGCGAGATGCACTCCGCCGTGTGTCGTGCAGTTCTTGGTGTCAAACCTGCGACATGCTGATGGACGAAGGGACGTCAGTGTCATAGAACGCCATTTCTTGCGCTAACTGCTGGACGGATGTAAGAATGCATACCGTTCGTATTCCACCAGTTGTCGCAGGAGCTCCATGGTAGCTGCGTGGCCAGCGAAGAAACAAGATAGAAGAGAGACCACGCCAATATCATGTTGTAGTACACACCCACAAGTGTTGTCATGAGGAACATAGCGTAGCCAATTCCTGTCAACACCACAAAAGAGCTGTCAACCTCCGGTAGCAGCTTGACCGCAATACATGCTGTAGACGAGTACTCTACACTGAGGCTGGAGCCAAACATCGCACACGGGGAAGTTCAGCTAACGCCTTGTACAGATTAAAAGAATGCCTTTCGCTACGTCTGTAGCTACGAGGCCCATGTGGCTGATAGCGGTTATTTCTACGGTTGCGGACGCCGATTGGACTAACTTGGATTGCGTCACAATCGATTTGCGATCACGCCTTCCTTAATCCACATATGGTAATGTTAACCTAATGTGACAAAAGCGCTTAATTGTGCTAGAAAAGAGAGATCCTATCGAATTAAGTCTACCAAGAGGCATCCATATAGAGTTTGACGAGGGTTACCTTGAAAAAGCGGAGATATTTTCCAAATTGTGATGGGTCCTTCGCTGGCATACTGACCGAAGGACAGCTCCATCAAGAAGAGTGGGAGACCCACAAAGAAAAGCATGATAGAGTAAGGGATGAGGAAAGCTCCTCCTCCATTCCTATAGCACAGGTAGGGAAACCTCCATATATTGCCCAAGCCCACAGCATAACTGAGACAGGACAGTAGAAACTCCACACCGGACGTCCAATTGCCCCGTTCCTTGTTCTCGTCCACATCTTTACTGGCTGTGATGATCACTTCGGGCACTTCCCTCGGCGAAGGCATTGCGACTGAATGGTTCTCCTGAAACGACGACGACAACATCGTGGTTACCTGTACGGTCCTTTGTCTTGTCTTGTGACAACTCACACGAGAGACACTCCACAGAGCCTATAAGGTAAACAAAGCGATCGACACATCGTCCGGAAAAAGACGTCCTCATCAAAAGGCCTTCCGTGAAAAACCACTAATAGAAAGAGTGCTTCCTTGAGGAGGCATTTAGGTCGCTGGTAAAGTCTCGACGAACTTGACTTTCTTTCTCAAGAACCTGTTATTATGGCGGCGTCCATTAACTCATTTGAGAGGTTAATCGTCGCGATTAACACGCTCGTTATTGATAGGGATTTCGCGCCGCGCAGCAACTGTAGCTATGAGCAACTGGACAGATTAGAGAGATGGATAAAGGATAGTAGGAAGGACAGGGTGGTTAGTATGCATCCTGGGCAAACTTCAGGGAGAACTGCGTCCGCCGATATACGTGGTGTGCAGGGGCGGCGTCCTGAATTCAAGGGGGACCCCCAGATCCCAACCGGCGCTCCCTTCCATCCCCCACCGTCACCGCGAATTCATGCCCAGGTCCCAAAAATGCGAGGCAGTCTGAATGACAACAAGTGACTTTATTGTTTTCGTGCCGCCCACTCCCACGTCTCGGGTCGGAGGAATCTGGTCACACGATCAACCAATCACCAGCATCAGAAGAAGATCATGCACGTCACATAATCATCGAGATTTCATTGGCGTCTGTTTGAGAGGACAACTATAGCCTTGACACTATACATTAGCGTACCCGGATGTCCTTTGCGGTCGTAATACTAGTAGAGCCTGATAACGTGGCTCCCGGAGGACCCTGTCTACCGCACCCAATCAACAGATAAGATGCACGCTGCCATTGGTTCGGTAGGAACGGTATAGCTTCATGGTGACGTAAGACAGCAAAGTTGGGGTAGCTTTGACGTTCTGTGAGCTCGACAACGGCGAGTTCTTTCATCACTAAGTTGGTGTCGTCGGTAGGCATTCATGACTGGAGGGCTGCCACACACACGGAAAATCGGAGAGACGCTCAAGCTCAGCCCACACAAGATGAGCTGAGCCTGTGCCTAAATCTGTTTTTTCGTGCGCGTATTTAATGACTTTATGGTGATGTTATCAACGGTATACTGACACTCTCGCTGCTATCAACGGTCTATTGGACCAGCGCTACCTGTGTTTAACCCGAAAATTTTCTACGAGTGCCGATGGCTTCGTAATAATAATGAGTAGTCGAGGGGTGTGAGATGACATACAAGCCAAAGAGCATGTAGACTAACTTTATCTGCGAGTCAGTCACGAGATGTCGTCCTGGCAAATGTCCCAATCACTGACGCACTTGGAAGACAGAACCAACCCAAGGTCGCAAGGTGTCACAACCCAAAGTTTCCGATCTAACTTCCGTGGTGTACATCTCAGGAAGTGCGTATATCATCGCTTCCTCCATAGAGTTCTTTTTTACTACACTATCACCGTGTGTGTGGGTGAAAGGGACTGGCAAAACCGGTGCCTCGCAGCGGGTGTGCTCTACATTCGTCCACCTTACAGAATTCAACTGGTCGTCGTTCAGGAAAAAATGCTTTCTACTAGAATCCAACATTTCACTTTTCTGTCGTCTGCGAGTGGTGGCGACGCCGGGTGTGGTTTCGAGAGATTATGTGAGAGAAACCTCGTACTGTTCAAGTAAACTGAATACGTGTCGGCTGAAAGCGTGACTGCTGGTTTTAAAAAAAAGAAAATCCTTTTTTTCTTCGTTTGTTTTCTGTCTGTCCGCGAAGAGTAAGAAAGAGGAAGTTCCTCAGAAGATGTTTACGATAGAGCAGACGGTACCGTCGTCTGCCACGAAACGAGGTTCGAATTGGCTTGTCTTTTGCGATTGTCACTTATATAGGATGGAGAGGACCTGTTCTCAGGCCAGTGGCGGATCCAGGGGGCGGGAGGGGGGGGGGGGGTCGCCCCCACAAAACGTCAGTTTATACATTAAATTGCCCTTTCTCCCCTCCCCCACTGCGCGCTCCGACAGAGAAACCACCTTCCCAAACAAAAAAAATCTGGATTCGCTCCTGTCTGATGCCGAAACACACGGCATACGAGGCATACATGTTTCCAGCAGCGCGGCAGCGAAATACCTGTCGCTCACTTAACCGGGTGGGATATATACAATGTATAACGTCACGCGGTTCTGTAATCGCAACACACTGAATGGCATTGCGTCGTCTGCTTCGTGGGACACCTCTTCGTTTCCGAACTGTTCGTTTGTTTGCCCGTTTAGTTTCCAACAGAGGAATGGCAGTGCTGCAAACGATAACTTATTCACTCTACGCATCTGGCGCAGTTTGTTTTCACTTGGCAGACGAATTGACCGGCATCATGCAGAGAACATACTTCGAAGCTTCAATTGGAATTCGTGGAAACTCGTGAATTCTTAGATGACCTGGAACTGTGGCAAGTTAATTCGCTATTCCGTAGTTGTCTCACGGTCTCAGCAGTTGTTATCAAGATATCGACGGCGCCACATTACCATAGTGTTTCTCCAGGCTGTTGTCTGTTGAACAACGTATGGTATAGTATATATGCCCTGTCAAAAGAAGCAACTCATCTATATATCTAAGGTTTTCCTTTTCTGTTCGTTTCAAGTGCGTAATGCTGGGGTGAATAACGCTATATATTTATCAGCTGGCAGTGAAAGGATGTTCCTTGTTCGGAACAAATGAAACTGTCTTTGTGGTAAATCACGGAAATTCAAGCTGTTCCGGAAACGACGGACTGGCGCTTTTCTTTTCGTCCGATATAATAAATACTAGATAGTAATCTATAGATGGAATTTTATTAGCGGTCTATTTCGCATCGTCAGCCGCACAACAAGGATATTGGGAGAACACCCTCGTTGATAAGGAGACAAATATTGCGGAACAATTTAGCAGGAAAGACTAATACATAATTTTGATGACGACGCGCGGGGCAAGATATGTTCGTGTCCCGCACGTGGTGTAAATCTGCCCGATCACAGCCGCCTTCCAATAACACAAAAAGTAAATGGAGTTTAACTATGACTTTTACTCTCTTCCTATACTGTTTTCTGCTCCTCACAGGTGGGCAACGTCACGATTAACGGAATGTACGCCTTGGGCAGACTTCTAAAGGAACGGTGACAGAGTCTGAGGAAAGTCCACTAAAGAATAATCATGGCCAGCCTAATCGCCATATGTAATTTCTGCATTCAATTTAGAACGTATTCACGTGCAACGATCTTGACAGTGATGCCACGTTGCGCCCCCTCTCTTATTTTACATTTTTACACTGAAATCAGAATAACCTGTTTCGGATGGTACGCCTTTATCTGTGTAAACATACAACGCTGAGCCATCTGAATATGCGCATGCAACGGCTCTAGTTTATGCCTATATGTTTGTGTTGGCGAAAGTGGGTTATTCACCGAGGGACATTGTGAAAGGCAAACACTGGTAAGATGGGTCCCGTTCCTATAACTCGGCAAGCTTTATCTTGTATGGAAAAACGAAGGTCCACATTGACACTGACCATAAAACTGTTTATGGAACTGACCATAACACTTATTCCTCCAAAGATAAGGGTGCGGACAACTTTCCGTGCAACCAGGGTGCAATTTCACGTAACGGAAAGCTTTCGTTGCATTTGTTTATGCTGTGTTAGCGCCGCGAAGAAACTGTGGCTATGTGTGGACGTGGACGGATGTAGAGAGGACAGCAGGAAGGAGTGGGGGGGGGGCATTGTGCGTCTTGGACCAACTTCAGAGGGAACTGTGCCGTCTGGAAAGTCTGGCGGAAAACCTGAGACAGCACAACCGGTGGTATAGGATTGAAAACTTCGTAGCACACACACACACACATAGAGACACGATGATGAGATGGGGCTGATGCCGGCCAGTAGGCTGGGTGCTGCCCCAGTGCCACTTGTACGTGATGAGAGATGATGATGGAGATGATAAGGGGTCCGGTAATCAAAGCAGGGTGGAGAGGCCTGTTGATGACAGGAAGTCCCAAAGGTGACGCAGACATTGGCGTGTATGAGCGGGACTGGACCATGGGCCCAGCACCTTGCCTATGGTAAATGGGCGATGATCGATCGCATGCAGTTCGTGCTGCAAGATCTCACGCTCCCGCTGGTAGTCCGGACTTCGTAGCATTCTCTCGGGATGTCACGGTGTTTTATACGCATTTAGAGGGGTGTCCTAGTTGGTAGAGATACAAGTCACTGGCTCTATATACAAGCTCTGACGTCAAAGGAGAGAGCCATTCCTATTGGTTGTCGTTAGCGTCAGTGTTTGTTTCCATTTGTTCCAATTTTTCGGGGAAAAAACAACCGAAAAGAAACGTTTTTTTGTCGAGCGATTCAAAATTTCCGGAAATTTTTCATCTCTAGGCCGACTACGGGAAGCAGTCCAATTTCCTCTCTTTCACCTCCAGCCAAAGCTTCGCCATCTGCAGCAAGCCTGCAGCGTATGCCCAGAAGAGAAGACACAAACTCTCTCGGGAGCTTTCGGGACACAAACTGTGTGAGCTACGGCTCCCCCAATGACAACATCACACACATAGTCACGCAATGCCACAAGTTGCCAGGGCGTAATAGAAAAAGTCACCTATCCAAGGCCCTCGGCTTCACAGAGGAAACTCCGCTAGTAGCAATGAATGTGAAGACGAACTAGCCCAAACAACAACAACAACAACAACAAAAAAGATCTGACCACAGTTCCTCGCAATGCCCCAATTACTGTAACAACGAGCCCGAAACAACGGCGACGGGGAAAATGGAAACGCCGCCTGCTGGAATGGAAAAGGCGCAGAAAGTGAGACACCAACGAACACTATTTACATGAGAGAAACTGATGTTCTGAGGCTGGAACAACATAGAAGGGACAGATACATCTTTCATCTTTCACTATTTACATGTTATGTAATGTCTTATGGGCGCTATGCCTGTTCCTTCTTTCTGTACATATTTATCTTAGTCCCAGAGGTTATGTCAACGCCTCTACGGAGAAGTTGAGCTGAGCCCACCCAGTTACAAAAGGGAGAGGACCTGACTGCTACTACTTATAACTTACGCCATTAAATATTTCCTTCGAGCAGTGCGAATTACTTGACAAGAATGTGGCGACAATCGTTCCTTAGTTCCTCGCGTGTGGCGACGTCATGTCAGCGGAGGGACTTTTTAGTGGCTGCCAGCCTGCCGAGAGGCAAGATGGGCGGCGCAAAATACAACCGCAAAAAGGCCTCACAATTGGACAGAAGACATGACGTCACAGCCGAGGAAGGGAAGCAGCTTTTCTGAGCCAACCATTGCCACGAATGATATGGTTATCGCTTCAGGGATTCGAAGAGAGAGGGAGGCGCACGTCTTTTTGTGGCAATCCGTGGTATACGATAACTGACCCAGGATTTTTCTGAGAGGGGAGAGGGGGTCCTGCCTTGGACAGCATGCTATTACACTACCAACCTCAATTGAAACTCTATGTAACGACTGAAATTAAGGGAGGGGGGTTCAGAACATTCGTACCCCCCTACGCCCCCTTCTCTCTTGGAATCGGAAGCGATATCCCATTCTTCGTGGCAATAGTTGGCGTGCTATGCGTCAAGTTCGGTTGTTAGAGTGCAGGATTGCGCCCGCACTTTTTTCGACGAATATACAGGGTGCTTTTTTTTTTTTTTTTTCTTATCCGTTACAGATTTCCTTACGAAAAAAGGTGCCGTTTTTGCAGTTGAGTTCTACGGCCAGGCTGACATCCTGTCGAGGAAACTATGTAACTACAAGATGACTACTCGCCTATAAAACTCACTAATTAACTCTTTAGTTAGGGCATTTCGGGCAAAAGCGGGAGATCAGAATGAGAGACCACCATAGTTGAAAGCCATTCCACGTTTAAAAAATCCTGAACCACGAACGCGTTTGAAGATATCCACCCCCGAATTTTGCTATGCAAATGAGCCGAAACCGAAACCGCGGCGACCTGGAACGCACGGGGTACAGCCCTCATGCCACGTCAGAGGGCCACGTGATTTGGAGCGATGGAGATGATTGGAGTAGGTGCCGACGTGCCGGTCAGATAAACATAAGCCTCCGTCGGCGAAGTTGATGCGCTTCTCATGCGCGCCTTTTCGGCTCATTTACATATCAAAAATTCGGGGGTGGATATCTTAACGCGGTTGCGTGTTTCAGGTTTTTCTAAACGTGGAACGGCTTTCAACTAGGATACCCTCTCATTCTGCTACCCCGCTTTTGCCCGGTATCCCCTAATTAAACAGTTAATTAATGAATTTTAAGTAATTAATCATCTTATAGTTGCATACTTTTTTTCGAGAGGATGTCAGCCTGGCCGTAGAATTCAACTGCGGGGACGACATCTATGCTCCTCTCCTGTTTTTTTAAAATAAAAATTATGTAACGGATAAACAAAATCTGTATATATTTCTTATTTCTTTAACTTTTTTTAGAACAAATATTATTATTATTCCGCAAGTCATTGTGCATTGTGCGGGTCCTCGTGCATGGTGTATGTATGTCTACGAATGAATAATAATAGTAATAATACCAGGGCTTGTAAGCCTCCATTCTATACTCCTCCGATTTCTTACATGATCCTATAAGGCTGTACAAGTTCCAAAACTGAGTCTAGAAAATTATTCTGCCGTGCAGATAACGGCCGGTGGACAAACTCCATGGTATAAACAAGCCTGGGCGAACACGAAAGCACTTTCGTGTCGTGTTGTCTCTTCGTGTTCCCTCAAGATCAGGGGCTAGCTCAAGCTATGAAGTGAATTTGTATTCTTAAAGCGTGCAGATAGGGTCTTGAATCGGACGAAGTGGATTGTGAAGGACCGTATGAAATTCTTCTGTCTTGAAAGCTGAGCCCAGAGGGTTGTAATAATAGGTCCTCTACAGTATCTTCGTGTGGATCAACGTAGCTTTGATTGCACATTTAAGCTATCGCTCAATCTATGGTGACGATGACGCTTGGCCAATTCCCGAACATTTTATGTCCGGATTACCGAACGCAAGCCTCGAATTTCCGAACTGTTCGGGTGAAATCCGGACAGGTGGCAACCCTAGTCGTACGTGACAATGCCGGAACGCAGCAGCAAGGATCTGCTTCGTAACAATGCTTATAAATCGCGCGTGTCCGCGCCACTGTTGTATGTACTGTTGTTTGCCGTGGGTGACCATCTCGTAGCAGAACCAGAGAGCCGTGTCGTCTGCCGCGTAATACGGTTTATAATCGTGAGGGAGGCCATGAATGGAGGGTGTGTTCCGCCGACACCCCCCGTCTCGAAGGCCGGCTAGACGGGGGATCGATCAAAATGTGCGCATGCGCTAAAGCAGATGGTGGAAAATTCCGCGGCGCCGGAAAGCCGGCTCTGACGTCGTGCGTCTCCACCGGCGTCAAAGCAAAGGTTGGCGATGCTGACAATCCGTCCGTTCCTTAAAGTACTGCAATGCGAGTCAGGGTCATCGCCGCATACCTCTCGTATCCGCAGCCGGAACCAGTCAGAGAGAGAGACAGACGTGCTTCGAATCTCCTCGCTGATTGGCTGCTATAGATAAGGGAACGTGTTACACCTGCGCCATATATCCATCAATACGTCCAAGCTGATGTCCAGAAAATCACTCTTGCGAGGAAGTGGAAATTTGGAAAATTTATCCAACCAAAAAGAAACCAATGTCCGACTAATTCCGTAGCTTGTCCGAGTACACTATCTCTGGTACGCAATGGACGAATCCTGTTTGGACATCCGCCCGATTGGTTGATAGGAGATCGTCCAGTTATCAATGACACGTAAAGGAACGTGCACGTCAGCGATCCTCGTTAGAGGATTGGTTTTAAGAAAGTTATCCTTATCGAGCGCGCAGAATGATCGATGATTTGAAGTCAGGGCTGAATGGTATCATATAGCGGTGGTTGAAAGACCCCTCGTAACGGTCATAATCGTATCAAACATGTTGAGCTCGACAACAAACCCCACGTGATGCCCTCCATTCTAAAAATGGCCGTCTGCGGCCAAAATAGTTTGCGCCCCTTGGAAGTAATTTTGGCGATGGCGCCTCGAGTTGTGCGTCATGTCACACGCAGATGCCCCGCTTTTTTGTTGTGGATCTTAATTCTTCCCTTTACTCCGCTATGACTGGAGAAACTCATTGATACATGCTTTCTCTAACTGAAGTTATTGCAGAGGAAAGTTGCTCGAAACACTGCCCCTCAGCGAGTCTTTAATTCGATGCTCCTATTGTAACGTTCCAACAGGAACTTTTCGTGAATCCTCGCCATCCGATAACCGCGGGTTGTGGTAGATAAGCCATATTCCTTGGAAGTGGATGACATCGCGTTGCTGATTGATGTGACAGCTTCCCTTATGGTATCACGTTCGCAGAGCGCTTCCAATCTCCCCATCCTTACTGAACATTTCTTTAAAAATCTGCGCAAATCTTGGCTCCGGTGAACCGGCTGTTCCGACTGTTAACCGCATCGTCTAAAACTGAGGAAAAAAAAAGGGACATAATCTTGAAGCGCCAAACAACTAAATAGCAGATGCAATTGCTTTCGACAAGAAGAAAAAATCAAAAATAAAAAATGCGCAACGTGGGGTCTGCTTTGGCCTAACGTGGACGTCCCACCACACTGTGGCGCTGTATACATTGTATGTACACATGACGACACGTGACCGACACGTGTGCGCCAAGAAGAAATACGCCATCGAAAACTCACCTTGCGAAAACGCATATTTCGGACGGGTGAATAGTCCATATCCCGAGCACTTTTTTTCTCTCCAGAGCTCCCTCTTTCTTTTCCCGTTTTTTTTTCGTCTCTAACGAGGGAGCTCTATATACAGCCAGACACACTGCAAAGCATCCGGTGACCAACTGGGATGCGTTCGTTTCCCAACAGCTCACCCGCCGCAAAAACTCGACGTCAGCGCCACGTTGCGCGCGCTGTGGCGCAATAGTCCCGCCGTATTTGAAAAGGACGCAAGGTCGACCTTCGACCGACGTATCAATTACTAACATCTTAATTGCTCCGACAGTCTTTTTTACGGGCTGCAATTTGCACGTGCCACCTTCGCCCACAGCAATCATATACGTCGCCGAGCTGGCTGAGGTCATTTATATTTACCGAGAAAAAGTAGCCAGAAAAAGAAAGAAAAACTCCCGCTTTTACGAGTCTTTGACATCGAGGCCTCCTCTCTCATTTTCATGCTCTTGTTTGTCTGTGTCTGCGGATGTTGAACGCAGGGGCAAGTGAAAATGGAAACCCCAAACAATTAAAAAGAGAAAGGGCATAGGTGAGCACTGTGTACTATGTCCTCATCCCTCGCATCTTGCTCTAGAGGTGTAACCTGCATCCTCTGCTCATGATTTAGAATTCATTTGCTTTCCCCCTGTTGCGTATTCTACGACCTTTTGAGGTGTAAAATGGCCTATGTCACGCACACCATTACACGAGCTTCACATTCCACTACAGACTTATATCACCCCTTCGGCTGAACACTTTCCAGTATCCGACTTCTCGCACTAACTTTCGTTTCCACCCTGTCCTTTCTTCCGGTGGTCAAAGATACGGAGCCTCCTATACCTTTACACATACGCTTTAATCCCAACCCAACGTCAACGTCACTGGTACATAGATTTTCCCCGTTTGTCGCTAACACTTCCCCGCTAAGATCTTCCAGGTAATTGTTTTTCACGCGTATTTTGACATCCTGCACGCGACGGCCTGCCGCTATATTGGCCAACTTCTCCTAAAGCCCGTATACAAACAAACAAGTGTTTGTTTGTTTGTGTATCTGGACCGTTCTACAGGGCTTGTCCACTCAGTCCTGTTTTTTGTATGTATCTTGTATTGAAAAAAAAAAAAAAAACTCTCGACATCCTAAGCGTCAGTTCTAGCTAGCTGCTCTATAGCCGTTTTCACCAACTCGAGTTAAGACCTAAAAGGAGGTCAGACTTCCCTAAACTTGGTTTTAACCGTTCACCCTGTTTCAGCAATGTGGGGTCAAACAGGGTCACATAGAGCCGTTGGTAACACGGGGTTGACAATTAGCGCCAAGTTGAAATTTAAATTCGAGTTAAATAAAAGAAAACACTACTCTATCCGAAGAAAACTCGAGGTAGCTTGCCGTTGTTGGCTTAAAAATGAACTTTACCACATAGCACGCTCCTAGCCAACCATCATCCCGAATGACAACGTTCTCGCACTAGATTTGTTGAAAACGGGAGGCGGAGCCTATTTTGCGTTCATTATGCACGGCACAGAATGGGCTCCGCCTCCCGTTTTCAACAAATCAGGGACGAGAACGTTGTCATTCGGCATGATGGTTGGCTAGGAGCTTGCTACGTGGTGAAACTCATTTTGAAGAGTGTAGGCTACGAGGCAGACTAACCTTACTTGTAACATCACGGCATCATTATTCAACGCATGGCGGCGCTACGTTTCATTCATAATAATTACCGTACAGGACGCAGTCTGTCTCAGAGCTATTAAACAAATCTGGTCTTTCACTCCTGGCAGGTAGAAGGAAAGAGCATATAGGCTAAAGTTTTTACGTATGTTACATAATCGAAGGTCCGTCTTAGATCTCGAGGACTACATTACGCAGCGACAGAGTCGTCCTGTGCGGCAGTATCGTTCGCACGAGCCAACACCTTTTCAGTAGAAAACAGATGCGTTTAAACGATCTTTTTTCTCCAGAATCGGTTATGGAATGAAACGCGTTGTCGGATAATTATTTCCAGCATAATTTTTCAGCTTAAGTTTGTATCTTGCACGCACAAGTACCTGTATATTATGTATTGTGCCCTTTTTAGAAATATATCAGTAGCCTATTATTGTGTCCGAACCGATAATTATAGCTAAATATTCATTTATTGTCACTGATATGACTCCCGTTATTTGTGTGCTCATGTTCTCTAGTTCATTATTAGATCGCGTTTTTATTTTTATATTTATTTCTCGCGACATTTATGTTCACTCCTGCTTGTGGGCACATCGAGCCTGCAGTATCGATAAAAAAAATTTAAAAAGTTTAGGGAAGTCTAATCTCGGCTTAACCGGTAACCAGCGTTGGTGAAACCGGGCCCAGCGTCAGTTCTAGAAAGGCCGGAAACGACATCATCCTGAGAACCCCACTGGAAGTGCGTTGTGGTCAACCAAGTGACGGCATGGGAGGCTCAGTGGAAAGTTTTTCGTCCCACTTCCGGACTCCTCTGCGGAGAACATGATCTCGTGTGACAGGACTGACGGACGCGAGGGTATTCTCCGTTACACATGATCCTGTTGGGTGTCGTGCAGTAAAGAGAGAGACGGTCACATGACAGCTGGACGACACTCCTACGTGAAAAGGTACACGGCTAATGCCTTCGCTGCTTATTAATTGTTGGCCAAGTTACATAAAAAAGTAGTTAGCTCGCTAAAACAGTAATTGAGTTCTTTTTTTTTTTAAATCAGTTACGGTTTTAAATGTAATTCATTACAGCTACAGGAGCCAAGAAAATGTAGCTTAGCGTCTTCACCGTTGCCTTTAAGAGAAGAAAAGCAGCCCTAAAAAAAAAAAGTTTCGCTTAAGTACTACTTTCACAGTTGAAGGCCCTCCAACAGTAGCGCTTTCTAGGCATAACATTCTTTTTAAGCAACGACAAAACGGCATCTGCAAACTGGCATTACGTGCAGCAATACTTTCACCAAAAGTGGTTACATGTAAGACTGCCTGTATTACAGTTTGTGGTGCTGCCACAGTTGTTGTACTACTTTGTTTACGCTCTCCGTGAATTTGAAAACACAGAGAAACAGGAGGAAACTAGCAGAAAGATAAGTCAGAATCCTTTGTTGTATACTTGGATGATATGATACAAAGGCCACATAAAGACTAAATGGCACTCGAAATATGGTGGATAGTCCACACATATTCGTAAACGTACAGACGAGCGAAAGGCATATCACAGAAAGACGACGATGCCTGTGCTGTTTATTTACGCTGGGTTTACGGGAAGTCCCCCCGAGTGCAACAACTGGAACCTATACTGAACACTGAGAGTCAAAGAGTGTCAATGTCATGGTCACCAGCCACGGAAAAAGGGGCACTCAAAACGTCTAAATTTAAAATTCTCTCGACTCCCGGGACCTGCCGTATGGGACAAGGCACTCGGGGGCGGCTGCCCCTCTCGCCCTGCAATCTGCCCCCGTCGCTCTGTCTGTATGATGGGTCGTGAGCTCCTTCCTAGGGAAGAAACGATCGATAGTTTTCCCTAGGGTGACGGAGAAGGTGGTACTATTTTGGGCTTCCTCGTCACAACCGGCTCTCAAGCGTCGCAGGTACGTATAATATATTCTCTGAAAACCTCGTGATGGCTGTCGGTTACATGGCGCTCACGTGAGTGAGTGAGTGAGGCTATCGCTTTACGTCCAATGTTCGTCTGCTCCATTTCGCGCACCGTCCTCGTAATGTGAGATGCGACCGGAAGTGGCTTCTCAAATTCTCGCAGACGACCGAATTTTATCCCAGCGAGGATTCCGGCGGCGCCTGCGATGGAGATCTGCTTCCTTTACGATGCGGAAAGTTTCGAGAGGGATAACCACGGGAAGAATTGCACCGAGAGAAAAACGCGGGAGCTCATGGTTTGGAAACTAGTGTTGAGTATGGGGTTGAGGAAGAATTGCACATTGCGTGAATTATCGAAGAATGCACAACTGTGGCGAGGGTGTCGGGAAAGTAACGCGGCGCATGAATTTTGCTACATGCTCAGTGTTTTCCGACGTCGTTTAGGAGCAGCACTTGAGCAAAAGAATACGTCTGAGATCGCTAGATTGTCATTGAAATGCGATTGCATTTATGAGCTCATCGCGGGCACTCTCCCACTACACTCTAAAAACTGAACTTCACCGCATAGTATTCTCTTCGCCAACCGCTGCCACGAATGATAGGGTTATCGCTTTCTGATTCGAGGAGAGAGAAAGGCATACGCCTTTTTGTGTCAATTATCGTATATCCAAATTGCCACAAAAAGGCGTTCGCCCCTCTCTCTTCGAATCAGAAGCGATAACCCTATATCATTCGTGGCAATGGTTGGCGCAGAGCGTGATATGCGGTGAAGTTCAGTTTTTAATGTGTGTGGACAGCAGAGGCCTGCGGAGACAGAAGTACCCGACGTACTTGGCATCTTGTCTTGGCAAATACCTTCCTTATCCATATGGCCCTGATGGAGACAGAATCTATAGCACGTCCCGTGCGGGTTGTGGAAATTTTATCGCCGCCGCCTAGATGGTAGACAATTCCATGATGAAGTCCGCGAACCAGTTGTTCTGGGACCTCTCTCATATCCTTGTAGTCCACTTCTACGACGCATAGATGGGGTAACTTGGCCAATCATCCTGGCGATTACCGCGGACTACCAGTCATACTACTAGTCATACGTCGTAATGCTTATTCGCAGATGTCATAGTTAGGAACCTTTGAACACCCACACAGTGCGCAACGTCCGTCTCCAGAAAAGAAGATGTAGTAGGAGGTGGGGGTTTGCACTTTGTCCCCCTCCCCTTGGAACAAACCCTGGGAACGCCCATGATCTTCCCCAAACATCATACCCCATCTCTACGACGCATACGTCACGTGTACGGCAGCGGCTACGAGGTGTTCTACCTTGTCTACTTTGAGAGTGACTATCTTGATTGCTAAGGTAGTTTCGCCATTTCTCGAGTAGATCGCGTAACTGGGGACGGGAGAGGGGAAAACTAATGGTCACGACTATCGCAAGGGGGTTCCGTGCGTCCTGGGCCGACTTCACAGGGTACCGTGCCGACATTTGTCTCGAAGCTTCTGAGAAAAGCCCAGGAAAAGCTTCTGTAGCAGCACCGCCATCGGTTGCTCGCAGCACTGCGCGCGACCCGAGCTTTCGTTTTCGGTTCATCGCCATTAACCGTCATTAAAACCCATCAACCTCAGTAGAGCCTGGTCGCCTCCTTTTCTCGCTCTACAACTGGTGACCCGAACAAGCGTTCCATCGTTCCACCATCATGAACGGTGACCACCACTCCACCGCTTGAAGCTTCCGTGGCACCGCTCCGCCTTTCTCCATCTCAGACCCTTAGCTGTGGTTCGCGCAGGCGGAGGTTCTCTTCAACGGACGTCACATCACATCTCAGGCATCAAGGTTTGGCTACGACATCGCAAACCTTCCTCCCGAGGCTGCGGCGGAAGTCTGCGATCTAATCATCCATCCTCATGCCGAGTTGCCCTATGACACCTTAAGGGACGAGTTGATTCGCCGTACGTCTGCTTCTGAGAAGCGTCGTTTGCAGCTGCTTCTCAACAGTGAAGAGCTCGGCGATTGGCGGCGGACACAGCTACTACGCCGCATGCGCGACCTCGCTGGCAACTCTAATACGGACAATTCAATACTACGCGAACTTTTCTTACAACGTTTACCCCACAATGTACGCACGATCTTGGCAGCCAGCGAAAACTCCCGCGTGGATGACTTGGCGAAGATGGCGGACAGAATTCCGGATTTCACTGGCCTCCCACCGCCAGGTGCCGTTGCCGCTCCCCTCCACCTGTGGACGTTGGCAACGTTGCGTTGGCCAACAAGTCGAGCATATCAACTTACGGCCAACGCTCCGTCGCCCTTGACCTTGGCCTGCGCGGAGTATTTCGTTGGGTTTTTACCATCGCCGACTTCCTCCACCATTTCGACTTCTTGTGGACATTCGGCGCCAGCGCCTCGTCGACATAGCCTCCGCGCATAGCCCCCAGCGCATATAGCCTAGTCCCACCATACGGCTACCGCTGTGCACTGCTTTCTCCGACATTGTCAAGGAGTTCTCCGCTGTCCTGCACCAATCGTACGCCTCTTGCCCGCCTCGCCACAGCGTCACACACCACATCGTGACACGGGGCCCGCCTGTCTACGCTCGCCCGAGACGGCTGGCCCCCGAACGCCTTGTCATTGTGAAGAGGGAATTTGAGCACATGCTCGAACTGGGGATCATTCGACCTTCATCCAGCCCATGGTCTTCCGCTCTCCACATGGTGTCCAAAACACCTGGTGAATGGCGCTCATGTGGGGACTATCGTGCACTCAACATCGTCGCGGTACCGGGCAGATACCTGCTTCCCTATATCCGGTACTTCACGGCGAACCTTGACGGAGCGACCGTCTTCTCTAAGATAGACCTTATCAAAGCCTATCACCAGATTCCCGTGCATCCCCATGTCATCCCGAAGACGGCTATAACCACTCCTTTTGGCCTCTTCGAATACGTGCGGATGCCATTTGGTCAGCGTAATGCCGCGCAGATATTCCAACGATTTATCAACGAAGTGCTCCGCGGCCTGGACTTCACATTCGCATACATGGATGACATCCTCGTCGCAAGTCCATCTCCGGAAGCTCATCGCGCCCATCTGCGAGACTTGTTCTCGCGCCTTGAGGGACTACAGAGTCTCCGTCAATGCCGCGAAGTGCGAGTTTGGCGTTACCACCCTTACCTTCCTGGGACACACACCATCACCCCGGAAGGCATCCGGCCACTCGCATCTAAGGTCCAGGCCATCCGAGACTTTCCTACCCCTACCTCTCGCAAAGGGCTCCGTTCGTTCCTCGGCCTCGTGACCTTCTACCGACGTTTTGTGCCTCGGTATGCTGCCTTGCTCCAACCTCTCTACGCCGTTCTCGGCGCTGACCATCCCAAAGAGGTTCGTGCTGCCCCTCTGGAGTGGACACCAGCAGCAGAACGCGCGTTCGCAGAGGTCAAGCAGGCCTTGGCAGATGCTGTGTTGCTATCCTCGTCCTGACGCCGACACTGCGTTGTTCGTCGACGTCTCTATAGTGCTGCTGTCGGCGCCATCTTGCAGCAGCGTCAGGATGGCCACTGGAAACCTCTCGGTTTCTTTTCCCAACGCCTCTCGCCAGCAGAAACACTCTTCAGCACCTTCGGGCGTGAGCTCCTCGCAGCCTACCTGGCATGCAGACACTACCGCCATTTTCTCGAGGGCCGCCCGTTTGTGCTGTATACAGACCACAAGCCTCTCATGTTCGGCCTGCGATCGACGTTCGGCAACCACTCGCCTCGTGAAACCCGCCACATGTGCTACATCTTGGAATTCACGACAGATGTACGCCACGTCGCCGGCGAAGACAATGCCGCTCTCGACGCGCTCTCGCGGCCAGACGTTAATGCTCTCCATCCGCCCCCGGCGGTTGATTTGGACGGCATCGCCCAAGCGCAACAGGCTGATCAAGAGCTCGCCGATCTTCGTTCATCCCCCGCCTCATCCACCACTTTTCGCGAAACTTCGCACCTCACTCCTCGGTTCGACGGCGAGACTATGGTGCGACACATCTACTGGCACCCCGGGTCCTTTCGTTCCGCTGGACTTTCGCCGGCCTGTTTTCAACGCCCTCCACTCGCTGTCCCACCCTGGCGTGTGCGGAACGCAGAAGATCGTCGCTGAGCGCTACATATGGCCTCGAATGAATGCCGACGTCCGTGCCTGGGCGCGCGCCTGCCTTGCCTGCCGGCGGTCCAAAATCAACCGCTACACCATCTCGCCTCCATCGCGGTTCCTTCCGCCAGACGCTCGTTTCGACGAGGTACACATCGACCTGGTCAGCCCGCTTCCTCCGGCCAAGGGCTACCGCTACCTCCTCTCTTGCATCGACCGGTTTACCCGCTGGCCGGAGGTAACGCCGATTCCTGACATCACGGCAGAAACAGTGGCCCACGCATTCTTCTTCTCCTGGGTTTCACGATTCGGCGTCCCATCCACTGTCACCACGGACAGAGGACGCCAGTTTGAATGGGCCCTCTTCCGTCACTTGTGCTTCGCTCTCGGAACCCATCACATCCGAATCACGGCCCACCATCCGCCTGCCAACGGCCTGGTCGAGCGTCTTCATTGGCAGCTCAAGGCTTCCCTTCGCGCCACTGACCACAGCGACACAACATGGCCCGAGCGTCTTCCCTTCGTCCTGCTTGGCCTTCGCGCCGCGATCCGCCAGGACGGCTGCAGCGCGCCCCACAATGGTCTACGGCTGCAAGGAGCGTTCTTCACCCCCTCGGCCCCGCTCTCTCCCCGACCCCTCCTCGTACGTCGACCGTCTCCGCCAGCTCTTCCAGGACTTCAAGCCCACACCTACCCGCTCCGGTCCCGCAACAGGCGTGTTCGTGAGCCCCGCCCTTCCTCAATTCTTATACTGTGGTCAACGACAGGCTCAAGCCCGCATTGCTGGAGTCGGCACCGCCTGTATCACCCGCTCCGCCCTCCCTCCCTCCGCACTCAACTCCTGTCTCCGGCCTTTCTACCCCTTCACGTCGGGTACATTGGGCCCCGCCGCCTCGGGTCCACCTCCTGCCTTCCTTGACTCCAGCGCCCGAGCTTCACACTGCCCTCTTCGCCGGTTTTGTCATCCGCCACGGAGGGAGCCCTGTAGCAGCAGCGTCATCTTCATCACCAGCACCGCCATCCGTTGCGCGCATACTTTCGTTTTCGGTTCATCGCCATTAACCGTCATTAAAGCCATCAACCTCAGTAGAGCCTGGTCGCCCCTTTTCTCGCTCTACACTTCCATACAGCATAGCTGTCGCCCGGATTCGAACCCTGGCCACCTCCCAGTCTCGGCGTGTAACGCCATCATAGCTATATGGGAGCTCTCACGACCGTTTTGTAGCCGCGATTGAACACGTGATCTCCAAACAGCAGCCAATGAGTGCAGGGCTTACGCTGTGACATACTCAGCCTCAAGAAAACTTACCGGGGCGTCCATGCACTTTTCGCCTCCGGAGGGACAAGTGGGAAAAGTGCCCCCCCTCCCCCCATTACTCTTGCTTCCCGAAAGGTCTCTCATTTGCGACCGTTTAGGCGGGCCCAGGGGGGGGGGTGCCCCTCCCCCAGTAGACGCCGGCCCTCCCCGAAGGGATCGTTCATAAATGCTACTGCATTTAATGCGTGCATCTGTCTGCAAGCGAACGGTACAGCGTCACATGCACCTCAGTTTAGCGTGGAGTCCCTCGACAAAATCCAGGCCCGTACTCGCCATATCGTATTTATCCGATAAAGCTCCCCGTTTGCAGCTTGGCTTGGCACGGTGCTCCTCGGAAAGAAGTCGTCGTTCCCCATCTGAGATTTTCCGTCCGATAGCAGCTACATATTACATCACAACCACATTCGTTGGGACAGTGGGGTAGCTTCCTTTAGTAAAAGTACCCAACCTCTCATTGCCTCACCAGGTACCGTTCAAAAGTTTGCCGGGACACTACGATCCAATCTGCGCGTACTTATAGCCGTCCACCGGGGTCTTCTTGCATCTTAGTGGTCCTCAGTGTCTAGTATCACATACATTCACCCCACATGCACTACATGTCATTGTAGGGTTAAACACGGCAAAAACCCAGAAATGTAAGAACGCTAAAAATGGTAACTGGAAGGCTTCCAGTGTAGTTGATGAAGTGCATCCGTGCCAAATGGGCAATGAAAGCTTCCTCCAGAGTCAGATGACCGTCTTTGCTCATGGTTTGCCTTCAAGGAAGTCCATCAAGTGATGGAAGAAGAGGTGAACAGTCGTTTCCGGGCAGTCGACATGGCGGGTCGGACATTCGAACGTCTTCAGCAGTTCTGGCAACAGAACGAACTGTGCGACGTGCACGTTCGTGTAGGGGAGCGCGCTTGGCGCTGTCATCGGCTGGTGCTGGCTAGTTGTTCACCCTACTTCCACGCCATGTTCACAGCACCACTCATCGAGAGCCAACAACACGTAAGTCCATGATTTCAAAAAGTCTTCTCTCCACGGAGGTTCGAGTAGGTGAGCGTCCTTTGGATATATTTTCTCCTGGACGCCACCATACTGAAAGCGCAGCCCGTCTCGCCGGGGGAACATGTTGAAAACCTTGAAAACAGTTGACCGCACAAGCGAGAGAGAAGGAAAGCACACGGGCCGTGTGCTTTCCTCCTCCCTGGTTTGTGCTGGCTCCAAAAGCGCTGGGTGTGAGGCTGGCTGGAAAACGTTGTATAGAAACCTTAGTGAAAAGAAACGAAAGCTGGGCGGGGAAAACGAATTTATGATGACGTCGTATCCATGTTCAAATGGCACATTCGTCCAGCCGGCCGTTGGGTAAAATAAGGAGCGCATTTGACATGCATCCAGACGCAAGCCGTCTTTTCTCTACGGACTCACTTCGGATTTGTCAAGTGAGAACGGAACGAAGGTCACGTGCTAACGAGAACCAATAGGAATGCATTCCAATGTCGGAGCTCGACGTCCAAGTTTCCTCAAGGGCTTCAATCTCGGCTTCGCGCAGAAAAACTGCTTTGCCGCACATAATGCAATGGACCACGTCACTGGCCTAGCCAGAAGGGGGAGGGGTTCAAACCCCCGAAGTGGTACTCTGGTAGTGCATTTCGGAGAAGGAAACGAGATGAAATCCTCCTCTCCCACGTAAAGTCCCCATAGAACCCCTCCCGAAATATTTTCCTGGCCACGCCGCTGAACCACGTATATGAAGCTTTTTCGAAACAATACGGTGTGCTACGGTTAATTGCTTCAACAACACAAGATCCAGCGTATATATTGGCCTCTGCTTGAAATGAAGGTTCTTTTGTGCAGGAAGTGACCATTGGAGACATCGAGGAACATGCCATGGATCAAGTGATTCGATTCGCTTATACGGGCTCCGTTGACCTCTCGGTGGAGAACGTGCAGGCTCTGCTTCACGCTGCTTCCGTGCTTCAATTGGACACCCTGGCTGCGGCCACATCGGACTTCGTGCGAAGCCACTTGCTGCCCACAAATGCCTTAGCCGTTGCCCAGTTCTCAGAGTTGCATGGACTCTACGATTTGTCGGCGGACGCCGATAAGTTTGTGCGAAGGAACTTTCTTCAAGTGGCAAGCACGCAGGAGTTCTTGGCTGTAGATGCTGAACACCTGTCGAGGTTGTTGGACGCTCCCGACCTGAATGTCGTCTCAGAAGCTCAGGTGGGAACTTGTTTTCGTTATTCACAATAGGTTCAACCCATTATTTGGGCAGTATTCACGCTACTAGATTATATTCCGTGCTATCTCCCTCGTGACTAGGCAGTTGAAATTTGAAAGGCAAAAGCTGGCTGTGTACAGCTCCCATCAAAACATTTGCGCAAGCACGTCTCTAGTGCACAGACTGCACAAAAATCCTAATTGAACGAGGCGACACGTTGTAGCGAGCAAATAGTCACCTCTAGCTGGGGGAAGGCTGCACCTAACAACACTTTATCTCGGCCACTATAGACAGAGAGATGTTTCAGAGAATAGGGTGCTAACGACACGGTTCCTGGTGTTGCGCTTAATTTGTACTCGGCAGATCACCATAACGATGCTGAATTATCCTTTATACCAGTGGCGTAGCCAGGGGTGAGGGTTCACCTCCCCCCGAACTCGGTTGTGCATTTAGGGAAGGGAAAACTGGGGTGAAATCCTCTTCCCCGTGTAAAGTTCCCAAAGAACTCGTCCCAAAATACTTTTCTGGCTGTACGCGACAGCATTTGTAAAACGAATGTGGGCGACGTTTAGATCAATGCTGCCTGAGCTAAGAGCATTCAGGTGTGACGTTTATTATTATTATTCATCGTTTGGAAGCCGCCGACACTCTCTCAGGAAAATCATAAAAGTATACCCCTTCAACAAAACAGGTGTACGAAGCAGTGATGCGGTGGCTCAAGGCAGATCAGGTGACCCGATTGGCTCACTTGGCCTCGGTACTGGAACGCGTCCGTCTGACCCAACTGCCTCCTGCCCTTCTGCGGCGCCTTACACAGGCAGAAGAGAGTGTGCGAAATTCGCTTCGCTGCAGGGACCTACTAGACGAAGCACGTGACCAGCAGCTCTGGAAGGCTGCCCTACTGTCAGGACCAGCTCCCGCCAAGGGACCACGCACCAGGCCGCGATACAGCTACGCAGGTCTCAAACAGCTTTGAAATTGGTGTGCAAGGCCAGTGATCAATGAGGAGTGAACATATACACGGGCATGCTTGTGGCCAATTTACTGCTTCGTGTTGCAGGTGTGTTGTTTTGCGTGGGTGGCCGCGATCCAAGTGGAGATCCCTCGTCTTCCATCGAAGTGTACAATATTCTGGAGGACAGATGGTTCAAGGTTGCAGACATGATTACCAGGCGGAGGCACGTCGGTGCCGTGTCTGCAGGAGGTACTCTTTAGTGCCGCATATTATAGGCGTTACAAGTAGCCTTTTTAAACAGGAAAGGTGTACGCTGTCGGAGGCAGTGACGACAAGCACCACTTAGCCAGCGCAGAGGTGTACGACCCGACTGGCAACTTGTGGAAACCCTTGGCTTCCATGAGCATTCCCAGGTGAGCCCGTTATGTAAAGGCCGTCAGTACACCCATAGACGTTTCAATTTCGATGCAAATTTATTTCATCCTCACGTTGTCAGTCACATCTGCACAAAATGGAATATATTCGACGAAGAAAATTTTCAAAATGTGCCGATTTGCTTGTTGACACAAAAGAAGGAAACTTGGAGGAAGGGGGGGATCTGTAGGGTTTATTCGCACGACATCACCCCCTAGCTTTGAAAAGATGAGAACACTATCACAATGGAGACACGGCTAACTTTGATTTCGTTCGCTGCACTGTTTAGAAGACGTCGAAAATGACTCGGATGTTGCAAAAATAACATTCACGTGCTAGAAATGAAGGCTGAACGTTGAAAATGGACCCTTCCGAATTGTATAAACCCTTCCTTTCCATCGTACTTGGGCCAGGTTCGGTTTGCTGGGAGTGCAGACGAGTCATTTGACATTTTCCCGGATAGTAGTAGATCCCAAGGCGGCTCAGATCGAAGACAGGAGGATGCCGATTCCGAGTGGACGTATCGGGTCCCTGTCTCTAACCTCCGTCTGGACTACGTGTGCACCAACAACCGCTGCCTGGGTCGTCAATCATGTTCTACGATTCATACGCAGGAGAGGTTTGGGCCTCTGCCAGCTAGGAGGTCCCCTGTACGCCGTGGGAGGCATGGACGACGTCACCTTCTTCAACACCGTCGAACGATACGACATCAGCTCGGACACGTGGGCTGTGGTCGCACCCACTAGATCCCCGAGAGGAGGGGTGGCCGTCGCTGCGCTCAAGGTACCACTGTGGCCCAGTTCCTGTTCCCTAAATTACGAAAAGTTTCCAAAAAATATTTACGGAACAACCGCGTTGCAATGTCAGCGACTGACTAATGTCCTGTGCAGGGCTGTATCTACGCCGTCGGAGGGAACGTCGGTCAGATCACGCTCAACACGTGTGAGAAGTACGACCCGCACCTCAACAAGTGGACCTACGTCGCTTCTATGTCGCAACGTCGTGCTGGCGCTGGCGCTGCAGTCCTAGATGGATATATTTTTGTTGTCGGTAAAGTCACATCACTCCACTCGTTGCTTCGAGAATGCCGTTTTCCGTGGGATTTCTGGCAGCAGGGTTTCTACCCGAAAGTAATATTTCGCTCCGTTCTGGCACATAAAAGACTCAGCCTTTTTGTTTCCGTAGCAGAATTTCGTTCCAGGTTTAGTGCGAGCTATTTTCGATACCGGTTCCGGTGTGTGCCCCGCAGTTCATGCAGATTCGATTACGTTGAATTCGATTAAGTTGCGTGCTTGACTTAAAATGATCTACAACTAAAAAATATAAATAAAAATTTAGATTCGTGTCGCCCTCCCTCAATTTTCAGGGTTTCGAGTATGTATGACAGTATATATTTTGTTTCAAAAACTCTATACGAGACACACGCGTATAACCATGATCCTTGCTCCTCACCACACTTGTCCACTCCACCTGCACATACAGGGTGTCCCAGAAAACGTGTCATTGAATTATAATAAAAAAACTACGGCAACACCTAGAATCATGCGGTCAACAGCATTTGTTCTTATTAGGTTTTTGCCACCTCCTAATGTGAATGTCATGTACTCCAAGTTTAATTATGTAAACATTTGCGAACTGAACTCGGAAATTTGCCAAGTAAATGTCACTTTTTTACCCCACCAATATGAAGACCGTGCCGAATTCACTCAAATTCATGATAATTGACAGTGATATTCACGAGCTATCCCATCGGAAAAAATAGCCGAAAATCATGCTTTTCGGGGCACCGCACCATAAACGCGCGATGACTTCTTGAGCGCAATCGCTCTCAGTGCGACGAAAGGAGGTTCCGAAGCCAGCCCACAGAGTGATAGTAGAAAAAGTAACAGTTCCTAAAATTGGGAGAGGGAAAGCATTATCCCAGCGAAAGTCGGACGTGATAAGCCGTGCCTGTTTTATCTTTTTCTGCGATGTCGGGGAGGGCTGGGTTTCCAAACTCCTTTCGTCGGACTGACAAAGATTGCGCTGAAAAATTCATCGTGAGCTATTCTGTGCGACCTCCGTAGAGCATGATGTTCGGCTATTTTTTCCGATGGGATAGCTCCTGAATATCCCTGTCAATTATCATTAATTTGACTAAATTAGACACGTTCTTCACATTGGTGGGTAAAAAAGTGTCCTTTACCAGGCAAATTTCCGACTTAAGCTCGCAAAAATTTACATAATTAAACTTGCATTACACGACATTCACATGAGGAGGTGGCAAAAACCCTGTAAGAACAAATGCATTGAACGCATGACCCTAGGTGGTGTAGATTTTTTTATTATAATTCAATGACACGTTTTCTGGGACACCCTGTATACGCCTTACGTGTATTTTTCGCGGTCGCAGCAGCTTTCTGCTTGTTTTTCTCGTTATGCTGACTTGTGTGTGGTGTGTCTGGATAAGGTTAACCTACCACAAGTGCTAGTCACCAAAAATGTGACATGCACCAGCATCAATTCATTCTGGTAATGAAAACGAACATATTTTCGTTTCCCGCGTAATTAGGGTGGTTAACGCGTCTCACTTCTGTTAACAAACCATGGTTGGCAGCTCCAACAGAAGGCGGCCTCAGCCCTCAGATACAATTTATCTCATCACTGCAGCGACCACAAGTACGCCGTACCGTAAAAAGATACTAAGTTGAACGCTGCTCGTTGTCAACGATTAAAGGGACTGTGAAATTTCCTGGATACCCCATAAAATTTTGCAGTTCTTCGCGTGTAACTTGGCTTAAATTCTCTCATAAGAAAACACGCGCCGAACATAAACGTGGCGTTCGGGAATGTCTCTTCTGTCAGACAACAACGAGCAAAAAATGATGAGTTTCGGAAAAAAGCCCACTTTCATGATGTAGTGCTCTGAAACACACCGTGTGTTCACACGAGCGACATCCTCACGGAATATTCTAGTGGAAGAAAAAGCAAAAGCACTGCTTACAGAGACGAAGTTCCGCCGCGTGTCATGTGAGCATTCACACGGTGCGGAATATCGGGAGTGGCGAACTGCGCATTTAGCAGACGACATTTGGCAGACGACACCGTCAGTGTGTTTTTCTGTCGTCTGCTACGGAATATCTTATGGCTGTGTAGCAGGATATTCCCCACGGTTAGCAGTGTATACGTGAAGACACGACATTAAACACTCGCGCTCACGTGACAGCAGAAAGCTATGACGCTTTTCTCATCTTCCGCTTCTGGGGGAATGTCGCTCGTGTGAATACACGGACAATGTAGCCAACGAGACACACTTTCAGGTGGCTTTGACAGCAACCAGCCCCTCAACTCAGCAGAGCGATACGATCCAGAGTTGGACCACTGGGTTGCCATCAGGCCAATGAACATGTGCAGGGGTGGTGTCGGTGTGGCCACACTTGCCGGTTGCCTCTACGCCGTTGGGGGCCACAATGGAAGTCAGTACCTAGATTCGGTCGAGGTGTACTCTCCCGATACTGATAGGTACGATGTTGTTCTCAATTGAACCTTTTATCTCACATCGCTAAAAATAGAGAGCCTGAGCAAAAAGGCAAAAAGCAACTTTAGAGATACTTTATTGAAAAAAAATCTGTTGAAAGGTTACCAAAATTTCTCACGTTGCCCCGTGGCAGCGGCGTACCGTGGGTTCCCAGTGCCCGGGGCTAAACGGTATCCCAAACAGGAATGCACCATCATCCAGTAGGAAGAGCTTCACTTTGAAAATATGCACACAGTATACAGCCGAAGCACACAGGATGCAATTTTACACCGGCGTGCCTCGCTTCGAACCTCGCTTCAACCACCTCCGTCTTGGAGGCGCCCAGAAGATCGTTCCAATACTGCCCAATGTTAAAAAATGTATACTTTTTCGAGCGATAAACAGTTGCACCGTTTTTATTTCCAACTTTTTTTTCTCTCTGTCGATAATTTGCGCCCCAAAAGTCTTGCTCCCTGGGCGACCGTCCCTACGACCCCCTTCACGCTACGCCACTGCCCCATGGGGAAGGCAAAGTAGAAGATATTGAGGGGAAAGTGTGTACACTCTAGAGCAGTGCACGGGCCGTATTTTTAGGCCCAGCCTTCCTTTGATTTACCCGCCCGGGCAGGGCCCGACGGCTGCGTACCTAGCCCGGGCCCGGCCCAAGCCCGAAGGATTCTAAGTTTCTCGGCCCAAGCCCGGCCCGAGAAATTTATAGGCTACCCGGCCAGGTCCAGCCCGGACCACTGTATCAGGCTGTAAAATTTGACCGTGGCTAACTAAGAGAGGGGTAACACAGCCTCGAGTCCGACCTAGGCCCGGCAATGTACGAGCAGGCCCGGGCCCATAATGGTCAAACGCAAGTCCAGCCCAGGCCCGCAAAAAGAAAGTTTCCTAGGAAACCTTTTATGCCTCTTGCCACTCCATACATCATTCACGAAAATTCTCACGACTGTTTCCTGGATGTATTTTTTATTCGCGCAGTAGAGGAATTGTATGTATTCTTATGTTGGGAATAGCTGTACGTGTCATCTACAGCAATGCCATTAATCGATTCCAACTTTTTGCACGACACGTGCGTTGCAGGTGGGAATCCTGCGCCAGCATCGCAACGGGCAGAGCAGGACCCGGCGTAACCCACTGCACCAGCACAGCGGTAGAGCTCATTCTCCCTGGCTGAGGATGTTTTTCCACCTTGAAAGAATGACACTAACGGCAGCATGAAGCTACAATGCAATGCCTAAGCAAAGCGAAAGCGAGACACCTGGAAGCCTCGCTTCCTGTGTCTCGAGGTGTTTTCACGCGAAAGCATGTCCGAGTCGGGCATATTTGGTTGTCCAACGCGACATAGACGCGAATTCATCGTTATACAACCACGTCTTTAGTGCTGTGACTATGAAAGTGAGTTGGCTTCCCACTCCTAGCTGCAGTCGGCAATGAAGGTGTCATTGCGATGGCCTTGTGTCCACGTAGTGAGAAAGAGAGGATGCGTAAAGTAGGCCTTATCTAGTGCAGATGACGTTGTGTTGTATCTTGCAAAGCGTACACCAATCACGGGACTTATTCCCCTGTGGCCGAAGATGGCAGCACGGTCACTTCTGCCATGGAAGTAGGGGAAACGTCGGAAGATTGAGATCGTGAGTGGTTAACTAAGCTGTTACTCAATACTTGCATCGATAGATGGCAGCACAGGAGGAGTTTGCAGGTATATATTGAGTTATAGTTTCCTCCCAAATTTGCGCGTAACCGGGGCTATTTATTTATTTTCTGCCGTAACGGTTACGTAACTCTGCTTTTTTTAAAGGTACACGTTCGAGACACTCGCTGAAATACTTATCGAGCGACTTGCTGAGGAAATTGTAAATATGTTGTAGTTAAACCAAACGCGAGGTTTCGTAGCAGACCCACCATGTGCACATTTCACGGCTAGGACTGAATGCTACACCTTAAGGCACGGATTCGTCCTTTAAACATTGCTGCCCTCGAAAGCATCAAACTTTTATTTTCTTGTACGTGCTACATCGGGTAATGCGATAACATTAGTACACTCAGCTTGTATAGAAGTAGGAATACTCAGCCCTTATTATTATACGTCGTGAGATGCATTTTTAAGAGTTCTTCGCTTCATGCTGGAACACTCTGGCCGTTGCACGTATTTAACTTTCGAAAACTGTCCCGTTGCATTGCAACTGCTATCTGAGATCGATAAGGGGAGCTGAAACTCGAGGGTGTCAGTCGACGTGCCTTTGCAGCGTTCAAGAACGTCACACAGGATCTCGGTCGATCTCTACATGACAGCACTTGCCCACCAATGTGCTTCGCTCTTCAATGCTCACCTTCTCATTTACAATTTCTAGGGCTTCATGCTCTGTGCCTCTAAAGTCTTTCATTTCTTATCCATTTGGCCACACAGTCACACCAGTACCGATAAACTTGTCTCCACTTCGGCGAACCTGGGTTTGTTGGTCAGAGGCACACTTCATAACTGCCCTTCACGACTTACGCTTTCCTCCCGCACGGCGGGCACGAGTGCATGCAACCAGTAACTGCGTTTGTTTTGCGTTAGTTTACGTTTCCTGCCCCTGCCGTGCTCGCCGGTGGCTTATCGCAGTGACCGCTGCGCAAAATCGGAAGTAAGTCGCACTTGCAAGTGCTTGCGACGGTTTAACTGTGCACGTACATGTCACGCGGATGCAACTGCACTGATGAAGGTCACATGTTGTGACCTATGTCAGGCATTTACCCGGGGAAACAAGCAGAAACTTTCGACTTGCTCAGCAAGCCTGGATCGGCCACAGCGAGGTAGCGTCCATATCCAACTAGTGGTAGCCAAAAAGAAAAAATTGAAGCCTCTGCTTTGACTGTTTCACGCCGAGGTTGTCTGTAGCGTAGATGGCATTGCCAAGAACAGTCAACGTAAATGACTTTCGTGGATAAATCGGACCCGAAAATGGCTAATTTGGATTGGGGAGTAAATATCGGGTGTCTCTTAAAAAAGAAAAAAATGGGGCCCCAAGTGTACTTATGGTGGTTGAAGTCTGCTTATTATTACCATCCTTAAATAACCGTGATGGGAATCTTAGTTACTCAAGAGAGTGCTGCCAGCTGAGCAGAGCTTATGAATATCAGAGTTGTAACATCGTGCAACATCTCCTAGGAATGCCCGCACGGACATATGTTAACACGCGAGAGTTCCTTTTTGGCGGATAGTCCCGACGACACAAACCTAATCACTTGCAGGCTCTCTTGTGCTGGCAACAATGAGGTGCAAATATAGACACTCCAATTTTCTGAAGAGCCAAAAAGAACGTTTACTCAGAAAAATGGTGAAACGAGAAATGTGCCAAATTCCTAACCTTCAGTTCCACTTTTTATATTCCATACAATCTGGAGGTTTAACGGGAGTTGTCTTAGAAGACACTTCTTTCCAGTTGGTGCTGAGTACAGTTCCTCCAGATTCCATCTGGAAAAAATTGAAGTCATGAGTAGTGTCTGTGTGCTGTTCACTTTTGATACGCTATGTAGAAAATAAATATAAGAAGACAACAAAGTGTCTGAAATTGTTCATGGGGTAACCAGCCCTTTGTCATCATCATCTTTCCTCAGAATCTCAGCATTAATGACACTGGGATGGATAGTGCATTTTCTTGTGCACCGAATACAATAAAAATATAAAGATGTACGCGTACCACGTGATAACAAATGTGTCCTGGGCACGAACTATTACTGTACGGACACACGCAAAACTCCCAGCACCAACTTTATTGAGAGATGATGAATGGGGAGTTTCACTCCCAGCACCAAAGTAGTTAGCTCACTCAGGGATTTTGTGCTAGTTGGCACTATTCATCATCGCCTGATTTTCCAAAAATGATGAATGGCATAGCAGCAGACTAACGACTGCAGTCATGATGATGATGATGATAATGCGCACGTAATTTCTTCTCCCCCGATAACGTGAAGTAGTGCCCCTACTGGCCACTATTGAAATTAATCGTTAACCCGGCCCTCCCGTATATTCAACTTGTCAGTATTCCGCAGCAAGCTTTAAATGCATCACCTTGCCCCGTCACTAACTCCCGGTTTTCGTGTGACATAACATCCGGTGAATGCCAACCGAAAATGGTGCAGGTTATGACGCTGAACATTCGCAAAGTCAAATGCGCAAATAAATGAATAAAAATTGGGACAAAAATCAATTTTTCCAAACAATACGGCATTCCATACACGAGTGGATGGTGGTAAGTATTTCACGAGTCAGTTACTTTCAACAGCCTCATTCACAAGCTTCATTTAACCTGACCCGGGTCCCGTCTCCATTTGTGAACGTTCGCTACTCCTACAGTAAAATCACACCTGCACGAGCTCATGCAGGTTTCGCATATTTGGGTCATAAATTTGAGGCAGCACTCACAAAAGATTTGTTCATCGCCCTCTTGACATCGTCCGATCCTTCTGCGTAAATTTTCTGGAACAGGGCATTGAGGGCGGCGTCCCCTTCCTCTACGGAGTCCTCTTCCTGTTTACAGATACGATCCCAGTTCTTTGAGCCCGCAGCAGATGCTCCTTGGGACACTGCACCAACCACACTAGTCTTTGACTGTTCCCCTCAAGCGTTGGCTAACCCGTCTGACTCACCCGTTGCCATCCGTGCACACGGCACCGTGGAGCTCTTGGGGTCTTCTTCGAGGGTTGACCACCAGATGCACTCCTCTTTCTTGGCCTGGATCTCAACCTGAATGTTGGAGTTTGTGGCATTTTTACGAATTTATTTATTTATTTATTTATTTATTTATTTATTTTGGTACCCTCAGGGCATAAGCTTTACAGAGGGGAGTGGGACAAGAAACTAAAGAAGAAACGACAGGCACATACAAGGCAATTTCAATCATAACATAAAAATGCAAAAAAAGAAAAAGAAAACACGCAGACAAGGTGGCCTAGCAAAACTAATCACTGGCAGAGTAATGAATTGCTACTGATTTCTTGAAGAGTGTAATGTCAGTTATTGATGTTAATGATGATGGCAGTTGGTTCCACTGAAGCGATGTTCTAGGTATGAAGGACTCAGAAAACGTTGTAGTTGCACAGCGATGAATACCCACTTTCTGGCTATTATCGACGCGACGCGATATGTAATGAGGTGGGAGAATGAGCGATTCCTTCAACGAAGGGTTGTGGTGATAGATTTTATGAAAGAGGTATGACGTTATGAAAGAGGTACGAATGACACAAACGTGGGGTTGATGCTGTCTTATAGGGCAGAGGAGGGGGTGATTGTGTCTCAAGTTTAAAAGAGCAGTAAAAAATGGTTTCATTCATCAAGCAGTCTATCAGAAGCAAGGTGACAAAAATGCCTTCAGCAAGCAGCCCCTTATGGGTCCCACTCAAAATTCATCCTCCCATCATTCATTCACTTACGGGCCCTCTGGTGGCCTGTCATGGGCACTACAGGTAATCCTCCTTGCACAAAAGTGGACATTATTTATTGCACAAACAGCCAAAAACTACAAATTTATGATTTTCGCTGCACTTATAAGAACCCTCTGGATGCAGAAAAACACCATAATACAACGGTGCAGGTTCTGGGACAGAAACCAAACCGAAAACCGCTTGGAACCTAATTTTTTTTTTTTTTCAGGAACCAAATCCGTACCGTAACCGGAAATGTTTGTAGTTTATTAACCAAAGCCATAAACTGAACCATGAGACATGCTTTTGCTTTCCGGTTCGTTGCAACCTGTTCAAGTCTGGAAGCGAGGCGACCAGCGAAAATTACCCGCCCGGACCTCGAGATGGGAGAAGCTCCACGTGGCAGGACTGACATGGACAAGCTCTTATGTAACAAATATATCGTAAAAAATTGTAGAGTATGTACGGTTCATATGTGGCTGCACGTCTGATACAGTCCCAAACCAAGCATCGTGACCCACTGCCATCGGCCATGAACAACTGCTCCGATGAAAATTGGTTTCCATTAGCACGATGTAGGGCAAATTCATAATCATCAATCAAGCTCGCTCGCTTTGAGCATTTTCCTACTAGTATATTGAAAGGCTTTTGTCATACCTGGCCCTTATGCTGCGTAACGCATAAAAGAAATCAATCAATACCCGTTATTAGTGTACGCTGGGATACATACTTCCAAAATATATCCCAGAAGTTCCTGCAGTGTGTACAACAGTTTTTGAGAATAACACAACGTGATCGCATGTTCCCGTGCTGACTGTTCAGCGACCATTCAGTCTGAGGTACAGGTCCTTTGACTGAAACGGATACTCGTTCCGCTATATTGGTTGCTGGTAACCATAAATAATAAAAAGGGAAGATCTTTTGGGAAAAAACCCTTTGCAAAATCTGGGAGCTGAATCGTATATTTGTTTCTGTTTCGGTCCCTGTGCAAGATCATTCAAAATGTGCTTCCACTTGGGTTAATTACGCAATTTTTTCTCTATGGAAATAATAGAAATGTACATCTCTGGGTTCAGTCTGCGATTTATGTCACAGTGGTACTCATAGTGCCAACACATATTGATTATGTTTGTGCAAAGTAACAAATTAATTGCTCGTTGCTTTAGAAAAGTTGCGATACCCACTGCAGCGATAAATCGCTCGACCCAAGTGTTTGAGAACTCACTTTTGTGGCTAGGCATTTATACGTGGTCTCCTCCGGAACGATAGAATGTGCCAGCCTGAGTGACAATTGGTAAGGCCCTCCAGATGGAAGCTGCACAGTCATGTCTACCTGGGCAAATATCATGGCCGTCACTAAAAGTTTCCGCCGATAGACGCGGAGTTACACTCACGGTCCGGCTCGTATACTCAGCGTGGACATCCTGTGGTTTCAGGTTCTTCAGCAGGATGGCAATAATAACTCGGCTTTCCGTCTGGTACCAGTCGTGCCTGGATAAGGAACATCTCGGAATATTACGGAGGGCCTCGTGCAAAAACACCATAGTCCATATGCTAGTCTCATAGTCACTACATAGACACCCTGTCCTGTACAAGCGAGTTTATGCCTTAACACTTCTCTACCAGCACTGGACAGCTGTTTCAGCTGGGACCTCATCCATAGTGCAGTACATAAACGACGGACACAGCATCAGAAGGAATGTGATGTCTTCCCATCGGCTTCTCTGCCTCTCCAGTACACTTACACGCAGAAAGTACAAACAGATGATGAGATGATGAAAAAACAAAGAGATGATGTCCAGAGAACAACAGTTGTCTCACGAAGCAAAGCATCAAATTGTCATATTGATCATTATGGCTACGAATAACGTGAGCTTATATATCAGTTCTTGCACAGGTGAGTGTATTTAGCATTGGTGATGAGATATCTTGTGCCCTGGTAGGTTCACAACTCTCCACCCACTCCAAATTGTATTCAAAATATGACTGCAAAACATTCGTGCGTCAATAATTCAGGAATTTCACTGACATCCACAGCCAGGACCTGATCCACCCACCTTATCTTGGACACGGCTTTAGCGGCAGACACAATTTTCTCAAGTTCAGCGTCACACTTGCGGGTCCACTCATCAAATAGGGATCTGTCACCGCCAGCCGAGATACCATCGAGGAATGCCGCCCTTGCCTCGCTGAAATCAGCCAGTTCAAAAGCAGCTTCCCTGGAGGTAGGAAAATGTGCTCATTTTTTGTCAGGATAACAGTTTGGATGAGAGGGGATTGCCAACCCTTTCCGGAGGAATCCTTTGGCACTTCGGCAACCTCGTTCCAAAGCAGCATCCACATCTGCTATTGTTGCTGGAAATCGACAAGTGTAGCAATCTATTATGTACAGTCTGTCTGGATGGATGCTTCAACAGCACTCGTACTGATGCCACAAAAGCAGCGCTTGGGGGGGTATTTGCATGCATTTGACGAGATATTGAGTAATCTCACAAATTTTGAGGGGGTTTCCTCCAATTCTTTTTTTTTGGGGGGGGAGGGGGGATGTAGAGAGGGCCTGGGTGAATCACTGCGCTAAAGTTTGTTCAAGTTACCTTCATGGTTGTTCAACTTGGCATTTGCATGGGACCTCTTCAAGTACGCTTCTCCATTATCCGGATCATGCTCCAATGCCTTCGTGTAGTACTGGAAAGCAACGTCGAACTCTGAACGCCCGGAAAACTTTTGCCGTGCTAATAAAAGCGGAATACTCACGTGGAGTGCTTCAGCGTAATTTTCGTCGACAAAGGCACTGTTTCCTCTACTGTAAAGGCAATGTGTACGACGTTAGCGTGCGAGCCACGAAATAGACGCAATTTGTTCTCCCAACCTCATATTGTCTTCAAGACTCTCAGCCATTTTGTCAATTTGTGGTTGCGGATGATCTGCTTGCTCTACAAATGTACCACAAGGTAGCACGCTATTACCACCTTTCAACGTATTTCGAGAAGTTTCCTATTAATCACGGAGAACACAAGCCGCCTACATAAGCTGACAACGCCATATGGCCATACTACGGCTAGCGCTTGGCTTGGTCTCGGCTACTTCCTTTCTACTCAGTGATGCCGCTTCCTGTTGTCTGCACATGGCTGGCCGCTGGCCTTGCTCATGAGTGAGTCGTGAATGATTGAGGACGCTGTAATGAGGAGGATGTAATGGGCGCCAAAGGAGTAATTTTCTGGATCGATTGCCTAATCTATGGACCGAAGTTGCCCAGTGATAAGAAAAAAAGAAAGCATAATGGAAGTAAAAAAAAAAAAATAGAAGAAAGATAGTTTCACGAAATGGAAGAATTCGGCAACACACCACGTATGTATTTTGCTTTAAAGTGCACCATCATCTAATTAGAAGTACTTTTCGGCCCATTTCTGCCAGCGCCGGCCACTTGCACAAGCAGTTCTTGAACCCTGCGCATCGCGCTTGTCGTCTGCTCCGGTGCACACATTTGAGATGGGAGCGCGAAAAACTGGTGAGACCTCCAAGAGGGGAGGGGGGGACACGAAACCCTTCACGACCGTTCGTCACACTGGAGACTGGACTCCTCCATATACCGTCCTGATGGATTGGGGAGCCCACGCCTCAACGAAGTCGAACTTATAAGCTGTGGTGTCTGAGACCGTGAGACGAGGCCTGATAGTGCAAGGACAGCATATCCCGGTGGGGGGGGGGGGGGGGGGGGGGGGGGACGTGAGTGCAGTGGCAGATCTAGCATCCTAGCCGCTTTCACTTCAGCAACAGCTCGAAACTGCACAGGATTGTATCCCAGAAAACCAAAAGCCTTTGGGCTTTTGGCTTCGATAAAGCAGATCTTCTTGCAGGTCGGTCACACTACCAGGTGCCACAGTACTTTAGTTGGAAGTATACCCAGGAACAGGGGTGGATGCTTTCAACTATAGGGCTGGTCGGCTCTTTCTATATGGGCCTTTATGCCGAGTAAACCGTTGCCTTCGGGTGATGGGCTAGTCGAGGGTCACTCTCAACAATATCCCATCTCAACCATTGTACCTGTCGCTATAGCCAAGTCAATTCACATTTGTGGCCTTTCTGGCCGGTATATTTTTTGGGGAGTTGCAGGGGGTGCTGGAAAAATCACTGCTCCTGGCAAGGCACAGAGCTCGCATCCCCTGGTGGAGAAAATTGGAAGACGTCATGAATGCTACGAAGTGATACACTACGTGCAACGCCGAAACGAAGACACACCAAGAGGTTTCCATCAGACCACGGTGCATCAGACACAGTACAGCTTCTACCTTCTCCACCCGCAGATGTCCACGGCCTCAGAAAGACAGGGACCGACACCAACGGCAGCCCTCAAGACCAGGGAACGGTAACGGTAATGGTAACGGAAACATAAAGGGTATATTACCAAAATTGGAGATGGTAACGGAAACGCATACCACGGTCCTCCGTTGCCGGAAACAGAAACGGAAACGAAAATGATCGTCCGGTACTGAATTCGGGTAATGGCTATCCCTGTTGTGCGATGACATGAGTGATTTTTCGTTTAATTTTCGTAATTTTGTTGTCTCCATTCCCTGTTATAATGCTCTGAGTACTACACGGGAGCACGGAAAGCATGCTATTGGATCTCGAGGGTGCATCCATCGCTTACTCGTCCCAGTCCTCGTAACTCATGACGTCCGTCAACAACACATGCGACCTAACACAACGGACTCCGTGACATATAACACGAGGACGCAAGAACTTTTTTTTTCTTCTTTTTAGACCTCACCGGAGCTATGGCAGTATTGTTTACTAATGAGAGCGTCAGCCTATGTATGAAGGTATGCGACACTGGTCTGATCACGCCCATCTTGATTTGCTGGTTGTTGCGGTTTAAGCACGACACTTTGCGGGATGGAGACATGTCTCTAGAGATTTTTTTTTTTTTTTTTTCTGCAAGATGTACGCGTTCCACTGATGCGAAATGACTTGTGTACGCGTGACACCGAAGCAGAACTTGGGCAAAACGGTGTGGCTGTGCAAAACTGTGAACGGGTTGTAACAGCCATTCTATTTCCGGAAACAGTAACGGAAACGAAATTAAAAGGCTGGGATCAGAAACGGACAACGTAAACGAAAACACGTCCGTTACCCTCCCACTAGCACACAGATTCTAATGGTAACGTTTCACTGTGCACACCAAGCAGCCAAAAGTGCTGTCAGGAATACTGGAGGTGACATATCAGACTCCCTATTGTTGACGGTGCGTGAGTGCTACTCAAGTTCGCCCATGCTCAGTTCACCCAATTTGATGACAATTTGAGCTTGCTCATGCCCAGTTCAGTCGCCGCACTGAGCATGAATCAGCGTTCTCATGAGTGAGTTTTGCTCATGCTCATATCTCCTCGTTTGCTCACTCATCTCCTGCTCAGCTCCCCGTTTGCTCACTTTACGCTCATGAGTGAATTTTTCTCACGCTCATTTCCTCGTTTGCTCATTCGTGCTCACGAGTGAAGTTTGCGCATGATCGTATTTTCGTTTGCTCTTTCGCTCAGCTCCCCGTTTGCTCACTCACTCCCTGACCAGCTTTCTTTTTGATAACTCACGCTCACTCATCTCTTGCTCAGCTCTGCGTTTGCTCACTCATGCTCAGATCATTCGCCGCATATTGAGCATCAGTCAGCATGCTCATGAGTGAGTTTTGCCGAGGTATAGACGACCTGCGTCCCTACGTCATCGATTACGTTTCGCCGCCGCGCAAAGCATGCTGGTGGGCACCTATCAACCTTATCAGCCTTTTCGGCCTATCAGCAGACGCGTTTTTCCCGCTTCCTGCCCACCACAGCAAAATATAGCCTCGAACCCGTCTTCTCGTGACGTCACATGTTTCTAAACAGATAGTCCGATGCACGCATCAGAAAAGATTGGAAATTTATCGCTAGAAGATAGATTGAGTTTAGAAAAAGGAGAAATAGGGAACTAGAAACAAACAAAGGAAGAATCAATCCGAGAATAGGGTAGGTAAGATACAAGAGAAATAAACTTGGTTTCCAGTTCCTTTTTGTGTACCTTGCATATACTAGAGTTTTCGTCGATTTTAAAATGCTAATACCGTTTGCAGTACCGTTTCTAACCATTTTCATTGGCTTCAGGTTTCAGGTGCCCTCTTCTCTTTTTACATTTTATGCAATTTTATTAGCGAATTCGGGTGGTCATTTCGTAGCAAAACTGCTGAGCGCTCGGAAATTGCTAGGTCGGCGACCGAGCTGCATCACGTGACCGTTGCCACCCGAACATGATTGCTAGGAATCTAGCGGTTTTAGGTACTTGGATCACGCTAGGGGCGTCGCGGTCGCAAATCTTAGAGTTTTGTCGTCTGCTAAACCACGTGATTTCAACATGTGGGCCAATGAGAGCACTCGCCGCCGTTGCAGTGCGGATGTGACGACACCGGATACAGTTGAGCAATCTGCTGCTCGATCGTTTTGAGACCGTGCAAAAAAAGTGCTAGCTAGCAAATTCCGAGCGCTCGGAAAGCGCCACGCGAACATGCGAGATTTGCTTCATTTTGACCAAGCGAACATGACTGCTCGAGATCTGGCAAAAAAAGTTGCTCCGAAATGACCACCCGAATTTGCCATATGCCTGTAGCCCTTTTGCAACTCCATGCTTCCATGATGAGGAGCAAGCTCCCTTGTTTTGGAAGCGACCGCCGAGCGCTAGTTTCGCATCTGCTGCACTGTCTAACCTATTTCAGCTAGTGCACTCAAATCAATAATGTCAGCGATAAAAAATGATAAAGAGAAAGAGATTCGAAAGAAAAATGGGATTGGTACTTCATCGCTTAATATTCCTTTCACTTCCTTCCGATAGATGGGGTCCCATCCAGTCTGTCTGCTGCAATCCAATCCTGCCAAACCTCCGGCGACCTGATTCCAAACCCCAAAGAAATATGAGCCGTAGATGACAACTTGGCTGGTGTCCTGTTGTCGGGGTATTCGAAGAGCTATCAAGTGAGTTGGGATATTCCGGCAGAAGACGCCGAGAAATCGGTTCATCATTACCACTACAACTGAACATGAATCTATACATGAATCTCGCTTTCACTACGCGGCACGTGAAAATGAAACTGTTTTTCCCCAGCATAAACTACTTACAACAACCTTATCAATATGACTTCCGATGCTAAGTTTACATACATAAATGAAGCACGTAGAAACACACAAAGAGATCTAATGGAACGCTAGGGTAGTGCGCATGATACGTTCTCCTAATTTGATGATGGCCAATTCAGCTCTCAGGGTTTGCCAACGATGGAACGACCTTTAGCCACCGTTTTGTACGTGTCTCTGTAATTACATGTTATCTACACAAATGTATCGTTGCTTCCTTCTTGCGAATGATTCTCGCATTTTTTTTTTCTTTTACAAATCAATCAATCAATCTTGCACGCACAGTCTCAAACACGATTATATAAACATATTCCTGTCGCGAAAATATCGCCAATATTATTTATACTAGGCCCTCACTGACCCGAATAAATACATAATTTAAGCGTGGCTTTTTTTACGGTAACCTATAGGGACGATGCTGCTCAGGGGCGGATCCAGACCCGGCGGTTTGGGGGTGTTCTTTTCTGGGGGGGGGGGGGGGGGGGGGGGGGCTTCGGAGCGCGTAGTGGGGGAGGGGAGAGAAGGAAATCCAATGCGTAAACCAAAAAGTGTCGCGTATATAAATATGTGACGAAGGACACAACAGACGGGAGAGTCACTCGGAGAATACGTGTTTATTCTGTTGCACTCAACAAGCCACTTCCCCTCCGTTCTTGGGCTTCCCAGTCCCCCTTCGCGGTTATAGACGGCGTGCAGGAGGGGCCAGGGGCGGATTTAAGGGGCTGTCATGGGGGGGGGGCGGTCTTAAGGAAATTTCATACTCTGCGGCGCAGCATCGTCCAGGAGATAAAGTTTTTACATAGGAAACACGACCGTATGGGGGGGTCGCCCCCCCCCCCCCTCTTAAATTTGCCCCTGGGAGGGGCCACCCAGCACATTTGGACGGGAGCCTCAGGCGTTACATAAACGATCCGCCACTGGTGCTATACTATTCACAGCTGAACCCAGCTACTTGAGATAGTTCGCAGGAACAAGTGACAAAATGTTAAATATACCCTGCTCATCTTCTCTCACACGTTCGTGCGTAAAAAAAAATCGATACAATGTCGATGGCATCTATAACACTGACAAATGTGAAAAAAAAAAAATCGATACAATGTCGGTGGCATCTATAACACTGACAAATGTGAAAATGATGCACACGAAAATGCCTCGCAGACGACAGTTAGCGAAAAACACCAGCATATTGCGCACAACATCGACAGAAAACCAGGAAGTGAACAAGTAGACGAGATGGACAGCGACGCAAAAAAGTAGCTGACGTCACGTTAAGTGCGTGCTCGTGTACTGCTACTCGGGCGCCTCGAGTTTCGCGCTCCCGGCGCAGCTGAGTACTAAAGGTACTAAAACATTCGCGCTCCGAAGCAGCTTCAATTGACATTGACAGTGTATAGTGGCATGCTATCCAATACAGGACCCCCCTCAGAAAAATAATGAATCCGGCTCTGAATGTTACCTCTTCAACCTGGAGCAAGAGTCGTTATTCAGATACTGAGCCGATCACGTTTCGAGTCCTGTCGAGTTCTCTGTCTCTGCAAAACTGCATTGCTGCCAGTTTGTCTCTTCTATAGCGTCATTTCTTTTACGATAACGTCTGCGTGACACTGTTTTAGTACGCGGAGCGCAACTTTCTGTTTCGATGGCGAAAAAAGTCACGTGACCACACCCGACCGAGCCGCTTATGTGCGACGCAAAAAAAAGAAAAAAAAAAGAAAAGAAATGTTTACTATATCGCCTACTTCTTTCCTTCGCAATATGGTGGGTCGAGGGACGGAACAGCACCATACGTTTGCCTCGCCTATGAAACGCCAGAAAAAAAGCCTACGATGGAAGCGAGAGGTTGTGCGACGAAAAAAAAAAAAATATATATATATATATATAAAAGCCTGTTCGTCTGTCTGACTCGAATGACCGCGACAGAACGACCCCAAAAATCCCCACACAAAATCTCCCTCTCTACACCTATACTGATTTGGCAACATCCGCAGCGGAGCAACGCGAGTGTTGCGCTAGTTCGTGCCAGTCACGTGATCTAGCCTTCCTACTACTACGCTCTTCCTTCTGTAGCACCACTCGAAAGCAGTCTCCTTTCTCTCCCCCCTACACCGTCCAAAGACGAAACTTTCCAAGGGCCAAGGTCTGTCGTACGCCCAGGTCGTCCCGCGTTACAAAAAAAGATGTCATTTGTGGCGGATATCGGTCGTGGCGGACTTTGGTGCGGAGCATTTGTGGCGACCGTTGCAGCGACTTACTGTGTGGCACGTGTCCAAAGCATCACGTGTCCTCGTCTTTATGAGGGAAGGCCGCGACCGGTCGTCACAGTCGTCACACATCCCCATGAGCAGCACAAGACGCGTCGTAAGCCATCGGCGCCTGGCGCATTCGGCTATGCAGCTTCTGCTTCGCAGCGGAGGCAAGCCCACCGAGCTCGTCTGGGACAGTGTGAGGAACAAACCGTTGTTGTAAGCACATTTTGGGGATCACGAATGACGAGTTTTAATGGCGAGGGTAACGTTCTATTTACAGGATGGGAGCATCGGCCACCAAGATTCAGAACGAAGACCGCGCGGACGGTGACGTGGACCTGGGTGTCGGTACCTGGAGCAGGAATGCGTTGCTGGAGAGATGTCGTCGTGAAGTCGGATCCCTTCTGGCACCTCAGCTTCGTCGTTCTTTCATGGGGACGCCAACGCGTGGGCCGGATTCTATACGGGTCCTGCAGTGGAATCTTCTCTCGCAAGGTCTTCTGCATACTTTTCTACAAAACCTCATTCAAATTCAACCTAGTCCTCATTATCGCCACTTTGACCCATTTCTTTATCTCGAGCGGACATCAAAGGCTGTGTATTATCTTTAGTGGTCCTGAGATTGGAATTTGAGCGTCCTCTGACTAGAGTTCTTTAGTAGGACTCGAGCTCAGTTGGACGGTGCTTGTAACGGAGGGTGACATTAGGAATTTTTAGATCATTGTGCGCTATCCCCTTACGTACGCAAAGGCGATAGCGTACGATGCTCTAAAACTCTCTATTATCTCCAATAAAAGCAGTTTCGAGAAAGCGCGCTTTGGTTATCCTTAGCAGTGAGCGCCAGTAACAGTGATAGTCACTGCGCTTTTTGGAACAACGCTGCTTGAAATAGGTGTACGCGCAATTGAGTATATATGCAATAATTGCATCCGTATGCAATGAAAATATTACGTGACGACGCTACTGCTGAGCATAGAAACTATTTAGGAGTATTGTTTTACCCAATAGCAGCAATTAACTGTCTAGCAACGCAACATTTGGAAGACGGCATTTTGAATTGGCGCTCACAATTCCAGCAGCATCTTGGCAATGTCGGCATCAGACACTGCTAATGGATAATAACGCGATTTGAAAACGATTTTCATCGTCAAATGAAGATGTGAAACGGATCCGCGGACATAACCACTAGTTATCTTAGGGAATACGACTTTTACGAGCCGCAGCACTATAAAACCCATCTTTCTTGTTTTCGCTATAGGCGAGGTGTGACACCCGTATCAGGGGGCCATTGTCCCGCTCATTGATAATATCACATTTGTATCTTTACTTGGAAAATCCTCGCTGAAATGGTGCTTGAGAACAACCTTAAAACAAAGGTTTCTCAGTTTGTGAGAACACAAATAACCCGATCTCGCTTCGCTGAACAGTCTTGGGGGAAGGCTAACAAGCAACGTTGCTCGCAGCCCTGGCCGAGAAAGCCGACCGGTTTGTGTGCTGCCCCGATGCCGCCCTCAACTGGTACTGCCGTCGCTGGCGCATCCTAGAAGACATCGTCTTGTACGAGCCGGACATCATGTGCCTCCAAGAGGTGGACCACTACAACTTCCTCCGGTCCACTCTGGGTCGTATCGGCTTCGCCGGCGTCTTCTTTCCCAAGCCAGACTCCCCGTGCTGCTACGTGAAGGACAACAACGGGCCCGATGGCTGCGCCTTCTTCTACGACCAAGACAAGTTCGAACTGATCAGCTGCGAGAAACGCGTCTTGCAGGTCTTCACCTGCCCCTCAAATCAGGTGACATTACTGTGCATTCTCCGCCGAAAGTCGGACGGCGCCCAGCTGTGCGTTGTCACCACGCACCTCAAAGCACGCCAGGGAATGTTGCTGACGAGCCTACGACACGAGCAAGGAAAAGATCTGATGAAATTCGTTCGAACGCATCGCGGGGGACGCCCCACGATCATAACGGGCGACCTGAACGCGGAGCCCTGGGAACCGGTTTACAAGACTCTCCTCGGCCAGAAGGATCTCGGCCTAGAGAGCAGTTACGCCGTGGACGAGCAAGAACCGCCTTATACCACCTGGAAGATCCGCGAGGAAGGTGAAGTGAAGCACACGATCGACTATATCTTCTTCAGCCGTCGAGATTTCACGTTAGAAGCCCGTCTTCAGTTGCCATCCGAAGGGGACATCGGACCGGGACGTGTCCCTTCGCTGGCATACCCCTCCGACCATTTCTCCTTAGTGGTCGATCTTCGGTTACCTCTTCAACAAAATTTCCCATCGTAACGATGGCTGAAACATGTATTTGTAAATAATAATAATGACATTGTACATAGAGAATAAATGGATCACCAGATGCCAGCCCAGTCGGTCGTCTGAGCATGGACGTCCTTCGTTGCCACGCTGCGTATTGGGCCTCTGGAACAGGAAAAAAGAAACGTTATTTCTTGGGCAAATGGGACGTGCATTTCCCTGGTCATACCGATAACAATTTCATTCAACGCTGCTTTACTTTCTGGTTTAGTCCTGTTCTGGAAACCAAATAGTGTTCTCGCAGTTGTTTGAGATTTCTTGTTCCCTATTCCTCTTATCGCAAGACTTCAAACGTTCCATAGCTTGCCTACAATGCTTAATCCTTTGAGCTTTTTGAATCGTAGTACCCTAGAACGATACAACTAACCTTGTGTAGCTGATCCGCCTCCAGACACACCGCTATCGTAAAGTGCTACATATCGCTTGATCAGATCTGCTTTCTATCGATTTATCGGCAACACAATGCTAAGAAAACGCGAGGTTTTTTCAAAGTCTAGTGGGCAGAGTACATCCGTTCCTTGTGCAAGTCATAAATGCTTAGAGGTGGTGAGTTGTATCCCCCTCTCAAGTGGGCCCATCTGTCCTCATAGCTGTGATTCGTGGTGACAAAAAGGCCTTCTGTTGTGGGATCAAGGGTAACGTATGCCGAATCAATCATCTCAAAGTAGCAGTCGATGAAAAGTGGTCGTCCTCTGAATATGCCGGTACTAGATGCACTTTTCCTTGGGAGGAATGTCCGAGGGTGTATGCCACAGTGAAGAAAGATGGGAAAGGCTTAGGAGCATTTCGGAGGGAGAGACATATAATCTCGAGAACTGTCTCTCAAGTACCCGATTGCACACATCCTTTTCAGGCGCCCAGAAGCGCAGACAATCTGCCTGACTGATAAGGAAGGAGGCAATCTGCACGCGACTCGTTACGTACAACAAATGACTCATCCTATCCGCGATAACAGCTACAATGGTGCTATCAGACAGAGCCACCACGCATTTGACCTTCGTTCATACATGGGGTCTGTTCTCAAGTCCAGGGGGAGGGAGAAATACGTCTGGGCTCGTACATCGTACGCTATCGCCTTTGCGTACGCAAAGGATAGCGTTGATGGTTCTGCGCACGCCCATAACAGAAAGAGAGCTTCGCGCAGCGCGCAGAACACGAGCGCTATCTGATACGTACGCTATCTCGCCTTTGCGTTCGATGTACTAAAACTCTCTAATGACGTCACAACTACCGTTCCACGGTGGAAGGATCTTCCATTCCCGAACTCTTAAACACGAACTTCACCTCATAGTACACTTCTAGCCAACTACTATTCCGAATGATATCGCTCTGTCATCTGATTTGTCGAAAACAGGAGGAGGCGTCTAACTTGGACATGTGTCCAAGATAGGGGCCTCCTCCCATTTTCCGGAAACAGAACGATATCGTTCGGAATGGCTAGAATGTTCTGCGTAATTATGAAGGAAGACTTACAGCCGTCTATCTGGCCACCTGCGTAGAAAAGCGTTCAGACTGACGACATTATTGCGATGTGGTACAGAAGTGTAGTTTGTGCGGAAAAGTCGATTCCGAGGCGAAATGCGGCCGCGAGTTGGCTTCAGACCCTCCTTCTTGTTCCCGCTTCCAGTTGGATCCTTCATTCTGCCAGATATGTAGTTGAACATTGTGAGGACGTGCTCGAGAAACTCAAAGATGGTAATGGCAGAGACTCCAATGTAGAGGCCCAGGCAGCCGCCAAGATCGGCAAATAGTTGGGGCAGCTGAAAATAATTAGGCCCAGGTGGAAAATAAGTTTAGCCTTCAATCGAAATGGTTGTGCTTGACAGGATGTGTACGATTAGCATTCTGGAAAATCGTTTAACCTGAGTTCAGGAAGCAAGTTTTTAGTTTAATACGCAACGAATTGTAATAAACAGATGGATTTCATCGTTCTAGCAGTGGACAAGGAACATGCAAGTGAATGGTGTGGTGTGGCGATGGTAACTTACCGGATACGCGGGAAGGTCTTTTGCCGAGAGATAGTTCATTTCTTGGATGTAGATGTGCACGCGTATGAAATTCTTCCTGAAGAAAAATACGCGAGTGAGCTAGGCGTCTCCCTTCGTGGAACAAAGTGTGCCCTGCCTGAAATATCTAATTTCCTCCTGAAACTCCTGGTCGCTAGAAGCATTGATGACATCCTGCCAGCGGATGCCCGCCTCCTCGATTCTCTTGTTGAGGATGGGCCATCGCTTGACAGACCATGACTGCTGCTTTAAGTTGGGCCACTCAGACTGGGACGTCGTCAGATCGTAACGTACCTCCCTACGACCAGCAGACAACATTTCATATAGACATGTTGTCATCATGTCACATCACATGTTGCCTTAGTGTTGGCATCAATGGAGAAGACCAGTCACAACGACTGCTTCACATTTCACATGGACTGCACTATACAACTATAGCGGAGTACCAACCTCTGAATAAGGACTCAAAGTATGGAAAGGGCTATGTATGTGCTAATCATCGCAAAGCCAATACCACAGAAAACTGCCAAGTTCTACTGGAGACTGGAGGAGGGGACAAGACTGATCCCCCACTCCTCAGGAAAACACGCGCACACACACAACGAAACCTACACCTATATGGTCATAAGAACCTTCCCCGTAACGATTATGCTGTACGGTAAGTTTTCCGTCTTTCGGGGCAATAAATACGCCCGCTGCAATTATTTTTTGAAAGAGCCATAACTGCAGAATACATACACACATTCCGGCAAGCAGAGGGCCCTGCAGTGCTGGCCACCGCTGGAAGACGTGTAACTTCGGAGGTATCTCGTTCTGCAACGGGCTGCGACGGTTCAACGGCAAGTATGAGAGTTTACCGCAATGTGGATGTGAATACTGACCTTGCGTTACGTTGCAAGCGTCACAGGAAGCCCTGTCACGCGTCGACAGTTCATCGAGACAGCCACAGATGTTCAGAAGAGCGGCCTCCCGGCACAAAGTTTGGCAGTACTGAAAAGTTACTATGTAAGGTACAATGTGATGGACTACGTGGTTCACAGGAGAGCCCCTGAGAGGTTTGTCTTTCCGTCGCCGATTACATGAGTCTACAGTCGCTGTCAGATAAGCGGAACGCGCGCCGCATAGAGTTGGCCTGGGGCTTCCCTGTGTGGCACTAAAAGGGGTTCAAAAACTACTCGTATCAAAATTTGCTCTCCCGTGTGATTGTCAACTACGGGAAAAATCTGGTCGGAATATTCGGCTCGACCTAGTAAAAGGACTTACATCGAATGTGTAAAGTGACCGTTGGATCAAATCTGATAGCCCCATCTGTATTAGGTAGCCCGTCAACCTGCTGTCGTTGAAACTTTTGCTGCATCCTCGGTAAGGTTCAGGAAGGCGTTGGATTTTTCTCTGAAGAAAGAAGATGCGTGTGTAAAGTTGTTGGTCACATGTGGGTCATGCATTTTACCAAGCGGACACTGATGTACGTCTTTGTGCCAGGTGAGACGATGATTCCACCCCTCTCGAGTGTAGGGGCTGTACCAACAGGATGGATAAGCAGCCGAGCGCCGAACTCGGGACTCAAAATGTCCAGGTATTCACTACGCTCTATGTTGAGGGTCAGGCGAAGACCTGCACGTTAATTCATGTGGCTCTTCACGGGAAACTGACCCGTCGAAGGAAAATCCATTCGGGTTTCGCTTCTTCGACGTGGTGCTTAAAAACACGTAGATTAATACGTTTTCTACAATATGCTTAGGATGGAAATTCGTCAGGGAACCAGTTCTAAACCACAACAGGAATGGACACCCCGCCTCACATGAACAGTGTTCCATCTTTAAAGTGCAGACAACATGCCGCTTCTGATTTGAGGCGAAAGGAGATGCTTCTGGAGCGAGTTATGCCCTAATTTAGGGAGAGTTGTTCTTACCCAGAGTTGGGCCCGTCTTGCGTACTTTCTGCATAGATTCGTTGGCCAGCCGAATGGTTTGACAGAGGCCGTATCTCGGTGATGGGAAAGGGTCCACGCGAAGGATCGTGTGCCTGGGTGGGACACATTCATCCCGTTAGACGCACCGCAAAATACGTGGTATAAGTGGTGGAATATTGGAAATGTCAATGAATGCAATAGAGCTAGCTTAGGATTTGGGGGGCGGGAATGTTAGTGCGAGACAGGATAATGCCCGAATTAGCGAAGCTCCTTGGGACTGACTTGGTTTTCCAGCGTAAAAGCGTAAACTGTCTTACGTTTCATCAAAACAGTTCCTGGCATTATAAGTGCACTGCGTGACCAACTCGTCCCCCTGGTGGCCAAACTTGATAAGATGTTCCTTGGTGGCGATGAAGTTCATCCAGGTATCACTGAGGTCCATCGTCCTACTCTTCTTGAGAAATTCGTCCAGGGTTCGGTAGCATACATAGTCCTCGCCGTCTTCCTCGGCCATGGGACCACCAGCATGTTCTGCTATGTCCTTGAGGTAGTCCTCGAAGTAGGACTTCTTCATGATGTTTAAGTTGCAGACGGTGATGGACGGGAAGTGGAGTTCCTCGGCGTGGACTTCCTCCGTTGCAGTGACAACGGGATACGAGAAGTAGTTGCTGGTTAGAAAGCTGATGTGGTAGAGGAAGCCCCCCAGAGCGATCACTACGATCACCGTCCATAGTAGCTGGCGAAGACCTCGGGTAGTAGCGATCCTGGAAAAGCCGTGTGCGGTGCAGCGTTCTGCGAACCCGCGGTTCAGTTGGCCCAGGCCTATCAGCCGCATGATCTTCAATGGAACAGGGACGCTTGCTCAGAGTACTTAATCAACCTGATCTATCGCATGCGCGTATTCTGTTTGCATAAGAGTCATAAATGGTCCCCGTCGCGATGACCCGATGAGTTAACGGTGGAATAGCGTGATGGCCTCGTCATCGGCGATCTCGAATAGGATTCGCATGAAAGGGAAAGCCTAATGAGCATTCAGCGATGATGTTTGTAAGAAATACGTCTTTCTATATCTATAATCTTTCGGTCAAGGATTACCAGAGGTCAAAACAGGTGTGCAGGTCATTGGAAACGAAAAGAATTGTGATATATATATATCTGCGCTCATTTCAACGGTATCTTGATTTCGGTCACTGACTATCCAGCCTCATCTCCTCAAGACGAATTCCCTGTTTCTTGGAAATAAGACGCACTTGTCAAACAACTGACGCGTAGAGGTGAGCGCGTCACCTCGCACCCACTAAACTAACCACCCCAACTTACTCCTTTCCCTCTATTTTCATTGAGAAAAACACCCATAGAAATGAATATCATTTGACAGAGCACCTTCATCTTTTACTTATAAATAGCTGACAAGCTCGTCATGGAACATGCAGCGAAACGGACTGCGTGGAAATCCCTCTGTATCGTTTTCAACTCAACTCTATCCGGTAACACGCGAGCTGAACGCATAACAGAACTTGAACGCATCATACTCTCAGAACTAACCGTCATCATATAGTCTGTGATTCGTTTTGGTGTTTGCGAGTAGGAGCTCTGCGGGTTGCGGGTGCACCCGCATCACACACCGCGGGTACGAATTTACGTATTACCACTCAGCTGTACTTAAGGGGTCCATATTGGTTAGCGCAAACACGTCACCATTCACGTGACGGTAAGAACGAGCCAATGGCCACTTGGTTTGTTATGAAATCCGACGTTGGTGAACATGATGCGTAACGTGAGTCTTTATTGTAGAATACGTTATAAAAATAATGAATCTCGTATGGAAACAACAACCTAGATAGTTGGCACGATAAAAGGAGAAGCAGTCCGTCCAGGCATTGAGTATCATTCACACAAAGTCACTTGAGCACTTGCACGGGAATGTATGCCACTTTGGCTGTCGTCTTCTGCAAGGGAAAAAAAAAATACGCGCGTCAATCTTATCTGGACCGATACAATCGTATGAGAAGCGTGAAATGCTTCTTTAATACGAGTAGAATCCGTCCTGAAAGCAGTGTTCACGTAGCGGCTTCGTTTGCGTCTGTCAAGCGAGAAGCAAAGCTGCTGTCAGTAGTGGAGCCAGAAGCGTTTCGTCACTTTAGGGAACTTTAAATGAGGGGAAGGATTTCACATCCAATGCCCTTTTCCAAATGCCCCACCAAAGGTTCTAGGGCTGCTATCGTCCGCTTTTCAAACAAAGGGTGAACTCGTTGAACGCCATCTACACTAGACTTGCTCGATGCCTCCCATCTACTGTGTCATTTGCGTTTATGAACCGCCGCGGATTCACGTACAGTGCCTAGCTATGGCTATCGCTACTATCGGCGACTCAATTCCACAGCAATGGTCCCTGAAGGCGTGGTTCAGACGCGAGGGACACGTCACATCTTGCAGGCCGTACTTTAGACGTACTACACGGCGTAGGTCACGTTTCTGTGGCCCAGAAAAGGAAATCCGTGTGGGAATTGCTAAGACGCAGCCTTTCAACGGACAGAAAAGCGACGTTCTCTTTCGTAAATATATCGGCATTACGGGAAGCGAAAGCAGACGATTTTAAGGTGATCTACTTACAGATGCCTTGGGAGGCTGGCTACCGCGGCTTCTACGGCGGAAAAGTACTTTACGGTTGGGCGGCGGACTATACTTGGCGCCGGTACTTACCGGTCGTTTTGTGTACCGTATCGCGTACACGAGCGTCCCCAATAGGATAATGGCACCGAGGATGATGCTTCCGAAAGAAGCCGCCGTCACATATTGTGGCAGCTCTTCAGTGACAAGACGAAGCTGGGCCGTCGTGTCCTCGTCGGCGGAGGCCAACTGAAATTGTTCAAACTATAGCAACCGAGGCTCAACTATTCTCCAAGTGGACTTACGGTCTCAAACCAGAACATGGGATAGAACATGGGATCGGTAATATTATCAAATTGTCTGCAAAAGAAAAAAATCAGTGAGGCTAATAACAGTCAGAAGCACTGAGTTCTGGTACTCACGTGACCCCTTCTATTCTTTCCAGCCATAAGTTGACTTGAAATCGCGCGGCTACGTGTACTGGAATGCCCAATTTCTGAAAGGGATGGGTCACTGATTAGGCTAAGCACCCGTGTCCTTTTACTGGCCTCATTCTTTTTCTTTTCTTTTTATACGTTATTTATCCCTCGATGGCCAATCACTGTTTGGATAACCTCCGCCCTTAACTGTTTTCTATATAGTTACTCTTTTCCAGACCCGATAATGAAGCCCTCCAACAGTGGCTGTTCTGTACCACATTAAAATGTCCAGCTTCCTGTCGTTATCGGAACAATCCTTATGAATTCAATTGAAATGGCAATGTGAAAGATAAGGGAAACTAACGGGTTCTATGTCCATGTGAAAGATATGTTTCTGAGGGTCGGGCCTAAGTCCATCCATGGCAGCCTCGTAGGAAGGATCCGCGTACAGGAAATGCGGATAGGATATGACCAAAGGCGCTCCTGCACAGGGAGCACAACCACTCCTGTATGTAAAGCGGCAAGACTTTCAGCGGTCGGCCGTGGACTGCGTGTCCACGTACTCACCGTGTTGGCACGCAGAGACGTTCAGAACACCGCTAGGAAAGCACGAGTCGCCGCAGAAACAGCGGTTCTCGGGTAGGGAGTAGTTGAACAACTGGTTGTCTGCCCAATAGCGTCGGAGTCGGACGCCATGAGACAACACCTCTGTCAGATACCTCAGTCGGATCGACCTGCAGAATTCGGCGAGGAACAGTTCCACGGTTTCCGCGTCTTCCAGGGATTCTGGTGGCCACATATCGCCGGCTGCGCATCAGTCAGTCCAAACAGTTACTCTTTTCTCTGGGCTAACTTTCGGCCCCCAAACGTGTACCGTGAAATTCGTGAAGCGAAAATGGAGTCTTTTTCGTACTGTTCGTAACGGAACGCATGAATACAGGTTAAAGGCTAAAGGCATAAAGGTCCGGCTAGACGGCGCTGCGCTTTCAATATGGCGGCGTCCACGAGAAAACGGTGTTACAACTCACCACCGCTTCTTTAACAGTAAATGTAATGTAAATTTTAGCCTCATAATAGCGTCTCCGATAAACTCCAATAGAGCGCTAGGGCTTCGATCGCGCTTGTGCACACAATGTACGCAAATGTCTCATGGACGGCCTTCCATTTGGAAATGGAAGAAAGACATGACCTGACGTTATACCCCTTCACTTCACAACACTCATCATAACAGCTCATCGTGTCAACTGCAAATTCACAGGTGGCTTCACGATGCTGTTTCCGATGGTCACTTACTCGTTCCGCTGAGGGTGTTACAGTGTCCATGAAACGCTGTCATATTGCTGAAAATGAAACCGTGTTGATGAACATTAACGACGAAGCAGGCCGCTCACCTCATGCCATTAAAGTTGTCCACGAATCCATAGTCTTCCATTCCTTTGAGTCCCGAAAAAATGGAGTACTGGCCGTCATCGGAGCCGTTTTTCTGCACGAGGTAAAGAACGCTCAAAAACAGGTTGCGTATGTATGTAGTTCAAGGTGTTTTGGCGCAAGGGCTACTTAGGCCAAAGAGCGACGAGTCACTGATGAAGAAATTCAAATGGGTTGCGTGGCAGGAAATCTAGCGACGAGCAAAAGACCACATACGCCATACATCCAGCCGAATTTGTCCGCTGGAACATCCATGTCCATCTCTATGGCGGTCTCGATAAGAGGATCCTCGTAGCCTTCGAACAGAAGTTCTCGTACCAGCCTCTTGACAAAGAAAGTGCTGTCGGTGTCTTCGATGATCGAGGATATGGCATACTTGAAGAAGGATGTCTCCTCCTGGTACTTTGTCGCGTACGCAGCTGACTGGAGACCAAAAGGTGTCATATATTTTCTCCACGATGAGCGGCAAGTAATGAGCCTTCGCTGACGATGACTTACCACCATGGGTACATTGAGAGTGACGATGGCATCATCGAAGGAACCATGCGTTCTGTCTGGCTGAAAGTAGTACCTCTTCAACTGGCGGTAGGACAAGGTACCATTCTCGTGCCAGCTCACGTTCACTTTTTCTCGTGTTTCCCTGCGTTGCATGGGTGAGGACACTCCATAACTCGGCGACAATTTAAATTATTTTATGCGGTAAATTAACCACGGTTAAAAACTCGATACAATGAACGCATATGTTTGGTAGAATTGGCAACCAAGTGTAGGTTGCCTTCGTCAACGACAGAGACTCTAACCCATTTCAGGTTCTGTCCCCTATAGAGAAACGATATTTTCCGCTATCATACATTGTGATTTCGATGGAGAAAGGAATGACACATTACGCTTGGATACACAAGTCGTGACGTCGGCGAGTCACGTGCTGGAAACGCTCATTTTACGGAAAATGGCGAAGCGAGTTGGGACCTACCGGAATGTAAAAGGTCCAATCTCTTCGAGACGTGGTTTCTCTGTGCCCTGAAGAATTCCCTCTGGATTTGTCACATTGAAGAGGTAATAGGAAACGTAGATTGGGATGGGGACTTGCTCCCAACTGCTGAACACTTGGTTGCCTGGTTCTAACACCAGCCTCTGGGAACGGAGATTCATGTAAGCGCTTTACTGGTCAAGCTCATTTTTTACTGGACCTGCGAAACAGCTCGAAACAGAAAAAAATCACAAATTGCACTTGTGTTCTACTGGCCCTTGTGCTCTTTCGTAGCGTCATCGGTGACCGTCGTCACTAATTGGAGGACTATAAAATCAGGTCACCCTTTCCAAATAAAAGTGACCACTCGCACCATGTACTGAGTGAAAAAGGCGGTTAAACCGTAGAGTAGACATTAAAGATGAGGCGCTCGAAAAACAAAACCATTGTCCTTCTGATTTGAACAGACCGGTCTTTGTGGAAATTATGGATACAAACGAAACTAGCGTAGCTTTCGGCTGCATAGTTGAACTACACCGTGTGACGTCACACAAGGAAAGAACTAAGCTCGGAAGCAGGAGCACCGAGCAGCATTTTCTTGGAGCTATATGGAGGTTTTCGCAGGGACTGTGCCAACTGCATCTGTTGCGGTTAGTCACTAAATAAGCTTTAGTTGCGATCTATCTCGATCGTGTTCGACTCGTGAAATTCACCGAGACCCTGCATGAAAGACCCATTCTGCTACCGACGAAGAGGCTTCAGAAGGATTTCCATGAGAAGTCTGCCCTCGCAATTGCTCCAATGGGCGCCACTTGACCCACAAGAGGAACAACAGAGGGAACCAACTAGGAGCGCTGAGAGTTCCTTGAGTCTGAGGAAGCACAATAATAAGAGGTGCACGTTGCACTCAAGGACCTTCTCAGAAACTGGAGTGGTCCATGAATCCCATTCAGAAGGGCTGGTATTGAAAATGACGAAAACGTTCTTTACTCTGTGCATAAACAAGTGCCCTCTAACAGCAGAGTTGGCAGCTCCCAAAAAGGATTACGGGACTACAACTTACTCTTCTTTTGCACCCTGTTCCTAAGTTCCAACGAATTACGTGGAAACACTAGTTAACGTTAACCTCCTATAATATGATACCCTCCAACTTAACAGACTGATTGTTCACACGTTGGCTTTTTTTTTTCCTTCTTTTTTTAGAGTGCATCGGGCTACCCATATTCCACGACGGGAATTATCGCCGTTTTGTACGCAGTAAGTTTCGATTCACACGTACACACGGAGAGCGTGAAGCGTTCTACATTTTTTCAGCGCTTCCAGTGTGTCTTCTCTGTCTGTCCAGTTTTTTGCGCTGTTTTTTCCCATTCGTGATGTACCAACTTGACCACACTACTGCCTTAACTAAGTTCTTCTGAACTTTTTTTCTGTTCTGAATATACCACGAAAGATATGGCTACATGGCCACGAAAGATATGTCTCGAAAGGTCGGAACAATATTGGATGTCCGTCAATTGACATCATTCGTTCACTTTCAAGGCGATAGAACGTCACTCGCATGTCTTCTAGCACATACGAGCATACATCTCAATTCTGAGCAACTCGCTCCGATAAGTAACGGGGAAGATATGCTACTCCGAAGTTCGGCTGACGCTCAGTGTGGCCGGTCAAAAGACCATGCATGTATTCCGATTGGATTCCAGAAATGTCACGAGCTCGTTTACTAGCAGCAAATATCGTGTTTTTATCTTTAGAAGATTGGAATCTTCGCGCGGCTTAACGTGACGAGGGATAAACATCCTCTTCCACAAGGATAACAGCGTCTCTGAAATATCGGATCAAGTTTTTATCCACTGAGTGTGGTATACACGCTGACCCAAGCAGCACAATGCACTGGAAGTCGAGTGCAATAGGGGTGTACGGTATGTGTCTTATCAATGTTCTTTAGTTTCAAGAGTCTGTTCAAGGCCTTCCACCAACCCGTCCACCCCTATTGCACTCGACTTTCAGTACATTGTGCTGCTTGGGGAGGATATGATACGTGATTCTCGTAAAATCCAAACAATCCTCGTAAAAAAAGTTGCTTTTGCTTTATAATCTCATTCGGTATCTTATATGGCAATGAGAAGTACAAAGAAACAAAGGTGATGTTTGGAAGCAATCATTGGAAGATTGGAACCTGGGCGCGATTTAACACGATGAGGGATACCGTGTATTCACACGAGCGACATTCCTCCAGAGACGGAAGATGCGAAAAGCGTCATAGCTTTCTGCTGTCGCGTGAGCGCAAACGCTCAACATCGTGTCTTCACGTACACTGCTAACCGTGGGGAATATCCTGCTACACAGCAACAAGATGATGCATAATGTAAAAAACCCCGAGACTAGGGAACACGAAGGGACAGACACAAACACGAACCCTTCGTGTTCCCTAGTCTCGGGGTTTTTTACATTATGCATCATCTTCACCAGCTCGCTTGCTTCCTAGCCATTTTTTCATTAGCAACAAGATATTCTGTAGCAGACGACAGGAAAACACGCTGACGGTGTCGTCTGCTAAATGCGCAGTACGCCACTCCCGATATTCCGCACCGTGTGAATGCTCAACATAACACAGGACGGAACTCTGGCCCTGTGAGCAGTGTTTTCACTCTTTCTTCCACTAGAATATTCCGTGAGGATGTCGTTCGTGTGAATACGTACACGAATAACATCCTCCGTGAATAAATATCGGATCTACTAAGTGTCATACGCGGAAGAACTTTTTTTTTCTTATGTAAGTACATAGATCATTGGCAATTGTCTCTCTCTGTCTTGTATCGCTGAAAGAGCTCGCCGTTGTCGGCCTCACAGAGGTGGCCAATGTCACGACTATAACGCTCTAGGGGAATGTGCGTCCTGGGTCGACTTCAAAGGGAACTGTGCCGACATATTTATCTCTCTGTCTCTCATTGAGTAAGAACGGCCAACAGGTATAAGCCATCTTGTTTTTCTTGCCAGTGCGCGTAAATTAGTGAAATAAATAATTATTATTATCCTCTTTCACGGATAACACCGTCTTCGAAATGTACGCATAAAATCGTTCCAAATTACCCGGGAATTTACCTTTTCATTTCTCTAAAACGGTCATGTGCCCCCTACAAGGACTTTAGATATCATTACGCAGGACGATTAATGAGTGCCTCTTTAAGCGAGAGATTTTCACAAGGTGATCGAGATGTCGTTGGCTAAATGGCACGCAACTTTTTATTTCTTATTTAATGCTGTGCACAGCAATGCTTGGACAAAGCTTTCAACGCCAGCCAAACATACGAAGCGCTTCCAGGGAAAAGTTTTCCTCGTATGTTCAGTTGTGTGCTCGCGCATAGATACGTGCTTCTACGAAGGTCGAATCGGTGTACGATGTCGAAACCGCATTATTTTTACGCTTGTAGATTGCAACAATTTTGAGCCCTCGGGTTTTCTTTAACGTAGGATGGCGTCATACCGTGTGCACTTCGTCCAGGCACACAGGGTGTGGATGCTTAACTATAAAATCTTCCAAAGGCGTACAGCACTGTGCACACTTAACAGTAACACGACCTCCGTACAATCGGTGGTCCCAGTAGAAAGTGCGCAAGGGTTCGCCACAATGCGAGTAGTCAATATGTAAGTCGAAACCTGACCTTCATGTTTGCAACTCGCATTGTCGGGAACCATTGCGCACTTTCTACTGCGGCCACCGATTGTATGGAGGTCGTGTTACTGTTAAGTGTGCACACTGCTGTACCTGACAAATTTGGAAACCATCGCGGCTATTGAACGGGTCTCTAATTACGTTTATAGTTACGTGCAGGGGCGGTTTAGGGGGGGGGGGGGGGTCCGGATGTCCTCACTCCCGCCCCTTAATTTCAGTCGTTCCATTGAGTATCAATTGACCTTGGTAGTATAATATAGAACGCTTTCCAAGGCAGGAACCCCATCAGAAGCTCCTGGATCCGCCCCTTGGTTACGTGCGTTCTTAGAAATAATGTTAGCAGCCGTCGTGGTACGGTTGTCTGAAATCAACACCCTGTGGCTTATCACATCTCAAACCTTGAGGAGTTGCAAGGTCACTAAGTACGAGTAAGGAACACACGCGGTACGTGGTCCACCTTTAAATACATTATTGGAACAAAATGTTCGAATGGCATGAATGAAATCAGGGGTGCAGAACTACTGGCAGGCGATTTCAGACAACCGTGTCACGAGCAGTACATGACTGTATAAGGAACAACCGCCCCCAATGCGGGTTATGTTAGTATTTACCAGGGATGGGCAGTATTTAAACACATCGTACGTATTTAAAATACTATGTATGTATACTAGTACAGTGCTGGAGAAAAGTTTATGAAACACGCTCCGGCGCATTCCTTCCTCGGAGTGATCACGCTAGCAGAGAATGGAACAGCACGGACTTGCAAACATGTGACTGGGTTACTTTTACTTAAGAACATGTCTAAGTCAATACGGTCCCATCCGCTGGTAGCGTGTTACTCTGAGTATAAGGAATGCGCAGGAGCGTGTTCCAGCATTGTACGTGTATTTATATATTGTAGTTCGAGACGATCTAGAAGATGTATTTATATTTAAATACCACATGGATGGGCATAAATACATTTTTTGAGTATTTAAATACAAATACGAAATACTTCGACGAAAGGGGTATTTAAATACTCTTCATAAATACTTTACAGCGTGAGTATTTAAATACAAAATATAAATACAGTATTTAAATACCGTAACTACTACCATAAATACTGCGAGGAAAATGTCATCTGGAATTACAGAAATAACGAATGATCATAACAAATCAGCAACGAACAATAGCGTTTATTTGTTAGATTATCGTGGCGATTTTAATCTTCGAAGTCTCTCGAAGACTGCATCTTTTAAGCATCTTCTGTTCGGCCGAACAATCAGATTCGCAAAGGAGAACAGCATCTACGCAGGTGCCGATGAACGAGTGCTTGTATTAAATTTGACGAATATGCTTCGTACAACGAGGTAATTGGGTATTCGCGACCGTTGGCCAACAACAGTGAAAAACTTGCCATTTAAAATGGTTTCGCGCATGCGCATGCTAGTACAAACCCGGCATAACTGCACCCCAAACTCTCCCATCTTCCCGAAAGGTCAAATGCAGGGAAACTATAAGTCAGTATATAACTCTATTTAGGAGTATTTATAAACTATTAACCAGAATAAATACCCGGAAATTGGTATTTAAACTATAAATACATTTTTCGTGTCTGTATTTAAATACAAAATATAAATACGTGTGCTTATATTTTAAATAGTATTTTAATTACCATGTATTTAAATACTGCCCACCCCTGAAATACCGTTTCTGGGTATTCGTTTTTGTTTACTTAAATACTTCGTAGACACACCAAATTCGCACGTTTCCAAATTTCGCAGCTGCATTTACTGTCGCGAGTGAGACCTTGCTTAGAGGCTAGAAGTTATTCATTTAGTTTGAAGCATTTGTACACTATTCGAAGTTTCTTTCGGGAATACGTGGACATTGCGCACTTGTGTCAGCATTGTAGTGTCAACAGCGTGACTCATTTTTACCAATACCTCACTGAGTACCAAATATGAACTTTTTGAGGAAAGAAGGAAAACATCAAGTACAAGGATCTTACGTCAAAGAAAAGAGCTGACAAAAGACACCGTTGCTCGGTCAATAGACAGCAATACAGTTTTGGATGGAGCTTTCTGCACTGCCGTTGTGCAAGAGCACTGTCAATGGATTGTATGCAAGTTTCCAATATACGATGGTTGGGAGGCGACCTGGGTTCGAATCGTGGCATGAATCCCTGGATGTTTTCTCTTCTTCAGATTTTTTGAGATGTCGTCGACATAGCCTTCCCTGTGAAGTCAGCCCAGGACTTAAAATACCTCTGTGGTGGCGCTGGTGCATGGGAGCGCGGAAAAAGGACGAAGAGTAGCGGCGGCGGTTCCTTGCAGGTGCAGCTCGAGAGAGGGACTGGAAAAAGGAACTGGACGGAACTTGTGGCTCGAACCACAGACTTGCAGACACCGGCCCTTGGTGGACTTGAACCTCCACTGCACTTCCCGGTCTATCCCAGCTGCCGCCTCACTGTCACGTCGTACGAGGGTTCTCCATCAGTTCGGCCATTCAACCCACCCGGTTCCAGTTACCCTGGGCGGTACCCGACCGGGTCCGGCGACATCCCTGGCAGCCCATATCCCCGACGGAGTAAAATCACGTTCAAAACCCTCTTTTGTGTCTCGTTGTTTCCCACTATGCTCCCCACACCAGGTGTAGGCCAGCTCACCGTGAGGTGAACGGGCTCATTCACCACAACCTCACCCAGCAGCATCCTGCTGCGTGGCTGGCAGACAGATCGCCCGGTAATCACGTACGAAAGAGAGCGCGGAAAAATTCTTCGAGTGACCCAACCCACAGGATGAGGGTTCAATTCTCAGAGCGGTCCGTCCCACTCATCCTTCGAAATGAGGCGGATCATGAAAGAAACGACAGTCGTGAGAAAGACCACAAACGAGGACTAACGCCGTTCTGCCAGCACCGTGCCAGCAGAATATTCTAATAAAATCATTTCATCATTAAAATCACTATGATGATGAAATGATGTTGCTTTGCAACTGTCTGCTTGAATGCTCATATAAAATGTTATTCAGTCTTCGTTGATCCTAATCATTCGCTCATTTGAGGTATTTAAATACTGTATTTATATTTGGTATTTAAATACTGCACTTACAAAGTATTTATGCCGGACATATAAATACACATTCAAACAAAGCACTTTATGTGACATAGTAGCAGTCAATTATGTGAGTCAATTATAACGGATAGTGCCTTTTATTCGATTGAAGTAATTTATATATAAATACGTAACAAATTATTTAAGCCCATCCCTGGTACATACTAACGCCCACATGTATATAAATTAATGTTTTAGCAACGACCAGCAATGTCCAGAAATCGACCGGTGTGTGTGTGTGTGTGTGGGGGGGGGGGGGTACTGAGCTTCTAGGGGATCTATGTAAATGGTTACATGCATGTGGGTACTGTGCAATCTCATAAATTTCAGGGAGGGGGGGGGGGGGGTTGCAAAAAACCAAGGGTGTGGGTATAGAGACATTCCTGGCACCGATCGTGGAATGCATACATGATGATATAAGCAACAAGCACCACGATGTGGCCAACGTGTGCTATGTTAGCATCTACTTACGTGCACATTTATATATACAAAATAACGTTCACAACGATAGTGGAGGAAAGAGCACAAAGGGTGTCATTGCAAGTTTTCGCAGCTCCTCGCTCTCTTGAGGCGGCTATTTTGGACAGCCTATAGTGCAGCATTCACTCTAGGGCCATAAATACCTCGCCAAGAGACAACCGAGCCGAAAAACAAAGCGGACTCGCGTCGTTGCTCCGCGAACATCATTTCGCCAAAAAGCACGCGCTTCCAAGAAAGGCACGTGACCTCCCAGCTGAGTGTCGGGCGTGCCATTAGGGGACGGTACTCACAGCTTTCACCTGACTCTTGAGGACGGACGGAAAAACGGTGTAGGAGGCGAGGCCGGACAGGGCGATCAACAATCCCAAAGTGACCACGAGTCCCACCTTCAGGATTGCCCCATTCACCCCACAGCATGGTTGTCTGCTGCAGGCCATTGTCGGCGGCGCTTAGCCCTCCATCGCCCGCCGGCGGCATGCGAAGGTACACTCATGAACGCCTTCCTATTGGTCCCGAGATGGCCACGTGACGTGATGAATCACGTGCCACGCTTTGTTGTCATCCTTGAGATGTCTTCGCAGGAAATGGACTTCGGCTTGCGCGCCTTCCGTACGCTGGCTGGCTACAGGGCGGCTCCCAAAAGCAGCGCTTACTTTTCTTCGGAGTTTTTTCGGACTAAGCGTGGATGTTTTTGAGTATAAGTTGGAGACAGCGTTGTTCTATCAAAGTTGCTCCGCGTTTGTCTGTACTGCAAAGCAGAACACGCAAGAAACATATAACAAATAGTATTTCTGTCGTCGCTCGATGAGTTGTGATCTGTTGGTGTTTTGTTGTGATGTCTACCAGTGGACACGAGCGGGTTCTTTTTTGCTTGCCAAACATTCTGCCCCCCAAACTGCATAAAACAAATTATGCAAATCAGTACAGAAGCTACAGCGTCACACAGTAGGCGACTGCATGCCGGATCTTCCTGTGGCTCAACTTGACTAGTATAGGATTTAGCAGTGGCATGTGTTGGATTTCGTCGGCTAAATGTAGGGTAGGTTGGAAAGTTGGAAATATCGTGGTCTTGGACAGTTTTTACTCATAAAATCGACGTGCTCGTCAACTGCGATCACGCTGAACGAGAAACCGATGGAGACTCCGCTTTTCCCATCCCTTCAACCCAAAATTGCGGATCCTCATTGGTTCTGCGTCGATAGACCGTGCGACGATGAGGCAGAGCTGACTCAGCTCGAGAAAGAACATCAGAATGCTGTAAGTATAAACTTTACCGTTTGGGCGAAGACTGAGGTATGCCGTACATTTCAGCTAACGAGCATATCGCAGAAGCACAGCGAGCTTGTCCCCATCGGTAAAACAGCTGCCGAGGTAAGTACAATAACTGATGAGCCAGTATACCTCGGTATACATAGATGTATAAAGTTACAGGAGGAAGACGAAGAGGACGAGGAGGAAGACGACAACGACGACGAGGAGAGCGACAGCAATGAAGATGAAGATGACGAGTTGGATGCAGACGACATGAACTATGATCAGGATTCTCCGGTACGACCCATTGCCAGTGAATTCTACTTAAAGTAATGTACCTGACGTCACTATAGCTCTTGAAGTACAGTACAAAGTGCTAGGAATTGTACTTCAAAGTACTTGAGTGCATTTCAACTGAGTTAGGGCAGTAATCTAGGAAAGTTGGTACATTTTGAAGAGTGAAAACTTGCAATATATGCATAATGTAAAACCCCGAGACTAGGGAACACGAAAGGACAGACACAACCCGAAGTCTCAAACACAGCTGAAAATGTTACTTCACATACAAGACTTAATATACAACCAGAGGAAAGGGAACAACCCGTTGAGGACAAAAAGGGTCAGTTCGGGGGAACAAGAAGTCTGCTCAAGGCCGGACCAAGGATTACGGATGGGTTGCTGACACAACTCCCACAAGAGGTTATGCATAGGGTCTCTCTCAAAAGTCTTCTGTGGGGGTCCACTTCAGAAGCCTTTACAATTGTTTCATCCCATAGAAGGAAGCTGTTGTGCGGGCAGACACGGGAGCACTAGTAGGGTTTAGGGTTAGGGCGGCGCTTTTTTCGGACTTGGCTGGTGTGCAGGCGTACGGAGAGAAGATCTCAAAGCAGAAAACTTGTAAGAGAAGGCCAAATTGCATAGGGCGATCCACTGAGCAAACTCCACGGTTTGGCCCCAGAAGCAGTGCCCATAAGGTATCTGCCGATGAAACAAGGAACTTAAACTGCTCACTCACAACAGTTCTTCCTTTGCCAAGGTAGGTACAAATGGACGAAACCAAACGTCTTTTTCGGAGCTGGAGGCCCAGGAAGCAGAATTCAGCTTGGGTGGTAGCAATGCAATGTCCAAGTTTACAAAGCGTGAACAAGGCCTGGAGACGTAGAGTATGAAGACTAGAGGACGATCCCTAGTTTCGGGGTTTTACATTATGCATCATCTCGCTCGCTTCCTGGCCATTTTTTTCATTGCAATATATGTCCATGCAATCGAGGAATGTAGAAACTTTGTCAAGTGCGGTCAACACAAGTGATAAAAACACTGAAAATACTGTAGATTACTGTACAAGCTTTCTTGCAGTACTCTGCAAAAAATGGGACTAAGGAAGATTGCGTGTTGCAAATGTATTATTTTATGCGTTGTCACTTTATTGGAAGTATTTTTTCGCAAACTCTAGTTCTGAAGCCCAGCTAGTTAGTGCTTGCCGATGAATATGAACTGTAAGATTGCTTATTTTCCTTTCACAGCTGCTCAGGCAACCAGTTGTGCTTGTAAAGACTTTTTATTTCCAGATTTATTCGTACGTGCATCACTTACTTAGAAGTATAGTAGCAAAAATGGAGGACAGCTATCCATTTTCTTGTTCAAATATACTGCTTCCAGACACAAAACTTGCTCGATATTTTCCATTTTTTGTCTTTGCATTTGAATACCCAATACGAAACTACAAAGTACATAATTGGAAATGTACTTAAAGTAGTACTCGAGTGCCTGGTAGTACCGCCCATTGCGCACGGGATATTTCTAATTCAATAACGTTGACGGCAGCAGGATGCCAGTAGGTTAGTTTCATTTCTTTTGCTACGATTGGCATAACTGAGCACATAAATAACCCTCTAGGCAAGCGCAAATTGAACACTAACTGAAGTACCCTCTCTCGTAGACTTTCTACTCAATTACGGGGCTCTGCTAAAAAGTCACGTTTGCCTTTACAGATGTTCCACTGAAGATGGAAATCTAGCAACATTTATTAGCCGACAGTGTTGGCAGTGTCAATGCAACATGAACTGGCCCATGGACTGAGCATGTCCCAAGTGGCAGTCCAGAGACGCTCCTCTTCTGCATTTTGCTCTTCTGCGACAGTGTGGACTTGGCCGTATTCGACGTACGCCCCCTTGGCTCCTTCCAGTTGTTGGCCGAGAGCAGCGTGCACAACAGCAGCTGCACCTTCGTCTGCCGCCTGCATCAGCGTGCAGTGTTGGAATGACATTAGCTCAAACAAATTAATTCAGAGTTACGTATTTTAAGATGTTTTGTTCGATTGCACTGAATCCCTGTTTTACACAATGTTCACGCGGGATTATATCATTTCGCAAGCTTCTTGCTCGCAGTCATTTTGTAAGTATAAGTTTCGTTGTCACTTTCGAGCCTTTGTAAATAATAAAGCACTGCCGTCGGAGCACACCAGCACTGGATAGCGGTTTCGGCCTTAGTGCGCAATTGTAAGCAACGTTTGACTGGGCGGCGTCAGGAGGACACGTACAATGCGATGTCCTCCCGTAAGGGTATGAGGCCCACCACTGAGATCCCTGTGCAAAGCCAGTAAAGTATGGAGGGAAAGAAACCGTGCCTTTAGGGTTGCCTCCCTCGAAAAGCGCTCATTAAGAGGCACTTTCTCTTCTTTAACCATTTTTGGTGCAACAGGAAGATGCTGGTTGGACCATTTAAGAACGCTTCCCTAAAAGCCCTGTCCAGGTTGAAAGAACATGAACTACTGTTCCGATGTAGTTTCATTTTTGAGAGCTACAAAAAATGAAATTGTTATGCCAATGAAAGAATTGCTGAAGAGCAAGCGAGCTGGTGATTAGAATTAATATGAACTCTCTTCGCTTGAACTGACTCAGTAGGTGACAAAGACTTCTGTTTTCTTACTGTTGTTCTTCAAAATGGGGGAAGAAATCGTAATGGGTGCACAGTGGCGCAGGAAGTTCAACATTTTGGCTTTTTTGTAGCAGAATGTAGCAGGACCTCGCGTGAGCGCAAAACTGCGCAAGTGGCGCAGCAATCAGGGCCGGTGCTAGGGGTGTGCAGGGCCTAAGGCAGTCGCCTTACTCCCCCCCATCGCCGGCCCTGCAGCAATCACGTTCCTGTACATTGGCAAAAATATAATCACGAGCGTACCCCTTCGAAGTTCCCGTGCAACTCTACAATAACGATGGGTCAGAACGAAACAGGACCAGGAAAATGTGTTCACCTTGAAGAGAAGTCCCGAGGCCAGGGGTGCCCACCAGACGTGCCGGTACAGTGAGCTGTCCACAACACCAGGGTGGACGCATAAGACTGTCATCTTGTCACGCAGTCGCCTACCAAGTGCTGCAGTCCACAGTACTTGCGCACGCTTCGACTGGCAGTAACCATGGAAGCGAGAATAAGCCTGCCTGCAGGAATCTGTTTCATTCATTTACGTATGCGTACAACAACCGTGGGGCAAAAATTATGACGAGATTAAAGGACACCGAGTTGTGCACCACTAAGCTTGCACCCCGTGAATAGCCCGAAAGGGAAGACACGCCAACAGCATCATATGGAAGATTATTCCGCTGTGAGATACAAAACTGAAGGAAAAGAAAAAGCGAGGAAAATAATATCGTACATATCCTGCCTCGGCACAACTAATTCGATCGTGTGGATATGACGGCATCTTTTGGTAAAACACCAGAGAACACCAGAGTTGTTCACCTGCCGTGAAGATCTGCAAAGTTGATGCTGGTCGCCTTGTGTGCGCACGAAGTGACGTTGACAATGCGGGAACGGAGCCTCGGCATCAGGAGGCAGGTGAGCAGACAGTGTCCCAGGTAATTTACGCTCATGTGCATCTCAAAGCCATCTTCTGTGTCCTGCTGGGGCACAAACATGACACCCGCTGAAATTAATGTGTAGCTCGGTCTTTTGTCCTTACCTACCGTTGCAGATGAGTACGTCAATATCAGCTCCGCAGTCAAGTATTCGTTGAGAAAAGTCCCGAACAGACGTCATTGACCTTAGGTCCAGGTGAAACCAAGTTACTGAAACAAGATTAGTGTCCAAGCTTCGCAACCGGTAAAAGAGCGGGTATTCACCTTTCGAGCTGGAGAACTCCGTCGAAAGCTCCGCGAATTTGTGCTGATCTGGGGTTGGCGAACCTGCAACGATACTGTGACTAGAGTAACATGCTCGTCTCATACTTGGAACACAGTGTTAAGGAGATGACAACTGTCAATCGAACTAAAGCAGGTTTTGTCACAGATCAGACAGCCTGACCGGTGAATGAGAGAAGGCACAGTTGAGTTCCATCTTCTGGTAAAACAAATAAGAAACAATTTGTCAAAAAAATGTGGCCCATTTATGTTAACTCCTCCCGTGGCATTAACATTGTACAAACTGATCAATCTGCTTCCATAAGTCCTTCTGGCACATGTGTGTGTAGGCAATAATAACCACTCTTATTACTAGCGTAATTATTTTTTGTGCACTACATTTGAGCAGCACGCCATAACCGTTTGCTTTCAAAACTTGCGTCAAAATTAACTGTTGGACATACAGTGTCGTTTTCTCATTGTCTCTGAATGATAGAAGGCTATCACACTGTAGTGATACTTACCGATGACGACATTTACTCCGAGGGCCAGTAGCTGCCTTGTGGTCTCGAACCCTATTCCGTGTATTCCACCTGTTATGACTGCCATTTTTCCAGAGGCCTGATAGTCTAAAGTGAACAGGGATATGAAAATGGGATATCACACTATCATGTCATGGTAACACGAGAGTATCGGCTGAAACACGGAAGAATGAGGTCAAGACCTTAGCCAGCCCTCGCATTTGTGGAGCTGAATATTTGGACTAGAGTTGGTCAATATCACTGGGAAAAATGTAAAATAGGATGTGGGATTTTTTACTCGACATCTAAGAGTGCTACTTCGTTCACCCAAGCAAGCCTCTAAAATACGTAAACCATTGTCTGTGGTGCAGACTACCAACAAAATTGTGGATATCTGCAAGAGTGTAGCTGTAAGCTTTGACATGGAGTGCTCGAGATAAGTCTTAAAAGGCCATCTGTGGTCACTCGGAATGAGGCACAGGCATCAAATGCACTTCCAGAACGCCTGTCATCTGCTAGTGCCGTGCAAGGAAAGAAAAGCCAAGAGCATGTCGAGAAGTGATGCGTGAAGGCAGACAAAAAATTGTCGTATGGAAACATGATCCTTTCCTCGATAAGCTGGCGTCTGGATGAATTTGTGCAACTGACTGCTGAATACCAATGACAGATAACGACGCAATTTGGCTAATATAAATGCATTAACATCAGAAGGCTCGTGTCAAAGGAAAAGAGAAACGAGAAGGAAGGGGACACTATCACAGGAGCAGCTTGAACGAAAACAACGAAGACCGCTGGAAACAACACGCGAGTTATGTTATCTTTAGACTCAGACTTTAGATTCTCACAGGCTGAGATGGATCCCGATGTGCCCATCCAAATCAAGGGCTTCTTCTCCTACAGCACTGGAGCCAAACGTCCTGGAAAACGAAAGGCCGGAGTTGCCATCTACGCTAAGGATGGCATCAGTGTTACACCTAGAGAGATTCGCAGCAATGCTCACGAATACAGCGAGTCCTGTGCCACAGGTCTCAACGTCCTTACTGTGTACCTCCAGCCAGGGATTACACACAGCCAAGAGGCAACCACTGTAAACCGCATGATGGACTGCGTTGTGCTTACTCGGGGGTCGTTATTGTAAAAGAATTCAACCAAGACGATGTGAAAGACTTCCAGTTCACCTTAGACGCGTATTCTCTGTGCTTTGTCTGTTCTGCCATCCCCAAAGGTTCCATCTCCACTGACCGAGGAACGTGTGTGGACCATGTCTATGAAACGCTGCCTCCGGGTCGCTATTTCGGGTAGCACAAGCCTTCAAAGAAGTTTAGGAAGAACCATTCGTGGTTCCCTCGAAAATGTGTCAGCATAACCCTTTCAAAATGCCTTACGGTAACTCCTTTAAGTTAAATGCTAACACGAACCCTGAAATGACGCATTTCCGAAGGATCGACCAATGGATGTTCCTAGACTTTTTTTCATTTTTTTTTTTCAGGTATGTAGGTATTATGGTTTAAATTGTCTGGCAGGCCTAAACCGCACCAAATGACACCAGCACAAGCGCACGTGCGAAGGCTAAACATAGAAGTAGCATGCAAGCGAGCTGGTATCTACCTGACGTTAGCAACATGTCCCTCAGCTTTGTGGCGGAACCGCGGAGAGGTGCAGTACCCCCTCTTAAAAAAACAAAAGCACTGGCTTAAAGGGACAGTTCACATCCATTCCAGTCGATTTCAAAACTATAGCAGTTATAGCAGCAAAGCTATGTATAGGAGCGCATGACAAGAGCAGACGCCAGATGTTGACAGTACGCCGGAATTCCTTCTCTGCAAAAACGAGCAGAACGTCACTCCCTAAAAACCAATTAGAACACAGCCTTGAGAAAAGGAATGCCACGAGCGCACCTTTGGCCATTCTCCTTCGAGCACCGCCCTCTCACTCCTCCGGTTATGGAGTGACGTCACGCCCCTGTAGCTACTGCAGCTGAGAAAGCAGCGCTGATCGTTAAAATTCGTTTATTTAATATCTAAGCACTTCTCCGACGAAATAATTAGCCAAGTGGCTGTCGGCTGTTTCCAGATGCGACCGTCCTTTTAAACATCAGGTTTCCCTTCTCCCTCCCCAGGCTACACAACTGGAAAAAGAAACCCTATCCCACCTGGTCTGGATCTACCCATGCCTGAGCCCGGAAAAAAAAGACAAAGCACAAAACAAGGCTCTTTTTCAGCCGTGTCTTCTTCCCCAAGCTCACGGGCATGTTGTTCCTGTTTGTATATGTATGTTTCTGTTGGCCTGTCTGTATCCTCGGTCTTCGTTGGCTTTGCGGTGTTTCTCCATTTACAATGACGATATCCAACCAGGCCCAATTAAACACACTCGTGATATAACAAAAAATCACATACCCTCCTGGCAAGAATCCTTCGTCGACCACGCTTTAGACCGCAAGTAGAGCTCTCTGAAAAGCTGACGAGCGGCAACTAAATGCAACTTGAAGAATTGCAGTGCAAATTGCACGTAAACATGCAGTACCCGGTACAACATGACACGGCCGTTTTTTCCTAACGGGATCCTTTTATTTGCGCGCACACGTGCTTCGAAAACGAAAAAGAAAGGCCATTTCTAAGCGAATACGGCCAATACGGCTGTGTCTGGACGAGCTGCACCGCTGCATGGACGAACCCGACCACGAACCCGACCCCGACGAACCCCTCACAACGTCACCAACGAGCGATACGCGATACCGGCGAATACAGCGGAAAAGAAGCATGCATTGTGTTTGCTCCCAGGTGTCGCTAGGGGACTGACTGTTTTTAATCGCCTTTTGGATGTTTGGATAGGTCGTGGTCTGGATACTATCGTTTTGGTAGACACGGAACAGTACTTGAGTACCACAGTACTTTATGCCCTACGATGGGCCATAAACTCATTATCTCGGGTAACTCTGTACGTCTTTCATCATTTTGCTCTCAAGTGACATCGAACCATGCGCGAACCTGCATGAACGCGTCTCGAAAAAAAAGTTCAGTTCCAAAAAAAGTTTGCCACATCGCACAGACGGCTGCCTGTGTGATCTTACGCAATATGGAATCAAAAACAGTAAGGTGTGTGTATAAATAAAATTCAGTAATATAGTGCAAAACTTTCCACATCAGTCGCGTTGATTCTTGGGGTAGCGTTACAATGCGTTGGGTTGGCGTATAGATTCTAGATGATAACGACGCGGATGCGCAGCCCTGGCCGCTGCTATGTTAGTTTGGGGGCATGTTTGGGGGAGATAATCAGTTTCAAGGTTACATGGGCGTCTTCCCCCCCCATTGTTTGAAGTCGAGATTTGACGACGCTTTGTACTCCTAATCACTTCAATGCGCTTTCACTGTTTCTGCATTCGTCTTGCAATCTTTTATTGGTACTTTCCCATGTTCCCATGCGACGTGCCAGCCCAAAAGCCGTCGCCATGTTTATTTGGGGGTAAAATACGACGTTCAACATTCCGCCGCTAGGGGCAATGCGAACATGGAAATGGTCAGTGAAAATTTGTCACGAAATCCCAAGGTGGGTGGTGGTAGGGGGGTCGATCGTCCTGGACATATTTCACAGGGAAGTTGGCAACATTTGTCACAAAATCCCCTCCTTGACATTCTATGCTGCAGCTATGGTGGCTAGAATATGTACCTGGTGTGACGTTCGCGGGCGCCGGCGCGAGCTATCCCCGGAAGAAACCGACAGATGGCGCTGCACGGAGTAGCGATGCCAGTTCGCAGCAGCTTCGCTGTACATGAAAACCAGGGTGGGGTTTGGAATAAAACGAGAACACGGACTATAATGCGTTTGTACATCCCATTTTAAATGGCATAGTCTGTTTCGTGAATTATGTACTCCCACTGACTGAAATTAAGCATATTAGGATATCACGTTAGTTTCATTGCTCACAGTTTCAAAGCGCGGGTGTTCCTTTTCTTTTCAGTTTGTCGTCAAGCTATATTAGATGGCATTTTAGGTCTTTAGCCACCAAAAATTCACTAGAAAGACATTGTCATACTACAGGTACTTTTATTCTGAAAACGCTTCCACTTCGTCAGGCAAACCCATAAAAAAAGCATCACAGCTGAGCAAGAATGCTAACGTATGTACATGAATCTCGGGAAGTGTACCTTCACAAACTAAAATCCATGAAGAGCAAATACAAGTGAACATTGCAAAGCACTGGGCACAAAGAAGATAGCTTATAAAAGGCGGCTTTGTTTAGATAACCTCAGCCTTGCCCTCTTTTCCTTCCGCGTTTGATTTACACCTTTTGCATAGAAGTGCAGCCTCGTTATGATATAGAACTTCGTTATTTTCTGAGTTAGCGACACTTGATGAATCTCGCATCCCACTGCTGGAATGTGCCCCCTTATACAATTGAGCACATCCAGTACACTCTCGGAGTTCAGCTCATGCAAACTAAAGACATTAGTGAAAGCCCCTTCAAGATACTCGATGAGTTTGTAAAACCTTTCCGTAACATATAAAAGGCCTCCACGGTCAATGGCTTGCGTAAAGCTGGAAGGATGGAGGGGGTCCCTTACAGGAGAATCCCTCAAACAAGAAGCGGAACATTCCGCACAGTTAAGAGTGGCAAGAGATTTCCTTGCTGTATACCCTGCAACATAATATATCAAGCGCGAGTCACTCTTCTGTTGAACACAGGACATGTGGTCAGAGTCCATCCTTTGTTGCACACAGTCCAAGTCTCCGGCATCCATGAGAGCATCCAGGTCTCCAGTTGATGAAGCTCCTTCTGCGGTGCTTAGAAGGGATGACACAATCCCCTCTGAAACTGCACATCCAACAGGAGATTTTGCCAAGTTATAAAAACTGAAACAGTTTGTTGCTACTAAAAACTGTGTTGGTGTTGGATGATCATTCGGTCCAAATGTCTGTCTGATTATGCCAAAAACACGTTCCAAACTGTCCTGGCTGAGTCTTGCGGTCATCAGATAGCGATAGCCATGAGATGATAAGTATTCCAGAAGGCTTGTAGTGCTCTTGAGGGTGACTCTCAGTCCTTCCGCAGTACTCTTGCTCAGGAACCCGCCACTTTTTGCATGTTGCTCCCAGACGTTCAAGAAGCTCAGGAACTCCTCTATGTAAGCTGCCTCCGAAGAGCGGAATCTAAGAAAACAAGAAAACAAAGAGGGTTATTAGTATATTCTTGCTCCTATGGCAGTGAAAGCAAGTTGACAATAATAATAAAGAAAAAGATCCTGAATGCCAAGCCTTCTTGGGACATCTCATTTGCAATGGGAATTTACCTCAGAGCATCACTACTGCACCTTGACGTCATGACCTTGATGAGTCTGTTAACGCGCTTGATAAAATTCTCTGTGGCTTCACAGCTGCCATACTGTTTTTCAATAGTTTGCCTGTACAGAGCAAGGCCCCGCAGCACCTCTTCGCTGAACAAGCGAAAAGCCAAGTTTACCCGCATCTTTTCAAATGCATTTGGGAATAGCACTGAGTGTGAAACATGAGGCATTGCCCTCAGTGTCAGAACGTTGGAATCGGCCTTCCAGGCAGCCTGGATGTGCTCTTTAATTACCTGTGTGCAAGACCCAAGCGCCCAAAACAGAGAATGAAAACAATGCTTCACTCCATATGGCGACAAAGTAATAATGGTCGGGAGAACCCTAAGCTTTTGTGGAGACAGAAAAGAGCATACCCTTCCATGTGGTGTATCAAAACCACACTTGAGCAGCATGTTTCGCAGACACTTGAGCAGGTGTGGGAAATCCGACACAAAATAAAGGAACCTGTTCAAGTCGACGGGGTGAGGAGCGCAGCACTTGATGTCGCTGGATGTAGCCTGCGAGGAATTAACACCAGGTTAATTTCAGAGCCGCGCTAGAGTATCACGCAAACGTACCTTAATGCCGAATCGTTTCCACATGCTCCGATTCCAGGCTGCCCCGTCACAACAGAGATAGTCAACCTTCAGGCCTGCCTGCTCACACTGTAGGATAGCATCAATAATGATCTTCGATAGGATATTTTCCTTCACATTTCCTGATGATGCAAAGACTCCTGTAATAATGATTAGAAAGGGGGTGTGATCCCTTTTGGCTCAAATGTGTAAAACCATTATCAGGTGTCATCACTCACCGACTATCTGTGTCCACTTCCCTGAAAATGGTTGGAAAAGCAGTACTAAACCGTGGTCAGCTGGAACAGCTTTGTCCTTTTCAGTTGTGAACTGACCCAGGTCAACAAAACCATCCAGTTTTCCTGATGACGTCACAGTGATGTTCTCGGACAGCTTCATTTCATCCAAAACGATCCCACCATGGCATTCAAATTCCTGCATTGTGGCAGTCTTTTTTGCAAGGGCAGAGAATAAGTTTGGGTTGAACCCAAATCCACTTTTATAGTTTTTCAAGTAGCTACGCAGTGTTGTGGGGCTAGGAAGGCACAGGATTTTATGTCGTCGAAGGTGCTCGTATAATCTAGGACTCTTCATCCTGGAGCAAAAAATGAGAAATGAAAATGAAGATCGCTAATTCTTCTACTCCTGACGCTATTACAAAACATGGAAACGATGTGGTTGTTACCTCATGATAATACATTCAAGAACCCAGTCCTTTGTGTATGGCATCCCTTTGTTGGACTTCCGCTGAGCTGACTGAAAGCAGTGTTTGACTGCCAGTTGCTGCTTGGGAGGTAGGTCTTTAATCTGAAAAGAATTATGTGGGCTATGCTTACATGCTCTTTTTGCATGTCTAACTGCTTTGCACAATGTTACACAACACAATATTCACAGAGCTTTCAAGTGCACATTGCTTTCATGTTACTATTCATGCGAATGCTTTACCTTGCTCTCAAGCACCGAAACCTCAGTTGCAGCTGTGTTTGCATGCAGAACGGATATATCCTCTTTCAGCTGGCGTACTTTCTTGTCCCTACGCATAAGGCGCTGCCTCATCATCTTAAGAGTGACGCCTTCACGTGCAACTTTTCCTCTTGCTTTGCACCTTTGTGTGAACAGCAACTTTCTTGCATACTTGCAATGAAGACACGCACTTCCTGTAAGCAATAGCAACGTGTAATTTAACGTGCCTTACACGTGGCAGAGGAACAACTCAGTGGCAGGTGAATCTTACCTTTTTCTCCAACAATCCGACTGCATTTCTTGCTGATTGCTTGACCGTCTCTGACACTCACAATGGTTGAGTTGTTGACATTGACAGGGACAAACTCATCTACTGCACCGCATCCAATGCAAAGCGTTAGTTCATCTGTCGTGTTGAGAAGACTCTGCAGCTCTTCTATGGTCTGTATGTCACAATTGTCATGAAGCTTCCCTTTCATATACCTCGCGCACTGTATAGTCTTCTCAGGAGAGCTTGTTTTGATGATCAGGAGCTTCTCGGTTAGAAGATCGTTACCTGCTTTGTTCAACACGGAGGTGGAGAGCACAGTGGTTTCGCCAAAATTGTGTCGCATCCATACACCAGATGGAAGTTTTAATGCAGCTACGTCAACGTTCACTGACGTTCGGTTACTTGTTTCGTCAGGCACATCCGTTTCATCGTAGTTCTCTCTGTTCAAAAGCACTGAGGGCACAGCGGCGACGTCAACAGTGTTATCGGTGCGTTGCCTTTTGCAGGGCTGTTGTTTATCACAGCCCTCTGAGTTGCGTTCCTTACGCTTTTGTGGAAGCTTCTTAGAGAGGTAGAATGGACAATTTGGAAAAATCGTTGGCACGGCATCTGGTTTGAGCCGGAGACGTTCCCTCCCCATTTGCACAACTTCTCCGTTTATCACAACACGTCCTGCGTAATGCCTATCGATGAAACGCTCGTCAAAGTGTAGTTCACATACCACAGAATTGGCCTCCAGTTCCTTGTCTTTGCGAGGTATATTTCTCTGCCATTGGACAAATAGCCCACTGTCTTTTGGCACCGAAAACAACGCACGCTTTTCCTTTGCAGATCGGTATCCACTTGTGCAACCAGTCACAAAACAGTGCCTTGCTCGGTATTTCTTACTTGCTTCGTTCATGTCGAGCACCGTCTGCCCGCCTTAGGCGTCGAATGCACCGTCCTCGTCTTGCACAAGCACGAGTACGGCAAAGAGAAGCTAAAACAGTCGAGAAACCTGTCACGACAACAACGTATACAAATAGCAGCGTCGCTTTATCTTAGCATCGCTATGACTGTCAGCGCACCAAGCGGTCGTCTTCCAAGCGAGGCTCGCATGCTGTAATGGGAAATGGCGGTCGCTCTTCACACCAGGTACATATTCTAGCCACCATACTGCAGCTCCATTTTGGTGTCATGGCAGCGCCACATATAAAACAGCAACCAATTAAAAAAAACATACTCATGTTTGATTGACAGGTTAAGCCTCCTCTCAATGTCATTCACATTCGATTTCAGCCACCACGTGCATCTCAGAGTAACAAGTTTGTTTTTCAGCTAAACTAAAATAATGAAGGATGAAGCGCCACAAAAACATTCCTAATTTATTTCGAGTTCTACTATATTTTGTCTTGACGAAGCAACCGTCGCTATTAGCGGTGTACAACATGGAGGAGGATTCCTCCGAACCTACCCAGTCCACAGTTTATTAGAACAAAAAATACTTTATTGAGTCGTGTGGTTGTACAAGAAGTTTCAACAGAGAAAAGAGATGAATTGAGGTCACACAAAGACAGCGCTCACATTCCAATGATTTGTGTGTCATGAGCAGAAATGAGCCGTAACTGGTGATGACATACTAGCATGTACTTTGTTCAAGACTCCCGATTGTCCGAGAGGTGCGAGCTCCACTGCCAGAGTATATAAAAAAATACAAAGATCGTTAACTGTCACTCATTACACAACTCTTCACTATACGAAACACTTCTAGGTATCGCACCAGATAGGAAAAAAAAAACATGCCAAGTATGAACAACGTCAGATCTGTGCAAAAGTGTTTAAAAGCAACAAGTTTAGTCAACGGGACCTTGGGCTGCGTCGTTTAAGTACTGTCGGCGCCTCAAAGACAAAAACATGGACCAGTACGGTCGAGACTGCAGCACAAACAATGCCGAAGGACCACTTGAGCATTATCGTTCCCCCATTTTTTTTCTAGTGGCTCCACCTGTGAGTAGCATATGTAATGACTAGGCACAAACAAGTCTGGTGCGGTAATGAAAGGCGGTGTCGCGGAAGAAACGGACAACACCAACAAACACTCCGGTGGTTGATATGAGCACGGATACACGGAAACACGAACAAAACCACCAACAGTATAGGTAGACCAAAAAATGCAGTTGTGTGTTTTTGTACTACAAGTTCCTCCCATAACAAAGCGTGGAAGCCCCAGCACCTCCGCTATCATCAAACAAAGAGAAATCTTTGGGTCTTGCATAGTGTCCCGGTTTGATGCGCTATCGTTGACGATATGTCCGAGTGCAAACCAAAGAGTTAGAGCTCTCTCTCTAGAAGCACGAGAGACCATGTATTTTCCCAAACAACAAAAATGTCTTTTATTTTCCACACTTGTCAGAGCTGCCTCCACAAACAAAGGGTCAAAACAATACAAAAAATTCCCATTCACTTTCATAAATACCACAACAGAGACCCCCAGAGACAAATTATAAAACCCAAAGGAACAATGCTAAAACATCTAACCGTTCTTCTTGTAAACAAAGAAAAATTATTTAAAACCTCTAAAAACACAACTCAAAACCATAAATAAGGGGAGGGAGTGGGGGAGTATATAATGGAGAGGCGGGACCGCGCCAGCGGGGTCGCCAGCTCGGACGACAAAAACGGTATTGACTAGCTGTATACAAAGTCTACTTAAAAATACCTTAAAAACACCTCAGAAAAAGAAACTTAACAGTGACACACATACAAAAGGGGTATCGAGGGGTCGCCACCTCGGAAAAGCTCCATCCAGTGGGTACACGGCCAAACCATCCATGATGAGTTTTCATTTTTTGTTTTTATGTATATATAAATACCAAGCAGTAAAAACACTTTCTGCCAACAAACATCTGGCATCACAACTGCATACATACACACGCACACAGACTCTTTAAAAAAGGAGCAACGCCACTCTTTCTCTTTTTTTTTTTTCAATAAAAAGAAGACAACTTGGGCCCGGGCACGGAAAAATTGGACCCTTTCTCTCTTTGGCATTGAAAAACTCCCGAGTGGTGACAAAAACCTGTGACTAGGACCACAGAATGAGAGGGAGGGACACGCCCCTTCGCAAAGTCTGACAGGATTGGTCAGGTCCAGGCCGATACCCGGACAGCCGAAAACGTGGACTTGTGGACGATTTTGCGCTAACATTTACGCGCGACAGGAACAAAGCTTTATCATCCTCAAGATATTCAGCCTCTTTCCTGGGGGGGGTGAACAGACCTTGAACAGCTTAGTCATTGGTCAAAAACAGCACAGCCAATGCCAGCGCTCCCCAAGACGCTCGGATCCAGACAAGTTGAGTGTTTATAAGCCAGTTAATGAGCCACGATTGGTTCTAAGAGTTCCATTTGTAAGACTCCTACAGAATCCTGCGCTTTTTGCGAAGAAGCGATCCTCCCTACAGGCAGCTGCACAACACAAACCATATTATATCGTCTGGCTCCGGAAACAACGAGCCACAGGCGTAATAATGTGTATAAATAGGTATATTAAAAAACCAGCAACATGGGCAGGTGAATAACTTAAGTAGACCAAGTAAAAAAAAAAAAAAAAGAACTGGGAGGAGATCAGAGTGGCGGACCAGGCGGCAGCTGCACGTAGCGGTAGACGTAGAGGCGATAGTCCTTGCTGGCAAGCACAACGGAACCGTCGTCCATGAGTGCCACGTCAAAACACTGGGCATGCTTCACCTTGGACTCGAGGGCGTTCACCAGTTGGCCCTCCTGGGTGAAGACTGTGACGTTGAAGTTGTTGTGGTTGTCCGCCACCAGGATCTCCCCGCTCTGGTTCATGCACACGCCAATGGGGTAATTGGTGAGCCCCTCGCCCCCGATCTGTCGCAGGAAAAGCCCCTCGTAGTTGAACACTTTGACACAGTGTGCACGGTTGTCAGAGATGAAGATCTCCTGCCGGTCATTGACCACCACTCCGTTGGGGAACTCGAGGTGTTTGGAGCAGCCAAACTTGTGGAGGACGTTGCCCGCCTGGTCGAAGATTATCACGCGCATCACCTTGCACTCCACCACCACCACGCGACCCTTTGGGTCCACGGCGACACCACGTGGGTGCTGCAGGATCACTGCTCCAAACTTGCGCACAAACTGACCGTACTGGTTGTAGATCTGGATCTGGTGGGTGGGCGAGCGCTCCGTCACCACTATGTCGCCGGAGCTGCGCACGACGGCGACCCTGTTGGGGTAGAGGAGCTGGCCGTCCCGCTTCCCACACTCACCAAACTGGAATTTGAAGCGACCCTCCCGGTCAAAGATCTGGATGCGGTGATTGTTGGTGTCCGCAACCACGATGTCGTTTTGGGCGTTCACCGCCACTCCCGAGGGCTCGGTGAACTGACCTTCCATGACCCCAAACTCGCCAAATTTACAGTGATAGATCATCTTCTGGCGCTTGATCTGGGACTTGAGGGGGTACGGAAGAGGCGTCGTCACCGTTGGGCTGCTTCCGTACCGGCACGCGAGCTCGGTCAGGGTGTCCCCAGTGTCACTGCCATTCTGAAAGACGTCTCCTCCTCCGCTGGACCACTTCTCATATCCAGGTGGATCAGCAGCTGCTGGAGTGGCAGTGGTAAAAGGACCGAGGCTGTGGGCGGAGCCCAAACGCTTAGAGAGGGCACTTGACTCAAATGGATGGTGTCCGTTCTGGTGGACGATGCCGTTGGGGCGGGCAATGGGAGCCGGTCTCGGAACCGTGTCTGACGCCCCCTGGCGGATGTAGCCAAACGTATTGCGTACCCCAACCTGTAAAGAACCGGTTGTGTTTGGAGGGGTCGTGTATTAGGTGCAAAGCAAAACGGCAACTGGTGTAATGAAAGGCTACCTACCTGAATAGCTTGATAGTTTGAAACAAACTCGAGATCCATGTTGTGTAGGCTGGACTCTGGGCGAAATGTAAGGAATGCTTGGAGCTTGGCATCCAGTAGCTGCTTAAAGACGAGGGCCTCTGTACTGGTTGAGTAACGCGTCAGACGCTCCATGAAAGTGCACGCCTGCTGTAGCCGATCAATTGTCTCTTGCACCTTCTGTCCTAGCAGCCCCAATGACACCATCTTGGCATTGTAGACGTTCTCAAGCTCACGCAACGTCTCCTGTCGCCGTTCCTCTAACATAGATCGGTAGAACTGGAAAGTGTCTGCCACTTCTCCCTGCGCGCGATGGTAGTGTGCCTGCAGTCTTCCGGACACCTGCTCTAGCGTCTGCAGGGCGGCCCGCAGGTCATGGGAGCGGACGCGTCCCTCCTCCAGAAGTCGACCCAGTGCTTCCGCTTGCCTGGGAGCCGCGTCTCCCAGTGCCTCCAGCTCGTGGAGGGCTTTCGGATGGTCGAGCAATGTGCACTCCTTGCAGGCGGGTACGCTGCACGATCGACAGAAGTAGCGCAGGGCCTCGCCCCTGTGGCGGGGACATGCCACGGGCTTGTCCCGTATTCCCCCCCCATCACGGTTCTGTAGTTCTCCCAGAGTGAGCACACGGTGGCCCTCGAAACAGTGCATGAACTGGTGGGCCATCACACAGTTGGGGCAGAGGAAGTTTGCACAATCGAAGCAGCGTGCCACTGCGCTTGACTCCTTGCTCTTGCAACCTGTACAGCTGAGAGATGCACCTTCCAAGGCAGCAGCCTCCAGGACATTGGCCACTGCGTAGTCCGAGGGAAGACCCGCAGCGCCCTGTGCACCCAGGGGTGTGTCTTGGCCACACTGCACACAGCGCACTTTGTCTGCATTCTCCTGCTCCTTCTCTAGGCAAGGTTGGCAGAATGTGTGGAGACAGTGAAGAACCTGAGACACATGGACGACATTAGCAAGTAGGCATCACCACCACACTCCTTGTCTTGCAGGCCATGACCCTTAGAACAATCAGGGGCGTGGTCAACATCTGCTCAAATTCGTAACAGCTCAGGCCTTTCAAGTCCTATACAGTACTCTACCATCAGACAGAGAAATGTCCAAAGATCAAAGTGCCAAAGTGTGGGTGTGAAATTGAGTCACACGAGTCAGAGGACAGTCAATGTGTGTCAACTAGGGTTCCCGGTGTTTACATTCTCTAAGGTACCAAGAGACCCCGTTATTTCACTATGCCAGTTCAATCTTGTACTACTGTAATTTGGTTTGACATTCATGTTGGCCGCGTTTCGGCAGCTCTCAAAAATTATAAACGCCGAAAACCCTAGTGTCAACATAACTGCTTATGGACCCTCATATGACCTTGCTTGTTTACTCATCACAAATAGATGACTACATACATTTTGCACATCTCATGTGCCCTTCGAGAACCAGGATGCAGTGATGGGCAAAGTACCTCAAGTAAGGTACAGTAAACCCTCAATTTATGAACGGCGTCATGAGGAACCAAACCTTTTCCGCGTATTTACCCCTCGGGTTTATGAACCCGCGATATCCCAACCCTAAACGAATTTTCGGGGAACGCACCACAAAAACGCGCGTCCGGACCTCAATTTATGAACCGGGTTTTTGACGGGGAATACTGGGATCGCGTCAATAACGCCGAACAAAGAATGAAGGTCAAGCAGCTGTGCAGTGTCCCACAAGAATTACAGGAGGTGACTCATCTGTTTTGCGAGTGGAAAAATTTGTACTTCCCGGATGACCTGTGGCGGCTGAGCGGCCGTCAGTTTCAATCATGTATAGAACGTGGAAACACTTTATGGCTCCAACAGAAACTCTCTGGCTCTGGCAAGAGAGGCTCTATGGAGAAGAGAGAAAGCGATCAGCTCTAACAGCTGGTGACAAACAGGATATTTGCCATTGGAAACAGTCTCACCCCTCGGCTAACATGAATACCGTCCTAGATTAGATTCACCGAGAATGTGGAAATAAACGTAATCTATTGCGCTTCCTGTTGCGTTTCAGCCCATTTTTCTTCGGCGCACCTTGCACCTCAATTTACTTATTATTTTTCGAGAAACGAAGGGTGTTCATAAATCGAGGGTTCACTGTACTTTCAAAATATGTACTTGAAAAAGTAAATGCGGTAAAAAATCTTGCCGGCGCTAAATACTTGAAGTATAAAGTACAGTCGACACGCGTTCATATGACACTCGTTAGTAAGACATCATCGACACTTTTCTGGGGCACCGTTTGTTCCCAATGGAGGTCCTGTATAAAGGCCCCTCGATAATCCGACCATGATGAACAAACCGGGGAACGAACTGGGGAGAACACGTGTATTCTTCCCCTATTATTGTGACCGTCCACCACAGACATCCTCCTGACCCAAAAGTCCAGCGGCCCTGGGAAAGTGCACGCACAGTGAACGCTAAAGTCACGACCCCCGCTACTACCGATTCATCCTCCTCACCCACAACTCCAGTGGTCCAGGGATCACATATGCACAGTATGTATTTGCCATCACCCGTGCAATGGAGTCCGCGGAAAAGCTACCGTATGGAGTTTTTCTATGCAGACTGATTTCACTGACGATGCAACTGATTTCTTTCGTCTATAAATTGTAAACAAATTGTAAGGTTGTAAAGAATAAATTGTCGGTAAAATAAAATAAATACGTAAATAAATTTTTAAAAAACTAAAATACTGTGCCTGCAATATCTGCGTCTTCAATAAATGAGACAGACTTCCCTCATGAAGGGCTTACCTGGATCCGTGTTGCTCGTTAATATGACAATTCGTTTTATGACCAAAATCCCCGGGAACGGCCTCGGTCATATTTATGAGGGTTCATTGTAGTGAGAAATGTACCCGAACTGCTTATTACAAATACAACACAGTTTTCAAGTGGCACCTTTTACCTCTTCACGGAGACTAGTATGCACATAAATACGTTCAAATCACGACCTACTAGATTATAACGACCATGTCACAATCAGCAAACCCTATGAGGTGCCTGTCCGCACGATCCGCCAGGGGCGCAACTGACGCGCCCTGGCAGACTGGCGCACGATTGGACGACGGAAATAGCTCCTATGAAAACGCGTAGAATGATGATAATAATCAACCTCAGAATTAAACATCTGTGGAAGTCCACAGCTTGTACAGAAATACTAAGGTAAGCTGAAGTGCAAAGTATTGTAGAAGTTGAGGAAGCAATAACAAGGACGATCAGAAGCGCCACCGCTGCCTTCCAGAAATGCGGCGCATGGGAGGGGTGCGCCTAATGTGGTCGTTATAATCTAGTAGGTCGTGGTTCAAATACAACCTCTCAGGCAATCCACACAGAGAGCAAACAAACGTGGAAGATGACGCTTAGGCGTGCTAATTTATCGGCTCCGGTTGGATTGGGAATTGGCTAAGATGCACAGTGCTGCGAAGAGCACCGTTAACACTGTGGTGGAGGGTCGAATGTGGTGCCAACTGTCCTGCAGTGAGCTAGCAAGGCTTACAGAAGGACACCTCAACCGAAAGTACAGCAAAATGTAAAAGTAAAGTATTATTTGGCAGAGTTACTTAAGTAAAGTAAAAGCACCCCAAAAAAGTACTTGAAGTACTGCCCATCACTGCCTGTATGTTGCACCCCAACTAGAACATGATGTAAGACAAGTATTTTCCGTCTGCACAGCATTTCAGATGGTGCAAGATACAAAACCAATACTCAGACACTCGTTGTAATAACTTTTAAATTTAAGATTCAGCTCAAGACGCTGCCAGTGAGGAACACAAAGAGGAACAAATTGGTGGTTTCCAGTACCTTGGGTATGGTGAAAGTATCGTGGCAAATTGGGCACTGAGTACTGACGTTCGTCGTCGATGCATTGCTTGGCGGCGATGCCGAGTCGGCCGAGGGGCTGCCACCGCTGTCAGCCAACGAGCTGGGTGCGGTAAACGCATCTGCAGCTGCAGAAGACGCCGGTGATCCCATTCCGGACGCCGCCGTACTGCTCGTGGTCGGGCTACTGCCCAGGGACAGCTGCACCTACACGCCGAAAAAAGTCAAAACAAATACCCTAGCGTCTTCGTGTGTCAACGTACAAACTTGTCAAGTACGAAAAACTGTGCGGCCGGTCCAGCAGCAGCTCTGCGAAACATTGAAAAACTTTTGGCGTCCGGCGCACGAAAGCAGCAAGATCAACCGCTGCCGTTGGGCCACTGTTTGAACGGCCGCTCTTTGGCCGGTGCTCGAGCGCGCCTCTTCTTCTAGCGCGCGCCACATCTCGGACATCAAAACAACGCCGTCCCCTTTGCGCTGTTACACTCACGTTGAAATTCCTACGCAAAATCTGAAAAGCCGCAAACCCCCGAAACAAGGGGACAGCACACTGGCACTTACGACGCGTCCACGAAGCATACGACACAATCGCGCTACCCGGATGTGATGCGGCACGCCGTTCAGTCCAAAATCGTCTGCACCCGTATTTTGGCCATATGAAAGAGTTTCGTCACAGTTTCGATATGCTAACCCCACAGCTTCATAGACAAAGCTACATTTTACAAAGATTATGACGAGTTCTGTCGTGCTTGACGTGACACTACGGTGGCCTCAGCTTTTTAGAAGCAAAATAAAATTTCAACTAAAAAAAAAAACGAAAAACTTCACTGTGCAGCCGAAACTTCTGTGATGACCTAGAGGTGCATCTCGGGATACCTCCGTCGAATTTCCCAAATTTTGGCACTGCCTGTCGGCAAGGCACAAAAAAGGCTTTGCATTTCTCAGTCCATAATAAACAAGCCTCAACATGGGCGAACACGAAGAATACGCGATGCCCAGGCTTGTTTGCACTGCTTGGAGTTTGTCCACCAGCTGGCCTGCATTGTATCTATCATTTCTAAGTGTACAACAACAAGAACAACTTTATTTCAAGTTGTTGTTTAAGTGTACGTGCATATTTATAATTATTAGAGAAATACATAAGAGCACAGTCCTTTATCTGATTTTGTACTCCAGAAGCGTTCTGGCTGTTTTCTTTAATCGACACCCTTGCTGGCGTCCTGTTCCTGGAAACACTCACAGACAGGCTAGGGAAAGCGACTAGGGAGCGCTTTGTTGTGGTGCATGCCCAAGTTCAAGGGCAGAGTCGTCTGTGTGCGGTGAACGCTCGGCAGACGCCAACGATCGATGCGTGCCGACGACCTCTTGGCAGACCTCCTTTTCCGGTTCGGGGTCAGACGGCCGGTTTTCTTGCAAGCAGATATTTCGCCCACCATTATGCCTTTTGTTCGCCAGCCTGCTACTTTGGATACAGATCATAACCACGTCGGCCGAAGTGAAATCACGAATCGAGAGCTGCATATGGTAACTCGTTTACTTTTAAAACCCCGACAAGATGACACAACATGTCCCAAACAAACAGGCGTTCCGGCCAGACTGTCTCGGTTTAACAGCCGCTGTAGCAGCCAGTAGGAACAAAGCATGGGCGCGGGTTGACACATGATGCTCCTCCAAACGAGATAGTTTGGTCAAAATCTTGACCTATCAGCGCGCGTGACAGACGACAGAAAGGATCGACGGGCCCGACCTGCTTTAAACAGAAAGGGGGCTTACCATGAGTTCGGATTCCGCGATCATCCCGTTCTCGGGCGATCCGTCGCACAAAACGCACATGCGGCCTGTTTTCAGTGCGTGGGCCAGCTACCGAGGAACTGCCTCGCACCACTGTTTCCAAGACACGCATAAAATGTCCGTACAAACAAAACAGCCAACAACGCAGACAGACACAACTGTGCGCCGGTAACTCGCGGAGGCCGAGAAAGGGACGCGTCCGTCACGTGACTGGAAATGACGTCATCGCCTAGGGAAAGTCCTGGGGACGCGCGCTCCCCGGCGGGCACTGGAAAAGGTGGCAGACTTACAATTTCTCGAACTTCGAGCAGGGCTTCCATCCTTGAGATTATGTCCTCCTGGTCACGTCACATAGATACCTGGTAAAAAAAAATTCACGTAGAAAAATTACCGTCGACGTTTGTTGACGCTGGTTTGTTCGTGCAAGTTGTTTCTCAACCCCTCGCAACACTAAATTGAAATTTTGTTTGTGTTTGTCTGTTATTGTCCCTACCTCGTCTCGGGTTTTCAAGTCATGAAATTTTGTAGTCGAGGCGCGCAATTCGTTTACTCATACAGGAATATCTGCCTCTTTCTCTGGACAAACAACTTTTCAATCTGAAGGGGTGGTTACTGCCATCTGCTGCATTCGTTACTCGCAGATTTCAACGGACGGCTGCTCTTGACGAAGGTTGTGATAATCGAATAAAACAGCTCTGTCGCGATATTTGGCATTTGAAGGCCCAGCTGTCATTAACAGAGGGACGAGAAAGAGGAGGAGGCATCGTTGCAGACGACAAGGCTGTTACTTCGGTTACTTCCGCGGGGACGTCTGCAGTATTCAAATCGAAAGTAAGACATGCTTGCCCAGTCGTAAACGTGTTGAACGTGCGAATGTTCATGTCTAGTGTATTGGTCTACACAGTGAGTGTCGCGAATACCACCCCCCTAACGCATGGCCCATACGAATGACCATATGATCTTTTTTATTTATACACCCCAATCACTCGGGGTCTGGTGGGGGAGCTACAAAAGGAGACCACCTGGCTTTGGCCGTTGGACCGTTATGTTGCAGCTGCAAACCCTCTTCCTTTGTGATCACGATCATAGGAAGGGTCACGTTCGAGAACGCAGGTCAAATATCGCCAGTTATTCAGTATTTTCTGCTCCAGGAATAATGTGTTTTTCTCGCCACGAAATATTAGTCGTATTCGTTTTTGGTCTAAACGGGGAACGGTAACGGGCGTATGTTCGTTACCGTTTCTATTCACGTCACCGCAGTACTTTCGTTGCAGTTTTCCCCATTTCTGGTACCTGCCTGTCCCTTTACTGTTTCCGATAATGACTGTCAGCATCCCCGTTTTACCCGCGTTGCTCCGGGGTCACGCGGCACGAGTCGTTTCGCTTCCCGTAGATCCGTAAATTTATGAGGATTTAGAAAATTGTATACGAAACATGCGTTCATCCCGCAGAGCGCTCACCTGAAATTCCGAGTCCAGTGACTCAAAATGGGCTTAACAACGCATATGTCGTTATCGATAGCAAACGGTATTGCCATGAGATAAACTGATGTTCTGAGGCTGGAACAACATAGAAGGGACAGATACAAACAAAGCCTCAAATTGCCTAAGAAATCAACGATGAAAGATGAAAGTCACTGAAAAGGTGAGCCAGCTGTAGGGATCGAACCCACATCTTCAATCGAACCCACAATCGAACCCACCGCGGCAATCCAGAAGATGTGGGTTCGATCCCTACAGCTGGCTAACCTTTTCAGTGACTTTCATCTTTCATCGTCGATATTGCCATGCCGCGGTGAAACGAAAAATGGGTTGCGCGCATCCCTCGTGCCGTGTGTATCATGAAGAGTTATGCAAACTGGAACCAACGACGATGCATCCTGAAGGCCCCGTATTGCTCTCGTTTACTATTCAGGGCATATGTTACAGGGGATTGAGTCACAAGGAAAAAAATCACTCATCAAGGAACAGCAATAGCCATTACCCCAATTCAATACCAGTCCATCATTTTCGTTTATCTTTCCGGAAATGGAAGAACATGGTATGTGTTACCGTTATCATACACTGCTTCACTGATTCAGGCATCATCTAATATGCTTTCTCGTATTGCTTTTAAAGAACAAATTTTGTCGACATTATTTGATGGCGTTATAAACGGCCAGGATAAATGGTACAAATATGAAATGCACGGGGCTTATTTAGAGCGGGAAGAATGTTCTTCAGGAAGACCACTGTAAAGTCCTAGTTCCATTTCCATGATTTCCGAGTGCACCGATAGGGCATCTAGATAAAGCTTGCACACAGATTGGGAGAAATGAGCCGCTATCAGTAAATAAGTCCAGGATGGTTGTGGCAAGTACACCCTAAATGAACCCCAAAATAGATAGTGTTTCACAGAAGATAGGCTTCATGTCAAAGCTGTCTACATCATTTAAATCTGAATAAAAGCGCACCCCTTCTGGTTATTGTATTCAACTTTAGAAACCATTAGATGTTGGAAAACTATCTCTATGAAAGCTTTCTCTAGTTTTGTCTTTTTTTTTTCAGCCCATATCCCTAACTTCCCTCCCCACCTGAGTACACGAGCCTTTATTTTCTGTACCTGGCAGCCCTTTGGATTTTTGTTCACTAATTTTACCACAGGGAACTGCTTCAACGCTACATTGCATATGTGCACATGTCAATGTATGTGACAGAATAACCCCTCTGCTAAGAGCAATATGGTATTCCATATGTCACGTATATCTAAACACATTACAGGCTTTCTGCGCAAGTTATGCGATAGCTTTCTTCAAGAATAGTGTGTCGCGGATACTTCGGTGTACATCTGCCTGTCATCACCCGTGAAAGGTAGTGTCTTGGACAGGAAGAAGCTGCTGGAAGACACTAGAAACTCCTTGATGCAAACAGGGTGGAAAAAAAATAAAAAGCCTCAAATCAATCGGTACTAATGGCACGTGCACAATTCTGTGCCTAACTCTAATGTGTATGCCAGGAGTATCACTAAGGGTACGTTTAGTTGCATGAATTTTGTTTGCTGAGGGCAACTTTTCTTTAAGTAAGGAAAATCTATTAACGGAAAAAGTAAGGCCGGTTGGTAGAACTCCATTTCTTAGCGACAATAAATAGGGACACTCGGTTAGAACAGAATAGGAAAGACGAGGTCGCAAAGGTCGCTAGGTCCTATTCTGTTCTAACCGAGTGTCCCTATTTATTGTCGCTAAGAAATGAAAATCTATTACTTCATGTAAACATATTCATCGACACAGTCACTATATTTGTTTGCTACAAAACACGTTCATACCATATCTGCCATTCATGCACAGAGAAACACGAGCCATTACCTACATGTGCCATAAGAGAAACAAGTTCATCACATATCTGGTGTCATCCTGCACTGCACTGTGTGTAGTTTTATTATGCATACAAAATATCGTAATGCTCCAGTTCATCAAACTTCAGACGGACCTGCAATGTCTCCTACATTTAATGCGAATATGAGTGCTCAATTTTATGCCCTCCAACATCTGCTCAGCACAAAATAGCTTCAGCTGTACTGTATATGGAACTGTTTTGGTTCTTCGAAAATTGCCTTTGTTCCTTGTAATGACGGAACATGCAACTGTTTTAAGATAAAAAAATTTTAAATATCTTCCAATTTCCGATACTGGCGTGTATGTGACACGATGTCGGAAACCCTTTATCAAAATGTAAATCCCAAGCGGGTATATGCTTCTGAACCGTTTTCTCATAATCCAGCTGTCAAGAAACTTGCGATAGGACAGCTATAAGTCTGGCAGACGGTAACAACACAGGGAAAAGCAGCAAGCAACCGCTTTTGAAACAACGCTAACGCCAGAAACGTTACGGAGCATCGCTCTTTGTGTTATTGTGCGGGATATTCACCTTTGCGGCTGCTTCGGCCAGGATGACGTCACCATAGATTTCCCGCGTTCGAATCACACGAACATACAACAGAAACAATTTGAAACAAATGGCACGTGCGACGGCAGACGAGATTGACTCACTTGTCACTTTGACTGTTTTATCACGACGAGTGTTCCACGGGGACGCGTTGTGGAATCAGACTCCATATCGCCAAGTCGTCTCGTCGTGGGAACGGAATAAAGCTCGATTTCAAAGCAGACAACATATCTGTCAATACCGCGGACGATTTCAATAACATTACGCCATATTGAGAGGCGACGCACTGACAAAGGGCGTGCACGCCAACTGCAAGCTCGCACTCCGTCGGCCTTCGAAAGGTCGAAAGCTCGTGACAATAACCTCAGATAACAGCAGCCTTTCCAACAGGCTTCCAGCGATGCAGTGAAAGATGTACTCACCTGGTTAGGCGCCAACGAGACTTTGGTTACTGCATCTCGAGCCTACATGTGCGCTGCTACCTACCCGCCATTTTTGAGATGACAGTCTACAGGCAAAACAAGCAGAGCCGGCAGAGCACAGAGCCACCGGTTCGAGTAGAGGGCGCTGGCGCGGCTGACGGTACGCGGAGAGTTCAGAGACCGGTTCGTCTGTTCGTTGGCAGAGAGATATCCTTCTTTTCCTTCTTGTCACTTTTTATTCGCCTGCGGAAAGGGGCATGATTCTCACGTTTGCCGTTTTCGAAAGCGGAAATATCCCAGAACATGAATGAGAAGTCTGACCGTCCGCGGGGTATGCGAGGGTATGCGAGACATGGCAATGTACGAAATGTATGCAACTTGCCTTTAATGGGGACTTATACCCGTTATGTAAAATACACACGGTGAGAACATGTTTACGCGTGTTTGGGAGTGCCCATACATATTCTGAACAAGTCGATATATGTAAACAGCCATACACCCCACCACGACACACGCATTCATCCGACTTGACCAACGTCCGGCTACGGCTATTACCCATCTCACGCAGCGGAACAGATAGAATTGACGCTGAACACGTCCTAATTAGCTGGTACGTGTTCAGGAGCCCCTGTCCGTATAGGCACTCCTTTTTCCTTTCTCTTTAATGGCATAACTCTACTTGCGAGTTAATTCGGACGACAATTTGCGTACGATTACCCGCGAAAATCAAGAAAATCCGAGAGCAATCTTGGACGTCACATACCGTGTTGTTGTTTGGCTTACAGCCTCGCATTCATCTGCACGCAACGACTCGAAATTGGCTTTCAGTAAAAACTCGTAGAATAGGAGTATGCCGTCGTGTGTCGGGGAAAAACCACTATTGCATCAAAATTGACCCAAGCCCCACTAGATATACTCCGTGGAAATATAAACACGATGACTCACAATCGGGATTTGGTGTTATAACAGCGGAGTGAGGTCTGTTCACATTCTATTGGAAGATTTTAGTTTTGTCACCCGTCTCTTTGTGCTCGAAAAATATGGGAAACGAAAGCATTTGAGTTACATTGTGTTTGTGTTGCAGCGTGTATTTCTCGCTTTTTTCTTACGATTGCAATGTGTTTATGTTCCGGATTCCGCTTTACTTCGTATGTATATGGTATATATATTGAGAGGCAACAAGTAAAACGGATGTTTCATCTGAGCACGCCCATAGCAAATTCAGGTTATGGACGACCCTATATTCTCCTTATATGCGCAATTTTTTATACTCTGCAAGCACAAAAGCTGCTTTCCTGCCCTCTACCATACGGAGAAAGCAGATACGCGCTGACAAACACGACCTTTCTCCTGTAAAGGGAATTTTTCCTGCCTATGAGTCATAAGGAGGTGAAGCGGACTTCCAGGAGCCGGATCGCATGCTTTCACGCGGGCGGGCGCGACCAAGCATTTAGCGTTATCTGACAACTTTCAAAGCAATATCCGTCGTTCGCGCAATTAAATAAAGCTAATTATATCGTCGCGCGACACATTTCACATTTGGGCGTTTTCGTGCGAATATTTGACACTGTTCAATTCTTCTGCGCTTCCAGAAGTAATTAAATCAGTGGGTGATGCGGGGAAATCATCATCCAAGGTACAGCATGTTCCATCGATTTTTCCTATTGACCGACAAAACGGGGGATCTCCCGAGCAGTCAACGCAGTGACTCGTCTGTGTGTTTTCATGGGAGGACGTGTCAGTGTGCTAAAAGTAGAATGTACTGGCCACAGTTTTAGTGCACTGAAACGCCGAGTACATTCAAATAAAACAATCCAGAAACATCCTGTCAAAGGATTTCCAGAGGCCAACACCGCCACGTGCACCAAATATGTGATTCCAATTATTACAGCAAAATGGGACCAGATTCCAGATTTGTGCACCGTTCCAATATATTGGAACATTCGCCGACAGGAAAAAAAAAAAAAGAAGAGAGAGTGAGAGAAAGAAAAGAAAACGAAGAAAGATTAGGGCGCAAAAGCTTGCAGAAAGAGGAATTGAAGCGGTGGCGGCAGCAACAAAATGGGGCCCGTTCTCCTCACCCACCTTTGTCTGGCATTGATCGGTTCCCAGCCACCCCAGGATGGTACTTAGTATATGGTCCCCACGTGGGGTTCAAATTGCCGTTCAAATCGCGTGCGTCTGGCGTTCCACGAATCCTTGACACGAACTGCACCAGTCTAGAAGAGCTTTTCCTTCTGTTCTAGTTTCTACTACGGTTTGGTGTTGTCACCACGGAACAACTGGTACCACAAATTACTGCCCTGTAATTCTGCGTCTTGTAACACTTCCTGCACCACAGAGTCTGAAAATGTACCTGGCTGAGAGGGCTTTTTCTTGTCTTGCAGCCCTAGCATTCAGTTAGGAGCCAAGAGCAGCAAGTGGTGCACAAACTTGAGCAACTTTTTCGTTACATTTCCAAGTTTCTGAGCTATGGAAAAGAGAATAGACAAACATTTTATTGGCTGCAATCAGCCTAAACTTGCTCTGTGGTGCATTGTGGAGAGTTTCAGATAGTCTGGTACCCATAGTGGCACTGAAATCTCAGTAGGAACAGACTCTGCTCTGTGTTCATCGAGTTTATTTTTTTTCTTCACAGTATATTCAACGACTTCGGCATCCCGAAGAGACATTTTGGCATCATTTCGGTGTGAAAAGTTCACCCATGATGCATAAACCTTGCTTCTAGAGCAAGCACTTCTCGTAAGGCTCGCCGAACCTTTTTGTCTGTCCACAGTCCTTCTCGCAACATTCTTAAATAAAATTTCTTTCGCATGCATATAATCGGATATATTAGTGTGTAAAGGAACTAAATCCAGAGGAGTATAAACACAACACGATTCCACTGTAAATGCAGCAGATGGGATCCTTTTTGGAGCATCTCTAGTTGAAGAGGACAGACTCGGGATCTTCATTGGCAAGTAACTTGATGTGCCGCAGCACGTCCTTCTTCGTTATAATCCCGAGGATTTTTCTGGAAAAAGATAAACAGAAAATGTATAAGTTCCAACCTGCATGGTGGAAGAGCAACTGACCCGTTGTGAGTGACCAGAGTTTGTCGAAGTCCCAGCTTGCGAAACATGTCGATTACAGTCTCCATCGGGGTCTGGTCGGTTACCGTGATGGGAGCCTAAGAGTTTGGGGAAAAGACGGTTGAAGTGTATGGTGTCAAGGTGTATACACTCGGTCTATCATTTTAAATCGAGTACCCCTCGCAAATTCCAGGCGATACAAATCGGGTGCTGTCCATTTAGAGTGCACGAGGGATATATTCTATGCACGAAATTTCAGAAATTATGGACGCTAGAATTCGGGGCCAGGCCCGGTCCCGAATTCTACCTCCTGGCATTCTGGCCCCCGGGGTCTCACCTTTTCCCAGAGATGGAATTCTGACATACTCTCAGCATCCAGGGTCTAAGTGTCATCCAGGAACACACGGTGTCATGTATTCCGTCGAATAACAGTCAAACTACGCCACTATTTCGCGTGGGATTTCCTATACCGTGGTTAACGAGGAATAAAATGACACCATAGTTTTGAAATAGACTGGGAAAGGATGCAAGCGTCTGTTTAGGAAAGAAAAATATTCCAAAATGTCTAAAAAATTATGGCAAAAATGCGCTAAAAAAGTTTTACTGATCAGCTGTCAACTATCTTGCGCGCAATTATTTCCAAAAAGGGCGCACGTACCAGATCTAAAAATCGCCGCAGCTTCACCGGGGGAGGGCCACTCCAAGGTGTGGGTACGTGACTGACGAAGAGAACGCGAGAGTTGCCTACCACCCCTTCCTGAGTCTTTCTTGCAGTTCCTGTACCGAGTGAAAGAGGCGTTCCTCTCATTTTAGTAAGACTGATTACCCGGTAGGCTTAGGGTAGGCCTCACCCAGTGCCAGGCCCAAGTCCTTTCGGTTGATGAAGCCTACCAGGTACTGGGATTCCGCAGAGACAATCACGGGAAAGCCATGGTGGTCGGTTGTCTTGAGCAAGCACTCTGTTTATGACACAGAACCTCCAATGTGGTGAAAATGTACAGCTCTGAGTGTAGCGATAGCACAGTGTGTAACACAGTGATAACACATAGTGTAGCACAGTGTGGCGATAAGGATAGTAACTGAGCTGCCATGATAAGATGGCCCAACATGCTAAGAAGGTTATCTAAATGTTTTTCCAAATAAATAAATAAATGTTAATGCGCTCGCTCTGTACGCCCCTCTTTATGGGGAGCCGTACATAGCACATTGTGATAGCTGACAATGCAAATACAACAGATACAATGGATTATGCACTAACAATGTTAAGCCAGAGCACCACACAGTACTAGATGCGTCTACTCGACCAAACGTCACAAATTCTAGCCCAAACCAGACCTGGGTACCAAGCGGTCAGCCCAGCGCCTGCCATAACCTTGTGGGTCAGTTCACGCTCTGGCCTTCGGGCCACCTTGGGCCCGTGGAGTGCTCTGTGCCAAACGTTGTTACTTTATTGAGCTGTGTTAACTTATTTTTTCGGAAGAGGAGGTCTTATGTGGCAGCTTGTGAACTGTAGATGTTGAAAAAGGACCTCCTTACAAATCATTCACTTTCAATCCCAGCCTATCTCTTTACAATTGCTGTGCCTCAACCGGTAAATAGAGAGTTTTAGCAGACCGTTGATAACGTGGCTTGCGTCGAACCGTATCAACCGGAACCAATCAGTGGATAAGATTCTGAGTCACGCACCACTGCGATTGGTTCCGGTAGGCACAATTACCTTATCAACGGTGTACTAAAACTCACTAATATCCACATACAAGCGATGAGTATTTGATATAAGCAGTGCTGTGTAAAAGCTGCACAATAACCAAAACATAACCAATCGCAGAAATGAAAGACAACAAGTCCGTTGCTTTGGAGCAAAAGATCTGTCCTCAGCCAGGACATACAGCCGAGGCCCAGTGCGATAGAAAAATAAATATAAAATTCTACCTAGTTTGAGTGGGTACATATCGATGAATGGTTGCCTGCAGACCAAGCAGACAACACATTATTTACCCCACCACACCGGTATGCTCACATTCTCAAGATAATGCTGATGATCTACGTATTAAGATGTTCTGAAGACAGCTAACATAATCAGCAGAATGACCTACCCACTTCATCCACAGTCATACTGTCTTGGGTGACACAGCAGAGGCTCCCATCCCCTCTTCTGCGAGTACAACATAAATGTCACGTAAATTGTGCAGGCTCAATCTTGACACGAATGAATATGACAAACAACATTTTGAGCCTCAATGACGTCCAAGCAATGATCTCATAGACGGCAAGCTGGATCGAAGAGGCACTCGTAATTTTTTTTCAAACGCAACATCTAAGGTATGATTGCTGGCGCTTTTCGCCAAGTCGTAAGCCATCCTCACCTCGGCTGCATGACGTCAGCAGCCAGGGTGGTGTGGGCAAATTCTTCTTTGTTGTCCAAGAATGGGTAGCCATTAAGGTGGATGTGGGCATCGTATCTGAGTGACCAAGGCTCAGGAAAGATGTATCAAGAAAAGGGCATGCCTCCGCTTCTAGCATGTACATTTCACGACTGTGCCACAGGCAGCATTTTCTCACGCACCTCACTGTCCATCATTCAAACTCTGCCCGTCATCGTAACCCATCAAAAAGACAGTCTACCGTGAGTTATGACATGCGCAAAAATCGTCATCCCGTTTCATTTTTACTGCAGACACGAGTAACTGCACCTTGGTAGATGAAACGAGGGCGCGTGACTGAGATATGGGATCATTGAAGATTGTTTTCAGATATCGTAAAACGTAAACAGGAATGTTTTTCTGGAATTGGCGGCTCAACTTCTTCGCAACAGCGATGTCGCGTGGTGAAAATGTAATTAGTGTCAAGTGTAAAAATTAGTAACAATTAGGCGCAAACTTAATGGAAATATTTTGTACGGTGATCGTAAGAAAGCATGTGGCGCGCTTTTCAGGCTCGGTTGGAATCGCGACAGTTACCCTTCAAGGTCGCATCATTTCCCTTCACTCTGGGCCATTTCACGCAACGCATCTTTCTTGCTCGCGAGTCAAGCTGCCCACAACCTCGTGTATATCACCCAATGAATGCAGCCTCATAAGATACACAAAGGAGGGCGTGCAGATGGTGAATTAACTAATCAGGCATGTCTTTGCGCTTCCCTAGTTGCTGCAGCAGCCCCTAACACGGCGGCAAGCTTGAAGAATGGCACTCCAACAACGTATTCGAGCATGCACAGCACTAATATAAGTTTATGATACATACTTTCTAAGGGTAACCTTGCCGTGCTTAAGGGTACTTGCCTGCACTGACACCATGTTTTCCTCACGCATTTTCGCCGGCTACTTTTTCCACCATTTTTGTTGACAAATTTGTCTACGCACTCCTCCTCAAGGTCACGTGGGTGCAACGTGTGCCGTCATCGGACAAACTTCGCTGACGTGCGTCAATGATTGACAGGATGCTTGCTGGAGATGGCATGAAAACAGCGCAAGAAGTGATTCCCAATCAAAGATGCTCGTTTCACCATTCCACATGCGCATCTGTTTCATGTCATGTAACAAAAGAGATGAAACATTCCTCAGATTCGCATCATTACTATACATCCAAACTCACACTCCTTCATTCAAGCTCTTTCTGACTACCATATAACTCGTCGTGACCCCCCTAAAGGATACATGCCCTCTTTCCCCAGTGCATCCCCCACCCATTTGCTGGCCATTACTGCTGCCATGAGAGGCTCGATGTAGCGCACTGATCCAGTCAGTTCGAACATGATGACCACCAGGGACACAGTCATGCGTGTGACCCCTCCGAGACACGCGGCTGCCCCCACCATGGCGTAGAGGCCAGGCGTAATGCAGTTCTCGCCCGTGTTGCACGCTCCTTGGAATATCCACAGCGTTGGGTAGTGGCTGCAGGAAAGTACATAAGGTCAGGTGCCGTGGAAAGAGGAAATGAAGGCAACTTACTATGCCAGCTGTTCCACAGCAATGCCGATCATCCTTCCCATGATAGCACCGAATGCCATGCTCGGGATGAAGATACCGGCGGGAACCTGCCATTTATTTATTTTTATTTATTTCTCTCTCTCCGTGACATACATGGTACGTACATCTAAGCTTTGTACAAAAAACTGCATGTAACAGCCTGACAAGTCCCGTCCTCCATACAACCAGGCAACATCAGGGTACAGACAGCAAAATAACGATATTTATTATGAGCACGTTAAGTGGCACAGAACGTAAACGTAACTCTGGAACACGTGATGCAAATTGCCACAAAAGATTTCTAGGCCTTGAAGCTCACAGTATAAAAAGATAGTAAATGTCGCGTGCCTTTGCAGGTGTGTGCCAGAGTATATAAACCACGCATTTGTGGGTGAAAATAGAGTCAAATGTTGTCCCTCGTCCCACCATTCTTTTCTTAGATTCTAACGCGCACGTTTTGCACTATCTGGACGTCCGCATACTTTAGCTACCTTAGAGGTTGCTTATCCAGACCTGGCCTCGAATTTCAAGCTACTTCATCGTATATGGATTAGTGGATGATGACTGTTCACCTTGATTCCAAACGTGAAGATAGTAATGAGGAGCTTGAAGACGAGGGCCAGGCTGAGTTGCCATAGAGACGTGTACACCCCGGGCCCGGCTTCTGCAATGTCGATGTGGTTGTTGACATTGGTGAAGTTCCGTTTGTAGTCACACAGAGGCGTTACATCTGTGATGCCGCACTGGCTGAACAGCACCTGAATCATATATTTTTTTTCCCTCTCAATACCATCAGATATCGATCCAATCTACATTACAAGGCCTAGACACACATGTAGCTCACGGTGTAGTCACTGGTTTAACTGTCTCGACCAAATCTATTTTAGCGGGCAATTTACTGGTGTTGATGGTAAATTGGCTGCATTGATTTGACAATCTGACTGTGTGGTGGGGAACTTAAACTCCTCTTGAGGATATGTCAACTATTGGTGAAGAATTAATGGGAACAACTAACACAAGCAAAGAAATCAGGAGCATTATAAGTAGAGCCTGAAGTTTTAGGGTTTTACCCGATTCTTCCCCGAATTTGCACCCCAAATTGAAGGTTCTCTCTTTAGGGTGAAACCCGATTTTTACCTGGCAAATTGCCCTCACTGGGATGTCTGTAGGAATGCAATAATTTACATGTTTGGCAGAAAAATTCAGTTAGATTACCGTTTGTACCAAACCACTACAGTTAGTTTGAGCAACTGAGCCCGATTTCACCCCGAATTTAGCATACTGAAAGTTTTTTCACCCGAATTCGCATGAATTTAGTGCACATGTTTATTTACCCGATTTTGAGCCCCCGAATTTAGAAAAAAATATTTCCCAAAAATCTTCAGGGTCTAATTATAAGGTGTGGCAAAAGACTTGGCTTGGTTCGGTTTGGCTTGAATCCACACTTAAATACATCCAGGAGTAGTGTGGACAGTGATAAGCTACAACAGTTTGTCGCACATTACAGAAGGTAAAGCTTAGAGGGACCGTGTGACAAAATGTCTGTTCACTCACAAGGTAGCAATAACACAGACTAGCATGGCATGACCTAACCTTACTTGGGACCAATAGGGAAAACTTGCATTGCATATTGAGACCCTGGATGTACCAATGCAAGGCCACATACCTTGATCAGATCACTTGTATTCATCCGAGTGTACTCATTAGGAAAGCTTAGCACGGCTGTGATCACTGTGATGGCCAACACCTGGAAACAGATTAGAACAAAGATAGATAATCATCCTAACGATTGTAAAAGAGCATGTGCGCAAAACATGGCCAGAGACATTTCTTCTCGTGTGAAAAACATTTTACTGGTGTTACTGGTCAAGGAAGTGCCTTTTTGTCCAATCTGTATGGAAAGACCTCCACTCAACGGAAATGTCATGCGCAGGATTCAAGGGATTCAAGGGATGGAAGCAAAAAGAAGCGGCGCGTATGTACTTTCATTTACAGACAGAGAGAAACATGTTATGAGTGCTCCTTCATCTTGTAGTGCTGTTTCGTGTTTACGGATGTGCGTATTTTTACAACAGGGACACGCACTACAATGTGTCTTCCTATGATTGTTCGCGAGTACACATTAATTTTGCAGTATCGCTTTTACCCTCTTGACATATAAACCTATTCCACAACGTATGCAACAGAACAATGAATGTAATACAGTCAAGCCTCGATATAACGAAATGCTATACAACAAAATTCGCAGTACAGCAAAATAATTTGTATTCCCTGCCGCAGCCATATTTGGTCAGGCTCGATACAGCAAAATATTTGGTAGAACGAAAGAAATCGTGTTCCCCGTGAGTTTTGATGTATCGAGTTTCGTTAGTACAATCGTGTTTAGACCATTTTTGTAATCCTTACCTCAGAGATGGGGTACTGTCCCAGACGAGACTCCTTGCGGTACCTGCACCAGCGGATGTTGCACTTAATGAAAATGGTGGCCACCACTCCACCGAGGATGCCCAGCAGGACGAAGGGCACCAGCTCAAAGAAGAGCCAAGGCAGATCGTATTCCACATAAAACATGACCAGGTGGTCGTTGCCGAAAGGGTTGATAGAGCGTAACACCGAAGCTGCCACCAGGGCACAGAAGAAGGAGCGCCACAGTGTCTTGAGCGGAAAGTAGTAGCTCACTTCCTCCAGGCTGAAAAGCACTCCTCCGATGGGAGCCCCAAAGGCCACAGAAACACCTGCTGCAGCTGCAGCTGACAGGATCTGCAGGTCAAAGGATTCACGTTTAATGGCACCAAAGCAACCTGTGAGGGAAGGGTGCCAAGAGTGGTGCGCCAACTCATGCCCTATCAAGGGTTTCTCACATCTTAATGGAGTATAGAAGGCACATGTAGAATTCGTTGTTCTACAATATGATGAACATACTACCTTCAGGAATTGTCGTGCAAAATATTTTGTTTGGAAAGCGCAAATTTCCCCAAGATAATTAGTTTACAAGAATGCGCGCAGCGGCATTGATCTTGCCAATGCTGGTCCTCGTGTGCGGTGACATCAAATTCATCGGCACTTTTTATTGGCTGCCGAGAATCGTCTGCTAGCGAAAGTGACCAGTTGAGATGCGGGATGGGCAGAGCGAAATTCAACTGCCAAAAAAGAAAGAAAGAAAAAAAAAAAGAAAAGAATTTGACGCTATTGGGTGACTGACTTGACACGCCAACTGGCAGATGACAGAAGGAGCATTTCAGACCCGCGGCTGAAAATTCTTTTGCGCTGCTGTCATAAATTTTGTGCGAATACAAGTTTATCGCAGCAGCGCTTTCTACTGCTCCTGACATAACGTTTCGAGGCCTTTCATGCGCCTTTAATTGAAACTGTATTACATATTTTCGAGCCTGTTCGTAGCACTTGTCATTCTGTACGCGACTTAGCAATCTTTAGCACGCACCAGAGCACTTCGTCTCGGCAGTGCTGTCTTTTCTGACCATCTCACCACGTACCTCCCTCTTTTTGGCCTCATTCTTGCCGTACTTTGGAAAGAGATATGAGAAGATGTTCCCGATGCAGCAGGCGACGTGCACCAGGGGACCTTCTTTACCCAGGCTGAGTCCAGCACCGACGGCTAATACTAGGCACACAGACTTTATGGTCAGCGTCCACTTGCCTAGGTAGCTGCGAATGATGAACCCGCTCAAAATGGTTTTGATCTGCAAAAAGATGGGGGGAATCATTTAGCTGGGCTCATTATGAACTAGAGAAATGAGCCACTTCATAGCTTTCTGGCTTTGAGATTGTCTGACAGACTGTCAATGTTCGATTAACTGCTTAATTAAAGAGCTCTATTTGCAGTAATTACGTGGTTGTTGCAGTGGGTAGGATTGAAAGAAGCTCATCTAGTAAGTGAGAACGCTAGACAACGAGACAATAACACTCTTTTTTTTTTTTTTTTCTGGCTCAGAAAGTGAGCAATAAAGGCCACTTACTTCGGGTATTCCAGATCCACAGGCGTAAGGAGCAAACGTTCGCACTAACATGACAGCCAGTGTGGCAAACAGTACGCTCCACATTACATATACCAGATAAGATAGCAGATAAAATCCTGCACCTTCTTTGTTGAGCTCGCTGCTGAACATTTCGGGCCACCTGCGAGCAATGAGCTAAATGATATCTCCTTTTCGAGCTTTTCACGGTGAACCCTTCCATGAGGCCTACCTGTACCACTGCTTGCAGTCATCACCCTTGAAGAATGTGTCATTCGATGCCCAGCAGCACTGTTCTTTATTGAGCCAGAAAGCCTGTGGACAGATGCCCTCTCTGAGGTCTTTCATCCAGAGGGCGCCTATGTCTATGACTGCCGCAATGGCCCCTGCGGCCAGGCCTACGAGCAAGACGCAAAGCCACCCTGACCAGGCGTCGTGGAAAGCGGCCAGCATGTCCCACACCCCTCCCTGCGTCCTGCGCTTCTGCAGGAGCCGGTGCCGCATACGGTCCCGTGCCAAGTCCCGCTGCCAGTCGATCGTGTGGAAGTCATCGTAATGGGAGCCTCCACCAAGCTGTTCTTCCAGTTCAACTGCTTGGCTCGTTCCTCCTGAGGGCACGCCATTCAGTTTGACATTTATCTAATCTGTAGGCCTTTTCTTTGAACATTAACAGTTTATTGTAGACATTGCTGTGACATCCACACTGCTATGGTAAGGGACACACTGTTCGGCGCAACAAAGGAATAACAGTCCAACTATCTGAGTGGCACCACCATGGAGTATTGTGGAAGGTCAGTGTTTCATAATGTCACCCCTACCACCCTCTATACACAATTCCGCGTCAGAACCACAGCTGACATCCAAAACAAAGCAAACTTCGCTTAGAAACCTCCCCCAGAGGCATCCCTAGTGGACGGTCACCGCAACTACGCACAGGACGAGCGCGTGCGATCCCAAATATTTCGTCTCACCTGGTTCATCGTGCAAACGCAACGTTTTCTCGTAGATCGCTTCTAGTTCTTCGTCGAACTGAATCATCGCTCAATTCCCCACGCAGCAACTGCCTTTGACCACGCTGCGTCATTGTACGTGTGCACGTCGTAGTCACAGTGGCCCCTTATCGCACAGTTCATTGTTTCATCGAGAGATAACGTCCCCAACGCGGTTATAAGGCTCGATAAACGACGGCAGAAACGGGAGGAGATCGAGTTTTACCACATCGTAAGCTATTGCCTATGCGCACGTAAAGGATAGCGTTTGTGGTTCTGCGCACTGCGCGAAGCTCTCTTTCACCTATGGGTGCGCGCAGAGCCATCAACGCTATATCCCTTACGTACGCGAAGGAGACAGCATAAAACTCAGTAGATACGTGCGTTTGGTGGATCTGAGCACGCGCAGTACCACCAACGCTATCCCTAGCGTGCGCAAAGTCGGTAGCGTAGTCTGCGGCTTCTCGGAGTTCTCATTTGAGTGAAAGACTGCAGCCCTCGAAAAAGTCCGATAGCGGCAGGAATATCTTATGATTCAGCTTCCGCAATTTTCCTCTTTTTGTCCCCCCGCACTTGGTATTTTAAACAAAACCTCCAACTTCTTGAAACGGCGCCGCGCGTCCTCCCAGGGCGTTTCCAACCGCTTTTCGAGAACCGCCACGTGCTCATTAGTGCTGCAGGCAGCTCTCGAGCGCGGATCCGCAAACGCTTTTCATTCAGCCAATCGGAGTACTCGCTTCCTTTGGCGCAAGCGGGCCTCCGGTCTTTTGTGCGTGTTTGATGAGACCGTAAGTAAATTTATTCGTGTCATCAAAGTTGTTGTCTAAGCTGTCAAAGACGAGCTATTAATTTACGTGAACCACGGAATCAACGAAAATAAATACGACTCGAGTGTGGTCATGTGGGTTGGAAGCCGGCAGATAAACGTGTGTGTGTCTCGTTTTTCTTCTGTTGTTCCTTCTCTGCATCTATTATATTGTGTTTCCGACCGCATCCGGGAATGCTTCACAATGTAACTTTCCAAGAAGAGTCGATACAATCTCGAGTTATGAATTTGTTATGAAGTCATGAATATCGCTGGAGGTACGAAAACAACTGAACAAACACACGCCAACAAACAAACACGAAAACAGACAACGCCATCAACAAACATCCAGATCCCCCTACCGGAATGTTATTTGCCCTCGACAGATGAATAGGTAGCTCGGCAAAGTCACAAATCATTTCTCCCGATAACGGAACCAGGATTGGTTCCGAAACGTCAAATATTTTACCGTTGCCGGCTCGGCTACGTGTGACCGACTTCTTCCGGCCGCGTCATGGACTGAGGCAGCGCAGTTTTTTGAAACGCATGTGGGAATGCGTGTCACCCTTTTTTGGCGAGACTCATTCGTACCAACTGGCACGGCAGCCGCAAGTTCGTCTGACCATTCAAACCACCCTTCAGAAATAGGTGTGTACACACACCGACTTGAATAGACGTTAAAAATAAAAAGCCTTTCTGAATTGATAATAACGAGCAAAATCACTGGCGACTGTTTACCGGATCGTCCTGAACCGACGGAAATCTTGTCAGATGGTACCTTACCTTTGCTTGCTGAAACCACTTGGCCCTCTTGCAGAACGACATTGCCTTGATCGCCCAAATGACCGAGGGCGGCCTCACTGCTGCATGGCCGCATGGCCGAGGCCGCCTCGAGCTTACAACAACACGCTTTGTCGTCCTCTTTCTCCGTTCGCAAAATAAGCGCGTCATGAAGCAGACGACAATGCGCGCATCCAAAGGTTTCGGTTTCGAAATCGAACGAGTACCGAGGACGCGACAGTAATATCTCCAGAATCGACCTCTGAGGGGTGCTTGCTAGGGTTGGGGTATATGCTTATGTATAGCCAAGCTGTATTTGGTAATGTTGCAAAAAAAAAAAAAAAAAAAAGCAGGGGTAGAAATCCCTGGGACGCGATACGCGCAGGAGCTGTAATGAAGCGCGAACTGAATTGCTACGCTGGTAAACACGTGTGATGGATTTCCCCCCCATCCCGACTTTTTCAGTGAAGCCGCCGTCTGTAGCCAGCTGGACCCTCTGATGCCATATTCGGTCTACATCTCGATAACATTCACTGCACATTCCTAATCAGGATCACCAGACTACTGTAACCTGTCAGTGATCTAGTAACGTTGATTGGGCACATGCAGGCACTGGCAGTTGATTGGTTGTAGCGAGCATGCACCCTATGCTGCATAGCGTCCGTAAAATGTCAGATAGAGAAGCTTCGCGAATGAACGATACAGCGTAGATGCAGCGCTTTTAGGTTGCATGGGAGAAAGAGCCCTGTTCCACTCACTTTAGCATAGGGCAGAGCATAGGCCAGAGCACAGCCCAGAGCATAGGTAGACACACGCAGCTATTTTCGGCTGTAATTTGCTCTCACAGGATAAAAATCCTTTGACCACTTCACAGACAAGGAAACAATCAGCTGAAACTCTGCAAGAAACCCTTTCGTGTCTTTCACCTCCAACGACAATCATCATCTCCAACAATTTTTGTTCCATATCTGTGCTGTCATATACTCTCCCGAGTGAGGAAATGGTTGTTATTTGCAGTCACAAGAAAAGGAAACATGCAAATGCGCATCATGCAGTTAAGGGTGCATAGGGGAAGAGCTCTTTTCCTAGCCTAAGTGCAAGTAGCATTACCTGTGAGGTGCGAGCATTCTGCTTCCAGTGACTCAAAACTCGAGTCCCCAAAGGCCTGGGCATACAGCGGGTTAGTGAACTTGCTGGCACTTTCTTCTCCTGCAATGGAGCGGCAACTGTGGTTTTCTTGCACCCAAAGACTAAAGCACGTCTGTGCAGCATGACCAATTACTACATGGACACTGTTGTGACCTTCATCCAGACTTCACGGGGCCTGCAATTATGTGGCCTTTGCCAACGTAAGCAAGGATTTCTTTGGGCGTACCAGACACAGGTCTGGATACAAGGTGCCATATTTAGTCAAATACTAAGAAAAAAAAAGTGGTGTTGTTTTCAGCAGAGTTCCCAAGCTATAGGACAGAAAGTGGCTCCTTTCCAAGACATCCACGGCACTTTTGTGAGGGAAGGGTGCTTCATTGATTTCCACAAGGTGCAAAGGGGATGATTCTTTTTCTTTTTTTTGGTATCAAAACCCAGAGAAGGAAAGCTGTGGCTAGAGCACTGCAGTACCCGTGCAAGAAAAGCCATCTACAATATTCTATAGACATTTATGCATTGCACCATGAGCATCCCATCTCTGAAAGAGGAGTTAGCCAGCAAGCGGGTCAAGCTTGACATTTCTCAATGTGTTTCTTGTTAGTATCTTTTCGGAACTCTAGAAAGGGCTTGAAGCCAGGTATTTTCTGTTAGTGACTAGGCCTCACCTAAGCATGTGCTGTCTCCTGCGGCTGCAAGCTGATCCCGAGGCATGAGGTCAATCATGTCCTCGTCGCTGCTGCTGCCACTGGCGGCTTCTTTCCCTATTGGCTGTCCCGACAGCAAGGCCTGGTAAGCGAGAGCATGGCTCTGCTGCCCCACCAGGCGCTCAGTCTCCATTCTCATCCTGATCGTCAACAGCTTTCTATTAACGCTCTTCATAACACCACCCACTTAGTCGTGTTAATGTCATTTTGGACACACATATTACTGTATTTTGTCAACATATACTACTGTTACGATCAACATATAGCCTAGTTTTGATTAGACTGGGTCAGGTATGATTACACTGCATGTGACAAAGATGCATACACTCACTTTGACACTCATGTAGACGATATGGCTCTATCTGTACTGCTTATAACTACACGTTTCTTATATAAAACTCTGCTAGCCCAAGGAGGCAGATGAGTTGGCTATGGTAAATGGTAGTGGTTGTGTCAGGCAAAGCCAAGATATATATAATATAGTTGTACGCCGATTATAAAATACACCGAGAGCAGATAACAGCAGCAATTTACAACGCTATCACCACCTTCGACAAGTGATGTATGCTTTACAGTTAAAATGGCATAGATACAAGCAAGCTAGTGGATAAGCTCCATGATAAGAAAAGGCTGTGCTTGGACAACAAAACATAAAAAAGACGAACGGCACTGAAACAGTTCAAACCATTCTCATCATGGAGTAGGCTTAGTAGACGGGTCGAAGTTAACTGCGTTGCTTTACGGCCATACGAATCTTCTGTTGCAAAAAGACTGGCTTACCATGCTCCGTTGATAGGTCATCGATGCTTTTTACTGATTCGTATAGTGAAAATGTCAACACGTTTGCACAGATTACACTCTTCCAAACGGTAAGTGACAGGTGACCAGTACGCTACAGAACGTATCGTTTCACTTGTGAGTATTCTTGGTAATCAATGATCAGATCTGTGCCTCTTCCAGTGTTGACTAGAATAGTTATTCTGTTGAAATTGTGTGTCCAGTCACATCATATACCACGAATAGCTGCATTAAGCACCACAGTATGCCGACTTCGATAAATAAACACACAAACCGACAACAGTGGCTATCATTTGGGCTCTATTTGGCTAGGTAGCCACCAGATCGTGAGTCCGCAGCAAGAGCGGACAGTCGTGAGAAGTTCAAACATAAAATTTCATAAATAAATATGACAAGAAATAAATCATGTTACATGAAAAAATATTTCTAGGTTACCGTCCATGTCGTTTCAAAGTTGCAGAAATCTTTGGTGAGTAGTGAAAGCAGACGACAAACAAATGCGCGGCTGCGTAGCCGAGTGGTAAAGCGTTCCTGCGGCTTTCGCGGTTTTGTGAGATGACCAACCTTTCTTATACCTTGTGTATCATATCGATGAATTCTAATTGTACATAAAACCAAATATGAGTCATACGTCTTGCTTTTACTTGTTTCGTAAGTTCGGAACCGCTACATTGTCTCGGTGTCTCTCAACCAAGCCTCAAGGGTAATACTCCTGCCCACTACATATACAGCCACAAATATAATACTGTATGTCATCTGTAGGGAGCCTCGTAAATGGGAAAGTGTAGTTGGCCTCGAAGTTCACGTCCAGATTGCCTCGGACACCAAACTTTTTTCATCTTCACCATACAGTTTCGGTTGGGCACCGAATAGTCAAGTGTCAGCATTCGACGCTTCGACCCCTGGAACCTTACCCGTGGGTACTTAGGTGCACGCAGCACCTTTAAACCGACAGACTTAACTGATGACCGTTTTCCAAACAGGTGCTAAACAAGCGCTGTGTCGAAGCTGCTGTGCTGACTGCTTTGGCGCTGAATAGCACCATTCACAGGGTTTCCTGTTTCGATAGGAAGCATTACTTCTATGCCGATATGCCGGTAACAACTGTTTCTATACGAAAATGGGGACTGATAGTGGGCCTTTTCCAGGCAGGTTACCAAATAACCCAGCAGCGCCGACCACTGGCTACCGGGGGGTACCTGAACTTCCCGGTGTTCATACCCGGAAGCCAAGAGACATACTATCGACGTGCACCTCTGAAGCAGCTGCAACTGGAACAGGACAGTGGAAAGAGCTTGCATGACAGTGGCCGAGGTCTCATTGACCTCAACAGGGCTGGAGTCGGACTCATGGAGCTGGTCTTTGATCCATGCTTGAGAGACGGAGAAGAGGCAGCTTCATTGACAAAGGAGCTGCTGTTGCTCTTGCGTGCCATAGGAGCATGCACAGGGAAAATGGAAGGTAGGCGCATGCAAAGTGCGGAGTCATCGTCAGACTACTATAGCTTGTTCCTTTCACCACGTTGTAGAGGGAGCCTTACGAGTGGATGCCAATGTGTCTGTCAACAGGCCGGGCGAGCCCCTGGGAGTCCGTACAGAAGTCAAAAACCTCAACAGCGTCCGAGCCGTCGCGTCAGCTGTTGGTGCGCACCTAATTATGCTGTCTGCTTCGAAACTGCTTGAATACGTTACAAATATTTCATTGCAGAGTACGAAATTGGGAGACAGGTACAAGAGTTGTCTCAAGGTAGACCCATCCAGAACTGGACCATGGCCTTTGACTCAGATACACGGTGTGACCCTAAGTGAAACCTCAATTGAACTACGAGTGTTTCTGCAATTTTGCAATTCCACGTATTGCAGGAGGACCATCCCAATGAGGGACAAGGAGGTGGTGCAGGACTATAGGTTTATGCCCGAGCCAAACCTACCCCCGCTGGTGTTGGATGGTGAGGAAGTGAGGAAGTTGCCAACGTTGCCTTCGGAACATCGTCAGCGGCTCGTAGATGAGTACTGCCTTCCATTGCATCAGGCACAGACCATTGTGGTTAGTTGGTGCCTCACGGATAAAAAACAAATCCTGTTATAGAAGAATGTCCTTCTGAAAAAACTTTACAGAGTGAAGACAGTCTGTTGCTGTTCTTTGAGGAGGTCATGAAACAAGGTCAGCAGGATGCAAGGCGTGTAGCCCACTGGCTGCTCTCGGAGCTTGTGGGGCGTACGCCCGAGGGGATCTTGGACTGGTACTTACATCTCCTAGCCTCATTCCTGTTGGAATAACATAATTTTTGGTTCTTGTAGCTACGTGGACAGTGCAAGGTTTGGTCAGCTTCTCACACTATTGGGCCGAGGAACGATTTCTCATGGAACTGCTCAAAATGTCCTCCAGTTGATGGTGGAAGGAGACCCTAGAACACCTGCAGTTGTGAGAGATAGTTTCGTTTATACTCTTCTCTTTCTCTTTTTTTGTATGTACAAGCGATAATATTCCCACAGATTGTTGACCACATGTCGTGGCAGCAGATAGAGGAACAAGAGCAATTAAAAGGGCTCTGTCTCAGAGCAATGGAACAACATCCAGATTCTGTAAGTTTCAACAGCAATGTGGTGGTAATGGGGGGGCAGTGAGCTCAGGCTGGGGGGTCTCGGGGGTTCCTTTCGTGCATGGATATCGGACAGGTTGTTTGCTATTTCATTTTATATGGCACATTTTTGCAGGATTATTAACTCGCATGAATTTTGCTTACCGCGGGTAATGTTTTTTCATTTTTTGGGGGAAGGATATCAACATGATTATTTGGAACAACACAAAGCAAATAAACATTTCCTAATTACCTAGCTGAATGCCATAAATGGAAGCGGCTGTAGCATATATTTTGAGTCATTGTGTATACTGCATATAGCATGTGTCATTCTATTACACTTAATTCTGTAGAGAGAAAGTTCTTACTGTACCACTTCTTTTAACTTGCGCTCATCTCCCTGTGGTGAGGCGCTCCAAACTCCCCTGTGTGGAGCATTTAAAAATAGATTATTTGCACGAAAATGTTATTATTACTAGGTGAAGAAGGCACGAGCAGGAAAGAAGAGGGCCTTAAACCCGCTGATGGCTGCCGTCCGAGTCCTATCCGAGAATCGTGCGGATATGGCTGCTGCAAAAGCTATTATGCTCAAGTTAATAGAAGAGACGTAATAAATGTTAGAAAATTGTTAAATTGTTTCTTTCGCAATTTCTCCGTGAATTCTCGTTTTTCTCATTGAAAGACGAGTGAATATAATGTCGACAAAAAAGGTTGTCAGAGAAAGCAGAAACAAAAGAAGATAAAAGTCTTCCACAAACAACATTTCTTGCGATGCAAATATGCTGTGAGAACAAAGATTTAGAAGAGGTATTTGAGGGCAAACCACCTTACAGGTATACGTAATATGCAGCAAAGTAATGCTTCTCAACTAGGGATTATCTTGCACACTAACTCATGTAACATAAGAATCAAGCAGTCGCTTCAAGACGTTAGCGTTTTCTAGCTCTTCAGGTATGTGGAGGATTTCCTGGTATTCTATAAAAATGTGTAAGGAGGTCTGTTTGTGTGTGAACAAGATATTCTAGAGGAGTTCGGGAGCAAAAGGACTGCCCTTCACATTCGAACTACCGGTAGACGGAGCTTTTCAATTTCTCAATCTACGCACGGAGGATTCAGTCCACCACAGATTTTGGGCGAATACAACACTAGATCTAAGAAGAGAGTATTGACGTTTAGTTGAAAAAATGCGCAGGGGACAAAATGTACTAGAGTCGTACAGTTGGATGCTACGCATGTTAATTGGTGGCGGTAGCGTGGTTAAAAAGGAAAAAGGGTCCGCATTTGAGGGTATGTCCTTGTCTTCTGGGGAGGCCTGTCAACATCCTGAATCTGCTCTGAGTGTCCCAAAACTTGTAGAATGTTGCGGGCAGGCATGATGTTCCTGTTTAAGCTGTATTGACTGTACACTCAGGTTAATCGTCCAAAAGAAGAAAAATGATGTCCAGGTTCAACCAATCAATTAAAATAGTTTATTTAATATAATGAACTACACCAAGGTGGGTCCGCGAGGACGGGCCTGTGATGCAGTTCCAAATAAATACATGGTTCCAGAACAGGAGCAGGTTCACTTGTTTGAGTGTCCATGTGTGGAGTATAAAATTCAGCTGGAGTGTGGGAGTTTTGTTGAACAGACAGGGTTAACATGTTTTTTTTTTTCTTTTTTGTATAATCTGGAACTATCACTATCATCAAAAGCTTCCGCTTGTGCAAATCACATCAAATGGGCCGGTGTGCTGCTAATGTTTTGCAAAGCAATCGGTGCTTGTGGGAATCTTGCATCGAGTACCCACGGCGCTTTGAGAGAATGGGGGCATTCTTCTAGCAACTTCTGTTGCTCTGTTTCCTGCGTAGAGGCGCGGTGCCCCTGAGGTACTGAGAGGTAACAGCCTATGTATACTAGCAGACGACGTGAACGACGTGTTGCTGTCGTCTGCTGTTAACTTGGGCGCATGCGCGGTGAAGTAGGTTTCTCTTCTAAACTATTTTTGAATGTACAACAGTATAAATTGTATAAGTCTGAAGCCGTTTCAAGAAGTTGCCTCGTTCACTTCCAATTGCATCTTTAGTTCTCGAAATATTTCGAATTTGTATTGGTTGGTATTGCCATCTGTCGTTCGAGTTTTAAATTTCGGAGGACTGACTGCCATTTCCATCCTGGTGCTCACGTGGATGCCTAGAAACCACGATTGCCCTACGCTAACTGTTTGGTGAGATGCAAAAGTGTTCAAGGTGTGCTTTCGAGGGATACGTAATAGACGAATGAACTCCATTGAGATGGTGCTGATTTTCTGTCAAAATTATAGCTGCTAAGCGATCGTTTTCCGCCGTCTTCTTGTCCAATCTGTTGTCATCTAGGTCTGTTTGGGACATCGAACCGGCGGTTGGGAAAAAGTTGCCTTATATGTCTGCTTGCTGTAATACCATATTGTTGAACCATAATTGTGACAAAAGACAGTCTGCGACTCATTAAAAGGCAAAGTTATCGCCCATCCTCCGTGTTACAACACCCTGCTATGAAGCAATTGTCACTTCAAGCACCCATCCTGAACACAAAAACCGCAATGAAAGCGCGGTGTTGCAGTCAGAAAGAAAAAAAAAAGAAAAGAAAGAAGGCTGCCAAAGATGTATTGAGGAACTGTACGTACACAGCTAGATGCCACGCAAAATAAAATGGGTTATGCGATATTATTTCCGTAATATGCCATTGAAACCATATCACATGTCAGGCAGTCTAATTGCTCTACATAGGTGGTGTTCACTGCTCGGTAATTGTATGATATAATTATAAGCAACCGCACAGTGATGCAACAACTCCAACGGGCTAAAACTACGATCTCGCCGACTTTATAGTTTAGGATTCAAATTCAAGTGCGTGTATGCTAATTAATAGTGTCACACTTCATTCTGCAAGGACCGTGTGTCGTCTTATTAAAATCGTGTCGTCTGCTTCTCTCTAGGGTAACTTAAAGGGACCGCATTATGAGCACTCAGGAAAAACTCACACGTATCGCTATTGTTAACACAGACAAGTGTAAGCCCAAGCGATGCAAGCAGGAGTGTAAGAGGTCGTGCCCCGTAGTACGGCTAGGTAAGCCTGTGTTGCTCAATCCTTGTTCAATCCTGTACTGTCCTTCTGTACGTGAGTGCTTTTCAGGAAAACTATGTATTGAAGTGACGCCTAATGACAAGATAGCAGCCATCTCAGAGAACCTCTGTATTGGATGCGGTATTTGTGTAAAGGTAAGTCGTGGCGCTCTTACTTTTCAGGCGACCCTTCACAAATATTGGGGTAACATATGGGCCTTTTAATCTACAGTTCAGGGTGAAACTGGGCATTACGTGTGCATTGTGGTCTTATCGGATCAAAGTAAAAAGGATTTTTTTGTGTACATCAGACGCAAATCCGCGTATCTTTTCCGTTCAAGTTCAGTCCAGCAACTCACCGTATATATGAGTGTAACGGCTGCAGCTTCTTTTCAAACAAGATTCTTAAAATTTCTTAAAGATATTACCCGTTTAATAAACGTACTATGAAAAATGAAAAGTCGGGACACTCTACACAAAAAGCGCCAACTGTTAAGCATGGTCGAGTGTTAAGATGAAAAAGGTGTCCGTGTTCTACCGTGCAGAAATGTCCTTTCGAAGCAGTCTCCATCATCAACCTTCCCAGCAATCTAGAGAAAGATACGACGCATCGTTACAGCCAAAACTCATTCAAGCTGCACAGGTAAGATCACAGACGTCACAGAGACTAAGTGCTAATGGTGGCACGCGACTATCATGCAAGGTTGCCAACGCCTCGGCCTGGAGAAGTCCTGGGTTTGGTGGGAACCAACGGTATTGGCAAGTCGACCGCCCTCAAGATTCTGGCGGGAAAACTGAAACCCAACCTCGGCAGATATGGGGTAAGACCATTTTTGTGCCTGCCCCAGATGTCACGAAACCTCGAGTGGTCAGTAAAATTAACTGTCTTCACGTTTCAACTACATTTTTGCAGGACCCACCTGACTGGACAGAAATCTTGCAGTATTTTCGAGGCTCTGAGCTGCAGAACTACTTCACAAAGATCCTGGAGGACGACCTGAAAGCCATCATCAAGCCTCAATACGTGGACCAGATTCCCAAGGCTGTCAAGGTGGATGCAGAAGAACTGCTCGATTCAAGACCAAATTTGACCGACAGATCCTAGATGCGGCATTTTTCTTTTCATTTCTAGGGTTCAGTTCAGCAACTGATAGACAAGAAAGATGAGCTGAAGCAGCAAGACCACGTGTGCAATATTCTCGGTGAGAAAGTAAAAAAGAAGCCGAAGCTCTTTGGCTGCATGTAGGGTATGAGTTTATAGCTAGGGCCTTGTGTTTTACGTGTGAACCCAGTAAAACCCGTTTTCACCCCCTGGATTTGTACCGCCGTCACTTTGGGCAAACCCAGTGGTGCAATTGCGTGTGCATTCCCCTGTGTGTTAAACCCTATATCTTCAGGCTTTATTTATAACCCGAACGTGCCACAGGACACGCCTTATTGGGCCATCTTATTGGCCCAATTGGCCTTATCGGGCCATCCTCAGCAGGTATGCAACAACATTTGAGCAGGTGGTGTCAGGAGTAGAACGTGCGTTAGGGCAAGAGCCTCACCAACTGAAAGCCCGGTGCAAAGCCAGTGAGAGATTGTCAGAATGGACATTCATGAGGTGTACAAATGAATGACTACTCATTCCATTGATGGCTTCCAACCGAGCATTTCCTTATATTCTCACATGGCACTACGCTTTTGTGGTGATAGTCAAGTACAGCCAGGGCCGGCGATAAGGGGGATGCATAGGCCCTGCGCACGAAGCCCTCAAGCCCTTTTTTTTAAAATACCAAGTATGCGCTTAATCGTGTAAAACAGGCCCCGTGATGTACCTTTGCCTCGGGCCCTGCACACTCCTAGCACCGGCGCTGAGTACGGTTGCTGTCACCCTTAATTGTAATGCGCAAGCACGAGGACGCCAGCACAGTGGAGTGTTGGTCGCCATGTTTGAGATAAATATAGGTGGCCCGGTGCATGCTCTTCAACTTGTTTGTTTGAAACTGTGCAAACACTATGGTGAAACATGCGCTTTTGTTAGACCTGAACAGTGTACGAAATCGGAACGTAGAAGACCTCTCTGGTGGAGAACTGCAACGGTTTGCCTGCGCTATGGTGTGCATTCAGAAGGCAGACATGTGAGTCACTTCCTGCTCAACCTCCTCCCTAAATGACCCGCTGACGTTATCGCCTCGACGCAGATTCATGTTTGACGAGCCCTCCAGTTACCTGGATGTGAAGCAGCGTCTGAAAGCTGCGCAGGCCATCCGCTCACTCATCCATCCGCAGAAGTAGGTGGAGTGCTCCACGGGTCGTCCTCTCACTCTTTCATTTTCAGGTACATCATTGTGGTGGAGCACGACCTGTCCGTGCTCGATTATTTATCCGACTTTATCTGTTGCCTGTACGGAGTTCCTGGCTGTTACGGCGTTGTCACCATGCCTTTCTCGGTGCGAGAAGGTACCCACTTTTTATTCTCGCTCAGACCTTAGTCAAAGTGAAAGATACTCATTGTGGAACAATTGAGGAATCCAAAAAGCACGGTTCTCTGTAGTGCATTAGACTCACAATAGTTTTGGGCACTCCTCCTCTATCGCAGGAATAAACATTTTCCTGGACGGCTTCGTTCCGACAGAGAACCTTCGTTTCCGAGACACCTCCCTGGTGTTCAAGGTGGCCGAGACGGCGACAGAAGAAGAGATCAAGCGCATGTGCCGCTATGAGTACCCTTCGATGCGCAAAGTCCTCGGTGAGGAATGACGATGCCCGTCCGAGTACCCGGCAAATTGACGATTATGATTTTGGCTCTCAGGTGACTTTGAGATGAATGTCGATGCGGGAACATTCACGGACTCCGAGATCATCGTTATGCTGGGAGAGAACGGCACAGGGAAAACTACCTTCATCCGCATGATGGCGGGCCGACTAAAACCCGAGGAAGGGGGTGAGCCATTTAAGTTCGGTTCCCAAGCAGCGCAGTATCTTGGCCCAATATCGGCTGGACCAATATTTCCGATACCCAGCCAATATTGCCCAATATTGTTGCGCTGTTTGGGTTAGAGCTTTTAACTAGGGCTGTCTGAATAGCACGGTTCCACACTTCGTTGATGTAATATTAAAACAATGAGAACGTGCAGAATCACCTGCAAATACTGTTTAAATAGGATTACTTACTCAATTCGGACTCAAAGTTTAAAATATTTGTGCAGCTCTACTTATAACTCGTGGTTCCACAAACTTTCAAATTTCCAATTACATTTGGCCAGGTTCGAAACGGTCACAAACATGACCTTACTAATCGAGAGCCTTTATAATTTATAAAAAGTGAGTTTAAAATCTAATACGTATGACGTGCGGGAGAATAAAAAATGCTGCGTTTGCCAAGCGCAAGCCCAAATACTTAATGTACTAGATAACGCAACTAATCTTATTACTTACAACTACATAATAATAATTATAATACAATACATACAAATAATTACAATACATAATCATCCTACAACTTATCAACTTGTCGACGGGTTCATGACATTACTAGTTGCGAGACGTAACATTAGAGATAAGCGTTTTACTAATAAAAGAGCGCGTTAAATTAAATACGGTAAGATTTCGTGTATCCCCCAGCGGAGAAATCTTTAGGCCCAATTTCTTCTTCCTTTGCAGTGGAGATCCCGCCACTGAACATCAGCTACAAGCCGCAGAAAATTTCGCCCAAGTCTCAGGGCACTGTGCGACAGCTTCTGCACGACAAGATCCGGGACGCGTATACGCATCCGCAGTTCATAGCGGACGTTATGAAGCCCCTTCTCATCGACAACATCATCGACCAAGAAGTAAGTTGTCGTCTCGGCAGCTTTCACTGGAGTGGATAAGAAGGCGGGTTAATGTGCCGTAGGTCCAGAACCTGTCTGGAGGCGAATTGCAGCGAGTGGCTCTGGCACTGTGCCTGGGGAAACCCGCAGATGTGTACCTCATAGACGAACCCTCGGCTTACTTGGACTCCGAGCAGCGTCTTGTGGCAGCCAAGGTCATCAAACGCTTTATTCTCCACGCCAAGAAGACGGGATTTGTTGTGGAGCACGATTTCATCATGGCCACCTATCTGGCTGACCGTGTCATAGTCTTTGAAGGACAGCCCTCGGTTCGCACCACTGCAAACACGTGAGTTTCATTTCAGTCAACCGGGTCTTTATCTGCGAAAATGGATCGGGGTGACTTCTGCCCCTTGTGGCAGATTCAACGTGTTACTTCATGGTTTCATAGCAGCTTTTCGCACAAATCAGTTGGGCCGACCCGATAAACGTGTGCCGACGAGATACATGTTCTTTCATGTAATAAGTTGTGGTCAAGGAATTCGCTTGAAATGGTCAGCGAAAACCTGGAAAAGTCAGGGAATTTGAAGGCTGCAGTTTGGTAGACACCCTGTGAGTTCAGTATTGCTGGAATTTGTTTTTTATCCATCGCGTAGACCACAAACCCTGCTGGCCGGCATGAACAAGTTCTTGGAGCTGCTCAACATCACGTTCCGAAGAGACCCCAACAACTTCCGGCCGCGAATCAACAAGCTCAACTCCGTCAAAGTGAGTGCCACCCGTTTGCTGTTGCTATACCACGTTGTTGATGTAAACTTTTCCTCGCAGGACACGGAACAAAAGAAGGGTGGAAACTTCTTCTTCCTAGAAGACTGAAATGGTGGATGTTGTGGGCTTTTTGTTGTCAGTGGCTCATTAAAAAAAAAAAAAAGAAAAGAAGAAGCAGTGATTCCGCTATGAGTTGGATTCGATAAGAATAGATCTTGGTAGCTTTGTGGGTAATGGAAGGGTAAGGGTCGGTAAGCAATGGGAAATGCCGGGAAGATGTGTGAGTTATGGTTCCATAGTGTCTGTATGTTTTTATTTTTCTACTAGGAGGCGATGGTATTATTCTATCTTGTGCTTTCAAGAATTGTCCTGCAAGAAAGCCTTTCCCATATTCAGGTAAATTGTGTAGGATAGGATGGGCCAGTGGGGAATATGGCCACCACTGAGGCCGCGAGTTTGAATCTGGCCGAGGATGCCAGCAACTTGGTGGCAGGTTTGCCGGTGTTGCCTGTGACACGGTGTGGCTCATGATCATTGTTGTCTTGCAACCATGAATTACTGTGTGAGGCATCACTTGTGAGGTCTGTGTAAGGACAAATTAGGATTTTAAAGCAAATGGAAATTTTCTGCCTCACTGTGTCCATGTGACCTATGTTGCTATAAATGGCACGGGGCAGGATGGGTGTGGTAAACTAGATGCCTTGAATGAGGATGTTACTCTGCAAAATTCGAGTGGAAGCATTTCGACGATCATTGACCTTCACTAGAATAATTGAAATAAAACTAGCAAATGCAGAACATTCTTTTCAAGAATTTGCGTAGTCGATTCGTATTTAAATAGGGCTGTTTGCACAACACTTGATTCGGTACCGAGGAATTATCGGCGTGTAGTGGGGCGGTTCGACATATCTTTGGTAGTGATCACTGCCAAAGATAGAAATATATGTTAAGATGCTAGCGAACTCCCTTCTCCATCGGTACGTTAATTATAACGAATCAAGTGTTGAGCGAACAGCCCTATTTAAATTTCGCATACGTTTCGTTACTGCCATGTTGAGCGTGTCCATCGTTACCATGACAACGGCCGCGCAGGCGCATTCGCCAAGCTTTTTTTTTTCTTTTTTAATAGTTACGTTCAGGTACAAGGTATTTTGCCCATATCGTTGTTTCTCAGACTGTGAAGAGTTTTGCTTGTGGTACGGACGGCTGTTGAGCTATCGCGGCAGCAGCAATACCAAAACCGCCAGAACGCAACGTCTTGGACGTTTCAGCGCTCTTCCGACGTCATGAAAATGCGGTTTCGCATTTGGCCGTCTGACCGAGTTTCCTTTTCATTTCGTAACCTGTATAATAACACCTGGAAGGATTACAAGGTCGCTGTTGCGCAATCGCACAGCGAACAAACGCTGCTGCGACCGACATAACTTTCGCGACTAGGATGCAGACGACATCGCCAACGATGCTGTCGCACGCATCCGAGAAAGTGCTCTCTGCCCTGGTAAGGCTTCTTTTATTACACATGTGCTTTGAAACTTTGTACTGCTGTCTCAAAAGAGATGATTTATCTGTTTTACAAACATGTTGGTTCCGCATGTTTTTTGCCGCAGCGCTTAGCTGTCAAACGGCACACTCGTTGTGTGGTTTCTGTGTTTGCCAGTATGACAATTCTCTCAGCTTGAGGTCCGCAACGAAATTCTCTTCTGCGGGGCCTCTGCGGTCGTCCTGGCTTGGCTGCAGTTGGGACAAGGCTTGGCGGAGCTCTTAGGAAGGGTGCTAATTGGAGTCATTTTACCTGCCCTGGGACTCGGATGGGTTTTATGCCGTGTCCTGAGGAGCCGGACACTTGTTCTGCCGCACAAGAAGGCTGTGCTCATAACGGGTATGATGCAGTCCCTTGAGGAAACTTATTTCACTCTTCAATATTTCCTCGAGTGGAGATTAGGAAATATTAGCGGTGACGAAGTAGTTTTCAACGAAAGACAAGTGAAAGCTTAATTCTCGCAGCAGAATTAGAACCTTGTGTTGCCCCAATCATCATCATAAAATAAGGTTGTTGTTTGTTGCATAATTCTCGTCTAGTGTAACATACAGCAGATAGCAACAGAAATTTTTGGAAATGGAATCGTGGAAAGTTATGTAGCATTCATTGGTTAGCTAATTGGCAACAGGGCAAGGCCGCAGGCGAGCTGGTGCATGTTTATATACGGAAAAACCCGAGAGACAGGGAAAGAAGACATCGTCTACATTACCTCTCTCTTGGGTTTTTCCGTATATCTCTCACACACACACACACGTGTGCTTGCAAGCATGATGAGCCAATAACGCACAAAGAATCTGCCAATTTAAGGTTGTGACCGTGGATTCGGCAACCGGCTGGCCAGGCGCCTTGACAGCCTAGGCTTCCAGGTGTTTGCGGGATGCTTAAATGCCAAGAGTGAAGATGCCCAACATCTCAAGCAGCAGACGTCTCCGAGGACCCATGTCTTTCAGCTGGATGTCACTCGGGATGAGGACATCAGGGCAGCTGTCGACATGGTCAAGGAACAACTTGGTGACAATTGTGAGCCATATTTTTCACCACTGCGATGATGATGATTTTTATACACAGCAACCAGTGGCGTAGCCAGACCTCCAAGGTACATCGCACCTTGTCATAATCGAAATTCAAACCCCTAACAGATTTGTAACATCACAGAACAGCGCAGCATTTAACGAATGAGAAAGCACGTTAAAGTGAAGACATTTAAAATCTTGCATATTCCCGGGGAAAAAGTGCAGGCTATATTCTTTTTGTACCCTTTGCAGGTTTTTTTATACAGGCGCTACGAGAGCAGCACAGAGGTCTCTATTGAAAAACGCATTCGTTTTAGGGTTTTTAAAAGATAGAATTGCTTTCAATGAGGATTGCCTCCCATTCTGTTACCTCACTTTTACCCGAAATTCCTTAATTAAACAGTTAATTCATTTCAGGTAAGTAGTCATCTCGTAGTTATGTATGTACATATTCTCTTTGAGAGGATGTCCGCCCAGCCCTCTAACTAAACTATAAAAATGGCATCTATATGCCGCTCTCGTAGCTTTCTAATAAAAAATTCTCTGAAGGATAAAAAAAAAGACCCCGTTCAACGAGCAACTTTCAAAGTCGCATTTGAGACAACTGGGGACGTACCAGCTAGGGAAGTTCGATGTGTAAATGTGCAGGTGCGCTGTCCTTGAAATCTGATATCGGTACGAAGTGCGAAGATTGTAATTTCCTAACGATTTATCGGAACGTCCTCGGATCCATAAACAGAACGCATTTTGTCTATTATTTGCAGCCCTATGGGGCGTCGTGACAAACGCCGGAATCAACGTCTTTCTGGAACTGGAGTGGCTCCGACAGGAAGACGTGAAAAATATGTTTGACGTCAACGTCCACGGCACCTTGTCTGTCGTTCGGGCTTTCCTTCCCATGTTGCGGCGATTCAAAGGTTCCAGGATAGTGTTGGTGGCTAGCCAAGCAGGTGAGGCAACCACTCTCTTAGTTTGTTTGGGAACAACCCTTATTCCTTCCTGCAGGACGAATCGTACCATTGTGGATCGTGCCGTATGCCATGACCAAAGCTGCCGTCATAGCCCTAGCAGACGGATTAAGGCGTGAACTATGCAAGTGGAACGTGCATGTCTCTACCATCGAGCCCTACTATTACCTGTGAGTGGAATAGCTTCTCCAAAGCCACTGACATTCTAGCTCACTGGATTAGCTGTTCATTGAGAGCACGAGGAAAGTTTTATGGGCTTTCTTTGGAGCTCGGGAAAAAAACAACCACATCGGAAGTACTTGAATGGAAACAACTTAGTCAAAGTATTCTCAACACATTTTCGCATAGACGCTTCGGTTCCAATTATGGATATTTCAGAAAATATGAAAATGCTCCACCTATGCTGTATCTGTTTTATTTTGAAGCACCATTCGAGTGTCCCATATTCTCCCCCCCCCCCCAGCAATCCCCACAAAATTCGAGGAACAATTTGTGACACAGCAGCGTATATTCTAACAGTTGTTTGGAACCACTTTCTAGCTATCGTAAGGCTACGAAAGTAGCAGTTTAACCACACGTAGTTTACTACCACGCATTACTCGTTCCAGCACGGACATCAACCCCAAGAGCGAAGAAGAAATGCTCCGGCGGCACGCTGCCGTGGCCGAACCCGTCCGTGCCGCCTATGGCAGCCATTATCCGCAAGAAGCCGCCCGAAGCATGGTGCGCTTCCTGCAGTGGGCATCCAGGACAGACATAGGTGAAGTGACGCGTGCCATGGAGCAAGCTCTGATGCAGGTTCAGCCAGAGCGCTACTACCGCTGCGATGGAACTCTCACTTGGATATTGCACCTGCTCCTCTTCAACCTGCCCAGCTTCTTCGCCGACGTCGCGGTGTCAACCATGTTTACGGGTAGTTATGCTCCGGATAAAGATGGAGTTCTTCAACGGAGACATTTGCGCAAAACTGACAACTGTCACTCTTGGTGATGCTGACAAGGCTCACCATATCACCAATATCATTGTGGACTGATGCGTGCACCGTGTTGATTATGAAATGAGGAAGTGACAGAGAGGATGAGCCCAGCAGAGCATGAGCAAAGGTTACCCAGGGCAGCTCTCTTTATACGGGATAAAGATTGCATGGTGAGATTGATCACTGTGTATCAGCTGTGGAAGCTCGTATCAGTGGGGATCTTCTGCTGCTGCTGTTCTGTGGTGAACCTCAACCGTGTACCCACATGAATGCAGTTCATTGCAGGTCAGGGACATTGAATATGGGATACTCATTTTTATGCATTCTGTACAAACTTGTATGACTCACTGTGTGACTCGATGTGCAAAACTGTGATACACGCACAAGTAAAATCATGCTGAAACACAAAACGCAGTTTGTGACTGGGGATGAAAACTGACTCAACCAATGGGATCCCAAGAGCAAGCAAGAGCATGGCCTCTAAGCACGAGAATTCTCCTCCGCCCGTAAAATTCGAGACAGCCTCTATGGGAAAGATCATGACAAGATTTTTTGGGGGATGAGGAGTTTGCTCTGCAGATTGATTACCTACAACCAAAAACTAGGACAACAGGGGCCTATCATTCCCGTGCTGGTTCGGATGAGGCCATTTAAAGAAAAGTGCCACGGAAAATTGGGCAAACAAATTTTGATGCTGCATGACAATGGCCACCCTGGTAATCGCTTACTGCATAAGAAGCTCTACAGAAATGACTGTTCCAAGTTGCTAAACCACCCAGCCTATTCTCTGGTGACTTCTTCCTGTTTTGACATTGAACCTTTGAGGACAATTTCTCGATGAAGAGGCAGGCAATTGAACACTATTTCCAGGGGTAGTTTATTCTCTTTAGGAGTCTGAGAACTTGGAAAGCCATGTGTGAAGCTTGGGAAGGAGGGGGGGGGGGGGGGGGGGGGGGTGCTGGGTCAAAAAATAAAAAACGTGTTCGTGAAAAAACGTGAAAAACGTGTTCTCGCTTCTATGTTAGCTCGTACTGTCTGCTTTTTTTTTAAGCATCCCCAATACCTCCTGACTACCTCTGAGAAAACAAGCTTTACTCGACGTTCAGTTGAATCTCTAGCCTTCCATCTTGACAAGAGGCAGATACTGTAGCATATTGTCCTTGCAGGACACTAATCCTTTTTGGTAAGACAACGGCCGCTTGAAGTAGATGGCATCCTTGGCCATAGTTTCTGTTTACTCGACTGCTGGGATAATGTGCCTCGAACCAGTACGGGCAGGCAGAGATGAAGCCTGACTGCGTTATCTCTACTCTCTGTTCCGCAGTTATTGTTCCCTGTACGCGGGACAAGTCCACGTCAAACAGTTGGAATGGTGAACACAGAACACGGTGAGGTATGGTTGACAGACAGATGTCCTGGTGGCTGGAAACCTGCAAAGTCATTCAAAAGATTCCAATACAGTTGCCGACCGGTATTTCAGACTCCAAAATTCAAAATTTCCAATTTTTCGGACGAAGCTCTCGGCACCATCAAACGCCCCATAGAGCCGATGTATTTCCGCTTCCAATATTTCGGACAGTGTTTCGGGCAGACAGCCCAGTTTTTCGTACTCATCTTGCTCTGAGCATGCCTATTTCTTTGGACTTTTCGTCTTCCAAGAGCCAAAACGGATGCACTACGGTACGTTTTGGGACTCTATATTTTGGACCGCGCAACGAAGGAAAGCGCAGTAAGTGGAGCTTAGTGGGGATTAGCAGCATGTATGTTGCCTCTCCGTGTGAACAAGAAAATGCTGTAAAAATCTAAACAATGACCAGTGCATGAGAAAGAGTTGAGGCAACTTGGGCTCAGAGCCCAGGGGTGTACCTTCTGACACCCCTATGTGTTGAACGTGCTGTTGTCTGAGAGCAATTAAAGTACCTGACCTGTGCCCAGTCATTGAGACAGCTGGCCACTTGCCAGCCCGAGGTGTGCTCGTCCGATACCACACGAGATTCAGCTTCTAGGGTCTGGCTCTCCACCAGGACTGCCTGAACATTGCACGTTGTCGGCAGCATGACGCCGTTGGTCTTGAGTGCTCCCGATCTATTACGAGATAATTGTGCCGTTACACTATTTGTGCAATGCTTTCACGAAGCTCCAGATATCTCTGAGGCCATGTGCATATTATGTCAGAATACAATGCCGCAGCTTTTCATTTTGACTCGGACGCAGGGAAGCCATTCTAGAAGTTGGCATAAGTTACTCTAGTCCCTGAAACCAGGCTACTGTGTTACTATAACTTGGTTACTTTAATATAGTAAACCAAGTTGTAGTTACAGCCACTCTGAGAATGCATTCTTCTTTATTAGGCGTAAGCTTTTATGTAGAAGGCTACATTCCCTCGGGTGAGAAAAAAATAATGGTCGATCAATCGTTGGATCTGACGGAAATGCGTTAGCATTAAAACTTGAAAACCCTTGGGGAACTCCCCTTCAACGGCCCTTCACAAACGCTACACAGCTCTTCACGCGACCCTATACAACGCCAATGCAAGACAGCATTCACAGCCCAACGCGCCTTTTGGGGCTGACTCCGATTCAGCTTGGCAGCGCAGTTTCGCAGCCTTCTTTTGCCACTGCAGGACTGGTCTTGATCCTCTATTGCTACCCACGTTAGTTTGTTTTGGCACGTCCCGAGGGTGGTTTGCTGCAGAGCCGTGAGGATACGACGCCAATGCGAAAAATGTCCGTCCCCTCTAAAGCGCAGCCATCTAGTGAGACAGTTCATCGTAAGACACTGCTACCAGAGCGCAGCACTTGCACCAGTGAATCTTCCCAACAGCGAAAGACACATTATGCATTTAGGGTCCCCTACCTGAGAGCTGCGACATATTCAAAGAGCGACGTCCGCAGGTTCCCGGAGGCGTCCCACACGTCCGTCACCAAGACATCGAACGTGGGCAGCTTCGAGTCCAATAACGAGTCCAAGGAAGCAAATTTGTTACGGTTCCTCAGGTTGTGCCTTTTGAGAAAAGCGTCCACGAGGGGTGAAGTGCCTCCAACAATGGTGGTCAGTTGGGATGTATCGTCCTTCTTAAGAAACAGGAGGCCTAGGATAGGAACCGTAGAGATATCTAAGATACGAGCGCCTCGAGGCAGGTCTGTGACTTCTGCGACCTCAGAAAATGGGGTGAAGGACTCATTGAGGATGGAAATAATGTCTTCTTGGAGCTCCAACCGAATTCTGTCGGTCGCTAAGGGACTGGCTTCTGCTATGCTTATGTGATCGCTGCATTTGATGTCTAGATGTACCGGTTCTCCTTTCCTCAGCAGCCTACCGGAAACTGCAAGGAACAAACATCAAGAGCGTGGAAGTATTTTAATTAAATGAAGGGTAAAGAATCGTTACTTCCTCGTAGACAATTTCGAAGACATCCGCAAGTGTGACGCAGAAATAGCGTCGTAAATGCGGTAGAAAATTAAGGCACAGTTAGATGCCACTTCCAAGATATTTTGAGAATTCATGTAGAGTACTTCATCTTTGCACACCAAAACAAGTCCAAGTTATCTTCACAAGATAAAGGTCGACCCCCGTTTATCCAGCACAGGCTGTTTCCAGGCAAAGTAAGCGGTGGGTATAAATGAAAGTCAAGAGTACTGGAGCTATCTGTTATCAACAGAGCCCGCATTTATTTAGGAGGAAAGCGTCCATCGTAATAGGCGTTCAGCTCCAACCCTTACTGATGACACCAACCTCCGATGCCTTGGGCATGTACAGCTGAGGAGACTTACGAAAGCTACCCAATGACCTTTACATATGGCATCTTCATGTAACTTACAGTGGAATACAACTCTAATCTCAAAATCGGTCAACTTGTCTTCGTGATGGTTTGTCCATACTACCTACGTGGACTGCGCATTTCAACCCTTTCGTCGCGAGTATGAGTGCGTGGGCTTTCGGTGGCGGAGAATTGGAGAAACTAAAATAGACGCCTTTTACAGCAGACGACTAGAATGCAAGACGAAATTGAGAGATCCAATATGAAGCCCTAGCTAGGCCCCTGAAAAGCAGAGGAGACGATATGTGCCTTTATTCCTCCCCCATGAGAAGAGCGCATACATGTAGAGGTCAGCGTGGGTAACATTAAATCGTAGGTCAAAAAGTGTACTAATACAGTGGTCCTATCCCCTACCTGGGTAAATGGCCTGTTCCCAGCAGGTGTCCCCATGCAAGGTGTCCAGCCACGTGTCTCCCACTCGGAGTCGGAACCAGAGGCCCAAGCAGTCAAGTCTTCCCACCTCGGTACATTCCACGGTCTCCTTCCAGGTTTTGCCGAGAAGGTTTCGCATTGCCTGGATGAGAACGGGGACAAGAATCGTGCAGAAGGAGTACCACAAGCTAGTTAAGATAGTAAGTGGTGTTAGAGCAAATGATGCTCTCGCAACACCACATTTTACGCTATTTGTTGAACATGGACAGACAGACTGACATGTTCGTGTGTTGTACCAAAGTTTTATATCTCTGTAACGTCGTGTGTACAAACAGCGTCGTGGTATTACATTATCACCTATTATGTAGCTCTTCCAAAACTGCAAAGGCAGCAGACCTGGTGACAGGAGCCAGCAAAATGCTGGCCAATCTTCCATTTCTTGTTTTCCTGCAATCACTTCTTTTCTTTTTTTCATCCCAGCCCACCAACGCTCTGGCCTAGAAGCATTTCTAACATTTTTGGACAATGTAGGGCGTGGGTCCTCACTGTGAGGTGACTCATGTGTATTCCATTTCACCACATTACCGCCAGCAATGGGGTACAGTATCGCCCCCTGGTGATGAAACTCCCCATTCAACATCATTAAAATAAAGTTGTTGTCGTTTGTTTTTCTGTGACCTCGCTCTTGATGGAGAAGGTGTCCCAGGCTAGTTGACACCTTATGACCTTTGTTATCAAAGGCTCGAAAAACAAAGAAAAACAGAGAGCCCCATAAAACCAATCAATCTTTACAAGACACATGCCATATCAACATCTGTACAAGTCTTATTGTAATCTTTGCAACGATTAACAGGAAAGCTGCGTAATTTCCCATTCAATTTCCCTAGGCATCTTGATCCTGAAACAGCCCCCACTGAACTGCGAGAGATAAAGGCGCTGCTCAACAGTACTTGCTTACCTCTGGATCGTTGAAGTCTACAGAGAGCAGGCGAAGGGGCTTCGAGAGCATGCGGTAGCCTTGTGGAGCCCTCTGCAGACAAAGTGTCGTATAAGGCACACAAGGGCATCGCATCTCAAACTGTCCCATTCCCAGCGCTTCTAGGACTGTGTCTTTTACGCTGCGATGCATATCAGGAATAAATGCCGAGGGAGAAAGTGACCCGAAGAAAACATTTACCTGGTGTGAAACCTTATGTGCTCGCACTCCAGAAGACACAGAAAGACCTCGGCTGCTTCCGGAATTACCTTCGGCCCCGATCTGCAGTATCACATCCAATAGCATTTATACTTTTTCAACTCTACTCAGTTCGCTCCGATTGCTTTTGTTGCACCAATCAAAAGTTTTTCTCTAAAGGAGAAAGAAGCACGCTTTGCTCGCGCTGAGACACGTTAGGGAAGAGCATAAGCCTATCAGCTGTGTGCTCCGTGCCGGGCCGTCAAAATACGCCACCACCGTGGGCTGGGCCGACAAACATGTTTCCAAGAGTCAGGCTCGGCCGGGTCACGCAGCTAATTCCACACAACGGAGGACTATTAGTTCATATCACCACGTGCTCGCATTATTCCTGCGCATATATTTGCAAAAACAAGCAAAGAACACTGCATTATGCGTATGATTTCACCCTCTAGAACATTCTCAAAGCCACTTCACATTGCTCCTCACGTATTTCACAATCACATTGGCAAAGCTTGGTGAGAGGGCTAGGGATTGGAGAAGGATTTTGTCGACAGCACCCTCTACCTCCGCAAAAACTTGACAGTGTAACAATAACGCCCATGCCCGCATGCATTCTGAATTTTATTTGGTCTCGTGCTGTTACGATGTTAAACCGCCATCACTTGTACGTTTGTGGCCTTGTCTTCTCTTCTTATACATTTTTTTTGTAAGCGCCAGAAACATGTACGTCACGGCTGGAAATACTAGGCCGGGATCTACTTGTCGAGTCACCGGGCCGGGCTCTATTCGCTTAGACACTAGGCGGGGCTCTACTCACTGGGCCACCGGGCTGAGCCGCATAAAAATAAGAAGGTCCGGGCCGAGCCATTTTTTGATGCGCCCGGGCCGGGTCGGGCCCGGAAAAGTCGGCCCGTGCAGGGCTCTAGCCTATAGTTCTGACTAGAATAAATCATCCCAAGAGGAACCCATCCAGCAGAAAAAAAAAAAAAAAAAAGTTCATAATTGCGTTAAAAACTGACGTACCACTCTTGGATATCTCACACATAAAACTTAATACCGATTCCCTTTCCAAGAAAAATAGTGCTTCTTTAGACAACACGTAGCTACGGGTAACTGACGTAACGCGTGTGTCGGAAAAACAAAATGTACCATATTTAGTGTACGTAATGTTAAAACTATCAATAAAGCATATTAATCAATTTCGCGAGCCAATGTATAAAGGAAGAATTACGGATGCTGCGGGTCGAGAAGATTCTCCCACGCGTGCAGCAGGTTGGGCAAGACATGCTCTCCAAAGAGCCCAGCATCGAATGTCTCCGTCACCACCAGAGAGACCCTAGAATGTGAAGACAAAATAAATAAGTCGTGAAAGATGGGCGGGATGGAAATACTTTTGCTCAATATCCTCAGGAATGTTGAGGAGGGTGGAGTGCTTGTTGATGATCTTGGCTCGGGTTCCATTGAGCTCAAATACGGCCCTGGCCACGTCGCAGGCCACAGATGACACCTCGCATGCGTACACCTCCTTGGCACCTGCACCTAGTGCAAATAGGCTGGAGAGGCACAATTCATCGGGTAACGTGGAGCAGATTCTCTTTCGCATCATTCGTTAATCTTCAACATCATTCTCTATGGGCGAGGCCAGAATTCCCCGCTCCCAGGTCGGGACAGGGTTGGGTACGACAGTGGGTTCCCAAACTGTGGGTCGCGACCCACAAATTCAAATAAATGCCACGCTGTGATCGCTATTGTGCGTTACCAAGGAGCCCCGGGCAGCAGACCCGGAACATTCTCATAAGTACGCACGCATGCGGGGTACGCGACGCATTTCGATGGATCACACAGCCTCGCTTCCATGGCTCTTTTCATTGTGCACGAGGGCCAAAATCTATGTTGTGTGGTCCACCCACTGCAATGCACTAAAGGCCACAGCGTCTGCGTCTATCGCGGCATACGCGGACGCCCAGCCTTCACGGTGCACAGCGCAGTGGTGTCTTCTTGTATTAGAGCGCACGCCAAAAACCTAAGAAAACCATTTCGCGTGCGTTGCCAGAGAGCGAAGCATGCAGTAAAGCGGGGCTCTTATATCTTGCAAGTCATTTGTTGACTCGATCTTCTATAGATGCTGACCCCTGCCGAGGTTAACATATTTCAGCTTATCTAAATGGCAGACATAAAAGTAATGCAAACGTAATTTTCCTATCACAGACTGTCAAGAAGGCCAGGAGAGAATGCTTACCTCAAAAGTCCCGTCCCAGCACCGATGTCCAAGACACGTTGATGATGACCGTGCGCAACAGCTTCGTTGATGGCTTCCTGGAAGGCTTTATTTCGGCTGCGGTCATTCAGCATAGGGAAGTGCCAGCGTTCCATCAGCGTAGTCTTTATCCCGTCTATACTGGCACGAGCTGCTCCATACTTGGGGTTCAGGTCCAAGGCCTTGCGAATGCTCAACACTGCTTCCGGAACTCTGTCCAACCTGTGGATGCCTACGCATAAGCACACTTTACACGCGATGCATGTGCAGATAGCCTGTCATACCGAAACAGCAGGGTACCCAGCCAGTGGTGCAGTTCTTCACATTCATCATTTGCATTCAGTAGCTCTTGATAACAGTCAAAGAGTTCCTTCCATGCCTGTTTGGATTCTAGATATGCCGTGTGCTTCGCTGGAATGTTAACCATCGGGAGAAAATCATTTGGGCATATTTGCAATCCTACCGTACACACAAAAAGAAAAATCTAGACAAGTGTCTCAACACCTCGCAACATATTCGCATTACCTGCATCTTTATTGCGCACTTGAAAAAACGGATTAACTACGGCAACGACACTTCAACGGAGCAGTCTGATAGCAGCACTGCCTAGAGTGCTAATCGCGAGTTCAACTCATGCCATACCAGTGAGACAAGCTGCACGAACGTAACCTAAACGGCCTTCACTAAACTGACCTGGGCTAGCTTGATCTAACCCGATATAAATGTAAGAGTTGCAAAAGTGACCAAAGGGATGTCAGGGGCCTCGCACGACTTGCAGGTGCCCATGCAGTACTTTGCAGGTTAGTGAACGAAAATTACGTAAGTGTGCAAGTATGTCTTGCACCACACCAGTGGCGTAGAAAGAAAAATATTTCGGGAGGGGTTCTACCGGGACTTTACATGAGGGAGGAGGAATCCGGGGGAGGGGGAGGATTTCGGGGGGTGGGGGAGGTTGAACCCCCGAATGCCCCCCTTCTGGCTACGCCGTTCTCTTGCACCATCAGTGCTTTTCATGCTACATTTAATGCGCTACAATAACTTACGGTGTTCATTATTCTTTGTTGTAATAATAATAATAACAGTAGTAATACCAGCTGCCAGCAGAAACTCGTCTTTCATCCGGCGCTTAAGCGTTGGATCCAGATTAAACGCTACGCAGAAATGTGCCAGGCTTCTGGCATACTCTTCGCTTCGCAAGCATGTTGTAATTTGTTGAAGCGAATATTCCAACAATCGGTCCCTATTCGTTGTGCACCGAGACATGCTTGAGGAAGTATGTGGAAGTTATCAATACTGAACGTGTTCATTTAGTCGATTTGTTTGCATCCCTCAGCACTCTACTTCGAGCCACTTCGAGCACATCACACATCTTCACGAAAACTTTGTTGTATCTCGCGCGTGCACGTGCATGTCGGGTGGACGGTGGCGACGACAGGCTCAACGCTCAACCAGCTCAGCTCAGCCACATAGAGTCGATATTGACGGGAATAAACATTATGTAAAAAATTATAATTTATAAATTCTGAATGAGAGTGTGGAATGCTTCACAAATGTATGTACATCACAGCGAAATGAAATAAACTAACAAAACGAAGAACATTTGCACGACGACTAGGGTACTAGCACGTATGTAAGAAAAATGAACCTCGTGGGTAGCGTGGCCGAGTGGTCTAAGGCGCTGGTTTTAGGCACCAGTCTCTAAGGAGGCGTGGGTTCGAATCCCACCGCTGCCATGCGAGATTTTATGCGAAAACATTAGTCAGGTTACTGTGTTGTGGATTTCGATTCTCCTACCCGGCATTACTGTTTTGTGTCTTTCCCTGACTTTTTTTTCGCTCGCAAATTCCTGTCCCGCTTTGCTGTCTTCAGCGTGGTTCAAGGTTCAAAGCTCCCTTCACCTATTGGTCTACTCCACCCTAGGCGTTCCCAAAGCAACGTCAAGGCGGAGTCATTTGTTGCCATGGCAGCTCCCAATCCCATCGAGGGTCGGCCCGTCGGCCATTGAGACTTCGGCAACTTCGGCCTGACTGATCTCGAGTTTGTCTTGGACATGTGTCATGTATCAACGTGCTTCTGTGTGCAATATGTGTGTGCAAGTGCCAGAACCGTGTCGTGCATAGAAACGAAATCGTGCCATCTTTTAACGCCAACAAAGAGAAATGACGAGTGTCTCAACAACATTCTGAAGGAACGACATTTGAATAACGAAACTCTAGACGCTTTTGGTCCGCGAGTTATGAACCTGTCTCGATGTTTGATATAATAAGTTGAAGACACGGTGACGTTTTCAACGCCAGATTTTACAAGTAAAGAAAGTCTGAGCGTTATGTTTCACGTGAATGAACGTAATATCCATCTGCACAGTGGAATGTACAGAATATCGATCGGCGTCGATGTCACAGAAACAACGCTTACCTCTGTCTCTTCTTCAATAATTGAGTGTACCAAGAACTCCAATATGCAGGATGACTTTTGTTCGAGGGTACATCGAGATTTTGCTCGATAGGAACATGTTGGGAATCATCTTGCGGAATAAGCAAACATTAAGCATCATGATTCTCCCAGAACAGAGAAGAGGTGCAATGCTGTGTTTTGGGTCGTCACTTTATTCGTACCTCTCAGGTGAGACAGTATTCGAACAATTGAGATGTGGCAGGCGTCGAAGGCATGTGTTGCGTTAGTTTATTGCTAATGCAAACTTTTACATGACCCTAGGGTCCCTCCTGGCAACGAGGACGTCCAATAGGAGGACCAGGACAAGCTAACAGTATGGCCGTTTCCTGCAAGTTTCTCTGGCTACTAGGCTTTATCTTGCTGCCCTTATCATCCAGTTAGTCAAGTTTTTGCGTATCATGCACCTGCATGTTCCTGCAGCTTCCTGCCAGCACTGGGTTGTTATGTTAATCAGGGTTTGTGGTTTTGTTTCAGTTTTCCTGGCATGATGAGCGTTCTGAGCTTGAACTACTCTCTTTCTGCACGTTTTTCACCCTCTTCCCATTATGAGTTTGTTTTCTACTTTTTTCTGCTCTCATATTTGTTTCATAAAAATAAAGTATTAAATTATGCACTATCCGTGTATTCACACGAGAGTCATTCCCAACCGAAGCAGAAGACGCGCTTTTAGCTTTCTGAGCGCGAGCGCTTAATGTCCAGTGTTCACGTAGACTGCTAACCGTGTGGAACATCCTGCAACACAGTCACAAGATATTCTGTAGCAGACGACAGGAAAGACTCTGAGGGTGTAGTCTGCGAAGTGTCGTCTGCTAAGTGCGCAGTACACCACTCACGGTATTCCGCACCGTTGTGAATGCTCAACATAGCACAGGACGGAACTTTGTCTTCTGTGATCAGTGTTTTTGCTTTTCCTTCCACTGGAATATTCCGCGAGGATGTCATTCGTGTGAATACACAGTATCTGCACCGATTACTCCCGGTATTTGCGGTATTCCACTAAGCATTATTGTCCCTCGCTTTCTCACAGCCTCTCCACAGACTCCGTGGGTGCGTGGCCCTGCTGAGTACATTGCCCTTTCAGGAGACCTACTCATTGACTACGAGGTTGCCTCCAATACCACTTCTGGAGCAGTGATCAGAGTGGTTGACTCTCAGGGAATACCACTATCAAAGACGGATGTCAGAAGCAACCTCGGTCATGTCATCTTCCCGTGTGGGATTGTACACAAGGCAGGGGACTATCACTTCGAGATTGCGCAAGGCGTAAGTCCTTATATACGTGTACAACGAAACACCTTGTGGCTCGCAAATGAGAGTCCAACTGACAGACTGTTTGAGTACCTTCTTGAAATGGTTACATATATCTTGTATGCCTTTCTGACAAATGGAAAGGCCTTTATTTATGTAACAAAACATAATTTGTCACATTACATAACGAAATATATTTATGATTTACAACTCCCTATGCCGACAGAACTGGTGGCTTTAAGCCAGCACCAACTCGCCAGACGAGAACTGTTTCTTACACGTTCATCTCGGATAACAGCCAACAAAACACGAGGACAAGCAGAAGGACAGCTGTAAGGCCCGCTTGCACTAGCTTGGTGGCTGTTAATCCATGATTAAGGCCCTCTGTTTTCTGCTGCGGCAAATTCAAAATTCCACGGCACTGACTCGTAAATTCTGCGATTTTCCGCGGCGAGCAGTCAACAGCTGCTTGAAATGGGAGACACTTTCTTTTCTTGGATAATGTGGGAACAAAAAATATGTTATAAAATTACAGATTCAAAGCACTGTTGTGGCTCAGCATTACATACATGATATCTTGTGTTCTCATCTGATGCGGTCTGTCGCCTGAAATCATTTTATACCTGCTGAAAGGTCTTTCAGCATCTACAGAGTTCATAGGAACTTTATAGGAAGGAGTTTACAATACATGCCCTGGGGAAGTTACATCTTTAGTACACCCCTTTTTATTCTTGGGCTGTAGCCATTATTTAAAAGTCTTAACTTCTTGAAGGCAACCTCCCAGATATCAAATCAAAATCCCCCACTACTACCGCTAAACTGCATACGGGAGGGATGCTGCCCATTCCTGAAGTGAAGTATACACAATAAACTTGGGCTAATGTTATCCTAAGCTAAACTACAATCTGTCTGTTTTGTCCTGCAGCATAGACAATTTCGTAAAGCTTCAATTTTGTAGGGGCGGCTTCACCTCATGCAGAGATGCGTCAGGTGAAGCCCACTTTCGGGAGGTGTCGTTCGTATTCGACGAATAGTTATCCGGAAACCCGAATATTGGGTATTTAGATTCGCGAATCGTATACTTCGAGTGATTGATATTCGATTCGAATTTGAGAACTCTAATATCCACACACCCTTAAAAATAAAGGATTCCATGAAACTCCGTGTCAAATGAAGGATTCCGCGATTAATTCAGAATTCCGCGGAATCGCGGAAAACGAAGGGCCTTATCCATGATGACCCATTTACACGCGTTTCTTTTACACCTGTGGCTGACACGAGAAAGAAATTGTTTGCGTAGCTGTGCAGGCTTTGAAGTGTAAGCCTTACATTACACAATGGGAGTAACTTTCTATTATTGGTCTCTGCTCTTCGGACCAGTTAGTGAGCCACATCCCAAAAGTGTCGAGTTGTGGCCGGGCCGATAAACCTGGGCCTATGCGGTGAAAGCCTCAAGGTGTCCTCAATGAATGCAGGACACAGTAATGGCTCGCTCCCCGGAAGTAACGAAGACACGGTGGCCAGCGAGTGAGACCCACGTGCCATTGCTGCTAGAATCGTACAGCTCGGACGCTGTGGTGGCCTTGGAGTTTCCGTCCGTCAAGTGTTCTCCCCTGCAGCAGGACGACTATGGCTTCGACGTCACACTCGTATACCAGGGATCCTCTCATCCGGGCCTTTGGAAGCCGGAGGTGTTGGCCCAAGAGAGGCTCGGCAACTGGAAGGCTCTCTGGTCGCAACACATCACCTTCGACTGTCAACTGTTCGACCGGCCTGGCTTTTACCAGGTTAGTGAACAACAGCAGCGCCCCCTCAATCACACCCTGAACCAAATTTCATTCGGTTGTCTACCATTACTTTTAACATTCGCAGGACCACGGTCACTTATATATTCAGGGTCTAACTTTTTTATTATTCCTTCCCGAGTCAGTTTAGGACCACTTCTGGATAAAACCAGATTCCTCCCCGAATCCTAAACCACGTATGGGGTTGTACCCAGTATCACTTGCGCTATTTAGTAGTAATTTGGATGCATATCTGACGTAAATATTATTGGAGTGAAGCAATAAAGTACGCGAAGCACATTTGATGTTACAACATGTGGTGCTCGCTGTGTATCTGCAGTATGTTTGAGCAACACATGCACTTGAACTGCGGGCAATGCATCCAAGGGCACATTCTTTGCTGAAGATAGAAAAGAAAGAGGCTGCTGTTCCTTCCTTGCCCTGATGCCTGAATGACAACGTGCAAACAGCCTTTTTTTGTACCTTACAAACATGATTTCAGCTTGTGCTGTACAACCATTTGGCACAAACTAGACTGCTCAGTAGTAGATCCAGGAGGGGAGCGGTTGAGCGAATGAAAGCTGTCTAACAATTATGTAGAGGGGTACCAGGATTCTGACGTGTTTACGTTGCCACGTGCATAGATGTCATTTTCTGCAAGTACCGGAGCGTCACAGGGAGTGTTCTGGAGAGTTTGCATCTCTTTTTTTTTGTTGTTGTTGTTGCGAATATGTCATTTCACAGCTGTGTTTTTTCTCCTCTAAACTTTGGATATTAACGAAGATACGATAAGTAAAAGACGAAAAACTCTAAATTCTCGGAACACAATAAACTCCGAAGGACACCCTCCAAATATGCAAAAAATAAACTCAGAAAACCCGGAACCTTAGCTATATATTAGGTTTTCCCCTCCCCCAAAGGGAAGGTCTGGAACCTCCCTTGACTGTGCTTGAAGTCTTTCCAAAACTTGAGGGTTCTTACCCTTGGAAGATATTTCATGAAATTCCATGCTCATTTCAAGATCCTGGTGGCCAGAGCTACTTTGCACACTTGTGGTGTCACATTTGTTACCGCAAAATAAACTCTGGAACTAACTGTGGTCTCAGTAAGATGCAACAATGGCTCGTTACGTATTTTGGAGCACATGATCAAATTATAATCTGGGTTTGAACCTGTCTAGGTGCAGGTGCTGTGTGCCGATGACCAGAGCTTACCAGCTGTGAGCGAGAGTGTTCTCATCACAGTCCTCAAGAGCCCCCAGTACGCCATCAACATTGTACAAAACCCCATCTCTAGCTGCCACAGTGGAATTAACGTCGTCTACAGGTATCCAACAACTTGTGGCAAGTGAGTCTTTGCATTATTGCTCTATTAGCTCTATATGTACTTTTATTACGCAGCTTTATGAAGCAGTATAACTAATGAGACCTGACCGTCTGAACGGTGTGTGCAGCATTTTAAATCCACATTGGGGGTCGAGGTAGATACGTAAAAACAGTAAAAACGTATTTTTGACGAGAAATGCAACAAAAACTGCTTTTTTACGCAACAAGAGGCTCTCCTATTTGTTGCAGAAGGACGTGCTGCTGTCTCTCGTTGCAACTTTAGATCCGTAAAACATGGACCGGGGATTTCCATTTGAATATGAGATGTTGTAAGGTCGCTGTACAGCCTGCCTAAAGAATTCCTCCATCTTCCCCCAGGGGCCGTGATAAGGTTCGTGTGTACGGTCGTCGCTCTGGACAGCTGGAGTACCTTTTTGAACAACGGCTCCCCATGAATAAGCATGCCATTACACTGGGATGCCACCTTTTCCCCGATGGATACGAGGAATTCTGCTTCATGTATGTCGGTGTGGCACGTAACGGTGCTGTATTTGAGCTGGCAAAAGTGTGCAGGCCGGCCGACATCCAACCAGGTGAGCTCTTTTTTACTTCGCCCAGTGAGGATGACACACTTTTGACATGTTGTATGTGGTTTTGGGTGGGCTGCCTGCACATTGCACATTTCATTGTGCAATTTTGTACAGATTCGAAGCACTCTGACTGGGGTGCTTGGAGCGAGTGGAGTCCATGTACTGGTTCGTGCGGAAAAGGCACTCAAGTTCGGTATCGCCTATGCTCCTCACACGCTGCCTACTGTTCCGGAAATGCCTATGATTCCAGGACCTGCATTCTGGAGCCATGCCCCGGTATGTGTCTTGGAATGTGTCACATTTTACGAGACAAGCCGCTCATGCGATGTGCAATCGAGCGAATAATTTTGCAGCTGCGGTGGAAATAAATTGTTACGAAGAAGTTTGAAAATCCGAGTCGAAACTTGCGTTAGGGGAGGAGCCTCAGGACGAGAGCCAAACTTGGCTCAAACTGAGTCTCCTTAGTCTGAGAGACGCAGTTGACGAAAAACGTTCATCAACTGCCATCTTTCAGATCATTACTTGGACGTCGGTGAAGCTTTAATGTCGTATTAGTTACCTTGTGGGTATCTCCATTGAAATTGTAAGCTCTATGGGCTCAGTGGTGGTTGGTCCCTGTTGCTGTTTTCTTATAGGGCCTCTCTGGACTACAAGAATGGGGATAATGTGTTTGTATTATAAATCAGTGTCGCGACTCGATATGCAAACTATAAACACTGTCGGTGGATGGGGCGTTACAAGCCGTAGGTAGACCCATCTCCGGCACCAAAGCTTTGTTCCCCAGTCAAGATTCGTAGTTCAGCGAAATTCCATACAAAACCCCAAATTCCGCAATACATCCTAAATTCCGCACGTTTTCGCGGATTCGCGGAAAACCCTGGGCCTTGGGCGTCGTACATTTTTCTCAGACATTCCCACTAGCTACCATGTCACAGCTGCATCTATTTTGCTCTAAAACTTGGAATGCAGGTTCGCATTGATAAAATCCAGTAACAGTAAGTAAGCAAATAGTGTCCAGCACAACCTGGGGGCACGTTGTCACGATCCCCGTAACGTTTTGTGCCGCAGCAACGACGACGACAAGCACGCTGCCAACTCCCGGCTACTGTTCCTGCGGCTGCACTTTCGTGGTGTTCCGGTCGGAAAGCGTGCAATTCCGCGGTTCACTGTGCGGTAACGGGCCCGTGACGTGGATCCTTCGGCCGCTGCTCGAACCCGGCGTCACCGTGCACTTCTTGGACGTGCAGCTGGAGCCGTATCGGCAACGGCTGATCGTTCGAGGGGGAGAGTCTCCCGTGGCGACCCTGCTGGCTGTCATCTCGGGGAGCGATTCTCTCTCTGTCACCTCGGACAGGGGACCAATCAGGGTTGACTTTATGGATAGCAATGCCACGGCTTCTCAGGACGACGGCACGGGATTCAATATGACCTTCTGGGGAAGCGGTAAGATTGTTTTCTTCGCGTGGGAACCTTGCAGGGCGCCCCACGGAACATGCTACAACAGTTACATTTTAAAAATGAAATTTATACCGTGGTGCATTCGTAGCTGTAAAATCGGGCTATGTGAGGATACCAGGTGTTTCACAAAGATCCCCCAGCTGAATACTTTGTAAACGGGTGGCGCTGTCGAAAAGCTTTCTTTTCAGTGGGCATCCCTGATATATTGGCCAAGAACTCAGCAGTAAGCGGCTTATTTGCGTACGCTCGTTAATTAAATAGAACTACTAACTTTTAAATTTTACTTCGGACGGTTTCGGAACCCCTTTTTTACCGACTGGATCCTTCAACGAAAAATGTTCCAGGAAAAACCCCGCGTCGACTAATCGGTTTCGGTTTACATAATCCTTGCGTGGAGCAGCGTACCAATGCGATGTTTCGCTCAGCTATTCGGCCGACAATTGCGTGTGACCCCGGATGCGACTCAATGTAGCTTTTACAGCTCAGTCACGTTGCCGACTGAGACAAGTTGACTCTCCTATATGCTGTCTTTGCGGTGATCTGGAAGATCTAGGGCATATTCTTCTTCATTGCCGTGCAGGTACCAACCTTCCCGAACCACACTTTCAGGGTCTCTTTTGGACCACTGGCAATGGGATAGAGTATCACCCCCATGGATGAAACTCCCCAATCATGATCACAAAATAAAGGTGGTGTTGTTACGCTAAAACACAATGCATGCACGATGGGAGAATAAAAATTCGAATTCGTACGAGCTTTTCAGATATCATTCCCATAATTGGACCTGCCTCAATGTTTTAATTAACACGATTCAATTTGTACTAATTTACCAATAAAATAAACCGACATTTTAACGAACAAGCTACTAATCTGTGTAAACTTTTAGTTGGGCAGTTACTTGGAATTCCAAGATTTCTGCCGTTGGTTTTTGTGTGTGAAGCGCGCAAAGATTAAACGTTGAGTAACAAGGTGGGCTGCCCTGTATAACTCTGCCAGTAAATGTATTATTTCCTGACTGCTCGATCGATTCCAGGTACACACGAAGAGGCGACATTCCTCGCATCCAGACACACGATCCTTTCACCTATCCACGTTACATTAACCGTCCTCGCAACTGCCGTCTTCTCAGCCCTCTTCATCTTCCTCATAATCTACCGCAAATGCCGACAGCAGCCGAGTGAATCCCTCTGCTCCGTCGACGAAGGTGACGAAACCACGAAGCTTCTGCGCTGCGAGACGTTGACATCAGAAGTCTCGGCGTTGTGTCCCACCAGAGCCTCAAAGGCTATCGGACAGAGCCCAGAAGACTACATGGAAGGCAGCAACTTGTTTGAACAGTCCGAGCCATCTAAGAAAGTCGGAGCAATTAAAAAGAGTGTAGTGTCCCTCGTCTCGTCGGATCACAAGGCGGCCTCGTCCTTCTCGGAGCTGAGCGTCGCAGGTACGGAGGACGGATTAGAGCTGGACTATTACGACTACGGGTGTCACGACTTGCCAGGGTCTTACTTTTCCGCTCTGCCGGAACAATGGCCACCTTTTATTCCCTCTCCCAACATGGGCGAGGATGAAGATGCTCTCGAACTGCAGCTGCAGAAGTACACATTGCCTCCCCCGGAGACGGACTTATACTCGATGGACGGGAGAAGTTCTGGGACAGCTGGGAGTACAATGACTGCAGACGCATAGCAGTAATAGTTGCGAGGAGTAATCACAACTTTTCGTAAGTCTAGAAAGTGTTGTGCCCCACATTTTGAAAAGTGCGTGCCGTAAAATCGGAACCCTATAAATACGGAATTTCAGTCGGAGGTATGTCCTTCGCAAATAATTTTTAGTGGATACACCCGGTATATCGCCCGGTAAATTGCACGTGCTTCGAATTCCCGACAGTTCTCAGTGCCTTGACATGTTAGGGCTTCGGTTGATGTGCAGAATCTTCGGTTGATGTGCAGAATAGGGAATTACTATTCATTCTATGATACTATAAGAAATAGAGAAAGCATTGGCTGCTGATTAATCTACCTAGGCAGCTGTTCCACGAGGCTGATGAGTGCCTGTTTGTGTGTTGCTTTTTGCCCAACGCAGTTCTGTGCCGTTACGTGCTATGTGAACACAATGTGCGCTTACTAGGTGTGTCCATGAGTACATTGTCCCATAAAGGAACGCAAAAGGTGTTGTTTGCACGCTTTGTACAGTGGTGCCATCTGTTCTCGAGTACCTGCATACTTTAAGTGTAGACCGTAAAGTGTAGACCATCCACATCATCCATGAGGGGCACTACCTTTCGGCATCTCCCTCATGATTAGTCAGCTAAAGTTTGAATTTTGAACGGAGAAGCGGGCACATTGACATAGCAGACAACGGCAATGATACAGCTACTATCGAAGTGTATGGAATGACTCATCAATTTATAGATTTTGGAAGAACACATATCCTGCTTGTACAAAAATCCTAAGGTAAGCTTAAGTACAACGTATCATAGCAATGGAAGAAGCAATAGACGGTCCGATGACCAGCGTAGGGGGTGACATGGTCGCTGTGGGGGTGATAGCCACTGTCTTTCTCCATGGGAAAGGTAGAGCTTAACATATACATACATTAGAGGTTGCTGCATATTGTCACATAATAAGTGTCGACGTTGACTGCTCATTGACAGTATGGTTTTTTTAATGCCGTTGTCTCCAACTCGGCCTACAGAATGTAACAAACTCTTGTCACGCAGTTTAACTGCAAAGTGTTGCGTTGACTTTTGTCTCTACTTGTTGTGTACTCCACAAGATGTCCTAACTGCAATGTTGTGACTACACTAGTCCATACCTTTTCTAGTCACTCGTTCATTTTTGCTTTTTTTTAAGACTATGTGAATAATAAATAGTTTTTGAAAACTTTTGTAAAAAACGTGCTCATGTTCTTTTGTTCTCTTGCTCTTGTTGTTCTGGGGGGAGGGGATTTTTTAAGCATGCACGATTAATGCACAAAAAACAGAAGTAACTCCATCTATTATTTGCAGTGTAGAATGAGGACATTGGATATGTTAAACCAATGGTTCTAGACCTTTGTTATTCGAAGGAACCCGTCATTGGGCCAGCAAAACTCGAGGAACCTTCTACCATACAATTGCAACTCTGTGGGTCAGGCAATGTCGTATAAGTTGCAAATTATTGGTTTTGATTTACTTATTATTATATTGTTTGTCATGAAATCCAAGTAGTCTAAAATATCGTGCAACTATATTAATCACTAACTCTACTCGTCTTACACAGATATCTGTCTACTAAATCACAGAAATCCCCTGCTCTTTCACAATGTATGTATCTTCAGTTTTCTGATTCATATCCAGCATCACCACAATGTGTTTCACCAGGAAAAAAAAAATACTTCGTGAAAATGTACTCGCAAGTATTAATTATTATGACATCCTGCACGAGGCGATGAAGGAAAAAATACACAGTCCAGTCTGGTTGTAGTGGGAACACAATAAGTCCAGGTAATGCATCACTCTTTGGAATAAAATTTTAATATCCACAAGCTTTCGTGCATGTTCTGCATGAAAGCTTGTGAATATTAAAGTTTTATTCCATATCATTACCAGGACTTATTTTCCCATTCTGTACGGTTTAAATTTGCCGCGCTCTGATGCCCTGATGCCTTTGTTTTTTCCTTTTTCTTTTGGTTGCGCCAAAATAATCGAAGTAATTAATCGTGGTTAATGCAACATCTTGCTTTTTTTCTGATTTAAAGCTAACGAATTCTAATAATAATAATAGAGTGCGCGACTTTTCCCTACATTAATATTAGAGGAGCGGATGAGTTGCAGTGGCTGATTCGATATGGATAGCGGTAGAATTATGCGCAACCTTTGCAGCGGGGTAGCCGCTAGCAGGAGCACGTTTTTGTAGTTGCGAACTCTTTAGTATGAACTCGTGAAGATGTATGCTGTAGTACGCGCTACTGTACAGTTATCTCGCTGTTGTGTAGCGTGTACTCACCTGAAGAAAAGTCTCTTACAGTCAATCGAAAGTGGTAAGTTGAAGTAACAAGCTCACGATTGGATCCTCACTGAGACTGGGCTTTCAGGTCGTGAGCACTGCATTCAGCATCACGGTGCACGAAGTATACACACATCACATAGTCTTTTCAAAAGAGACTATTACGAAGTATTAGGCGTGTCTCGGAATGCTAGCCAGAAGGACATCAAAAAGGCGTACTACCAGGTAAGGCTTTCTATGAGTGCTGACGCAATGTTGATAAGTCAGTCATTTGATGAACTTACAAAATCAAGTTGTGAAACTATTTCCGTCCCCTTTTTTCAGCTCGCGAAGAAGTACCATCCAGACACAAGTAAAGGAGACCCAGAGGCCGCTAAGAAATTCCAGGAGGTGTCTGAAGCCTACGAGGTGTCTTCCGAGGATTTGTTGTTCTTGTTACACACTTTCTCATTCACCACTCGCCAGGAAAACGGACGAGTCTCCACCATCGAGTTTATCATATTTTGCGTTGAACTATGTAATCTTTAGCACCTAATAAGAGTTCTAAGTTAAAAAAAAGTTGGCAATGTGTCCCTGAGCTTGGGGAAAAGACAAACGGTTAGAGCACAAAACTAGGCTCAAATCCGCAATGAAAGCTTTAATATAGCGGGTAGCAATACGTTATGTAAAGAGACAAAAGAAGGTATGCCATCAGACACTGTGAAGTAGACTTGAGAGCTGTTGATGTACAGTAACATAAACCATACAAACACACGATTTTTTCAAAGTAGCGGGCACAACATATTTTGAAAATGCTTGCGGGACATTCTCATTCCACAACAACAACAACAACCCCTACCAACATATCTGTCTAGTTATCATCCCTTTCTTCCATGTTATCTCCCTAGGAAAGTCTGGCTACTGCTTATGTTATACGCATCGCCTACACAATACCTTACAAGCTCTCAAATCAAACTCTGTTTATCCTCCCCTCTTCTGACAACAATTGCAGCCTGCACCACAAATCCCCATTCGTGAATTGTGTTGTATACTCAATTCAATTACAGTGTGCAGCATTCTTAATTGGCCAAACTATGAGATGTATTAATAACCACTTAAGAGAACACAAAAGCAATGTTTCACCAACTTATGAGCTTTCCTAGCATGTAGACAATTGAAAATGTAGCAGCAGGCACCAAGTTCCCCTTTGTTTTGGTTAGGGAATTCAATTGAAATAGTGAGTGAAAACGTGGAAAAGGCAGGGAATTTGAAGGCTGCAATTTGCTAGACAACCTGATTGCCCCTTGCCTTCAGAATCTCGTCACGCCCCCCACATAGACTCTTCCACGTTGGTAGTTCCGTTCCATATCATGAAGATTTCTCTCGTGCATTAGTTAGCCTTCTTGTCTGCTTAAAGCTTTCAGTTCTAAAAATTAAAAAAATGTACAAGAAGAAAACAAATAAATACAAAGATTTCAGCCCCAATGGACTCCTCTAAGAGCTCCATGCTCGAGTTTCTTCGAGGGTTCCTTTGTATATGTTGGGTATAATATTCTTACGCTAAATTATATATGTAGGTCCTGAGTGACGACACCAAGCGGCAACAGTTTGACCAATGGGGTTCAACTGGTCCAGAGATGCCTGGTGGTGGAGGTGGTGGGTGGGGAGGACCCACCGGTGGCTTCCATGCCAGCATTGATCCTGAGGAGCTGTTCCGGAGGATTTTTGGAGACCTCGGAGCCCGCACCGGATTCTCAGACTTTGACTTTTCGGAATCTCAGTTTGGCTTCGGGGGAGCTCAAGAGGTGGGAATCTCGAATTAATCTTATCTATCGTCGTTTATCTGCACAGTAGTAGGAACCTAAAGGCATATAGAAAAATATGTGTTGAGGAGGTTTTTGTGTGATTGTCAACTCAAAAATGAACCGCGTCGTGCAGGTTATCCTGCAGTTGACATTTCAGCAGGCTGCACGAGGCATCAACAAAGACGTTTCCGTCAACGTTGTGGACACCTGTCCGCGATGTAGTGGGTCAAGGTGCGAACCAGGTTCCAAGGCTGCACGCTGTCCTTATTGTAATGGCAGTGGTATGGTAAGTGGTCGTGGCATTTGCCTGTTACCTCAAGTAAATGTTTTACGGCAAAAGAGGTACCGTATTTTCTCGAATCTAAGACTGCCCTTTTTCCGAAATCCTGCGTTTCAAAGTAGGGGTCTGCTTAGATTCGAATATCCGCTCCCCAACGAGGTCATGGGAGAGGCGGGAGCGGGTGACAGGATCGAGCCAATAACGCGGTGCAACTGATACCACGTGTTGTGGTTGTCAGTGCCAGTTGCCTAACGCTTTGAACAGAACTGAACACAATGAACTGTGGCCAGATAGCGCCAAAGAAGGTGGTGATGAATAAATGGTATTGTGCATCGTTTCCAACCCACCCCAATACTGCCGCCCAATCTCTGTTTACTTTTTTCCAAAATCGTGTATCCTGTACTCCAGGGTCATCTTAGATTCGAGAAAATGTGGTAACAGATGTGGAGAAGGACATTGCTCTGGCTGTGGTATAATGACAACAAATGGGAAGAATGATTTTGGCTGGACATGCAAGTTCAAGGGTTTATATCTTGCAACCTAATGGCAAATTCGTATGGTCAAAATGTGGCAACATGTCCTGTGCCAGGTCACCGATTGTTGCCTGAACATGGATACCCAGAAGCTAGCAGTTTTAGTTGCTCGAATCACAGTAGAGGCATCGCAGTCGTTCGTCTTCCAGTTCTGTCGTCTGCTAACCCTTGTGACGAAATAGTAAGAGGAGGCATTAAGCGGGCTTTGTGCATCTAGGCAGCGTTAGCCGTAGCATCCCGAGCAGCTTTTAAATCAAAGTGATTATTATTATTATTATTTGCGTCAAATGATAATCCACATACTTGTGTTGTAATAACATCGCGGCAGGGTTTGGCAGCGTTACAAAGTTTTTCGAGATACCCGTAATGTCATTTTCTTGTTTCTTTAAGCGTCCAGAAACGTTGTTGATTGTTCCTTTATAGGAAACAGTAAGCACAGGTCCGTTTGTGATGCGAAGCACCTGTCGTCACTGCCACGGGACTCGGATGCACATCCGCTACCCATGTACAGAGTGTAACGGGAAAGGTACCACGGTCCAGCGAAAGATGGTTACTGTGCCAGTACCAGCAGGTGTGTTGCGATCACTTGCAATGATGCGGTTTGTGAATCGTGTGTCTCAAGCTTCTACACTGGCTAACATTGTTCGAATAATGTGCCGTACAAAAAGGAATGTGTGAGGAAATTTCGTTCGAGACGCTGCCATTGATTGCTGTGACCATCGTCAAATTTCTAGCCATTGTATTTGGGTCTAAGTTACGTGTCAAGGAATCAGCCTCGACGCACGATTCGGTCATTTGCCTGATGAGTGATCTCCATGATTGTGGATCCATATGTGGCAAAAAACCCCAGCAAGTTGGTGGACAGGTTGCTAAGACACATTGCCCTTCACGAGGGACTTAGTAAAACATGCATGCTGACAATCTGGCGCATCCTCGTCATCTAACGTAGAACACTTGAAACTTTTGCAAGTGTAAGGATGTAGAAGCTGCAAATACGTACATCATTTGTTTAATGCGTAGCAAATTCGTTTTTCGAGACTTTTTAACGAGGGCAACGAGAAAGTTCTGTATTACGGAACAAGTTGGAATACGTGCCACGAAAATGTGAGACAAAAATGAAAATATTTAACTCATTTCTTTTGACTCGTTCACATTGTAACAACCTCGTATTCCTCTCTTTGTTCGCGAGTCTCCAAATTTAAAGTGGAACTCGTCTTTGAGTGTCGCTTTGATGCAGAAACACACGCACAGCCTCAAAAGAAAAGCTGCTTCTACAGTGCAAATGCCGTAGGATGTGAAACCGCAATTTAAATTTGGGCCTTCTTCCTCGTCATGAACAACCTGTGAACTGACATGTTAAGGGAAGTGCCTCGGGACAAGATATTGTGAAAAGAGACTGTTCTTCTTCTGTGCATCATTGGCATGGCATTTAAAGTGTTAGGGATGATGTGGTAAGGGTTCGTGGGTATTATCCTTAACGCGTCATCCCTAACCCTTCAAATACCGTACCAATGATAAGGAGAGTGCCAAGAAGAACTGACGATGACCATAGCATTCTGTTACAATGGTTAGTCTCTCTCTAGATGAGTATGAGTGAATATCTTTGTGCAAAGTAACATAGCTTCCCTTCCAAACATGTTACCCTCAATAAGGATTATTCGTACGAGTGATTGTGCAAATCCTGTAGAAATGTGCTTCATAAGATGGAATGCCAGAAGGACTGGGAGGCTCAGGGTTGACCTCTCAGAGACCAATTATACTTAGGGAGTGACTTTTTCGGGTTAGACCCGATTCTGTCCGGTTATTCCTCCCCCAAACTGACCTCCGACCAATTTGGGTTAAACCCGATTTCTCCCCGAATTCCAGTCACTATGAAATCCTTGAGTGACGTTTCCACTGAAGATGAACAAAGGTCGCCAAGTGTTACACATGTAAGAATGGATCACTTAATTTTCTAGCAATACACCCAGGTGTGTCGACACTGGGTGTAACCTTCAGGGATTGCTGCTGGAAGGTCACGATCTCGCAAAAACAGCAATAAAAGAACAAAGAGAGATTAGGAAAGAGAGATTAGGAAAGGAAGATTAGGAAAGGAAGATTAGGAAAGGAAGATTAGGAAAGGAAGATTAGGAAAGGAAGATTAGGAAAGGAAGATTAGGAAAGGAAGATTAGGAAAGGAAGATTAGGAAAGGAAGATTAGGAAACGACTTAATAGACAAGAGGAGAAAAAAAACACCTGATAACACCTGAAGGCACAATTATCGCCCGATTTCTCCCCGAATTACAGATTTAAAAATAGTGCCCGATTTTTACCCCCGAATCTGAGAAAGGCATTTAACCCGAGAAAGACGCTCCCTAATTATATTTGGGGAAAATAAAACTCCTTGGTCCAACTTGTCACTGTGTTCCGTCGTTCAAAAGTATGCACACCAACTGGTTGTCATCATCTGAGCTGATAGTGGCATTGAATGGCAGGTTTCTGTTTCAGTATTTTCTTTTGTTCCCCGTGGATCAATGTCACGCTCTTGAACACAGTTTTGCAAAGAGAGGAGTTGCCTTTTAACGTCCTCCATTTACTTTGGTCTGCAGGTGTAGAGGACGGCCAGACTGTACGCATGCAAGTTGGCAAGAAGGAACTCTTTGTTACGTTCAAGGTACGTAGTTTGCTTTTCACAGCAAAGAAATACTGTTTTTTTTAAATTAAAATTTGCGTGGCTATTGTGTGACGTGATTACATTAAACGCGATATTTGATGTTTTTAAAATTATGACCCATTGCTTGACTTTTGTTTTCATTTGAATACTGCACAAAATAATAATTGGAAGTTACAATAGCAGGAGTATACTGGGTGTTTCGCGAATTATTTAGCCCGGGGATTTAACTCAAACACCCGGTGTATATAGTACGTTTAAAAAAAATGGCTCATTGCTAAATGCGTGTCTTTTACTGCTTTTAATTACGAATGATCACCAAGAAGCCGAAATGGTGATGCTTATTAGACAGCAGTGCTTTGTGGGATCTGGATTTGCCACCCACATTGACTGTGCACTGAAGCCAGCGTTGCCGTGCAGGTATCGCGTAGCGACTACTTCAAGCGGGACGGAGCTGACATTCACACGGAGGCCGCAGTCAGTCTCTCTCAAGCCGTGCTGGGGGGGACGGTTCGAGTGCAGGGTATCTACGAGGACATCATGCTCCAGGTGAGTGGACATCTTCTTCTGGACATCGTCTGGATATTGAACTGAAAGCTTTTACAGATTCCAGCCAATACGTCGTCCCATACAAAGATCCGGCTAGCTGGGAAGGGCATCAAGCGGCTCCAGAGTTCCGGTTACGGTGACCACTATGTCACGGTTAAAGTTGTAATACCCAAGTGAGTGGTTTTGTGTCTGTCTGCTCGACCAATCACGATCGCAGTCCTATCATCCCCCCACATCCGGCAAGACCGCAAAGAATGAATGATACTTGACTTTCTCTCGGGAAAGTTCAGAAAAAGTGGCGGTGCACAGGCTGCCGTTGAAACTAAATTGTAACCGCTGTCTTCTTCCGACGAGGGAATGTTCCTCGTGGCTGACGTTAATTAAGATGTACTCTGTAATAGGCACACGTTTTGGTACATGTTTGGTATATGGTATGATCCGTCAGATTGCAACACGGCCGGACATGGCGCTGCAGGCGATATCAAACGTTGCCGTTGGATAAGCTTTCATGCGATGTGACACAAAGCTGCTTCAATCTAGCGCTGGCGCGTGTCGTCATAGTAGCGTGTCATCGTCATCCACAGTTCACCACACACATTGTAGGTGTCGTCTGCTACGATGTTGACCAAAAGCATATTTTTAATGAATGTGCCTAATTTCACGTCCAATTATAGGTAAATTAGCATCGATTCTTAGGCCACAAACTTGTGAAGGGCACCTAACCCAAAATGTTGGACTTTTGAATTGCCAGTAGCAACTATGAACTGTGTGCTGCTGAATGTCGCAGCTGTTCAAAAGTACATAGTTGCATGTCATGGCATGCGTGATTGGTTGACAGAGAAATGCCAGAAAATAGTACTGTTTCATTAAACTAGGTTTAAGCATGCTGCTTAGGTGACCCTGCACCTAAACCGTGCTTTTGCTGGGAGATGAACCTCTCTTACCCATCGTACGTGTTTTTAAATTTTTTAAGGACATCGGTCAACTGCAGAATCTGTAATCCATCCTGTTTCTCTCACTGTGCCTTTATTATTACTGTCTGGTTTTAATATAATCATTAAAATTTTAGTCTAAGTACATGCTCAACATCTGTCTTGGCGCATTATGGCCTAAGCTGCCCTTGCGCCATTAAACTCTGAATCATTATCATCATCATCACCTAAACCATGCTGGTTTGCATGTTTCACAATGTTCAGCAGCTTGGTAGTGCCATCTGTTGGAAGGATTAGGGCAAACACTGATCAATGAAATTCTGCAGATTGCCATCTCCTTGCATTACCTTTCAGGAAGATGTCGCCCAAGCAGAAAGCACTCATTCAGGCTTACGCTGAACTGGAAGAGGACACAGCAGGAACGATAGATGGCATCGTTAACACTAGGGATGGTAAGCTCATTCTGCCATGCTTAAAGGGATGGTCTGGAGTTGTCAACTTGAAGTTACTTTTTGTCCTGGAGGGTGTCGTAGTTCTTTACTATTATCGTCGTCATAATCAGATGTTCTATACCAGACGTTATATCAATAGGGCCTGACTTTTCAGGGTTATATCCGATTACGCCCGATATTTACCCCAGATTCAAATCAGCAAAAACAGGGTTTAACCCGATATTTCCCCGAAAACTGCCGGACCAGGGGGATCCGAAGTCATCACAACTAACACATAACTTTGGAACCTGTTGTAAATGCATAAATATGCTCATACAAACTGTCAATCCAGAAACTCTGCTGCCTCTTACATGCATGGACTCTGTGCCTACTGGAGTGTTGTGTGTACTATGCCAAATAAGCCGAAGACTTACGCCTGATTCTACCCGATTCAACAAGAATTGGGCTGAATCAGGTTCAGTTCAACCCGATTACACCCGAGTTATTGAAGCAAAACATATCCCGATATTTACCCCCCTGATTCTGCTGAAAAATGAAACCCGAAAAAATCGGGCCCTATATATCGATACCATTATCACGAGCAGATGTCGTGGAAGCAGTAAATTTTTCCTACGTCAAAGTAGATGGTGAAGTTTCACAAAATCAAAAACAGCTTTCATTTTGCGTAGGATCTACGAGAACTTTTTTTCAACTGCCGCTCGTACGTTTCCACACTAACACAGTTGCCGGACGTCCCATTTGGCACTTGGAAGTGTCCTCTTAGTGTAGGGCCATTCCTCATGCAGGGAACAAGAACACTTACGCTGGCCGGGAAGAACCGGAACAAGAAGAAAATACTGGCCTTTTGAGCAAGATTAAGAAGGTGATTTTCGGATGAGCTCACAGAGGAAATCCGTTCTTCTTCTAGGCCGCACCGTGATGCATGACGAGCGGGGCTTCGTAGGACAGATACGTGCCGCTCTAGACCAGGACATAGACATTGAGCACAAGAAGGACAACAACAAGGCATAGAGCAACTTCCCCATGTTGTAAGAAATTAAAATTATCTGTTTAGAAAAGGTGTCTTTGCTTTTCTTCTTGTACACCCATATGCTTCCCTCTCATATGCTGCATAGCAGAGAGTGCACCCAGACACTGTTCTGAGACTGACCCTAGGTGTTTCGGGGATTTTTCAGGCAGTCTGATATCAGATTAGAGGAATAGTTCACGTTCTTGAGGGATAAGATAGTGTATTTTTTTACTTTGGTATATTTTACTGAGGCTCTGCATTAGTTTATGGGAAGTTGTAACTTATAATTTCATATCTGCATCGTGAAGCACTGGAATCCGCACGATTTGAAATTCACAGAGACGTATGCACGACTTCATGAGACAACACTGTAGGTGCATTTTTGTCATAAAAAAAGGTGCTTCCCCATTTCACCTTTTTCACCAAGGGTGTAACAGAGATGATGGAAAGGTTTCTGACTGGTGCCTGCACTCCTCAGCCTAAAAAGAACAGAAGAGTGCAAGTTGATGTCTGCTGCGTCGTCTGCCATTGAGTGCGATTGGACTGCAGTTCATGAGTTGTTTGTACGCTATTTGCGGTCGCTATGACGATGTATACCGCAGTTGTCGTGCTTCGACTACAGATTCAGAGGACGCAGCAACGGCAGTTTTAGCGCTTGCCAAACGGTTCCGCTACATATTACGAAAGCACCACACCGTACTTCTCTAACTGAATACGAGTGCATGTTTAGTTTGACACCTTGCTTGCTTAATCTGGTTCATCGCAGCAATGTTTAAATATTCACTATTTTATCCCAAGACAGTGAAATTGCACTAACTACCAGGATGACACGAAGAAGATGAATGGTACATACTTGTCATCCTCAACAACGGCTTTTCCATTTTCATGAAGACGTTGAATATGCGTGCACTTTCCACCTCCATATTGCTATGTGTATTATTCTTCCCTGTACCCTTACACCTACTCTACTGACTGTGCAGAAATGGAGCAATTTGCACCATGAAATGAATGTGAAAGTGCAGGGGTAAGAGTTGCACTCTCCAAAAATAATGCAGAGATGATGCCGGAGATCTTTTTGCAGCAGCCCCGAAATGCTGACAAGAAAGGCAAAAATGCCACAGCAGCAGCAGATATGGGTGCCACACACCCAGGGATTTTCGCAACACCCCTCCCCAAAAATCTTGCAACACCCCCAAAAAATACCGTCCAGAAAATCCAAAAAACACCACAAAAGCAGCAGATATGGGTGTCACACACCCAGGGATTTCCCCATGCCCCACCCCCCCAAAAAAGAAAAAAGTACTGGTCAGAAAATCCGAAAACGCCACAACGGCAGCAGATATGGGCATCCCCCCACCCCGAAATGAAAATCCTGGGACTGGGTGCTGCCCGGGTGCAAGGAGGCGAACAGTAAATTATAGCAAACCAATGAACCTTGTGAGGGCATTCCTACCCATCATCTGGCGCGATCAGGCAGGCAGGCACCGCACCGTCCTCCTGCACACACTGCGCTCCCACGTGCATTCGCCACTTTCGCTTTGGCGCTGGCGATTGCGAAACGCGAAACTGCGAGCAAGTAAGCAAGCCAAGAAGAGCCAAAGCGAAAGCTGACCGTGACGTCAGTGGTTCAAGCAGACGATCGACTGCAAAGCAAAAGATCGTTTTCTCCGAAAGTATAGGGAATTCGTCCAAACAATTTTGGAGGTATATTCAGTAGGCACTAGCATTTGTGCCTGCTCGTTTTTGTTGTCATCTGTCACAATAAATTTTACCCGGAGCCAGGGCCGGCGATAGGGGTAGGCGAGTAAGGCGACCTCCTTAGGCCCCGCGCACGAAGTCCTCAACCAGGGATTACTTTTTTTTTTAAATATCAAGTATGCACTTAATCGCACGCAAATGAGAGAAGAATGCGTTATGTGCCATTCCGTCATGTGATGAGAAAAAGTCCCACTTTTAAGAAAAATCCGCCAACCCTTCTCTCCTACTGCCATTTCCCGTACTGAATCTCCCACTGCGAAAATCTTATTTCTTATCTTTTCATTGCTGCTGGTGTGAAACAGGCCCCGCGATGTGCCTTTGCCTCAGGCCCCGCACACCCCTAGCACCGGCCCTTCCCGGAGCTGTCACGCAGGAAAAAGCAAACTTTTTCACGACCTTGATCCACAATTTTCGAGAAGCGCAATGCCTTAGTTTCATCTTTCAATATATTCACGTACAACAGCTTTGTCGAAACATTTTTGCTCAGGGTATGTAAGGGGGAATCACCAAAATCACCTATGATCTATTTACTTCGAATTTGCAGTTTTTAGTCTAGCAGGAAAGCTATGATTTGTTAATTCTTGCAGGGCGTGCTACATTTGCGTCTGCTGCGGCCTGTTTTATCGGTTGTAAGCGTGAAGTCTGACGACCCTTGCATCGATTTCATAACGATATCAGTTGAAATTTTCTTTTCAAAAGAAATGGGAGAACCATTCACTTTTTTTTCTTTTTTTTTCTTTCTTTGCCTTTCTTCTTTTTTTGTCGGGGCACGGAACCCTAGATATGACTCGGAGATTATGCTGGCCTTCTTGCAGAATGGCCCCCGATTGCTTCTCAACATGGAGATGAGAAGAGAATGGTATTCGAGTGAAAAGAGAAGCACGACGCAGGCAGGTGATGCGGACAGCACGAATGTATCACGCTGTCCAATATCTTGCCCTGAAGTGAAAAATGCTGTGGGAAGGACTTTATGGGAACTTTACATGGGGGAGGAGGAGCTTCTGTTGAGTCCCACCCCTAGTAGCACATATTGTGGCCTCGACGTTGCAGCAATGTTGCGAATGTTGTCCAATGTGGGGCAACGTTTATCAACATTTCGCAACGTTCCTGCAACATTATCAAAAGTGGACCAACGTTACTTGACATTCAGCAATGTTCAAGCAACATGAAAGGTCAACATTTGAGCAACGTTGCGGCCGAACGTTCCTGCAGCATTGTCAGAAGTGGACCAACGTTACTTGACATTCACCAATGTTCATGCAACATTGCAGAGCAACGTTGGAGGAATATTGCGGCTCTACGTTTCCTGAACGTTGTTTATTGACTTTCCAGCAACATAACACTGCGTAACACCCTTACCCACAGAGGAAACCTGCCGGTTTTACAGCTCCAAACAGTAGGTAATTACATTAGAGACGAAAGCTTGAATTAAAAACACAGTACATGACAGGGAGGGATGTCAAAAATGTTGTTGAGTGCACTTGACTCTTGCAGATGCAAGGGCTAGCTACAAGAACGCATCCTGGTCACCGTTGCAAACATTGTACGCACTGCTACACTTAATGAGCATGCCCCCAACACTTCGCATTTTAGTATATGCCTCATCCTGTTCGCAAATAGAGCCTACTGCTTGATGACAGTATCTCTATATCCAAACGGGATACCTACAGGGATACCCAAGCGGTCTCCCCTAGCCCCACTCCAGTATAAGTGAAGCGGAGATTTGCAGAGCTCAAGTCGGCTAACAGTGGCGTGTAAGTGCTTGCAGTCAGTATGCATCTCTGATCAGACGCAAAAAAAGAAAAAAGAAAAGTAAGAAATAATAGCGCACAAATACCTCCGCCAACCTCTTGCCAATATTACCTAAATGTTGTCTTAACGTTGCCCTTATGTGGAATGTTGCAGTTGTCATGTTGCCGCAATGTTGTATAACATTTCCTAGCAACGTTGCTACACTCTAAAAAAAAAAGGAGTCGTACCGACTCCTTTACGGGAGTAAATCGTCCTAACTCCGGGGTGCAAAATAACACCCCTTTTGAAGAGTACCTGCAACTCCGGGAACTACGGAGTAAAGTTTACTCCTATGGTACAGAGTAAAAGTTACTCCCATACAGCTCCCTATTTACTCCAGCATATCGGGTGTAAAAGTAACTCCGTTCATGAGGCTAGCGTAACTCCACTGGGGAGTTCTTGTTATGCTACATAAGGCATAAAAGTTATGCCCTTCACCTGGAGTGCACATTACTCCAGTCGTCTCCTCACCTTGAAGATCATGCAAATAAGTGTTGCAAAACAGTATCTCTAAATGAGAAACATTTATTGTGTCTCTGGTACAAACTGGCAAGAACAGAAAAAGGAAGCTTTCAGTGCTTAATATGATCCTATGAAAACAACTGGTAAGATGCCACAGGTACAAGTACATTCTTGCAGTATAAGGTTGCCACACACCCAATGCAACTATCACCTGGCATATACTTCCAACTCCTACAAACAGGAAACAAAACAGTTATTCGAAGTTCATCTGTCACTATACATTAACATATCAGTGCATAGGAATTTGGCATATCGGCACCCACTTTTCTGCTTTTTCATGAGAAAGCAGGGGAGACGCGCCTTTTGAAGTGCATCTGGCTGAAGCATCAAGTGCAGTACATGTACTTTAGATTTTTCTTTTTTCTTGGCAGAAGGGTAGTTGCCTTATATGAGAAAATGCTGTCATATGCAATTCACAGTTTGGAGCTACAAGAATATCTTGCCTAAAATAGATATGTGTATACACTTCCCAATATATCTATTGTAAAACGCCTGTAATAAGATGAGCACTTACACAAGTGAAAAGGTCAGATGCACGTCCTTCAGCAGATGAGCAAGGGCATGAATTACTCATGCTGGGTAATAATCTGCAACATAAATATAGGTAATGGAGTCCGAGCAGTGGCGATATGTTACGTTATCATAAGTCAAATACTTTCATAACTAACAATTTCTTGTGCCAAACAAACTATGCTAGGAAAATGAATGGTTTGAATCATGTCTGTGCGTGCAAAAAGTGATTGGTGCTATGTCGGTTACTTACTATCTTGTTCATCAATAATATTCTCATTTATGAGCTGATCATTACTCTAACTAGTCCCTTTCTCTTCCTCGCAATGTGCATCCATTCTTTGTGGAGGTGGAGCAGCACTTTCTTTTCTCTGTCTGCCCAATGTGCCGTGCAAACAACTCGTAAATCTGAAACAGTAACAACAGCATTAGAACTCAACACTGATGCAGTGGCGGATCCGAGGGGAGGGACGGTTGGGCGATCCCCCCCCCCCCCCCAGCTCAAAACAGTAGGTTTAGCAGAGGTGTCCCCCACTCCCGTACCCACTTAGGGGCTTCGACAAACAAACCGCCCCTCCCCAAAACAACAACAACAAAAGCGACACGGACTGGATCCGCCCATGCACTGACACCACTTGTCGTCGGCAGGATACACGTGAATGATAATACAGAACGGCGGTAATACCTACCCCATTGAAACTTACCAGTGCAGGGTACCTCCTTACCACAACCTGCACAGTTGACTTCTCATTCCAGAGCCATGCCGAGTGATGCTAGCCTTTAGGTAACTTGCCACCTTCGTCATCTGCAGTGCGTTTATCAAAGCCAGACTATTCTGCAATGCTGTTAACATTAATTAACAAAACGTCCTATCCAAAATACTATTTCACTTATCGTCAATTTGAAGTTCCTCTTCTTCAAAGAAGTTAGACTTCTTTGAATACAAAGGTCCACTTACGAACAGAAACTCTCTTGAAGAAGCATAACTGTGAACAGCTACCACATTTTCATAATTCGTTTACGTAACACAGGACGCATACTTACCTGAAGTACATACAGGACGACACTCAGACACATGATGTGTAGTTGTGGCATTCATTGCATTTCAGCACGCCGACGTTGTTCTTCGAATATAATCTTATTTAGCTTTGAGAACATCGCTAATAGATACATTTTCAAGTTCCCGCACGACAACCACCAACCGCTAAACGACCGCGCGATGTCAGTGTTGCTAGACTGCGCAATGAAAAGAACGAAAACGGTCCAAGAATATGAAGACGCCTCGCGCTCAACTCTTACCACGGAGTAAAACGCTGGTCGAATGGAGTTATTAGAGCATGAAAACATAGAAACGCAGAAACAGGGAGTTGCAATGGTGTTTGGTGAGAATTAAACTGCATCAAGGGGTGTAAAATCGCCTAATACTCTCGTTCGACTCCTTTTTTTCTCAGAGTGTAGAACGTGGCCTGAAGAGGACATTAGCGACGTCTATGCAACGTTTGAAGAAAACATTGGGGCAAAGTTTCGGCAAGCTAACTTCACCTGAGATGGCCAATGAGGGGGCGCTAAGCCGCATGATACTTTGCGGGACATTGTGACGGGTAAAATCGAAACCGGAAAACTAGCAGTGATTTCACGTGACTCCTCCCAATTCACGACCAAGACCCAACGCGCCTGTTTTCTCTCTTCCATGTGAGAAAGAATAATGAGACCCATTTGGCCATAGCAATGAAGAGAAATGACTTCATTTCTCTGTACCATCAGCAAATTAAGGCACGGACTTCAGGCATTGGACTCCAGAGCTGAAAGGCTTGACACCCGTTCCACTCTGGAAAAGTCGCACGATTGAGATGCCATTTTATCATTGTCCTCGCTTTTTCTAGGCACCTTAATCGTCGGAGTCTGCTTTCGATGTCTACGTGTTCCCTTCAAGCAAAGGAGAACATCAGACGTTCTCTTCGCAATGTCCTCTTCAGCCATGAGGATCTGACGCGGTTCAAGGTGCGGTAGTCGCCACAAGGGCGCCAATCCCCAATCTTCTTTGGCACCATGTGCAGTGGAGAGGCCCAGTTGCTGGAGGAGGGCCGTATGATGCCGAGCTCGAGCATGTGCTCAAATTCGGCCTTGGCAACGCCGTATTTCACTGACGACGTGAACGGAAGTGGATGGGACCTCCGTTACGGCATCTGCAAGACCAGCTAGCTCTTCCGCGGAGAGGTAGCAGTGGCAAAAACCATTTGTACATGTCGGGGAAGGCGTCGCAGACAGGGTTCCCGGAGGAAACTGTCGCTTGCTGGAAGACGCAGAAGTGACGCCAAGAAGCTGCATCATGCGGCGTAACAGATTTCAGTATAGGGCGCCGTTCTCCGAGTTCCTCGGCTGAGAGAAGTTGTTGACGCTGAGAGCGGTCGGAACGGGTCGTGCGTTTGAGTAGAGCGGACTTGAGCTTGTCATAAGGTAGATCGGAAGGAGGGTTAGCGATAACGCCATAAACTTTTTCAGCTGCAGATGGCGATAGTGTCGATATGACGTGGTAGAATTTGGTCTGCTGGAAGGTAATGCCGGAAAGATGGAATCGAGCCTCGACTTGGATGAACCAGGTGGCAGGGTTCCTGTCCCAGAACGGCGGTAACTTGACCGCAATGGCCGTGAGACGGCTGCAGCAGAAGGTCGGTCCGAGGGAGTCGGGTGTCGCCCATAGACACGGTGTAAATGGAACGTCCGGGTCACCAGGATGTGGCTAACGGGTAAGCGAATGACACAGACAACCGTTGACCGTGACAGCCAATGCAAACTGAAAAATGGCTTGCGCCACACTGTTTACTCTCCGCGTTGACGAGGATGGTACTTCTACACCTCCATCGCTCCAAAGCACGTGCTTCTCTCACCGGGATTGCCTGTCGCTCTTTCTGCGCTCGAGTGGTGCGTACTTCTGGTTTCGGCTTATTTGTATAGCGAAATTTGGCAATTTATATTTCCAAGTACGTTCGCTTCTCAGGATGTAATTAAGGACGATGTGACAAAGGGTGTGAGAAAGGGTGACACCGAGAGTGGGAGAGGAGAAAGCGGCCGCAAAGCTCGCGCAACGCTAAACAAATTGTGCATTTTCGCATATTTTTTACTAGAGCACATAAAAGCGCTGCGGTTTTCATTCTAGCGGATTAGGCTGCTCAGGGTAGTGCTCTACAACTTTGCAATCACGAGGTGAACCTATTTTCTCAAATTATTAAGATTAATTACGAAAGTTAATTAACGGCTGCTCTAATTACTGATACACCACTATCTTTGAGTAGGCCCTATCGGGAATAGATATATTCAACGGCTTTTGGAAAACAAAAATAAATCGCGAATTTAAGAAAATTCTGGTCAGTCTTACGTGACGCACCCTGTACATATGAGACAGAGGAATAGAATGTTTCTTGAATGGTCCTCCCTGGTTATACAGATTCACGTGAGCAAAAAATGGATAACCATGATTACAAAAAAATGGGTACTACAGCTACTAGAATAACACAAACGATAGTACTACACAAAATAAAAACTAAACAACAAACTACAAACGATAGTACAAACTAAAAGAAAACGCGTAATTTTTGTTTTGAACAAGGGTGAATTCACACAGTTTTTTAACTCTGGTGGTATAGAAGATTCCAATCTGAAACGTTACGAAAAAGAAACGACAAATTTCTTCCGAACTTTAGTTTTAGTGAGGGGTAAATTAAGTATGCCCACTGTTCCTCCTCGAGTAAATCTAGTATAGTCCTATGTTTAGAGTAATTCAGCACCGGTGAGATGATACGATGACATACGATGATCGACGACGACGCGTCTATTCACAAGATGGGTAACGTCCTGGAGTGAAGTCCACGTGCTGAGAAGCTCCCCAGCACATCCGGGACATTCTATCATCGACTGTCAGGAAGGGAGAACATCTTCTCTACAATATATGACAGTCTGTGCCTTTATCACCTCCTTTGCTGTAAAACTTCGGGTTGTAGGAATTCGTGTTCACATCCATGCAAATAACGTGTCATCTAAATGTATCCCGAATAACTTAATTAACGAACGACACCCATGTCATCCTAGGGTTTATTTTAGAATATTGCCTACCGTGCAGCCGTTTCAAGTCTCGACCATTGTGGTCGGAAGGCAGCAGGATGTCGAAAAAAAAAAAAAGAAGAAGAAGGGAATACAGAAAGCAAGTGTTGAGAAACAAACAGCAACAACTTGCATGAAGCAACGGAGATGTCCACTAACTAACGTCCAAGCCGGAAGGGCTGCAGGAAGCGGACAAAAGTGTTAGAACTGAAAGGCTGTTATAATGAAACTGGAAAGCCAGCATTGGAGCTAAGATACTTTTTGAGAGAAGTTGAATACGTCGATTCTGTCCCGTTGCCTTCAGAAGCTGGACCAGATTGTTTCGTCCAAATAAATTGAAACCGTGCAGTGACCAAGGGCACAAGAATTCCATAGCCATCTTTCATTGCATTTTTGTCTTATATACAGACACCTATCTAGACATATCTTCTGAACCTATAAACTCTACCAGCTCACAAATTGTCTGTCAGGTGTAGACATCACGGCTCATTCTGCATGCCCACATTCTCTCTCTCTCTGATTTTCCAGTTCAAGCACACACAGAAGAACAAACCGAGGCACGCTTTAGTTCTTGACCTTTATGTTCTTCTACGGGGTGGCATTTGATGGTTTCGATTTCGTAATAAAATTATTCAACCTAACACAGTGCAGGCATCGGAATTTTAGGTCCTACGGGTTGTTTCCTCTGCGCATAGTTCGTAGAACCACGCCAAGTGTGGCATCTAATCTTGCTACACTGCGGCCATTATACAGCGAGTTCTTTTTTTCCCGGATCCAAAGACTAACTTTCGGGTTTGCAGAAAATCGACGCGGGACCTGTCGCAGACGCGCGAGGAGTCAATGTCAAGACAAAATGTCAAAATGCCAATGAGAATTGTGACTGGTCTTGGTTCGATAACAAGACGCTCGAGAGCGCTGTGATCTGGCGCTCCTGGCGCGTCTGCGAAAGATCCTGCATCGGTTTTTTGCACACCCGCCGAAAGTTAGTCTCTGGAGCTGGGAAAATAGGATCCTTTAGAGGTACAAAGTTTCAATCAACGGGTTTCGTGTCGTTGCATCGCGCGCTACAACTTTCTTATTCACATTTTGTCTCTAATCATTATAATTAAAAACCGATTAATTAATTTAACTTCATCGATTCATTAATTACAAAACGAAAAAAGTCTGAGTATCCTCACACCACCGGTAACACTATGCAGTCCATATTTTTGGTGTGCGATGAACCAATTTTTTTTTTAATACTTTGGCTCATTTTTTGTGAGGCTCCCTTTATAATAGCTTCCCAATTAAAATAGATGATTCTCAGAAGACAGCACAGCAACGTTCATGCTTCCAAGTGTTGACCTTTCATGTCGAGTTTTTCGTTTCCAATCCTTTTGATGGACGCATACAATGTAGAGTAATATGTGTAGCACATACCTCTTCTTGTTTCTCGAACGTCTCAGCGGATCCATGAAGCCGCATCCATCCACTGTGAAACAATCTTCCTCCGTGGAAGATCGATGGCGTTCCTCTCCAGGTGTTCGCCTTTTTTCTCGGCCTGGCCCAGATTATTGATCGTTCCTCTCGTTCAGCAGAATGACGGAAACGTTTATTCTCTTTGCTATGCAGGTCAGTGCCTGGTAAACACGCGGAGGCCCTGTTTGCTTCCCTGCTAGGAGCGCCGAGCAAACGGGTCTATGAGCGGTGGACAGACAGGGGAGTAGTCATTGGCCCACTTAGGGGGCAACAACAATCAGACAACGCAGCCGGTGGTACGATTGGAACCTCCGGGCCTTTAGCATCAACCGCTGTGGAGCGGCTGGTAGTTTGCCGAGGTCATAGGCGCCGACTGCAGGGGGCTTGGGGGCCTGAGCACCCCCGAAACTTTCCCGGGGGGGGGGGGGGAGACCCCCTCCGTGAAGTCTACCAAGCTGGCACTCAAGACGAAAGTTTCGAGGGACCTAAGAATTATGTGTTTCATGTGAGTGATCATGAAAATCCTGTAAAAATTTACCTCACAACGTCGCAACATGGAATTGCTGACACCCTGCCCGACCTCTGTGCATGAAGGGGAGGGGGGGGGGGGGGACGTTGTGCCCCGGCCCCCTCCGGCAGATTGAAAACTCTCCGCCTATGGCCGAGCTCATGCTTGAAACTAATTTCTTTTTGTCCACATTTCTATTTTATATTTTAATAAGCTATAGGCTGAGCGACATAAAGAAAGCGACTTATCAAATGGCCCCATCAACTACTCCTTGCTGGTCGCATTCCCTGTTCTTGCCGTCAGCTTTCATTAATGTCATTAACGTGACCAAATGAACGCCATCTCTCTCTGACTAGAAGCTAGAGCGGAGAATTTCTTCCTTCTCTTCACAGTGATTGAGCCAAACGGACGGTGCCGCCACAACTGAATCCAGTCTCTATCTTTTTAGCTGATGGTCACAAAACAGGTGAAGCGGTTCTGACCACGTGCATAACTATCTTCCTTATGGGCGCCATTAGGGATCCGCATGAAATGGTTTATGCCAATAACGTCCCTGCGGTCGTATGAGACCGCATTTTCGGTACTCGAGTAATTTGTAGCTTCTGGTAACTGGTCTAAACGCGACTTCTTGTTTCCTTATTGGCAGATCCCCAGACAAGCACCTTTCCAACCCTAAAACAAGCAGCGGAGTGGATGCACCTTCAAGGTCATGCTGAATCCCGGCCCGGCTGTTTTCCGCCACGCTTTCCAGGCTTTCCTCCTTTCTTGCTCTACAGCTATCCACGTCGCTGCACACCGCTCACAGTCACAACTGTGATGCTGACACTCAGAGCCGTTCCGAGAGCCCATAAGGCTGGGAGAACTTTCATTGCGGCCCGTATGCTGAAGCCACTGCTGGAGGCACCTACACTAGCATTACGAGCGACTGAGTCACGCTTCTGGCACATGAAACTCTCCTTGGTCCGCTCAGTCTTTCCCCTTTGGCGCCGCCGAGACAACCTGTTACACCAGTACAAGTTCCTGGTCTCAAGTTCATCTCACGTGAAGACGCTTGTTACGAAAGCCTCCAGCCAGGTCAATGTCCTCAAACGTATCGCATGTGCGTCCTGGGGCCCGTGTTGCCAGGACCTCCATCGGGTTCATAAGGCTCTTGTTTTGGGCACACTGCGATACAGCCTCCGGATCCTTCATGCCCTCAGCTGCACCCAAGAGCAGGAGCTCCTGAACTTCCAAGCCCGCAGTCGCCGTGTTTGTCTTGGTGTCCCTCGAACAACGGAGACATATTCCGTACTCGACGAAGCTCGGGAGCAGCCTATACCCATTCTGCGGGACTCAGCCACCCTCCGCGTCTACGCCCGCTGTCTGACGCAACCCTCTCATCCCCTTCGCCGCATTGCTGTGAGCTGCCCTGCATCCGCTTTTGCCAATGCAGTTGCCCGCTTACGAGACTATCTCCCGTCCTCGACACCTGTCACTACCTTTGTGCCAGCAATGTGGACCTTAAAACGGCCTCGCATTCACGCCACTATACCGGACCTTCCCCGAAAACAGGCAATCGGCCCTGTGGTAGCCCAACAACTCGCTTTGGCCCACCTCACCTCTACTCATCCCCACTGCCGACAAATCTTCACCGATGCCTCCGTAATGCCCGATACAGACCATGAACAGGCCCACAAACAGGCCTACAAACTGCGCTACCCCAAGTCGTCCACCGAGGCTGAACTGTTCGCCATTCTTACCGCCCTGGAATACATTACTGACTTGCTACCTGGGAAATGGGTCGTCCTCACCGACAGCAAGGCGTCCCTCCTCCGCTTGATGTCGCCCCGCCCCAACCTCATACAGGATATACCCAGCATGATCATTCAGATATACAACAGACTCCGTGCCAATGGTCATGCTTTGACCCTTCAATGGGTGCCCGGTCATGTGGGCCTGACCGGTAACACACGCGCTGACGCGGCTGCAAGACGAGCCGCCACAGCTGCTACTCCTGCCACTGCACGTCCACCACTTACACTTTCGGCTTGCCATTTAGCTATTCGCCGCAGGTGTGCAGCCCGTGCCCAAGCATTTAGATTTCAGGCCGCCGCCTACAACAGTCACGTACAGTTCATCGACCCCTCGGTTACCTTTTTCATTGCGTGTCGTTGCAGTCGTCAGGAGTAATCACTGCTGCACCGCCTCCGTCTCAACGTTGCCCGCACCTCATTGCTTCTTTACAAAATGGGCCAATCCAGCTCCCCCTTGTGTTCCAGCTGTGGCGAGGTGGCCGACATTCCTCATTGTCTTCTGCACTGCCAGCAGCACATTCCCCAACGGCAAGCCCTCCATCGCCGTCTAACACATTGTCCATGGCCACCCTCCTTAGTCCCATCCCTCGGCCTACTCAGTGGGCCATCACCACAGCCCTGCTCCGCTTCTTGAAAGACTCGGGCCTTGCGTCTGCCCTCTGACTGGACATTCTTGGGACTTTCGTTCGTGCCTGTACTAGCTGCACTGCACTGGGCGCCTGTTCTTTCATTTTTTCTTCTTCTTTCTTTCTTTTTGTTTATTTTTCAGTTTCTTTTTCGGAATAGCAAGCTGGCAATAGCCTGGCTGACATTTCCTTTTTTCTTTCACCTTATTAAACATATCCCCCCTCCCCCTGGTCTCAAATCAACTGCACACTATTCCGACACGCAACATACATTCACAGATCATACACGCGTCGTCAACGCTTGTCATTCCGTCAGGACGTCATCAACTATTACTGAGCTCTATGTATTCGAGGAGGCATCAATCTCTATCGTCATGGCACACGTCAAGGCACTGCAAGGTGCGACGCGACCAGTCTAGCAGCAGTCGTGACCAACATCCTGCACGGCGTTCAACTCAGGACATAAAGTCGTGCTCCAGCGCATACCGGAACATAGTGGCATCCGTTAAGGCCGTTAGTATAGGCCGTCCAGGCGCCCGACATACGCAATAGAAAGTGCATCGTAAAACCTACTTGACGAATTCCGACGCACAGTATACACGCTGAGGTCAGTTCGAGACCGGCTTGCTCAGACCATGTGGCGGAGTGAAGACGTGCAATACTAGTTCCTTGCACAAATCAACCCCAAGTGCGCCTCCCCTCTAAGACGTCCTAAGATTTCTCAATGAAAAAGATATGGGTCACTGGAACGCCGAAGCGACAAACTTGTGGAGCACCAACAGGCGCTTCACATCTCTAAAGGGTAGCATGACATGCTTACGTGTCATCTTCTGAGCAGCCGCGTAGCCTGGGGTTCCAGAGGTTTCAGCCCCCTCGAAATCATACATTTGGTAGTCTTTTCTTATTCCGTCTTAGCGCCGCGAAGCAACTGTGGCTACGAGCGGCGTACAGATGTGGACAGCAGGAAGTATGTGTCCTGAGTCAACTTCAGGGGGAACTGTGCAGACATTCATCTGGAAAGTCTTCAAAAGACCCAGGGAATATGCTAGGATTCGAAGCCACCACGTTCCAGTCTTGAGCACGACCTTGTGGCTACCACCAACGGCCAGGTCGCATTTGCGAGAGGGAAAACGAAGGTGCATGAAGCTCTCTTGAACAAGTAAAGTTCCCGTAGAACCCCTCCGCTACTGCTTCTGAAGGCTCTTCATCCATCGAGTGCTTTAGAGCGTCTTAATTTCTTTCTTCTGTACCGCTCTTTATTGTAGAATTTAGAACGGAGATTTTCAAATTCATTCCACTTTTTTCGGTTAGACTTTTTCGGCGGAGCTTCCAAGTGGATGGCTCTGCAAAAAGGTTCTCACACGGCGAACATTCGAAAGCATCACGAACCACGAGAAAGTCCAAATAAAAAAATAAAATAAATTTAATTCACGTATAGGAGGACACGCGAAAAAAGAATTTGTATCGTCGTGAAGGCTTGCCTCGGAAACGTGCAGCGAAGTCACAATAACATCTAATACCTTTTACCCAGACGATACTACGAAGAGAGAAAGACGAAGACGTTATTATTTTCTTTCCTACACAACGGAGAAAGACCTGGGACAAAAATCGATGCCTACTTTTCCCCCATCTCCAATAAGAGGAAAAAGAGAGAGATTTTTTCCTCTTTTATAGAAAGGGAAAAATATGGGAGGACGGTCACGTCCTTGGACCGATTTTAATATCGGCGATGGGGGATCTAATGAAATATGGATCATCCAGGATCTACAAATAGATATTTAAAACAAAAAAACACGTTGTGGTCCTTTTTTTATATATTTCGTGTTAGCGCCGCGAAGCAACTGTGACTATGAGCGGTGTACAGACGTAGGCAGATGCAGAGAGGACAGCAGGAAGGAGTGGGGGACAGGGGGGTTAGTATGCGTCCTGGGCCGACTTCAGGGGGAACCACGTTGTGCTTGTACCGCTCTGCTGAAAGGTACGTCTTTCTTTGGAGTCGTGCAAAGCGCAGGAAGTGGTCAACGTTCAATTTAAAGGTTTAAAACGTAGCCGAGCCGTCATCCACCAAAAGCTACGACGGGCGGGGTTACCTGAATAGTTTGGAATCCACCTATACGAGTGGCTTTCGTACAATGCAAAAACCGGTAAGGTGCACTGTGCCATTTGTGTCACTGCCAGGAACAAAACATTTCCGCTACCATGCACATCACGAGACAAGCATCCACACATTGCATTTGTTGAAAGTGGTTTCCAGAACTGGAAAGAAGCACTGCAACGCTTTAGAAGTCACGAAAATTCAGCGCCTCATCGTGCAGTTTCCACAGTGCTGAGGGCTACAAGCACATGACTTAACGTATGGACGGACTTACGCTATAGAGCCCGCGCTCTCACACTCAAAACTTCACCAAATGAAGGACAGTCGCCAAGCTCTGTTGGCAGTATTGTCGTCTGTTCGCTTTTTGGCATCCTGAGGTCTCGCGGTCACGATGAGGACGAGGGTAATTTGAGGCAACTTTTAATGTTACGCGAAGCCGTTGTACCCACGTCTAGGGACATGGTTCAACAAAACAGGGTAAAGTGGATTTCCCAGGGAGTGCAGAACGAAATGCTAGAGACCCACAGCATGCTTCACTCCCTAATCAGAGATGTACAGGATGCAGTGTTTTATGCGGTGATTGCTGACGAGACTTCCACCATAAACACGCTAGAACACCTATCCTTTTGCCTCAGGTATGTTAAACAACCGAAAGTGGAGGAGGTGTTTGTTGTATTTTATGTGACCGCGGTGGAGCTTGATCGCCAGGGGCGATACTCTACCCTGGTGGGGATGTGGATAATGAAACAATGAGCCCCTGGAACGTGCAAATTCTGCTCTTCAGAAGAAGAGCTTACAGTTTAGCCATGCAGAGCTGATAGTGAAGTCCGTTAAATAGTGCTTTGCTGAACTCCGAGACGAATTCTCTCGCTTTTGGACCGACCTGTTAGCTAAGCCTGGACAGGTAAATGCTGCGAGTTGAAGCATTCCGAAAAGGCAGCGGCAAGTACCGCGTCGTTATAACAAAGGATCGCAAGCACACGAGTTTAGATCCCCGGAAGATATCTATCGGCAGCGGTTCTATATATGGTTATCGACACAGTGAGTTCATCCCTGTGCACTCGGTTTCCTCCCAGAATGTGGGATCACGCGAGTCGAAGAGTTCTTGACGGGCGAGGTTGACAGCACTTACCCCTGCGAGTCAGACCTTGATGCGGGTCTCCTTCAACTTCACCGAGACATGCTAATGGACATTGCAAAGCAGCGTGTCACAACCCTCACTTAATTTCAGGACGTGAAAGAGTTTCTGTCGGGAAAGGAAGGCGAACCACTAAGGACGTTACTTCCAGAAGTTGTGAAACTTCTTCGAATTGCTCTCACAGGACCTGTGACCTTCTGCACGCCAGAAAGGTCTTCCTCGTGCCTCCGACGGGTCACAACCTACTTACGCTTTACAATGAGGCATAGGCCAGACTATACCATATCGCCGTACTTCATTGCCACAAAAAGCTTGCTCGCGAAGTGGACCCAAATGCTGCGGCGAACGAGTTTATCAAACGAACAACTCTTAGGGAGAACACGTTTCAGATTGTAGGTTAGGACGACTTTTTTACGTACCTTCTCGAGAGTATACTGGGTGTTTATTTTATTTTATTTATTTTTTGCCTTCACACAATTTTTATAAAAAAGCTACGAGAGCAGCGTACATGTTGTTTTTGCAGTTGAATTCAACGGCCAGGCGGACATCCTCTGGAAGAGAGTGTGTACCTACAAGATGACTAATTACCCGAAATTCATTAATTAACTCTCTAGTTAGGGAATTTCGGGCGAGATAGCATATTGAGAGACAATCCTCGTTGAACGCCACTCCACGCTAAAACAATCCTGAAACACATACGTGTGTTAAAATATCGATCCCCAAATTTTGCTACGCTGCAAATGAGCCTGGACGGAAAAAGCGCGCCTGAGGAGCGCGTCGCCCTCGCCGACAGAGACTTATCCGACAGAGACTTTCAGGATTTGTTAAACGCTAAATGGCTCGCAACTAGGATAGTCTCTCAATCTGCTATCTCACTTTGGTCCGAAATCCACTGATTAAAAAGTTAATTAACGAATTTCAAGTAATTATAGACATCTTGTAGATGCACACTTTCTTCGAAAGGACGTCCGCCTGGCCGTAGAACTCAATTGCAAAAACGACGACGATGATGATGATTATGGTGATGGTGGTGGACAGGAGGACGACATCTATGCTTCCCACGTAGCTTTTTTATAAGAATTCTGTAAAGGCTATAAAAAAAGCACCTTGTATTCTATAAGGGTGTACTGGTTTCTGCATCTGCTTTCTTTGTCACGTGTGTACCAACCAAAAGTATACCAACAATGCGGAAAAACATGGAAATGCCCGTGGCTCAAGCAGGTATACTAGTTTCGTTTCTGTCTCATTTTTCACTCACTATGGAACGGTTACACGTCCATCTTGGATGCGTTACAGCTTTATCACCAATCCCCCTCCTCCCCCACCCGGGAAAATGGAGGCGCTAGTCCTCTGCATCTTGCACACACTTTGCGGAACAGTAAGTGCTCGTGAATGATTGTCTCCACATTGCCTACACTAATGCTGGGCTGCAATGTCCCACCGGTTCTCGAGGATGGCTTGCTCAACGCCTGCGATATATTCACTGGCGTGACTGCAGTCGTACGAATCTTGTCCATGTGGTTCATTCGTCACCATATCCCGTCCTTCGCCAAACTGTCTGTATCATTCGTACACTCTTCCTCCTGACATCGTTCCCCATACTTTGCCCGTAATGTTTGCAAAATCTCAGCTGGTTTGAAATTCTCCTTGACAAGGAACTTGATTATGCGTCGCTGTTCCATTGCTTGTCGCCACGATAGCTGCTGCTGACTTGAGAAGGATTGCACTTGGTCATCCAAAAGTTTTATTCAATCGCATTTATTCTGATTTTTCTCGAGCAAACGTATCGGACAACCTTGAACGATCCTTGCTTGCTCGGTTAGGTTTGTAATAGAACAACCTGTCCGAGCTAGTGCATCTATAATGGAGCTTCACATGTACTCTTTTTCTGAGGTTGTTTCTAAGGCAACGGATGAAGGCCCTCTCTTTTCCCGCTCTATCTTCCATACGAGCATGGAAACGAGTTTTTCTGTTCGGAAGACGAGCAGGAACAAGATTTTCCCATTGGGACATCCTGTGCGGCTCGTCTGTCATAAAAATAATCGAGTCCAATTAATAGTGCCGTTGCGAACCCTTCTTTTCGTGTCTGCGTACTATCACTCGACTCGCAATGTTCCACACTGACACTTCAGAGCGTTCCTCAGTAAGCTTTCGTAAGTCAAGCTAAGAATTCTTAGACACACTAACGTCGTCGTCACATACTGTAAAGCCAATTTTCTCGCATCCGACTATTTTTTCGGGTGTCATCCCAAAAATCGCGAATTCAGGTCTCAGCGAATATGTCCTTTCACAGGACAAATAAGTACTGTTTCCCAGCAGCTTAACCAGAAAAATATTTGGGGAGGGGTTCTATGGGGACTTAACATGGGGAGGAGGATTCACCCTCGTTTTCCCTCTCCCAAATGCACTAGCAAGGGTAGGATTTTGGGGAATTTGAAACCCCTAAACCCCCCTGGCTCCGCCATCGCTGTTTCCCATCTACAGTATGATCTATGATGCTATGCTTAGTACGTTGCAGGAAGTCTTTTCCACAGAACATAATAATAATAATAATTGGGGGTTTTACGTCGCGAGACAACTGAGATCATGAGCGACGCCACAGCGGTCGGTCTGTGGATTGCTTTTGCCCACCTGAGGGTTCTTTAACGTGCGATGAAAGCTCATCACACGGCACCCCGTATTTAACGTCCCTCGCGGAAGACGGCGTGTCTAAGCAACTTCTTTTCCACAGAACAGAATTAACAACAAGGTGCAGATGCTGAATTAGACCCCTGCAATGAACAGCGCTTGCCACGTCCTTAGGGAATTCAAGTTCCCGCTTATCACATTTCGAAACGGCCCTTCCGAAAAGCGCGAAAATATTTAAAGAAAAAACAAACTGTGCAGCAGTTTATGATAGGCAGCACAAGAAGGGCTAGATGGACTCTCGAGCACTCGAACTCTGATTGAAGGTGCGAACGCCACTGATGCGAGATACGCCGTTCAATATGCATGAGTGAACGACTTCACAGCTAAGGCCGAAATAAAGTAGAAGAAGAAGTAGAAGAAGAAAAAGCCTACGTACGGCAAAGATGGGAAAAAGAGGCACGTTTGTCGGTATAGAGCCGAGCGCGGAATAATGAATTAGGAGCCCGGGTTCTTTGCTTGCGTCAACGAGGGAGTGTCTGAACGATCGTGTCGAAGCGTGGGAATGACATACCGTCTTGTGCAAGCTGTCCCCAGAAGAAAGGTCGCCAGGGGGAGAATTTATTTTATTTGCGTTTATTTATTTACACCTACATCGCCATCAGGCATTACAGTATGAGGTATTAACAAAATATAAAAGAACACAACTAACTAAACACAACAACAACAACAACAGATAAATTAACGATGATGAATTGGGAAGTTCGCCCACTACCCCAAGGCACAATGGAGAGAATGAGATGTGTCCTGATGACGAGACGATGAAGGACGCTGAATAGGAGTCAACAGTTAGTGGAGTCAGGGAGACAACATCAACAGGACGCTAGGCAAAAACACAACACACAAAAGCACACACACAGCACATAGGTATACGCAGGCACGTTATAGGGTTGAGAGGAGACCGGTGTCCCGGAAGAAAATCTGGAACTACTCCAGAGCTTGACGATGGTCGATCTGGTTAGACCAAGGGCCGAGGATGGTTGCCAATGTGAATGGTGCGGCCGCGATCGATTGCAGGCGACGCTGCAGAGCTGCTCTTTGGAAGGTGCAAAGATGGCCGTCGAGAAGCATGCCATGCTTGGTAACCGCCAAAACAGCACAGCGAAAACAGAGCATGGAGTCGGGTCGGATGATCAGATGCTTGAAATGGGGGGTGAACGCAACCCCAAGACGACAACAACGACAATACACTGATGATGATGAACGGGGAAATTCGCCACCTGGGTTGTGGTCCACAACCCCGGTGCCGGCGGGACTGCATAACCCCCAAGACGAAGCCTATATGTATCAGCGATGCAAAATGGCGAGGCACACGAGAGGGCATGGTGAAGCAAAAGTCAGGGTCCACTTCACGCATCTGAACTCTCGATGGAATGTCACGCGACCATTGTGCATGTGCGAGTGGCCTCACCCACATCATTGAGGAAGGTTCGCCCGTCGCCTTTGGGGAAGGTAATCTGCACGCTTGATCGGGAATGGTACGCAGCAACAGCAGCCCCGTCAGCCTCTTCAGTGCCATAGACGCCGCAGTGTGCAGGAATTCACTGGAAGTAGACAGAGAGCCCGCTCATCTCTGGCACCAGTGATGCACGAATACCCATGTTCGCTATTGCACTGCAGAGATGCCTTGGAGTCACAGTATATCACACAGCTGCTGCTTTTTTATTTTTTCGCCACAACATCAACATCAACATCGGCGGATGGAATGTGCTTGAGAGAGAACAAAACGGCATGCAACTCTGCAGACGTGGATGAGGTGGCTGCTAGAGACGGTATGCGTGGTACGATGACGCAGTCGGAATTGTAAAGGCAGCAGTGTAAGTTGGTCGACCAATCTGTGAATACTGCAGTGTGCGTAGGGTAGCTGCATTGCATCGTGTGCGCAAGTTATTTCAACACAGGTGCTGCAACGTGATCCTTCTTGTTCTTGAGCTCAGGAATGGTAGTAGAGATTGTAGGTATCGAAAAGACCCACGGATGGGACCTGGGGACGGTTGATCTGCCAACAAACACCTGTAGCAACGGATTTACAGCAGAGATCAAGCGAGAAAGGTTGCTCTGCCTCCGCCTTTTTAGCTTCGAGACCAACGGGTGATGGCGGTGTTCCTCGACGAGGCGTAGATATGATGGCGCACAGTTTCTCTGAGACGTAAGACCTCTACTGGCACCACGATTTTGATTTGATTTGATTTGGTTTTATCGTGCCCATTAACAGCCGATGACACACACCGAACACCCAGCCGAACAGAGCGTTTCTGCGGCGCGGGGTACACCGATGCAGATCCTCAATCTTCCGGCCAGCATGCACCGAAGTCTCTGTTCAGAAGTTGCTGAGATGCCGTGTAAGACCGGTAGGCTGTATAGAGAATGGTTCCCCGAACCAATGCCCCACGAATCGATAGGAGCGCTTCCTGATCAATCCCCCATGCAGCGCCAACGAAGTGGGAAATGACGCTGGTCCAGCGTTGAACTTTCGTTTCCAGGGACCTGATATGGGCGCTCCACGAGAGATTCGCATCCAAGATAACGCCAATTAATTTATGGCACTTAATTCACTTGGCTGAGTGTATTGTTGCCGAGGGAAAGGGGGAAGACGCTCGTGCGTTTCCGCGTGAATGGGAGCACAACTGTCTTCTGAGCCGAGATGTCCATGCCGGCATTCGTGAAGTAATGCCGAACCGCATCCAACGAGTTTTGAAGGCAGTGTTGAATCACCGGTCTTGATTTACCGGCGGTCCAAACGTACACAAACGTTTGCATATACAGAGAGCTGAACTTTGCGATGAACGCAACGCTTGAGAACCGCCATGTCCAAATTGAAGAGTATTGGACTTAATACACTTCCTCGAGGGACGCCTCGGGTAATAACAGTTTTTTTTTTTTTTTTTTTTTTTTTGCGTGTCGCGCACCGTCGAGTGCAGACGAATATTGTTCTGTTGGACAAGAAGTCTGCGAGATACTCTAGCCCGGAGGAAGGTGTGCAAAACATAAATATGTCTGACCGTAGTTTGAAGCAAAAGGCTGATGCAACAGAGAACGGTCTTCTCCTTGGCATGCGCCATCGCCCACTTCGCCTTCCTTCTTCCCGAACGTTACCTTCCTCTCTGAAATGCGACCGTCCCAGTTAAATCCTTTAATGGTCCGCCGATAAGAAGTACTCCATCGACAGCGTCTTATCTCAAAGAGAAAGTGCCACACATTCTTTCAGGTAATCTATGGGAGAATTTTCCCATCAGAAAGTGTAAATGGCAAGCTCGGCTGGAACTTTCATTTGCAGCATAATGAATCAGCATTAATCTCGAAACCGTAACGATAAAGAGTTTCGTGCATATTTTTCTTCCTCTTAGGTTCTCAATTTTCACTCGCAGGGTGGGTCAGATCAGAGGTGGGGAAACTACTTTTATTTTGTAATGCATTACCATTACTCATTACTTTTTAAGAATTAATACATTACGTTGTGGTTAGTAATGCAGTACTAACGCCGTTACTTTCATCAAGTAATGTCATAACGCTGGCATTACATTCTCCCAGAAGCGTCTATAAGGCCCTGCTTTATATAGGTATCAGTCACACGAATATTCCCCAAATCGGTGCAAGTGAGTTTGTGCATATATGCATAAAGTATATATAAAATTTATTGCAGCGCAGACTACTTCCATAATAGGATTTATTGCTGTATAGTTGGTGTTCAGTACAAGACAAAAAGAACCAATCACTTGATACTTGTTTCATGGTACAAGTGTACAGGCTTTTTTTCCTTTCTCATTTGACCGAAAAGCGTTAGATGATGATGATGATGATTGGAGTCTTACTAGCGCACGGACAACCAAGGCCGGAAAAGCGATAGAGGAGAAAAAAGGGTGATTACACCATCTGGACACCTACCGGAGAATTTGGGAAGGCTTCGATATTCCTGGTTTCAAAATTCCCGATATCGAACGAATGGTATTCAACAGGCTCGATCAGCTGGTACCTAGAAAATACCGGCTTTTTCCCGGCCACAATGATGGGGTTTCTCCCAGGCCGGCCGTCACTTGATAGTGTCCTTACCCTCGTCAGTGAAGTGCAACAGGCTCGTGCGGATGACTTCCTGTCCGCCGCTGTTTTCCTAGACGTTAAGAAGGCGTATGACAGTGTGCAACATAATGAAAGTTTGTGAACACTCCAAGATGCCAACGTAGGAGTGCGCTTCCCGCCATGGCTCCGAGACTTCCTCACAGATCGTTCGCATTTTATACGCACTACGGAGGGGGGATACTGCTTCGCATCACGTCCAAAGAGGTGTCCCACAGGGCAGCGTACTCAGCCCCCTATTGTTTAATATCGTCATGGCCTCCCTGCCAGCTGTCAAATCACACTCACGTTACACTCTATGCGGACGATATTCGTATTTGGACATCTGCTCTTCGTCATGATGCGATCCAACGTCGTCTGCAAGGCTCCTTGGACACAATATGTCATTATCTCGCCGACCGAGGCCTACCGATCTCACCTGGCAAGACTGTAGCCATGGGCTTTTCAGGGAAGTCATTTCACAAGTACCCACTATCCCTTGCTGGATCGCCCATCACATTTGTCTCAACTTGCCGTCACTTGGGTTTTACCGTTGACCGAGGCTTGACATGGTCTCCTCACGTGAAGACACTTGTTGCCAAAGCTTCAAGCCTGCTTAACGTCCTTAAGCGTGTAGCAGGTACGTCCTGGGGCCCCTCCTGCCGTTACCTCAACCGAGTCCATACGCCTCTTCTCTTGGGCACGCTACGGTATAGCCTCCCTATCCTCCATGGAATCAAACCTACCCAAGACCCAGAGCTTCTCTACCTTCAAGACCGCAGCCTCCGTGTCTGCCTAGGGGTCCCTCGGACAACGGAGACCTACTCAGTCGTCGCAGAAGCTAGAGAGCACCCTGTTCCTACTCTACGGGACTCAACCACCCTGCGCGTATACGCCCGCTGTCTGACCCACCCTTCCCATCCCCTTCGTCAGATTGCAGAAAGCTGCCCTACTTCCACCTTCAGTACTGCCATTGCCCGCCTAAGGGATTGTCTCCCACCCACGACACCTCCTCCCTCCTTTGCGCCAGCTATGTGGACCCTTGAGCGTCCCATCACTCTGCAATCCCGGACCTTCCTCGAAAACACGAGGCTCCTCCATTAGTAGCCCATCAGTTCTCCTTGGCACATAACTCTTGCGACCTTGCTGCTCGTACCTGACTGACCATTAGGCCCTCACATATGCCTTCCGCTCTTCCAGTAGTCGCTACTCCCCCAGGGAAATTCGGCAAATGGCCTTCCTTGCGGAGATGTGTGCCGACATCCAACACGTTAAGGGCACCATGAACAGCCCGGCCGATGCTCTCAGCCGTTTCCCTTCCCTATCTGCAATCGCCCAACCCGTGTCTCACGCTGCCCTCGCGGTAGCCCTACCTGTCCCCGGCGAGACGCTTACCATCTGCTGCGACCTGTCAACCGCACACCCAAGACATTTTGTTCCTGCTGCACAACGGCGTCCCATCTTCGCCTCCACACGCACGATCTGGCGCACCCCGGGATACGCGCAACCCAGCGTCTTATCGCAGAACGCTTCGTGTGGCGATCAATGAACAGCGACGTCCGCGATTGGGTCCGCGCTTGCCATCCCGGCCAGCGCTTAAAGATCCATCGACATGCTATCACCCCCATCGGCAAGTTCTACCGACCCTACATCCGCTTTGATCGTGTTCACCTGGGCATCGTCGGCCCCCTGCCTCCATCTCCCGGGTACCGTTACCTACTCACTGTTGTGGACAGGTGCACCAGGTGGCCTGAAGCTACGCCCATGACGGACATGTCTGCCGAAACGATGGCTTCGACTTTCCTATCATCCTGAGTGTCCCGTTTCGGTGTTCCGTCCCAGATCACCACTGACAGGGGGGTCAGTTTGAGAGCAGCCTTTTCAACGCCTTCACAAGGCTGCTCGGCACCACCAGGCTTCGCACCGCTTCATACCATCCTGCATCAAACGGCCTCGTCGAGCGCCTTCACTGTCACCTGAAGACCGCGCTCATTGCTCACGAGGACCGTGACCATGGGGCAGGCTACTTACCTCTGGTGCTCCTGGGCACAGCCGTCCTGAAGCCCGACCTAGGCTGCAGCTCCGCAGAACTAGTTTACGGGTCTGCTCTTCGGCTCCCTGCAGATTTCTTCGTCCCTCCACAACACCCGCACGACCCCGCGTAGTACCTCCAACGCCTTCAACGTTCCTTTTCCTCCCCTCGCCCGGCCCCCACCCGCACGGACTCCTTCCGCAAGGTCCACGTCCCGCAGGAGCTCGCAACAGCGACGCACGACTTCACACAGACGCCGTCCACAGGGCGCTCACCTCTCCGTATTCCGGACCACACACCTTCCTTGCGACTTGAACAGAACAACGGCTTGGTACGAAGATGAAGACGAAGTCCTCGTCTGTCACGTGAAATGTCACGTGAAATAACAAGCAAGCCTACACGTTGCCCTATCCTTTGTCCTCCACTGAGGCGGAACTGTATGCCATCCTCGCAGCCCTAGAATACGTTGCTCGTCTGCCACCTGAGAAGTACTGGGTTGTCCTCACTGACAGCAGGACGTCCCTCCTTCTTTTGCTGTCTTCCCACACCGCCATCATATGTGACCTGCCCAGCATGATCATCCTGCCATGATCATGGCTGCCTCATATAACAGTCACCTGCAATCAATCGACCCCTCAGTGAACTTCTTTATTACGTGTCGCTGCACTCGTCACGAGGAATCGCTCCTTCACCGCCTCCGTCTAAACGTCGTCCGCACACTGTTCAAAATGGGTCACTCTAGCACTCACCTCTGCACTAACTGTGGCGTGGTGGGTGATATTCCCCACTGCATCCTACACTGCCGGCAACACCTTCTGCACCGTGACGCCCTCTGTCGTCGTCTATCCCAACTTGGCTACGGACACTGGCTACCTTACTGGGTCCCGTTCTTCAGCCGACCCAGTGGGCCGTCACCACTGCGCTCCTCCGCATTCTCGACGCTTCGAACCTTGTCAAAGCCTTCTGACTGCGTGAAAATATAAACCGCACAAGGGCACCTCCTGTAGGGTGCTACGTGTCAAGTCGATTGTCTTGTCGAACGCTTGTTCCGTGTATGTTCTGTCCGCGTGTTTCTTATCGTTCGTTCAGCATATTTTCTTTTTGTTCTTTCGTCCGGGCAGGAGCTAATCTGTTGAGTTTGTATTGCCATCTGTATAGGGTGGGACAAGCGCAATGCTTCCCCACATCGCGTTGCAAAAATAGTAGTGCCCTCGCCCTAAAAAACGAACAGCAGGCACTCACTGCTTTGTCTCCCTCCCCGGCGAACATTATATAGAACGCGGACATGAAGCATTGTACTGCATCGTACTATATCCTTCTGGTGGCCATACATACAGAGCACCTAGCAGACAAACAGAGGCGCCAACGCATGTTTACCAGCCCTTGGAGGCATGTCCCTATAGACGGAAGCCGTCTGGTTCTCAGTAGTGACTCTAGTTCACAGCAGGTCGTAGGAAGGGTGCTCAAATTTAAAAATCGCAGGTTTTTGGCTTCATGTTCTATAGAACGACATCACTCACGCAGACGACTCAATTTCAGCGCTCGCTTGACCTACTACTACTATACCACTACTGACTTATGTACTGTATCGCGTCGCGTTGTATTGTTTCGTATGGCGTCGCGCATCCAATTGCAGTCGTCTGTATCAACCGTAGTTGCCCAATATTGTCGTAATACTGTGGCGTCCTGTTCTGTCTTCTTGACATTGCGTGCAACAACAACAACAACTACATGCATGACGATGAGATGAGGTGATTCACCTTGTGCAGTACTCTATTCACCCATGCTATTCCGTACAGTAGTATACTTGCAACGTTGTAAATTGCCGTATAGTATTTCGTCTCGAAGCGAGCATCCTCCGAAAATATACCTGGCGCAGACGACTGTGTTCTCCTATCGACTCAATCGATAAACATGTCCGTCCAAGTCATCCTTGAAGGCAATCAGTGTTTCAAATTTCACCAACTGAGCAGCAATCTTCTAAGCGACCTCTTAGGATCCACCATATCTGTATTTCTCAGCCACGTTTCGATTTCTCCTCAGGTTCGATTTCTCCCGCTTGATGACAATACATATCTATCTCAATATGTCTTGTTTGATGACAATACATCTAATCCGAGATTTATAATTCCTCGGCGGCGTACGTGGCAAACGTGGAATTACAACGAACGAATTTCCCCGTGATGAAATTGATTGGGGCCAATTCCCGACGGGAGAATATTGCAGCTCCCGTTAAAGCCTCGTTAGGAAGGTCCGTGCGTATATAGGCTGGTAAATTCGAAATATTCATTACGGCGAATATAAATTCGTGATACACGATGGGACGAACAATGTAAAATAAAAGTAAAGTAAAGCAGTGTAATGTATTTTGTAACTACGTATACGACACGACCGTAGTGCAATTCTATACGACGAAGAAATGTTTACGATAAAACTATACTTAAATAGGGAAACAACTTGCAGCATTTTCGTACGCCAGCAGTCACGCAGTACCAGAGGAGATACGTTGAAAAATATTTAAAATAGTGTATGAATTTTGAAAAATAAATAAACTCTGAAAAGACACATTTAACGTACCGTGACTATACATACGTATTTGAAAAGTTTGATCTTTTTAAATATAAATGAATCGCTAGTAACTTATGTTAGGTAACATTGCATTTTTATTTTGAAATCTTCCAATTTGCGCCTTTTTATTCCCACGCAACTCGTTCGCGTTTGGGATGAAAAGCACACATAGTGACATTCAACGAAGCAACATATTCGCCGTCAATGCAGTTCAAAGTGCGCAGTCAAGCAAGGACGTATCCACGGATTATATTTTCGGTACAGAAAATGTATTTAACGCGCACTGTGAACAAAAATCAATCGAAATACCACGCAGAAAAAGTGATGGATTTTAGAAAAAAATCTTGCCGGGAACAGCACCGCAAAGGATGCTGCCCCGACGAGCGCTTCATAGGCCGCGCATTCATGCTGGATAAGATGTAATTCACACGAGCAATCCTTACTGGATCGATATTTGTGCCTATGTGATCCCGCAGTTGTCGGCTGAAGGATGTGCAAGACTGTCACACCGCACGTCCGCGGCAGCGGCGGGGAAAGGAACTGCACGCAATTTGTATGGCGCTTTTATTCATTGCGTCCTCTCCATCCCCAGCTCCATCTACACCGACTCCAAAGCAAGTCATTCTCTACTCCACGCTTCCAACATTGTCAACGTCCTGTGATTGTGAGACCGTGAGTTTTCCTTTTCTTTCCCCTTTTCTTCTCTTCTTCGTCTTCCCATTTTCTTTCCTTCCCTCTTTTCTATTTTTTTCTTCTCCCTTTTCCTTTTCTTCCCCCATTTTCCATTTTTTGAATAGCAACTTAGCAAGCCGACCTCCGTCTGGCTGACCATTCCTTTCTTTTTTCTTAATAAACATACTCCCCCCCCCTACCCCGCCCCCCAGGATCTACCACTCTCCCGGATCTATCTGTCTGTCGGAAAACTCAAGGAAAAACGCTGCGGACTGAAGGGGTCATTTTGTAAATAATTAAACAAGATCTGAGCTCCCCGTTGGTGCTGCCGGGGTTCTTGTAGACACCCGGCGTGCCAGACCAATCACGCGAACGCCTGGCATGTGTGTTCTGGCCTCCCGATATATGTACTCTGTTAGCTCGGCTCTCGGAGGCAAGTCTGGACTGGGGTTTCGAAGGAAGCGGACGCTGCAATAAACGCAATTCATAATGTAAAGAAGTGTCTCTCTTCTGTGACTCCAAATTCTTCGTCCTACAACTGGTGACCCTCTGCAATACGCCACGACGTCATATTTTACTAGTCGAGTCAACTTATTAATAATCTATCCTCACGGACGCGGTAAAACTTATTCTTGTCTCCGCTGAGATCCCACTTTGTCAAACAATACATATCATTTTTCAGCGATCCACAAAGGCTTGGAAAGCGTATACAGAGCCCGTAAGGCAGTCCTGTAATGGAGATCTTCCTCCTCCAAGTAGAAGAGATGATGACGTTGATATAAACCATTTGAAAATAAAACGTCGAAAAATAAATCTCTTAAAAATTCAACTGTCAAACTAAACTTTTACAAATAAATAGCGTAAATATAAATGTTGTTAAAATTAACTGCTAAAAATGAACTTTGAAAAATCGAAATAAATCTTTCAAAATCCATCCTGTCGAATTGGTGGAAGCCGAAACTTTCTACGTCCGCTATTCACTCTTGGAATGAATAGGTATTCATCTTAGAACGACGATTTCAAGCTACTGGAAGTGGATTGTGAAGAAAAAGCCAACGCTGGTAAATCTTGAGCGAGTTTCAGTCCATCGGAAGAACTCTACGGAAGGATAAAGAGAGTTGCTAATTTCTGAAAGCAACAACTCTTTCTTTCCGTCACGGCTTCTGAAAGCAGGGTCATTCCACGCCAGGGGTGCTGCTCGACCATCGCCGACTTTTAGAGGGGAATCAGAGTGCATTGTGGTGGCGGAAGCATATCAAACATCTAATATTAGGAGGAAGTCACATTTTCTCGAGTTTGAGGAACACACAAAACGATTTGTGTGTTTCTCAAACTCAAGAAAACGCTACCTATTCCTACGGTACACTAGCTCGCTTGCACCATTCTAATTTGCTCTCCTAATTGCGAGAAATTGTTTCAAGTCGGCCGACGTAGTCTGTGAAAATAGCCCCGTTGACCGGTGCACGGCGTTCCTTCCCTTCCCGTTTCGGGGGTCTCCAAAATGCTGCGTCCTTGGGACGAGTGTATATGTTGTAAAATAAACAGATCGTGGACGGCGACGTTCTACGAAGTACGAAATCTATCCTGGTTACTGTGCCCTTTTACTCCGACGCACGGGGGCATCCCCGCCCAAGTTTATTTCCTCAAATAGCGGAGCAAAAACCATGTTCGGTTCGATAACGTGCCGTGGTCGTTCTACTGCACCGTATAATCTTTTTTAGTAGAAAGCACTCCTTGTCACCTCTTCACATGCAACACTTGGTTTAGCCCGCAGTAGCTTTATAAAAAATGTCAAAGTCAAATGTCAAAATGTCAAAAATGTCAAAGACCCGATCATAAAAATATGTGAAGCTCATGCAATAGAGGTCTCCAATTTGAACTTAGTGGGTGTTGTAGAACTGCCACTTTTGCCACGAGCGCCTGCCGAGGGCTAGTTTTGGAGCTCTCTAGCGCCGAAACGCATAAAAACAGATTGGATAAACCGAATAGACTCCAAATTCAGCAAGGGGACCAGTCGCCATAAAACAAACACTGCCAGAGAATGGAATCAACAAAGAAATGAAGAAAACTGAGAACAAATACTGGAGACAACGCGTAAGAAACAAACAGAGCATGAACCTCTCCGCCACATACAGGGACAAGCCCATCCCATACGACCACTACAGAGGAGACCTGTATTTCCAAGCCATGCAGAACGGGGGCCCTCCTGACGCGAGAGAGACTGTCTCAGCTCTTTATCCCATAACGGCGACGTATGTATCCTATGTGGTGCGGAGAAAGACGACTTAGACCGTGTCCTGTCGAGGTGCCAATCCACCAAGGCGACTCGCCCAGCAAACCTTGACATCGCAACAATGCTAGGACTGACAACTCCACCTGAATCAGCAAACCCCAGCGACATCGCCCAAAGATGTAAACAACACCTCGTGAGCTGGGATAGACTTACTAAAAGCGCCTTAAGGAACGACCTGAAATCCAAGGCAGGATCCAAGCCGAGCACACCTTCGCCGTCGAGAGCACCTGACACAGCGACACCAGCCACGGCCATCGGAGCCAAGCCAAGGCAAACGAGCCTACCCAGTGCGCCGGAAGGACCTGAAGCGGCAACTGCAACGACAATACTGGAACCAACGCACCGCTTCAATCTTCTTTTTTTTTCTCTCTCTCTCTTTTCTTTTTCTTGCCTGCGGTGCCCTCACGTCACCTGCCCTGACTCAAAAGGGATTAGGCGAACCTAAACCTTAAAAAAAATCAGATTAATATTAGATATTTGATATTCCTCCTCCACTACGCAGCATTATTCTCCGTAAAAATTCGGCGATGATGGAGCAGCACTCGTCGATTACTTGGCGCCGAATGACCCAGCTTCATTGACGGGCCAAGAAAGAGCATTTCCGGGACATCTGAAGCGTCTGAAGGGACGATCGAAAGTCTCCAAGGACATGCGCTTCGAGAATTTATATTTCCCGACGTGCACTTTTAACAGAAAAAGTTCCAGCCCAAAATGTCGGCTCGAAGAAACGACCTTTCTGAAAAGCCCCGGAATCATTTTCCCAAATAAACAGAAATGGTTTAGTTGACCCGCCTCTGGGCGAGAAAAGCAACGAAAAGACAGATTACCCACGAGCTCTGCCAGGAAACATCGTAACAAGGATGAAAGGAACGTTGGCGACAGCGAAAGAGAAGTGGTCGCCCTCTGCTTCATTACAGATCTTCGCTGCAGGACTATATCATCGAACAACGCCTTCCCCATTACACGAGAGAAAGAAAGATAAGCGATAGTGGAAACATTACTCCACGCCCTTTCCTCTATCTATCTTGTTCGGCAAGCTCCTACATCAATGGATTTTTGTATGTTGGCTCCGTGCCGAGAGGAAGCGTTGATGGGTCAACAGCAACAATGTCAGAGATATGGGAAAAGAAACGAACTTGAACTGGGATGGCAACCCGAATGGGAACTGGGTCCGGGAAACGATATAAGTGTAATTAATTGCCATCTTTGGTGGAGTAACAACTGCTACCGAAGTAGTGCAGCATATTTCTACAAATTTGTCTCGAAAAGAGGTTTTACCGTCACGCGAAAAGGAAAGCTCTCCCGTTGAGGAGTACTTTCTATTAAGGGAGGGATCTCTTTCGACTCAATCGATGCAATACGCTGTTCGTGCGCGTCCGCTTTGCGTTGCTTCGACAAGAACAACATCTTGTGTAACGAGCAGGCTAAAGTAAAGTATTTCACGTATACTCGACTGTAGCTGTTACATTTCCGAAGAATAATTATGCTTTTTACTAATAACGACTAATCTAATCTACTAATACCCACGACTACAAATAACGTTTCCCCGTCTTATTGATTGCGCACGGTCGACACACAATTAAGAGACTGGAAGTCGGCGTTAATGATGGCCAGTTGTTGCGAAAAGATTGATTGGATCTTCCCCGGGCTCAGAGAGACTTTGTCGCTCGGAGGAAAAAGACACAGTAAAAAGAAAACCAAAGATACTGAGTAGATTAGTTTTGCGGGTGAACCCCGAAAATTCGGCCTTCAAAAGGTCGCCCGCCTTATCATCATCATGTGTATGTATATATGTATATATATGGCAGAAGATGAAAAATCAAACAGCCGCGACGTGGAATATAAGCGAAAGGGAAGGGGACACAGCGATGGATTTGAGGTGTTAGTAGAATACAAACAAAGGTTTATTTTACATAACTAAAACATTATTTAGGAAATGGGGAAGAGTGGTCGTTTCGGAGGGAAGCTCCTCCTCCTTAGGGACAGAAGAGGCAACAAGACTGTCCACGGCCTTTATGGATTCACCTTGCTGACGTAATGTATATATATATATATATATAATGAGGGAAAAAAAGAATATATATATATATATATATGTGTGTGTGTGTGTGTGTGCGTGTGCGTGTGTGCGTGTCAGTCTTCAAGACCATCAAGGGGTTCAGTGTTAGACTAGACCGAAAAAATAAGAAAAAGACAGAGAGAGAGACAGAGAGAGAGAGAGAGAGAGAGGTCAGTCTAAACATGGTCGGTCAGTATGCTTGTGGCATGGGACACAATACGTTGGATGATGATGATGATGATGATAGGGGCGATTCACCACCGTTGCGACGGTACATTTTGCGGGAATGAATGCGGGTGATGGAAGGGGTACCTTTAGAGATCTGTCGCCAATCCGGTGGAGCGCAAGAACAAGAAGACATTGCATTCGGTGGGTAGCGTTCGACCACGGTTCCAGAATCTTGGCGTGATCGAACGGCCGGTGGTCGATACGTCGCAGGCCAGTTTCCATGTTGGCGATGCTGCCCACACAAGCCAGGATGGTATGGTTCAGACCACAGGTGGGACAGAGATAAGACGAGGTGGAGCAGAGATGCTGTTTCATGTATCGTGGCCATCGGAGAATATACTTGAACAGCGGAAAAAGAAAACGAACAGAGAGCCTCGTCCAAAAAAAAAAAGAAATAAAGAAATAAAAAGAACTAAGCAAAACAGACAGACAAAAGCAGAGTGTAATGTCCCTTTGGATTTTCATTTTGTTTGTTACTTTTTACTCGCTGTCTGGAGGACAAGGCCTTGGGCTTGTCAAGCTACGTCAGTAGCTTTTTTCCCATTGCTCCGGGTTCATTTATTGGACCGAATAAAGTTGAAGTTGAAGAATCAAAGACGAATAAATGTAGGGGCTGAAACCTTAAAAAAAAAAGAGGAAAATATAATCTAAATAACGACACAGTCTGTGGAGTTGATGAATACGGACATAGAAAGATCGATGCAAGATCGGTCAATCGGGTACGGACAATTCCCACCCTGAAATTAGGCATAAACCTTTCAAGGATTACTTTATTACTTTTTGTTGCTCTACCATAATCTTTGTTTCTTCGTGAGAAATAAAAACAAATTGAAAAAAAAAAAAGCTTCGAGACTCGATGAAACCCTCTCGAATATGGAGTCTTCTTCCTGGACTTTCTTCTTCGTGAGTAAAGTCAGAGACCCTCATAACTGAATACTATGGCGAAAGCGAGCTCTCATTCGCAAAAAACGACTACGCCGATATTTCTTCCTTTTGTTCCGTGCGCGGAGAGACTCTTCGAACTGAAGGACGTTACGAAATGAAAAGATATTTCGCGCTGGAACATCGAATGGAAGGAAGAGAAATGTCTATGATCTAAAAATTTGCATCTTTTTCTCGTCACTCCCCCCTTTTGGGGCTTTTTGAGCCCATAATATTTGTTCTCCCCACCTATTTAGCGGGGTATCTGTCCCATTACTTCCAAAGAAAAAGGAAACACGATGAGTTGAGTTGATAAGAAAAGAAAAAAAAAATTGAGAAACAGGCACTCATTACGAGAGCCGGCTACTATTCTGATCACCTGGGAAAACACAAATGGCTATTTACAATAAAATCAACGAGTGACAAAGACACTCAGTCAGTCACTCACACACACTGTCACCATTCATTTGATGTTGTTAAGCGAACACGATAATGATGTTGATTGGCACAGAAGTTTTGACTTTCTCGAAAAGCATTCGCATAGGATCCCCAAATGAGAGTGACTCACTCAGCATTTTTGTTATGCACATATTTCAGCGGGACAATAATTCCTTACATACATTTTAATACTTTTGCTTACGTCACGGTACAAATGGAACCCCCGTTTGTTTACATGACCGTCACTTAAGAAATTTTGTTTTGGCCTTACCGTGTGGTCGTGAGCCAAAAAAATGTGCCTGGTAACCTTGGACGGCTCGCAAGGTTCTGAAATAGGTGCACAACACAATAGGTGACAACACAATTTCTCGTTAGAAATTGTGTTGTGTCAGTCCATTGTGTCCGTCCATTGTGTGTGTCCGTTGTGTGTGTCCGTTGTGTCCGTCCTCTTGTGACCCGCGTCTCCGAGTCCCCCTTCGGTCAACTATGTACCAGCTAGCCCTCCTGTCATTAACACAGTCGCATAATAAGGAAGGAAAATTCTACGCCCAAAACCTCGGTGGTCGTCTCCTACTTACCTCCATTTTTATTTATTTTTTCAACTTAAAAAGAGGACAATTTTCTCCACGAGGAGTAAACACTCTAGACATATTTTGGCAGAGGAAACATGACCTTCAATCTGAGCACAACGACCAGACAGGTTGTCAAGATTACACCTATTTAATTGCATCCTGCTACTGACTTGAAGAGAAATATTTTCTATTGTCGCGCTAGGATAAGCGTAAAGCTTGGCTGTTGGTTTCCATGATACCACTGGTGCACTGTTCTTGCTGACTTTCAAGACGTCCTCAGGAAGAGTGGACCGCGTACTGTAGGCCGCCTCAAAACCGCTAACATAAAAACCCGTATAGGTTACAAGGTTTTCTTTTACGAGGCTTCCTTGGAAGCGGTAATCGAATTTAGATGAAGCGTATTTTCCAATTTCGCTGACCAGCACCTAAGGGTCGATAGAAGAGCAACTCCGTCCAACAAGTGGCTCATATAGAGAGGTCGTTAAACGTTCCTTTCTTGTAACGGAAGAGAGTAGGGAATGCACGTGGAATTGATGAGCCACTTTCTTTTAAGAACAGCACCAAGTTTATCGATAGACCATTTGAGTTAGTTACGACGGCTCCTCATTCTCCATTTATTTGTTGCCTGCAGGTACGTATTTTTACGGACGGCCCATCCACCAGAACCAGCTCCCCCTATGGTGTTCCCTCCGAAGCCATTTCTCGAATCCGACGTCTTCAACGTGTGCTGAGCTCCCTGCTTTGCTTTTTGCGATGCGCAAGATGGAGCAGTGTTTGGTTCGACCATGGGTCTTCTGGACAAACTTCAAGGCTGCACATCCACTATCTGGCAACAATGGGCATCCGCCGCCCTCTAGTGTTCATTGTTGTTGACGTGCCGGAATTGTAAAAGAAGCTGTTGGACACGGGCCGTTGCGTAGTGTTCCAGAGGGTATCTGGTCATGTGAGCATGCCCGGCAATGAACAGGCAGACCAGGCTAATGACTGATGGACTAATGACTGAATGGCTAATGACCGAATCGGCTCGCCGTTGTTTGCCGCACAGAAGTGGACATCGTCGCGAGTATATAAAAAAAAAAGAAAAAGAGGAACAAAACCGGAGCTTCACCACATAGCACGCTCCTAGCCTTACCATCATCATGCATGACAGCGTTCTCTCCCTTTATCTGATGAAAACGGGGGCGTACGCCATTTTTGTGGCAATTGTGAACTGCATAATGCAACAAAAATGGCGTACGCCCCACATTTTTAGCAATTCAGGGGGAAGAACGATGTAAATCGGGATGACGGTTGGCTAGGAGCGTGCTATGTGGCGAAGTTCATTTTTAAGAGTGTCGAGGGCTCAAGGCTGGGAGATGGTGAGTTCGAACCTTATCACGGTTTTAGGCTTTCCCTTGGTTTTCCCCTGAAGTTGACCCAGGACGCATGTGTCCTTTCTGTTGCCCTTCGTTTGTACGCCGTCCATTACCACGGCGGTGCTAACCGGCATTAGAGAGAATCTCAAAACAGGAATACGTCTAGAGCGACACACACACACACATCACGTCTACACAATACAGCGAAGGAAGACAATGAATGTAGAAGGTTGCCGCATAAAGTCTTCAAAATAGAGCAGTTCACTTGGTTCTAACAACACTTGAGATGATCATCGCTTTCGCCTCATGGACCATCCAGGTAATACCTTGGCTCGCTTATCTTATCTTATCTCACGTTACTCACAGTGATTACGGGTGGCCTTTTTCTTTTTTTCGCTCAAAAGGAGTTCGATGAGTGTCTCCATGAGGAAGGAAAGAGTATCAGGGTACACGGTTAGTTATGAAAGAAAAGAAAAACACAAAGGTAGAAAATGGTTAGCAGCATTTCATTGAGACTTGAGTATTTCTCCTCTGTATTCAGTACCATGGATTTTCCCAGCCCCTCAACCCCCGCATTATCTTTTTTTCTTTATTTTTATTTTATTTATCTATTCCTACTTTATTTTTATTTATTTATTTTTGAATAGCGAGCCGACCTTTGTCTAGCTGATCTTTCCTTTTTTATGTAATAAACTCCAAAAGAATATTGCAACACCACCCCAAAATATCGAGCAGAAATGCAGATATGGGACACCAATCCACGGCCCGGGATGAAAATCCTCCCTTTTCAGTCAACCTTTGGAAAGCGCATCTGAAACGCAGCCCGACGCGGTGCGCTGCGGTCGAGTGCACGGAGCGCCCCTTGCGTGGAACATGGGCGTCGCTGGCGCAGACGGGAGCCGGCTGTTCGTCCGATGCGGCACGCCGTGTCACCGATCGAAGGGACTCGCCCGAAGAAGCCACCTGTTCCACGTCTTTGAAAAGGATACTTTTGGATACGGGAATGTGTTTTGCTTCGCGTCACCGAAGATTCACCGGTAAGTCAGCTTTCATTCAATTGGAGCAGGTGGTGGAGGTAAGATAGGAAAGTGAAACGTTCATTGCGAAACACACAAAAAACATTTTGTTTTTTCAACCTCTTAACGGTGCAAACGCAAATATTCAACCAACAGTGGCTTGCATTATTTTGAAATGCCAATACTAAAAGTATCAGTATGAACGTTTGTATTATTAATAAAATACTACGAAGGTTTAATGGAATATCTTGCGTTACTTGGAATACTGGAGAATATGCGAATAAACAATGGAGATAACAACGCGCCACGCACAGAGCGAGCGAGCGAAACGAGACAACCAAGTGCTAAACCAGTTTTCTACCGTAATATGTGAAGAGCGCTTCGGGCGGATATTTATGCCAAAGAGACCAATTTTTCGCGTCACATCGATTCAGACCCCAGCAAATGGGAATAATGTTCTCCAAACTACGGAGCAATGTTATAGACAATGAGAATCCCATGGAACCTAACAACGGTCAACCAATGTGAGATAATACCGAGCTTGCCATTAGATTAGACGCGTGCGACAACACCTCATGCACATGTTTCGCCAATACTCCGCGTTAGACACCTGTTCGGAACGGATGGGTGGCCATCCTTTCTCAACGCAAGTACGAGTGATTATAAAATAGTTACGCTTTCGAAGGCTGCTCTCTCATTGGCTGAAGGATCCACGCGAGGGACACCAATGGAATATTAATGTAACGCTGGCGGCCGCAACAACTTTGCAATTCGCGGCCAAAAGGCAGATACCGGCGGTTGCCCTAAATATGTATTAGGCTTAAATAATAATACGACGCCGGCACGAAATCGCTTTATTCTCGAAGGGTACAGCTCAGTGGATTCCTAACTTAGTCATTGCAGTAACTATGTTACTATCGTTGCCAATTACGATATTAAAGTTGCGTCTAATTGTCAGGAATATAGTTATCTCGAGACGTAAAGTCACAAAATTATCTAATTGTCAGTTAGGTGCTATATGAAAAACTTTATACACTAAAACATTGCAGCTTTTGAGAAAATAAATAAATGGCGCGTTTTTCCAATGACATAGACTACCGTCTTGGCCGTCAAACAGAGAGTATACACGGACGAGAAAAATACTGGCGTGAAAGTCGTCCCCGCAAGTAAAATCCCACGTATTGTTGGAAAGCTATATTACGAGGTCGATGTGGTAAGTATAACGGTGTATAAACACAACAATTTTTTTGATTGCGTGTTAGCGCCGCGAAGCAACTGTGGCTATGAGCGGCGTATAGATGTGGACGGATGGAGAGAGGACAGCAGGAAGGAGTGGGAGACAAAGGAGGAGGAGGAAGGAGTGGGAGTGGGCAGGGAAAGTACAAGAATGGTAAAATAATCGAAAGAGAGGGATTTTTAAGCGATTACACATATTGTACTTGGTCTTGAAGCATTTGGGGCATCGGAAAAATGCAATCGCCGATTGACTCTTAATATGTAGAACATATAAGGATATAATATAATATAACGAGCGAGCTGGTTCAAGTTAGGTGTGTCACGACATGCGCAAAGTGGACAGGACGAATACGTTCAGTGTTGGCACCTCCTAACGTTGTGTTTCTTAAATATTTCTAAGATGTTCATCCGGCATTGAAATGTGCCTGCTCGGTAGTCGCGACAGCAATTGTGGCTATGTGCAGACCACGACCTAGTAGATTATAACGACAATGTCATAGACACCCCTTTCCAGCGCCGCATTTTTGGAAGGTAGCGGTGGCGCTACTCATCGTCCCAGTTATTGCTTCCTCAACTTCTACGATACTTTGTATACTTCAGCTTACCTTAGTATTTCTTTGCAAGCGGTGGATATTCCACAGATGTTTCATTCTGAGTTTGATTATCTAAGCGTTTTCATAGGACCTATTCCTGTCGTCTGCTACGGTAGTCGTACATACGCTTCTGCGCGTTCAGAATTCAAATTTCCATCGTCCAATCGTGATGCGGATCTCGCGTGCCGATGAGTAGCGCCCCTAGCGGATCGTGCGGACGGGCTCCTCATAGGGGTTGCTGATTATGACATGGTCGTTATAATCTAGTAGGTGGTGGTGCAGACATCGACATCTGAGGCGAGGCCTATACGAGTAGACGCCTGTAGCTCCCACTGGGAGGTTCCAATCTGAACGGTCGTCGTAAGTACGACACAGTTGCTTCGCGGTGCCATAACGCGGAATAAAAAGGCCGACGAGGGCAGTAACAGATATGATCGCAAATAAATAGTTTCATCTGAGAACATCTTATCCTAGAACGCAAGTTTATCGTGAAAGTATGGCTGCAAAGTAAAGCAAGGTTTTCTCGCCAGTGACGACCCCTTAGAGAAAGCATTACAGTAGTGCATGCAAGAAAGGAGTTCCTTGTGAGGTTACTTCTTTTGGAATGCATCGTCCGGAATTATCAAATTGACGCTTTCCATCTCCGAGTGTTAATAGACTCCTTCGGTGGTTTCAGACATGTTTAGTGATCACCATACACCTTATCAATCGTCAGCTTATCGGGAAAATGACCGATTTTTCGAAGATCGATGTCAGTGGTGAAAGATGAAAGCCACTGAAAAGGTTAGCCAGCTGTAGGAGTCGAACTCACATCTTCTGGATTGCCGATCCAGGGCTCTACCAATTGAGCTAAGCTAACACGCCTTCTCAGCGACTTCCAGGGTGCGTCATCTGAAGGGATTCTCTCTCACTCATCCTCCTTTCACTCTTGCATTTTTGCTCACTCATACACACATTCATACGACGGGATCGACGCAGGCGGCAACTGTTGAACATGAGAGAACTGATTCTTCTCTCATGGTCAGTGGTGAGTTTCAGTGCACCATACGCTATCGCCTTTACATACCTAAGAGATAGCGTTGGTGGTTCCGCGCACGCGCAATATATAAAGAAAGCTTCGCGCATGCGCAGAACCACAACGCTATCCCTTACGCACGCAAAGGCGATATGGTACGATGCACTACAACCCCCTATCGACAATGGGAGCTCAGTGGAAAAAAATTAAGTTGCTGCTTCGCGGGGGACTCTACACTGAAACACCCGCTACAATAACTTTAGTTGAGAAATACGCTGAGGGAAAGAAAATCCAGTAAACTTACAGATAAAGAACGGTGAAACGAGGGAAATATAGTAAAACAATAAATAATACATCGTAAAAATAGCGGAAGTGGTAGAAATACTGCGAATCAACAAGTAAAAACAAACGAAAGAAAAGTCCCAAAAGAAAGAAAGTTCCGAAAGGGAACGGCCCATTTTTCCTCCATCCGTGAGCCGGGATACTATCTTGAAATATCTCCTCATTTTCTTCTACACGTGGATGAAGGATACGCCATGGAAAAGACCATCTCGAATAGTGTTCGTGCGCTGTTCAAGTAACGTCCTCGAATCGGGTAGTGACTCATACTTTGTTATAATACTTTTCACAAATCCATTAATTAAAAATTGGCCTGGCGAAATGAAAAGAAAAACTAGTTGCCACTAATAGCCAAAGTACTGGCACACAAATCACCCTCCCATCTGGTACTGTCACCAAATCGATGAGCCATAAACCAGGACCCTGCTCGGAATCATTCTGTCTCATTACCGAACCTCTTTAGTTGTGGTTTTCGTATCGAACATCGCCTCCTGAATTGCGCGGAGAAAAAAAACGAACATGTGAGCCCCGTTAGTGAAAGCCCTATCCGTAAGTCTTTTATTTGGGTTGTGTCTCCTAAGCGGATTTTTTTCGTCTAAAATAAGAAAGGTAATAGAGAGAGAGACGAAGTTTCATTTAGCGAGAGTGGCTGGACGGCGATACCTGACGGATTCTTAGAACGAAACTGAAATGGGTGGATTTAATGAATCTTCTGAGAATGCTCCGAAAGGGAAAGTTATTTGCAATATGCGGTTCAATAGGGGATCCGACAAAAAAAAAGTGCTTTCCCAATACATTGTTATGCACGTAGGTGTGTAATATAGGATGTATATTCCCGGCTGACTTTTCATCAGCTTCCATCCTTTGCCCTCGCCCACTAACCCTTTTTCCGGAATAGTTTGTAAGGATAATAGCTTATGAATGTATAAGCCCATAGCGGAAGAGAAGAATTTAATAATTGGGACGTTAAAGCCATTAATTTCTGTACTATGTTTGCCAACGCGGCCCAAGTTGATTGATGAGCTTGTTTTCCTTCATTACAAAACCGATTCGTCATCCCAGTCAATATCCCTAATAGCCTGCGGTGTATACCTAGAGCGGGTTCTGTCGGGTGAAATATCTCATCAAAAATAAATAAAAAGAGATGAAATCTGGCGCTACTTATTAGTCTTGCGTGTATCTTACGTGCTCGTTTCCAGATGCTGTAGTTTAAATATTTGGTTTTATACTTTAGTATCTTCCTCAGTATTTCTGTGAAAAGCATTTGTACCCTAGTTCAAATATTTTTCTCGATCTTTTCCATTCGATCACCTTTTGTAATGCACTGCGGAAAAGGACAACAGCTTATGTACGCAAACGCAGGATAGGGATCCATCCCCGGGGATTAAACCACTAAATTCGGGTAGACTAAACATGCAACAACAACATGCAAGTAATGTCAGCAACGAGCGAAAAATGGAAATTCTACGTGCGGACGTTTTTATAATCAGAGAGTGTCTTATTGGTGACCTCAAGAACAGCCTCAAGGGCCTTAGTATTGGCGCACACGACACATCAGACAGACCAATATCATACACAGACAACAGCGTACAACAAAGTACGAGAAATTAATAAAACGAAAGGTATTAACAATAAAGAGGAAAATTCACACAAAACATGTTAAAATATAACAAATATATATGAAAAAATACATAAGAGCTGCGGTTGTTAAGATAGACACACGGTTATGCGCATTTTATGCGTGCGTTAGCAAAGCCAGTTTCCTAAGGTCGCCACGTCAGACATTATATTGTTCACAAAGTTCAACAAAAGCCTTAGACGAGAAGGACGCTTCTCTAATGCTTTCCAAGGAAGAGTATACTCTATTATATCGTTCATCCTTTGGAGCAACAGCGATTATTCATGCAAAACACGCTCTTAAGTAACGTCGTTTTTGACGCAACGAAAATAAACGCACAATGTTCGCGAGATTTCTCTTGCAGTTTCCGTGACATAAGCTTGAAATTTTGCGCGAGAGAGTTTTGTAGCGTGCTTCTCCCGTGTGCATGTTTATTATGCAGACAAAGCACGCTTTACAGGGACGCGCTTCTGTACAGTTTTGTAGCAGGTTGAAAGGCGCCAATTACTATTCATGTTCGTAGCCCTTCGTGCAGCCGATGAATGCAGAAGATGTCAAAGTTTAAGCCGTACACCGAAACGTACTAAAGGGCGACAGAAAAACGTGCCTTATGTTTCTGGGAATGTGACCGTTTCTCCCGAAGTGGGAACTCACCCTATATCCAAGGACGATACAACTCAATAAGCTGCCGGGGTAGTCGTGTTAAGTTCATTTGTGCTTGGGCGCCACTTACCATGTCCTCTCTCCGGAGCTTGTTTTCGAAGCAGACGTCGTCTGCACAAAAATACTCGTTCGCGAATTGCAGCTGTAAAGTTTCCATCTGGAAGGCTCGCTGAGATCGCCAACAAAGATATACCACGTGACCGCTCGTCACGTCCTGTCGTCACAAGGTTTGCAAATTAAATTTTCGTTGTATTTGTGACGTCGTTCGCGATTCTTGTCGCGATTAGAGGACGGAATATAAGGCGATATCGCGGGTCAGGAGAGTAATGATGATCACATAGTGATGTGATATGAACGCAGTAGCGTGTGAATGTCTTACATGACGGGGTGGGAGGATTGCAGTACGGACGCCGTTATCTCTTACATAATCTACGGTTCTGGCAGAATATCTGGCTTTTATGATACTTTACTCGCTGGGAATATATGGAACGTACGTATATTAGGGGGAAAAAAACAGAATTGGGCCAACATCTCCATTTTTTTTTTAACCAACCAACCAACTCAGTTTTGTGATGTATACCGTGCTTCCAGCAGAATCAATGTGAGAATTATGAATGTCTTAGGATGTCCAGAAGACGCCCTTTATGCTTACGACGGTATTCCAATCAGGGGCAAAACAAAAAGGAGAGTGTCGGTTAAAAGTGAACATACGTAACGAACGCTGAGAAACACACGGGACAACCGCAACAAACATTTAATGGTAACCCAACTCCCCAGACAGGAAGGCGACTTCAAACGGGCTTATAGAGACCTATTGCTGATATTGTTTGTAGATCTTTCGATGTAATACGACTCCGTGACTTCCCTGCCGTTTTCGTTGGAGAGGTGAGCAGTTGGCGCAAGACAGATTCTGTTCTTTCACCGGGGGAGAGGAATCTTTAGACTCGAATTTGCTGCGGTGCTGAAGTACGTAGTCTTCGATTCAAACATTGCCCTGTCTGTCCAGTGTACTGTCGCCCTCACGAGAGCGGAACGGTCACGTTGGGCAAAGGAGGTTGGTTTTGCAGGCAGGACACAAATTCCTGGGGTTGTTTACGCGGGACATCATCTGGGAAAGCTTGGATTGGCAACTTGGAGGATTCTTTTCTCATTCGGTGCGAGACGCCGTGAATACATGGGATGACGACTGTTTTGCGGTGCACTTTGGGTTGATTCGGGCGCTGAGGTCGTAGCAACATGCGGTCCTCGCAATTAGATCCCAAGGGTAGTCAGCAGCTAAAACTCGGCTCAGTTGGAAAGTGACGCCGGACACGGTGAAGTGTGGGCAAGACTTGCTTAGGGAGTATGGTGAATGGTAGAACGCTAAGATTGACGATTTTTTAAACGCATGTTCTAGTTCGCCACCGCACCCGTCTCGGCAGGGAAGTCACGGAGTCTGATTACATCGAGAGAGCTACAAACAATATTAGCCTCTAAGCCCGTTTGAATTTGCCTTCCTGTCTGGTGAATTGGATAACTAGCCTCCCGGAAGTCCCGGCGGGGTTCCCATTAAATGTTTGTTGCAGTAACACGTGTTTTTAGCGTTCGTTACCGTCGGCACTGGGGTAGTGGGCCACAACCCAGGTGGCAAATTTCCCCATTCATCATCATCAGTGTATCTGTTACTAGCGTTCGTTCAGTACGTTTATTCCAATCAATCCACAATGTGGATACTAAAGGAACGACAACATATACTAAAGCGACGGAAGGAACCGATTCTAGATTAGCGAAAGGGTGCTCCTTCCTATCTAAATGGAAGTAGTACGTATATCGCCGCGGGTAATGCTCAGTGCTAATGTAATAAAAGAGAAACAACGATAAATCTCTTTCGAAATATATAATTTCTTCCGTATTTCAGCCATTGTCGCTTCGCCCGTCGATTTGTCGTTCTGTCTTTGCCACATTTAAAAATTGATACCAAGAACAAAGGGGAGAGGAGGAGAAGTCCCAAGGGATTCTGCCCCTACAACCTCCGTAGCCAGGGACTCCTGACAAAAGTCACGCTTCGGCGATTTTGAAACCCTTTATTTGCGGTCCTCGATGTCCGTAGGAGTTGGCCTACGTCAGTTCAATATCGGATGTATACGTCCTGTTTACGCCGAAAACAACGACGCTTTTATGAGTAAAATGTTGTACCGCTCCGCAATAACGGGCCAGCAACCAAGAAAAGCACGAAACTAATCGCACCGTGTTTTCCAGTGTATAATGTGAAATCTCTAAGGGACGTTAACTCCAAGCCATGGCTCTGCCATTCTCACAACAACGGAGTCAAATTTTCCAGGATCTCTGTCGCCTCCTCCTCGCCTTCTATTCTGGAGTGATCAACGCCTACGTCCAGCGCTGGTTATACTATTGACCAATGACGGTTTGGAAGAAGGAACTTCATTGGCACCACTCGGACGCCATTACGTTCGTGGTTACGACGCCACAAAAGTTAATTATTTCCTCTCGTCTAAATATAGACTGTCCAGGAAAGTCTAGAGAAATGGATTCCTGCGGTCGACCTCTTATTTCTACTCGGCTGGACTTTTTCGAGTTAAATGATTCGGGGAACGGGGGTATAAAAATCGGCCGTCGAATTTCCATCTTTCAATCGGGGACAAATCTATAGCGCTACTTACGTTCAGTCGTGGGATAATCTGATCAGTAACTTTCCTCCTATCGGACCACACTTACAATACGCGTACGGTACAAGTTGTTTTTGTATTTTTGCGCGTAAATATTGTCACATTTCTAGGCGGGATTGTGTTTCTAGGCGAGATTCGCGGGAAGATACTTATATATTATGTATATATACGGACTCTGTATTTTTGTTTAATATATGTGCTGTCTCGACATATGATTATTACAAATGCAATGTATTTTCCTTTAGTTTTTCCACTCCTGCTTGGGCCAGGAGCTTCAGTATTCATAAAAAAATAAAAAAAATAAAGAAAATATATTTTTATCGGTTTCACGAGTGGCAACAACAACAACAAAAAAAACTTTCTATTTAGGGTGTATGAGAACCGTATAAATATGTGCGGTGGGATGGATGTTCTTCTGTTGCAACGACTGAAGGCTACTAGCGTACTATAGATCGAAAGCAACGCTCATCTTCAGTACTTAACGTGTTACGTGTCCTGTCAACGGACCTATGTATTCTTCCCCTTTTATCGGGTTGAACACGATACAGAGGAACACTCATTTGGGATGTAAATAACAAGCGGAGTCTGGTAAGACAGAGTGCATAAAAAGCAGATCGTGTTTCCCCAATAACGTAGTTTTGCACTTAGTTTGGTCGAAGGAGCGTGGGTGAAGGACCAATCAATAAGGGGAGAGGATCATTTCCACCAAAATGAATTCATAGAAGAAAGTTCAAGGGAGGGGTACCAGAAGCTACTTCTCAACGCGTGCTTTAGCTAAGGAACGATAAACCGACTTGAGGAGGAATTGTGCTACATTCCCGATAAACCTCAGACGGCAGAGCCAGGATTCCTCGGCGTGACCAACCAGCGGATGATTAAGGTGGAACTCTCAAACGGCACAATAATATCCCTAGATGGAGTACCGGATCTCTTGCGCAGTTAAAAAGAAATGAACTTTCCTCAGCGCCCCTTGGTGTTCGGCCTACAAACTGGCTGTTGTGAAAAGCGGGAGAAACGGTCACTACTTTCGCGGTAATTCTTTGGGAAGTAAAAAGAAAATCGTTTCGTGGGCCTGTTTAAGAGGGCCGGCTGCCGGGGAAGATGTTAAGTACTGTAGATGTCCTTTTCCTCGTGTTAATAATAATAATAATTTATTTCACGAATGAATACACACGTCTACAAGGGGATGGCCTATGCCTCATGACATGTGAGCCGTCCTTACCACCGGCAGACAGTAGCAATGTTGCCATGAATCTATATACTTACATAGAGAATAAACAAAACAGAAAAAAAATGCAGTACACACCACGTGGACTAAACACAACAAGGTGAAGAAGCATACTAAAACACATTGAAGCATACTAAACACATTGTCATACGGAAGATGTGCCTAGAAATACAACAGTTACATTATGCACGATCATTATTTGTACAGCAGCCATTTCTTACTTTATGTATTTGCGCTGCGTTTTGAGGTTTCGTGGAGCAAGTGTCCAGGGGTAGCATTGAAAACTATTGGAATATAGCATTCCCTTCGAGAATTACCATAAATTGTCCTAACTCGCATTACATTGTATCGTGGAAGACTGGCACGTGCCGATCGAATTCGGTCTACCTTTGTCCCGAATTGTTGATTAAAATTATATTTCGAAATAACTCCGTACTCGAACGGGCTTTTAAATGACAAAATCTTGTATCTCGTTATATCCCTTTGTTTTTGTACATCATCAATGATTTTGTCTATCCATCCAGCTTGGTCTTGCGAGCATCGTAGAAAATGGTTTCGTGGTTTCGAGTACAATTTATCCCTAGAGTGATTGACGGGAACACAAATTCGCGAAACAGGTTTATCCTATAGGCGCCAGATTTAAGAGAACCACGCGACGTTATTTTCGCGTAAGAAAACGACCTCGCTGCTCGAAGAACGGGAAATTTTTGTTTTTCGTCCTTAGGCGAAGGGATGCTTTGTCATCTGAGGAACGTACTTGCTCTTTCTTTGCGTGGGATATTCGTCAAGATAAATGCGACAGGTTCCTTCCTGTGTCTTTCTACGATGCAGGTTTCTGGTCGTGATAAATACGTTTGAGGTAAAAGGAGGACGAAGAGGTCACTCCTGGAACATTTATCGCCAAACCTCCAATGCGTCGCTGACTCTCGCATACTATAAAAAATGTGCTGGTCTTAAAATTGAAATCTTCATTCATCTCTAAAAGCGCCAAGAAGAACGAGACGAACACAAATATTACTTACACTCCTTTGAGTTTGAGTTTGAATATAGAAAAAAAGAACGGAAGATATTGAATTCGTCACCTAACGAATTCTGCTACTCCCAGAAATGAAATGAAATGAATGAAAGGAGAAAGAAAACTGAAAAGATGAAAAGGTAAAAATAGAAAGACATTACCCCTCCTAGTCAGCGAAGTGAACGTGCACATGCGTAGCTACATCCCCTAGAAGTAAACTGAATTGCAAGAAACTAACAGGAACGGGGAACTCGACGACACATGCCTAGAATGCGGTCCTAAAATACAGATTCCACATCATTGCTCACTATGAAGTTGACAACCGCTGATAACGCCGCGTCTCTCTTCTCGGGTTCCCATACAGCCAGCACCTTGACTATATCGAACGTTCTATTGTCCAAGCTGGCTAGAGCAGACTTCCGTGTAGCTCTTTGGGATGCGTATCTTGTGCAGTGCATAACGATGTGTTCTGGGTTCAAAGAGGTAGGAGGACAGCTATGATCATGAGCAACGCCACAGCTGTCGATCTGCGTATTAATTTTGCCCACTTGAGGGTCGTCGAAAGCTCAGCACTCAGTTAACGTCCCTCGCGAAAGACTTGTACCATGCCACCAAGGTGCTGCCGTACTCGAACCCGTTACCTTGAGACCAGTGTAGAGGTAGGAAGAATAATATTGCTTATACTGCGTGTTTCAGAAGAAGGAAAAGATTGTGTGGAATGAATGTTCACAGGGACCAAGATTCCAGGCGCAAGGAATAGAACAGGGAAGACGCTCGTTTTCTCCGCATGCACGACTCAAGAGCTGGTTCCTCGAAAATCTCTGTTCGGGTAGTGCTAAGGGCTTACGGACAAAGAAAGAAGTTTTGTTCCGGGCCTCCATAATGTGAAAACGTTGCCATCGTGTCTTTTGATACTCTAAATATAGCGCGTTCGGCATAAAACGCTCCGAGAGATAATGCAACCATCTTTTACGTTCCCGTCCAGAAGCGTAGCGCTTCGTCGTGCGTTTTCCAACAAATGGACAAATGGAGTGGCTGAGTCTCTTCAAAGCGCTCGTTGTTTCCGAGCACTTGAAAGCCAGGGATTGAGAGAGACTGCCGTTTGCTGCCTTTGTAGACCCTCGAATTACGATTACAACCTACATGCTCGTAAGAGTAATCTAATTACAAAATAAGAATTGTACGTAGCTCAATTACGACTAGTTACTCCGAAAAATAATCGAGTTTTTTGGCGAATTACGTTCATTCCAACATACTCGTACATCCGTTAATATGGACACTCTTATCCCCGACAAAAAAGAATAAATAAATAAAATAAGAATAATAATTAATAAAACGAGCCGTCCATATTATCGAATATTAAGAAGAAAAGAAATTTATGGAGGAAGGATAACGGTTTCCTAGAGGACAAAGCCCCTGCAAGGTGGCTCGTGGTTATCGTCAGCGCCTGCGGAGGGAGCCATGCATGACAGCCACCAACGCTTGTCAACACCAAAAGCATTTGTTTCGCTCAGCATCTCGTAAGCGCTCTTAGGGCCTTGCAATAGGTCCCAGTGGTCATCTTCGCGATCAACGTATCAGGCGGTAGAATCCCAACGTAGTGCCCCCAGCAGTTCGTAATGCTTGCTAGACTCGTTGCCAGAGGTGGGTATCTTCGCGAGGGCAGATTGGGACGAGATCATCCTCACCCTCATCCTGTGAGAGAAACTTGCACAAAAAAAGATTCAGGTGAGGAAGATGTTCAGGAAAGAGTTTGAGGTAAGGGCGTTTGCCCACTCTCGGTGCCCCGAAGCTCCATCGAATATCGAGGTTTTTGCGCCAGAGTAGCCCAGCAGTTGGCGACTGTAAATGCGCCCAGGGAAAATAGAAGAACGGCATTCATGTTGAGGTGCACCGAATGTAATTTAATTGTCAATTCTTTAGAGGAACTCATCTCCGGATTGCGGCTAAAATATATCGGTACCTCTGGTGGTAGTGGTGGTGATGAAACCGGCTATATCCTCGTTGTCGCTGTGTTGCTCAATGGTGGGCCAACTTTACCCGCATGCCGATGCTGTCCATAATAACGGGACACAAATGCGCAGCTTTGGTGTCCATTGTCCGCGAGTCTTCGTATTAACGAGGCGTAAATATACTGGAAACGTTTGGTCCTCACAAACCCCCCCCCCCCCCCGGTCTGATAGCTGTAGGTGGGTGTATGATGTTATTGCGGCACACCACGTATAACTTGTATTTTGGGCCAATAAGACTCGACCGTCATATGTCAGTCTTTCATAACTACCAGTTAAAACACCTGCAGATACCCTGCAGCTCATTTTAGTCCCCATCGGCGCCCTGTCCGCGAAATACAATGGACCATTTCTGACAACGCGTATGCGCATGCCCAGCCCTTGAGTCCGCCATCTTTGAGTGGAAAACATCGCTATGGACCCGGGATACTGTCATGTTCATTGTGGGGAGATAATCGGTTTCAAGGTTACGCGGACGTTTGAGGTCTGGTAATGAGTACAATGCGCTTTCACTCTTTCAGCATTCTTTTTCCAATCTTCTCTTACTACTTTCCTACGCAACGTGCCAGACCGAAAAGCGTCACCATGTTTGGGGGGAAAGACACGACGTTCGACATTCCACCGCCAGGGGCGACGCGAATATGGAAATGGTCCTTTTTTTGTGACCTCCGTAATGGCCCTGACCCTACTCGGGTTCCTACTCCGAAGACGCTCAAAGCCAACGAGCCGGATACTTCACTCCCTCATCTCCTCATCATCATTGAATTATCATATACAGCTACAGTCGTGATGATGCCCACAGCTGTGAGGCCAACAACGGCAAGCTGTTTCCACCATCACCGACCGAATAATTATTTGCGGTATTACCCCCCCTTGCTTCACATCGATCAATGCAAATAACCGTGTCTTTACGCATTACGTAGTTTTTCTAACAAGTTTCTGCGACGTCACAGAGCACCCTTCTCTCTTACGTACGTGCCTAAAAAATGGCGAAAGAGTTTGAGAAGACGCTGTTGCAACTGTATTCCGTCAAGGCGCCTACTCCGATATGCTGCCTCCAAACATTTCGTGTGTGATACTAATTTCCACATAAAATATGCACCCCGTGTTTCACTTTCCTTATGGGAGGAAATTAGTACAGAATGCGCCACACAAAAGAGGGCGAATACATACGGTAAGAAAGAATAACGCCAATGACAGGCGGTACGAGCAGTTCTAAAACATTTCCACGACATGCAGGCTTGACGGACTACTGGAAGCAGACTTTCCAGTGGAGGGAACCCACTTCCTTCTCCTCTGTCGTTTCTTCCCCGGAACGTTGACGCACACATTTGAGAAACTGCCACAGTCTCCATTTTAGTTGGCATCTATTCTACTGTGGATGCGTGATTTTTTTATTATTAATTCCGCGTTGGTACCGCGAAGAAACTGTGACTGTGAGCTATACGGACAGTTTGAGAGAAGACGGGGGGGATAGAGAGAGGAGGACAAATCAATAAGACTGCTTCTGGTAACATCCAACTTTCTCAGAGAAATGCTGCTGCGTTTTTGTCTTACCGATGCCGCTGCTTCACTAGCACGCCCGATCCAGTTCAATTTAATTGATCTTATTACCCGTTAGCAACGCGAAGCAAGTGCGGCTGTGAACGGTGAACAGATATAGATAGAATTCTTAAGATATGTCAGGGTTCCGGGTTTTCGGATTTATCCGAAAAAAATCCGAAAAACGTACTCCGGTAAAATTTTAAGCAATTCGGATTAATCCGAAAAACTCCGCTTGGCAGATGTTTTCCCTGATAACCGGGTTATTGTTCTTGGCCTCCTTTTGTGTCCTGGAGGAAGGAGTTGCCTCAGGACAGAAGCCGGGTGTCCTGGGTTTCTTCTGACCTCGGATACTGACCCCACCGCAACATAACAATGGTTTCTGTGACCTAGCGATTCTTTCGACGGTTATCTCGACCACTTGAGGATTCACCGGCCGGGTTTTTCCCTATAGCCTGTTTTCCGATTTCCTTATCCTACGTGTGACATAAGCACTAAAATAAGCATCGAACCGTGGTCATACAGAGTGGTCTTTTTGAAATTGCGACTAGTTACAGTGCTGACAAGATGGGACGCAAGCGAAAGCTGCCATGCGACTACGTCAAGTAGTACCCTGATTTCGAGGAGTTCACATCCTCCCTCGATCGCGATGCTTTGGACAATAGGGAATGGAAGGGAGCCTTATGGGTAACAATGAACCCGAATCTTTCCCCGACTTAGCGTTCAAATTTGATCTCATCGTGATGAGGGAGACACACGAAAGTGACACACAAAAAGTGACATCGCACGAAATAAGACGGAGCCGCCGAGAAATGCGAAAGAAACGTCGCCAATAAACTTGAAACTCTTATAGGCTAATAAAATTCCCACGCCAAGGCGAACCCAATGTTGCCTAAAATCTCAGTAGAGAGACATATAAATGCGGGACAATTTTGTAGGAGAAGCTTTGTGTGGCGCCCAACAGATACGGTCGCTGTTGGCAGTTAAAGAGTGGCCTTCCTACAGGATAATGAGTTGACGCGTTATCTTGGAAATCAACTGCAATCATTTTGCCTAATCCCAGTTGACGTGAATAAAGAAGGCGGTTCCTCGGCACACAGCCAACATTGTACGACACGTGTGTTCGCCCAGGCACAACAGCCAGTAAATAATGGAGGCAGGACAAATTCGTGCAGCTTGTTTCAGACACATATATCTGCCTCATTCTACTTGCCAGTTGCCTAACTCTATCCGTATATTCACGAAACCAGAAATACAAACAGGAACACTATAAGCACAGCGTGTCATATATCGTGTCTTAAAAATCAGGGAAATAATTGTTTATGAAATGGTATAATGAGTACAGGCTATAAAGATTGTTTTGCAAAGATGTATTAAATGTGCTACAGCATACAGCAATGGCGTAGGCCGAATTGGGACCTCCGCACGAGTCGTGGGGTGAGGGGGCGAAAAAAAAAGGGGGGCAAATAAAAGAATTGGCTGATCAATGTCAACGTGCACAACGCGCGCGCGTTGATTAGGAGAGTGCCTGCGCCGAAATTATCGTCTCGAACTGAGTGCGCATTTTGAAAAGCGACAGCTCCAGTAACAACAACGGAAGCGAATCAACTGAACCCGGGAGGCTGCTATCAACTGCAGAATGGTTAAACGCTTCCCATGATGGAAAGTACGTAACTGTTCTGAGGCTGGAACACAAACAAGCGAACACGGCAGAAGCTTCAAGGTGCATAAGAATATGAATAAGTCGTCGAAAAAGTCATACCCACGCACTTTCCCATTAGTTAGTTGGGGGGAAAAAGAAAGAAAGGAAGAAAACCCAGTAGTAGTAGTAGTAGTAGTAGTACGTAGTATGTAGTCGTAGTAGGTTCCATTCCGTACCCGGTCTATATAAAGGAACCAATCCTTTTTATTACACGTCCATTCATTCATCAATCACTAGAAACGTCTTATTCGCAAATAATCGACTCCTATCAGTACGCTTTGATAATGATGTTAAGTGCCCTTGTTTAGGGTTACGTGAGGTGTCCACCCATGAGCATTCCTCGCATTACCTCAATTACTAATGGTGCGGGACGGACTTGCTGGCGTTTCGTCTATCGTCGGTCACCTATCCCACGTCTTTAACCCGATACCCTGGGCCGACTTCTGTCCGAATATAATTTCATTCAGTCCTTAGCCAACCAACAACAACAAAAAAAAGTTCTCTACGCGGATCGGGTATTTTTCATTGTGTGTAATTTGTTAATTAGATAAGATTTATCTATTCACTGTTTATTTATTCATTTATTCGTTCACTTATTGATTTATACTGCGGGACGATGCTTTAATTGGCCCAAGCAGGAGAGGCTTAACATAACTCACTATACAACAGAAACGAGTATGTTTATAACACTGTACAATAGTAACAATCACACAACAGCAACAAGTTAACACAATACCCTGAACACAGAATGCTTAAATAGAAAAATCTCTACAAATTATAATAATAATAATAATAATAATAATTGGGTGTTTACGTCGCGAGACAACTGAGATCCTCTACAAATTAACTGGATTGAAAGACACTACTGGGTAATGAATTCCAACAACAACAATACATGCTGACGATGAGATTGGGCGTTTCACCAAATCCTCTACTGTACGTAGGAAGAAGAATAACAACAACAAATAAGTAATGATGATGCAGTGGGATGTTTCGCCGCTGAGGCGGTACCCTATCCCATTGCCTGAGGGGAAGAAGATGGTGAATGATTGATGATGAATGTTCAGAGTTCACGCAGTGTTCGTGTAGTCGCTTGTAAAGTTGCAGTATGTCAGTAGCGATGGAAGCCAAGGAGCCTCGAATGCCCCTGCTTGCAATACACTGTAGGGCTGCTTTGGAATCAGTATAGATAACCCAGGAGTGGGGAGTGACACTCCAATAGCTTCTTCGTGAAAAAGAGTATAGCGTAGAGCTCCGCACAGGTGGATGACGTGCGGAGCGAAAGCTTATACAGAGACTCCTCTGGAACGACGAAAGCGGAGGATGAACCTTCTTGAGTGGAGGACCCATTGGTGAAGACAGCAGAGTGAGCTGTGTATACCGCCGTCCATCGTTTCTATAGTGTCGCCTGCCTTAAAACAGAAACTGGGAGTTGATCCCGGGGACAGAGGTCGCGATTGCCGGTTTTGGGAGTGTCCAGCGTAGTTTATAGAGTGACTATAGTTCCGCCACCTCTTGCGACAGCCTGGGGTGATAGTAATCAAGTTCAGAGTACACACTTCGGAAATAGTTATTTAAATTCTCAGCAATCATACCCGGCTCAGTTACAGTCACGTTATTGTTGTTGTTCCTTGTATATCATTCGATAAAAGAATGCCAGTTGACAAAAGGTAAGTTAAAATCAACGGTTAAAACAGACAGATTTATTATGGCCGATTCATAGCTGGTTCGTGAACCTCCGTCCTTATTTGTTACCTTCCTCAGATTCAAGGAAATGTTGTTCGTTCCATGACACCATCGTTCATAATGTAATTGTTGTTGTTGTCCTTTCCACGATGCCTTTTTCTCGCTTCCTTCCTCGGCTATTATGACATTTTTATGACGTAGCCAATGCCACACACGATGGCAAAATTTCATCGTCACGAATCTCATCATTTCAGTACTAACACAGTAATAACACAAATGTGTGGATCATGTAACAACAGAAATGCCAAGCTCTGATAGAGCTTTTTGTCTCTGGCTCCGCCAAGTTTGTGGAAATAAATATATTATTATTATTATTATAGAAGTGTCTTAAGCTTATCTATTTTGTTGGAAATGCTCGCCGTATTCAGGGAGACTAAACGTAGTTTGTGCAATTTTGAGCGCTAACTGAGTTTGTGACGACTTCCCTTTCCCCAAAGAAACGTTTTCCCCTCGCTCTTTCTAATTTCGCACTGCCCCAAGTCTGTGAATCCGTGCAACAGATGAACAAGAAACGCCCACACTCTAAAAAAAGATGTTAAGGAAGATGATTGTGAGCAGCTGGGATCACGCGCGTGTTGCTTCATTCTTTGCTTGGACTTCCATCATTACTTCACCATAGTTATCCGTCCCTCTCGCGCTTCCTCTAGAAACAACACATCTTTACCGCATAGCACGCTCCTAGCCAACCATAATTCCGAATGACAACGTTCTCTTCCTTGACCTGATGAAAACCGGGGCCTACGCCATTTTTGTGGCAATTGTGAACTGCTTAATGCCACAGAATAGAATAGAATAGAAGTAGAAAGAAAAAAATGAAAACGTAGATCGCACTGGTGCGACCAGCTGCCATAATGCCACAAACATGCCGTACGGCCCCAGTTTTCAGAAAATGAGAGGAAAGGACGACGTCATTGGGGATGAATGATTGGCTAGGAGTGTCCTAACTCTAAAAACTCAACTTCACCGCATAGCACGTTGGGCGCCAACCATTGTCACAAATCATAAAATCATCGCGTCCGATTCGAAGAGAAGGGGCGTAGCCTTTTTCTTACAATTTAGATACATCATTGCCACAAAAAGGCGTACGCCTCCCTCTCTCCTCGAATCAGAAGCGGCGCTATCATTCCTGACAATGGTTGGCGCACAACGTGCTATGCCGTAGAGTTATGTTCTTAGAGTGTGCGGTTTGTCCTGAAACACTTGTCTGATGACCCAATTGCGTTTTTGTTTTTTTCTTTTTTATGAGTGTCTGGAATGGCAAATATTATCAATTTGAAACTATTATCACTGCATACAAAGTAAATGTGACTCAAAAGAAGAAAAGTTCCTACACACTCTCCGTGAACACTTAAGATGCCTGGATGCGGCTCCGCCTTGCAAGTAGACGATGTCACGAACTCGTAAGTTGATAATAAAACCGCGGTGCGTTGACGATCACAACATCACACGTCGCTGCCCTTGATCACACGGGTATCACTCGAGACTTCCGATGCCGGCGAGCGACGCTCTCCAGCCACACCGAAGGAGCAAAGTCTGTACAAAGATATAGTTTCGACACTAGATAGCCGTTAAAATATCAATTTGTGGTATATACATACACGATAGAGTTAAGTCATGGTATACGGAAAGAAAACGTTCGTTGTATCTTCCAATGTTGAATTCCAATGGCAGATTCGGAGCGCCTCCGGAGCAAGTTCTGTTGCTCCGCTGAGAGCAAGTCTGTTCGACTGACAGATTGGGAACAGTTCTGGAGTCTTCCAATGGGAGCTTCGGAGCGGCATTCGAGCCAAGGTCGCTCCAGGGAGCAACCCAGACTGCTCCGCCAAAATAGGCAGATTCAACCGGAACTCTATGTGACGTGTCACTTGTGCTTCCTATTTCCTGTCTCTGCTTCGCCAACATGGCCGCTTCGCAACGTGTCATCGCTGTGACTAGTCTTTCGCGTCGTACGTTGGCGATTTTGCTTCATGAAGGAAGCGATAAGTCAGACATTACCGGGGCAACGTTAGGAAATTAGAAGGGCCTTGATGTTGCAAAACATGGCGTTGTAATGGAACATGAGTACCACCTTCTTCTTCTTCCTCCGTCTCTAGCCGTCATCCACCAAGGCATTGGCCAGAGCTGAACTCCAAGTTGAGCGCAAGTGTTCCATTCGCAGATTCGGATCACTTGCTCTAGGCCAGATCAAGCCGCTCCATTGCCGAGTCTGCCACTTGCTCCGACTCTGCCATTGGAATTCAACACAAGTGACGCTGTTCTGTGTGAGAGTTTTCCGTCAGACACGGTTGCCCCCGGCGCTCATAGCCCCAGTTGCTCCGCGGTGCAGAAGGAGGAAAAACCAGGCGTCGGCAATGCAATTCTCTCTTTGAGAAAGGCAATCGATTGGATCGATGGGAGCAATGCACATGAATCTTTTCGTATAGGGCGTCAGTCGGGCTACTCAAATATAAGCGTTAGAAACGGTTTTATATTCTAGTGTGAACGTCTTGCACGCTTCCTCCGCCTAACCGTTACTTGGAGAGAAAAAAAAATATGACTTTTCCTGCCAAAAGCGCTTCGGAGAGGTGAGGGCCTTTATGATGGTCTCCCTTTGGATTTAGCTAACACGTGTTGTTTGTTCCGCTTGTCTAGCGGCCAACAGAGGATGTTTGCGCTCCATTACAGAGTCTGCCTAGGCGGACGAGCCAAGGATTCACTTTCCAAACGGATCCATGCCGGTTGCGAGTGTTCAGCGACAAATAAAAGAAGAAGAGTATATTTGCATCTTTCAAAATGTGATCCGCGAACAGATGAAAATGTCAGCGGAAAATATAATAACGCAGAGAGGTCAAAGTTACGCCCTCATTAGTCTTGGATCAACTGAGCAGCGCAAGACTTACGCTAACCGACAATATCATCCGGTTTCAGGTTTCAGGTTTCAGGTTTATTTGGTAATGTGCACGCGCAAAAGGGACACAGTCCCCGACATGGCGAGAGCACAGCCAATACAATCAAACAAACAAGACAGTGAAGACGATAATCTATTAGTATAAAGCAGTAGTAAAATAATAAAGTAATAAAAGCAAAACAAATCTTACAACGATACGTATTCATCGATCAATGCTCCGAAGAGCTACAAGAGAACACCTGCTAATTCTTTTCTGAAAGTTCGAACAGAGTCGCATTTCACCATTAAATCATAAAGGTTAAAGAACGACAGCTCACGAATTGTGTGAGGTTAGACTAGATAGAGAAAGAAAAGCATTGGGATTGGCTACTCTCAAAAAGCCAGGGAAGATATGCACGAACAAAATGACCGAAGAGTAGCGAGCCAAATATTGACTGACCTCTCTCAACACTTAAAAACAACAACAACAACAAAATGGCCGTGCTATCTGTGACGGTTCAAGTGACTGACTTATTTTGTAGCTGGAACGCCCGATGTCGACGTCATACGTTAGCGCTAGCGACCTTCTTCTGTCTCACTGACATAGCAGTGGTGGGTGGGAGAAGGAAACGAGGGGAATCCTCCTTTCCTATGTAAAGTCCCCATAGTACCCCTCCCGAAATATTTTTCGAGGTACGCCTCTGCTGTCTCTATAGGGTCTGGAATGTCCTGTCCTTCGATCTTAGTTGTACTTTAGCGTGATGTACGATTGTCAGAAAAGTTCGCACTATTTCCTATATAATTTTCAAATGCGAAATTGCTGTACGGTTAGAGCTCGTCAAGACTGTTGAGCGACGTACTGAAGCCGTTGGACGGTTGAACATATAGAGTAACGAGCCTGCGCAGCAGAAAAAACTCACGAGCTGTAAATAACTACTGCAACAAATAAGTGATGACGATGTAGTATGGGATGTCATGGGATAACTACACTTCTAGTTGACCACAGCCGGAAGCCATTAAGTGCTCAACCTCAGCGGCGATACATCTCACTACATCATCATCACTTATTTGTTGTTGTTGTTCACTCTCTGCATTTTCTAGTCAACTGGACGATGTCCTCGGGCCAATGGACATATTTAATTCGGGTATCGAGGAATAAGGGAAAGAAATTCATTTGGAAAAAGGATCTAAGGCACACATAACGGGATCCGTGATTATGTGCTCAGTGATCCGTTATGTGATTCGTTTCCAGCGAAAATTTCTGAATATAGAAAAAAATAAATTAAAGACGCGAGCCCAGCCGCCAACTTTGAGAAACTGTCTACTCACAGCAGCTATTTGTTTACTTTACCCTCATGACTTAAAAGCGTTGCAGAGGGGAATGGGACGAAAGCAGAACAGGACAAAAGAAGGCATGATTACCCATGGGTAGACCGTAGAAAATTGATTATCAAGCACATAACATAAGCACACGTACTAATAAAACACGCTAACTGAAACTAAAGTTGGACGAGGTAGTGTTCATATACAGCGTTTCCTGAAATTATTAGAATAATTAATTGCTGTAATAGAGCCAGGAAGGTCATTCCAATGTACGGATGTAGCACGTGGGATAAATGATGGGTAGAAGGACAACTACGAATGCCCACTCGTTATGCTGATGGTCAATGCGTGAGGATACACATTATGGTAGATTTTATGGAAGAGGACATGGCTCTACTTCGGAAATCGAGACAAGTGATATTTTCCAGGGAGGTTTTTGGAAATTTTCGTCCGGAAGAGTTGATCCCTTTCGTTCCTTTTTCGGACGTATAGGATACGAGCACTCGAATACTTGTAATCAAGTAAAAATAACTGTATAAAATAGTTAACAAAACGAGAATACTAAAAATATTCATACAAGACTAAGTATTAGGCTCTGACTAGATTAGGTGTACAAAGGAAAATGTTGAGATATTGTGAGTGGTATTGTGACAAGTAAGTGCTAGTTTTTATTACATTATTAAAATTTATTGCAAGCTATCGCGTGGTCCACCACGCGAAATCACGAAATAAAATTTTAGGAAGCTTCATTGCCATTTTTCAATGTCTGCTCTAGTATTCGCTCTATTCTGCTCTAGTATATATTTCTGCAAAGGGATCCATGAAGCAGTTCCTGTGCATTATTTCTTGCAACTATCCCATACAGTCCCGGAATTAAAAACATTCCCAGCAAACGACAAGTCTGACGACCGGAATAATGAGATTCACGAAAGAAATTAGAAAGCGATAAAAATCACCACATGAACAGAACGGTTCAGGTTAGAATACGTACGTACGAGGGGTGTTCAAGTTAAACCGGGACTTTCTGTCTCCTGGGTGTACAAATGGCTCGCGCTACTTCTTTTCGTCATTTTTCACACGCGACAGGCCTCCGCGTTCACTACGTGGTGGTCCAAAGTTTGTGCAAAACAGAAGCTGCTGTACTGGACAAAACCGCCGACAACGATGTGAGCGCGCGCACATCGAACAGCGAATTATCATGAAGTTTCTCGTGAATGAAGGCGTAAAGTCATCTGTGAATTCACAGAAGACTTCAGGCTCAGTATGACGACGATACACTTAGCCGCAGCAAAAGCGTTTGAGTGGTGCAAACGGTTCCGAGACGGCCGTACATCAGTGCAGGACGATCCCGGCCGGGGCGGTTCAGAGCCCAGTGTCAGAGTTCCTGAGAACATCCAACTTGTGGAGCGCCTGATCCTCAAGGACCGAGGGATAACATGTCTCGAACTGTCTCGAAAGACGGACCTTTCTGTGGGAACGTTGAACACTATCATTCATGAACACCTCCAGTTTCGGAAAGTTAGTGCCAGTTGGGTCCCGAGGCAGCTCTCCGTGTTTGACCGGCAGAGAAGACTGGAAATCCCCCAAGAGCTAAGGTACCGTTTCGACACTGAAGGACAGCCGTTCCTTGATCGGATCATCACGAGCGATGAAACGTGGGTGCACCATTTCACTTCTGAGTCTCAACGCGCATCAAAACAATGGAAGCGTCCGGGCTCACGAGCTCCCACGAAGTTCCGAAGCACCCCGTCTGCGGGTAAGGTCATGGCCACGGTTTTCTGGGACAAGGCTGGCGTTGTCCACGTTGATTTTCTGCCCAGTGGTACCACCATCAATAGTGCATATTACTGCCAGGTTCTCAGGGATGTGGATAAGGCGCTGAAGCAAAAGGGCCTCATCACCAAAGGAGTCCTCCTCCTACAGGACAATGCACGCCCGCATACCGCGCATCTCACGACACGCACCTTACAGGAACTTGGCTGGGAGTTGCTGCCACATTCCCTTTACAGTCCAGACCTCGCCCCCAGCGTTTTCCATCTCTTCGGATCACTGAAGGCGTTCCATGGGGGCCGCAGCGGGAGATTACGTTTCATTTTACTTTGAACACCCCTCGTAGATATTTTTACAACGGCGAGCCCTTTCATCACCACATTGCCTCTACATTATCATTGGTGCTTTACTCGTATCACTTGCCGAACTATGATAGACAAAATGGACATATGCGAGTTGGAATACTACCGGTTCTGCCAATTATCGAATGATCACTACTGCGTTAAACGGACAGATAAAAGCAGATGCTCTAGAATGTCGTCACGTGAGCAGTAATCGACCTACCAGCGATGAGGTGGCGTGACACGGCCGGATCGATCGTACTTTTTACATTAGCCAACTAGATCGGAACCAAGACAAAGTCATTCACTCTATGTTCCCCGACAACATCGTGCATGTTACAGCGCAAAAAACTTAGTGACGCGCAAACCACTGCGCACAATGGAGAATAAAACGTAATCACCACCCGGCGCCATACTGGTGACGTCAGCAGAGTGGACCTGTGGAGCGCTGATCAAAACGTCACCTCTCAGGTTGTCCATAGAGGGCAAAAATTTTTTTTTTTCAATACTGCTCTTACGACAATAAACCGTCTAAAACGTTTCCGTCCACTTTGTGAAAGCAATTACAATCTCAAATATGGGCCGGCAGGCAACTGTGACGTACACGCCGTTCATTACATTGTGCACGCCAACCACAGTATATTGAGGGGATTGTTTCGCGTGCAATGGGCTCTAGCGGTGAATCGCCCCATGTGACAGTCACGATTTATTTGTTGTTGAGGGGACTCGCGTGCCAAGCACTCACGTCAGAGGAGCCTCTCATTGGGCGTCGTAAGCACCTCCCTCGCACTGCTGTTTCGATTTCTCTCTACTCGCCTACTACCAGTGTTATTACGCTGTACATCTTTTAACTTGTGTAACTTAGTTAGAGCAGTAAACTTTCAACATGCGAGGGCGCGCTGAAAACCCGATCCAGTTTCAGATATAAGAACGCTCGTCATCGTAGGGCGAGACGAATAAGAGAGGTTTGTAGCGCGAAGCGTTCATTTTTGCTCGGACTATCAACAGAACAGTGAAATTTTACTTCGGGCTGTCACGAAGGTCCTGTTCATGCAGAAGACGGAAGAACTCAAAAGAAATCTGTGAGTGCATGATGCAAACATTAAGTGATAAGTGTTCGTCATAAACATCCGTGAAGTGGTGGAGATTTTGACACCGAAGACGCCGGAAGATCAGAGAGACCGCCGACGGTTTGATTGTCAAAGTACCAGGGAAAATACTTCAAGTAACGTAGTAAGTACAGTAGAACGTCCTGCCGGTGCTAAATACTTTAAGTAAAGTATAAAGTTGTGAGAAACGTACTTAAGTACCCACAAATACAACATACTGTTTTCATGTCACGCCTTTTAGCCCTTTTCGGAGACTAATATGCACATCCATACGTTCAAATGCAACCACTGCACCCCCTCAGACAAACCACAGCTCAGTACTAAAATCTCAATTTTTTTTTTCTTTTACAAATCAATCAATCAACCACACGCGCACGCTATATGCATGAGGAAACAATGCGGAAGAGCATGTTGAGATGTGTTGAGACGTGCCAATTTATCAGCTCCGATAGGATTACGAACTGGCTGAAATAGGCCGTGGTGCAGTGCTGTGAACACCGCGTGCAGCAAGCTAGCAAGGCCCACAGAAGGATACTTGAAGTACTTCAACGGAAAGTACAGCAAAATGTACTTGAAGTAAAGTAGGAGGTATTATTCAGCAGAATTATTTGAACTAAAGTAAAAGTATCCCAAAAAGTACTTTAAGTACTACTTAAGTACAGAGTACTTGAAGAACTGCCCATCACTCGGTGTCAACACCCGAAATTGTAAATTGTGTCGATGACCTCGGCGAATCTCTGCTGCAACAACTCCGGAGACCTTAGGCATACCGAGAGAACACATTGGGTTGGTAATTCATGAAGAGTTGGGTACGCAGAAGCCAAGTAAGTGCCAAAATGTTTGAATGCGGATGAGAAACAACCAAGTTGATTTTATCGTTCTAGTGACACCTGTTTTGAGCGACTTGTTACAGCTGGTGAAAAATTGTTGCCCCCCGGATTTTTTATCTCCGAATTTTTATCTCCGGATTTATCCTATCTTCGAGCGAGGTCTCTCTTTGAGTCCACACACAAGTTTTCTCACACGACCGTTTTCTCGTATTCTTTTTCTGTTTCACGGACTCCATCGAATTCGATTGTTGAGCGAGTTGGGAAAGCGGGTAAGATGACACAGTGATCACCTTAAAAGACTCAGTTGACTTGTGCGGTCAGTTTCTGTGCAAACTTGTGACTTTTCCTTCCTATTTTCCTCCCTACCGAGAGGCAATATATGATGCATGTAGCATTTCTTGGGCCATTTTCATAGTGAACTAGTGGGCAATATTATAGACTTTTCCTATACAGCGCTTTGGTTGAATATATCCAAATTAGGAGTCATAAATTTGTCTACAAGACAACTGACGACAGAAGCCCATTTTCTGAGAGAGAAAAAAAGAACTAGCCAGCCTAATTTCCTGTTCAAGTCGTTATTGCGCTTCCTGCGAACTAGGGTCGATAGAAAATTTCGGCCCGAAACGAGCGAGATGGATGCAGTTAAAATTCTCCTGGATAAATGAAGAAGTGAAGTCTCCTGTTGCCAAGGGAACTCAGTAGGTGCGATTATGCACGACGATGGCAAGCTGCTTATGTGATACAGGATCTAGCTTTATTCTTCCTTTTTATTATTATCTTCGTCTCGCTATTGTATTACAAGTGGAAGGTAAAAAAACAGCGGTAAAACACGGACGAGAGACGAAAGCGTGGTGGTGTCTTTCGTCTCTCGTCCGTGTTTTGCAGCTGTTTTTTTTTATCTTCCATATGATGTACCAGCAGGCGAAACTATGTACCATTCTCAGCTATTAGAAGTGGTCGGAATGTTGTATCTGGTGGGCTAACCGGGTTGGTAAGTTACTCGTCATGGACAGGCGTATATTAAAGAGCTTCTCAAAAATCAATACGATATCTACGGAACATGTACAGGACAAGCTATCTCGAAGAAAATTCAGCAGCACTTTGGGGGGCTCGTTGCGACGCGTGATTTCTACTCGATTTCTGCAGCGGGCGCATTTAAAAACCAAATGGTGCACCTAATATTTATTCGGCAATTATCGTATTAAAAATCGATAAAGCCCTCAGCGAGGGGACATAGACAAAGGACAAGACAAAGGACATAGAGAAAAGGAGAGTTCGGGAGAGCTAATTCCCCGGTGTATTTATGCATGCCCAGTTGCACGAATTAAAATTCTTTCGTTGGTAGTTCAGTGCAGTTGTCGTCGTCTTTTGTGTGTGTGTGTGTGTGTGTGTGTTCGTCCTTTGTCTATGGCCCTGCATGCACTCAGGGGGGGGGGATACATTTATTAAGAGAAATAAAAAGAAAGGAAAGGGGGTTTTATTGGTGAAATATGAGTTTTATCCCTTTGGCAATCGTCATTCGTGCAATTAAGGCGGGTCAATGCCATTGTTTCGGTATACGTTCCCATAAAAAGCGAATTTTGCCTATCTATGACAATCCAGGAATTTCTCAGCTTATGGTGCCCGGCGGATGCAGAGATTCTAAACATCGGAAGCTATTTTAGGATAGCGTTTATTTTCCCGGGGATATTGTTTTCACGGCCCCCGCTTCACAGAATTATTCCCGGCGCTTCCGTTCCTCCAAACGCCGTTCCGAGCATCCGGGCATAAATACGGGACGTGGCGTAACGTGGGCGTCACAGTATATAGCGAGATGTAGAAATACTGTCATAAACGTAGCTTAGACTATTGGTTATTTGAAGTTGGTAGCTCAAGTTTTCTCGTGCCCGCTACAGTGTTTTTACGATGCCCAGCACGGTGAAAGACCTCCCAAATGGCGTAACACTTCAAAGGAAGATTATGTGTACTGATCACGTGGCGCAGCTGTTGGCGGGAATGGACTTTTTGTTGATCCGTGAACCTGAGACCTCTTCCAATGGGTGGTTTTCAAGTTGAGAAGTGGCGCTACGCATGCTGGGTCTTCGAACTTCCGGTCCGAAATTGCGCTCAATTGGAGCAAAGCAAAACTTATACCATCTGGCTTAAAAGACAACCAAGATGAGTTTTCCTGGGAATGCCTGCACCCCAGAGAAGTAAGGTACTGTAACAAATACTTCGCACGTACTTTCTTGATCGTATCTTTTCTTCTTCTGTTACAATGCGGTCAATTTGACGCTTCAAATAACAAAGATAACAGACAGCATTTCAGATGTGGCACAACAAAATGTGCAGGCAGTATTTTACGCTGCAATCTTCGGCACTCTGACGATAGTACGCGTGTAATCGTTTTCTTTTAGTCTGGGAAGAAGCTGTGGCTTTAGTAATATTCTATTCACATTATGAGTTGATAATCTTATCACAGCCACGCACAATTCAACGTGATAAGTACACAGCACGGCATTTGGTGACAAGTGCCTACACCCCTTAGTTCAATTTTCGTTTACGTTGACAACATTTTTCCAAAGGCGCAGGATCCAAGGGTATGCGATACATTATATGTCCCTTTTCCGCAGAATTAGTGCATTTACGCCCGGAACATTAGGTTGAAAATCGCACTTACTCTATAAGACTCCAGCAGAACTTCGGACCGGAAGCGTAAATCCACGTGACATTGCAACTTCCCTTACGTCATTTTGACAGGAAGTTGCAAACCACCCATTTACTCGTATAGTTTCATCATCATCATTCATCATATCTGCTGCCAGCGCACATCGTGAGAATGCTGCTAGGGCGCCATAGAGGAAATGGGAATTTTCGAGGATGTGCCGATGTCAGAGGGGGAAGAAATTACGGCCATTCGGTAGACATTTTACGACGGACGTCGCGAACACAGAACCTTGATTTACGATACAGTTGGGGCATTCGGGTGTATACAAAGTATATACATAAAATACGTAACTTAACGTTTGAACTAGCCGTGTCAAAGAAAAAAGCGTCAAGCGAGCGATTTCCATACTGACCCACGTGCGCACTCGGTTCACGAAATCGGCTTGCCGTTGTTCACCTCACTCATGTCACGACTGTAGCCGAGATGATATATAGAGATGATGGCGGTCTCTACCTGTCACGGCCGCTCACTGCTAGGCTTGGTCAGGGCAAAAGAAGCTCTATCCACGGTTTTTGGGCGAGTCCAGATTCCTGAAGGAAGCAGACTAGGCTGCGAGTTTAGTGGTGTCTTTCCGTGAAATAGCCTCTGGGATGAAGGACATCATCCAGCGTGCAATTACTGCAATGCCCGAGGTATATTTATCCCGCACCACACCATATGCACTGCAATGAAGCAGGATGTGGCTTCGGTTTGCCGACAGTGTCTGCAATTTGCGTTATCCAGAAAGTCGAAGCGCTTCCTGTTCACAACCCGAAGAGCAGGACTTGTGTATGGTGGGAAAGTCATACGACTACGTGACAAGCAAGATAGACAGAGTCGAAGCCAACCGCAGAGCGATGCTTTCTCGTTCAATCTATTACTGACGAACATGGAGGATGTCGTAATACAATAAATCTTCCATACTAGCCGGGAAAGAAAACGAAAGAAAACACGAACAGGGAGATGCGATGATGAAAAAGGAAAACGTGAAAGAAGTAACCATTTTTCCTGCGAGGTTTCAATCGCAGAAAGGAACTATTGGCTTTTTCTTTCTTTCTTTCTTTTTTTTTTTTTGCACGTAGAAAAAGGACAAAAAAAGAAGAGACGATGGTTTAGACAGTGGGACGGGTGCTCAAGTGACAAGTTAGATTTCCCTTTTACCGTTTTTCCTTTATTGCGAAAAATGCGGAAGTATGGAATTTTCATAACAAAGTTATTTACTCGAGACCGGTTATCATGACGCGTGTTGTGTCCGTTCTTGTCTGCTTCCGTAGTCTCAAGAGCGTTACTAGGGAAAAAGTGCGTGCATGGCTTGACTTGGCTTGCCTTGCCTGAGGAGTGTGTATCTGGTGGATGTACCTCTGACAGGAAATGTGGGTTCCAATCTTTTTTTTTTCTTCATTAACCGACGTTTTTTAATCGAAATGTTGTAATTGCATGATCTGTAGGTTAAGTGTTCTCTGCTTCATTCACTAGTACACAGTTACACTATTTGTAACTGTGGCACTGTCTTTGTCACGACGAAGTCTGACGAAGACAGTGTCACTGTCGAAACGTCGACCATTTTGTTAAAGTACCATGCTGTAGTTTTCGTGTTAATTTCTCCACTAAATAAACTAGTTTTTGTTAACTACTCTATAGTCAGTTGTCGACGTCTTATTATTTTACTTTTGTTCAACTTCGCACCAGTCGGATATCTCAACCTCTAACACACACGCACACTACTGACAGCCGCCAGGTGGCGGGGCTCTCCTGATTCTGACGTCATTCTAGAAGTCATTCAAGTGCAAAAGCTCCAAGCAATCACTGTCACCCCTTAGTCCTGACGAAGGCGGAGCTTCCGCCTCAACGTCGAAGCGCCCCCTTAACTTTCCACCTGTAAATAAATAACTTCCTCCTTTTTCCTTACTTCCTACACCATCGTTGTCTGCCTCTAATTTTTTTCAACTACCTATCTAATTTCGTGGTCGTCCGAACACATTCCTTTCAGCATATATATATATATATATATATATATATATATATATATACACCGGGTGATTCAGTTAAATCCCCGGGCTAAATAATTCGCGAACGGGTGCACCAATCAACGAATTTTCTGCTTTACAAGTGTCTGTCCGATACCACCTACAAGCTGCACACCGTACGAATGAGTGGGATGCGCTCATCATTTAAATAAAATTCAAATGTGTTTCGTAAAAAAAAACGTACCTTCTAATTCTAAAGCAGGGCGCCGTCGGCATTAAAATGGGTACTACACCTTTTGCGACCTTCAGTGTACACCTTTTAGAGAAAAATCTGCCACCGAAGCGGGTCATTTTTTGCTGTAATTAATTGGTTTCGGTTTACATAACTTTGTCGCGGCTGGTCGCAGTGAAGCGCAAAAGGACGCTCTTGCACTCCCTTGTCCACCAACGAATTTTGTCCTTAAGCCAATGAATTACGTTCTGAATTAAGAAACACCCGGTATACAGGATGTCTTTTTTTAGGCGATACAGATTTTTCATTAAAAAGACTATAAGGGCTATAGACATGCTGTTTTCACTTCTATCTCTGGGCCGGCGGACGTTCTTGGCCATATGTTGCTCGACCGTCAAATGACTAATTACTTAAAATCGTTAATTAACTTTTTAATTATAAAAGCTACGAAGTTCTTCCAATGAGAACATATGTTCCTTTCGGTGACCTGATATCGTAGCAGTTTTCAGAACAAAAATCCGTTCGGTAGATCGTCCGCAAAAAATTCGTGAAGGAACCCCCTTTTTTTTTCTCTCTCTCTCTTTATTTTCTTCATTGCGGATCTCCGGGAGGATCTCTCCGGTGGATCTCACGGAGGGCAGCAAATACAGCAAATGACTCAGTTTGCGTGGGTACACTAATTGCGAGAAAAAGATGCTAGTTTATGAACATAGCCCTGAGCGCAACTTGTGACGAGTAGTCAATTCCGATTCCTTTTCTGTAGTATTGATTAAGAAGGACGGCGGTATTATAAGCTATGGACTGATCACCGTAATTTGTACGAGACTGTTTGTTAGGCGCTCTGTCTGCCGCGTTGAGCGTGAATTATATTGATAGGATTAAGCTGTTATTATGTTTTACGGCGCGAATGTAAGTCTCGAGAAGTATATAAGGATAAATTTTTTCAATCAATCAGTCGGAACTTTTGGTAACGGTTGATTTTGACTTTGAAAACGAGTTTGAAAACTGAAAAAAATAAACAAACTGAAAACTGAGTTTGAAAACTCTCCACGTGTGAGACTCCGACAAGTTGTCTGTAGGTAATTGACAACTTGCGGCTTTATATCGTGAGACAAGTTTTTTTGGGGTAAGGCACGATTGTACTCGAGAATTATCTCTTTCGTGGATTTTTTTCTTTATGGCCGACATTTTACAGGATCATATAAGTGGTAGTTTCGAGTGAGAAGAGAAGATACCGTTCGTAATCCATATCTTCTTCGCCATCTAGGTATTATGAGAGCTGTATATGGTGTCCGCTTTTGCCGTTCAAAATCTAATTATCAAATGTTCAATCCGATGTTCAAGGCCGATGTCATGCGGACGGGACCCTAAATGGCAGTTGCATACTATATGCCGTGGCACCATTGAGATAATGAGGACGGTGGGCATACTCTATGAGCCTTCTGTGGCCCTTCAAAGGAGCGCATGTATTAGCAATGCAAAGCAGCTGCGCCCAGGGTTCCACCCGGCGTACACGGCTCATTAATTGGCTGCCAGCGGTTAACAAGCCTCGATGCCCACTTAAAGGAAGCCGAGAAACAGGACTCACTCTTGTGCGCGTCTCGTTCGCATAAACTCAAGACAACTTCCCAATTGTAAGGTGTCTGTTACTCTCGTATCTTACAAGTAGCTACTGTGAAAGAGAATATTATGTAGTATACTAGAATGTACTGCAAAAGTAACCATTCCATCGCCAATAATACTGTAGGCACCCTAAAATTATGTGCAGGAAGAGTATCTAATTGAGGCAACCTGGTGTCGGTAGTTTTTCTCTGCGCTCTTCGGTGTAGTGCAGGCAAAGCACGCTTTACAGGAGGCAGAAGCAGAGGGCGAAAGTGCTCATGGCAAACAAACGGTGAAACCCTTTCCCTGTTTCGGGTTTTACCCATTTGGAATATGTGCCAGTTTGCCCTTTTACCACTAATGGCACTGGAATCCTAAAAAGTACCGAAAGGTGCGCTGGACAGGTGTAAGCGGATATGCACAGAATACTTACGGGTCCAGATAAAGTATGAAGAGTTCTGGCTCTATACGGATCAGTTTCGACCCGATCTAATGCGGATAAACCAGCAACGATCAATCTTGGTACCCTCTTTCTGCGTAGCACATAGCCAGTTTCGAGCAAAACGAAAATAATTCCACGTAAAATAAGTGTGCGTAATATGCGGTCGGCATACGCTTCTGGACAGGAAGCGGAACTACTAGGTCAAGTACTTTGCGGGTGGGATTTTCTCTGTCCAGGTTACATGTGCCAAATCATTCGTTTAAAGGCTCATGGCTCACGCTAAAGATTATTATCACATTTTTAACGATCTGTTTGGTTGAACACTCATGTTGTTCCGATTGGTGTCTTCCTGTAACACGTGCCTTGTCGTTCCATCTTAAATTAGGTGACCGCCCTCACGGTAATGAAACTAGATTTCACCTACTTTTATAGTACGTATCATTCGCACCCATGTTCATCTAAATACGTGCAAAATATACTAACTTATTATTAAATGTGCATCAGTCTATCCTGATTTGCTTCTATTTTGTATGTCTGTTTCTGAACGTGTCGGACAAGTGGTTGATTCATGCATATTGGACACCCATTAGGAGACCATGCCCGAGATTGGTTAGACTCATGGGGTACCACAGGGGAGCGTCTTAAAGGGGTTGCGACAGATCATCCCGGGTTACGCCAGCTTGTTTGTACCGGTGTGAACCCGCATTGAAAGTTTCACAGAGAGGGGGGGCGCGATAGAGCGGAGAAAAGAAGCACCGCGAATACCGAAAGTCACGGGACTCTGACGTCACAGCCCTCACCGCCGCCAGTGAGGCAACGCACGAGAAGTCACGTGCTTACGGCTGCCAATAGAAATGGACGCCACTCTGCGCTGCACTCGGTAGTGCGTTCGAGGGCTTGTTTCTCGCTCACTATGACACGTAGAAGAATAATCCCTTTTTCCTCAATATTCTGGCACAGTGCAGCACAATGCGCCCGAGATATGATGAAACCCATCTATGAAAGTCAATCTCGCATTAGCCCAAGAGTGAAAATTTCCATCTATGCCAATAACGTTCGCATTTGGACTGTTGGGAAATCGAGGCCAGCGATACGCCGTCGTCATCAGCTCTCGCTGGACAGGATTTGGCGGTATCTTACTGAAGCAGGCATGGATATCTCAGATAAGCCGCGCTGACCTTTACTATATGACGAATATGCGCCAGTGTCAGCTTGCATCGGTAATACGTCGCTCAGACAAGTTCCATATCGCTAGATTTCTGTGTCACCTTCGATTTCAACTTGTCCTGGAATAAGCGCGGAGCTAACTGTGTGACCCTCCAAAAAAAAAAGCTTTGTCCCGCACAGCGTCTTCCAGACTCAAGAACAGCGACTTGGTTTTCTGTTGGCGTTCCGAGAGCCAAAGACCGCGAGTTACCGATTGAAATCCTACGGAGGAGGACATTACATGCGCCTCAGAGCGCATCGCCGTCGTCAATCACTTATAGCAAAAGTTTATAGGCGAAAGCCTCGTGGATGGGAGGTCCAAGCTTCCTCAGTTCATAGTCCACCCAAATCTTTGGTCTCGTTTTTATTGCATCATGACACAGGAGTACAGCTTGGGACAAAAGTTTACGGAGCACTCAAGTGTCGCATTTCTACATTAGAGCGACACCTCAGAAGCAAACAGGAGCGTTCACACATACTACGAGAAATGGATAGAACAGCCCGTTTCTTATTCCATTTCTTCCTGACCGATGAAGAAATACGCAGGTGCCGTGTTCCGTAAACTTTTGCCCTAAGCTGTACAGAGAGGTAACACGTGTTCCCTCCTTAGCGCTCCCTATATCTGTCCGTGGCCTCAAGGTTGCAGCTTTAGTTCCCCAAAAGCTGGCACCTCAGATATTTCGACCACACTGCGGTCTTCACTGATGGATCTACCACGCAGGGGTGCTCGCCGTGCGTTTTTGTTATCCCATCTCATGCAGCTTCTCACATCGTATACGTCACCATCGTCGGCAGATAGCTGTATGCCATTCTATGGGCGGTCTGCACTGATTCAAGGGCTGCTCTGCAATGCGTAGCAAACATCCTCTTTTTTTTCTTCTTCTTCTTCTTTATCACATCACCATCCCCATCAGCGTAGTAAACATGAGAATTCGTGGAACGTTAACCCCTGTCGTAGTAGACATTCTTCACCAAGTGTATCTTGTGCATGACGAAGGTCACCGTATGTCCCTGTTGTGAGTTCCCGTCACTGTGGTTTAATGAATAATGAGGGGGTCGATTCCCACAGGTTGTTATCTGTGTGGTTTCAGCCTCTCTCGTGTATTCGGTAGATTCCATCCCTCCTACGTAGACTCCGCCTTAATGTGGCTTTCACGCCACATCCTCTGCTCCACGTGCGGTGTTGTGGCCAACACTAAGCATATTTTCGTGGACACACACACACATATGAAGAGACGATTATGAGATGGGGCTGATGTGCAGGCGTGGAATGTCAACTCTACGCGGCACGGAAAGGCGGACATGTTGCGGCTCGTATCAGCAAGAAGCCATTCAACTTGGGTCCCATTGGCCCCTATGAACACCCTGTTCATGGACTTCCTGTCGTCCAGCAGGTTGTTCCAGAAGCTTTAGTCTACGTATTTTTTGCTACTTTTTCTCTCTCATGTAATGTCCTACGTGTAATGTGTCACGTGTTGCTGTTGCAAAGCATGCGAGCGCATGGCTAACAATATGCACAGTACACGCGCAATCGCGCGGCGTTGAATGCAACATCGTCGCCCGACTCTACAATCTGAGAGCACCACTGCTGTTCTTGCCTGTATAGGCGACAAGATGTCTTTATGGGATAGCAGTTGATATTCAACGATAGAAGCTACCATTTTTCCCAAAGAGCTCCCTATATAGCCTATATGTAAAGGCTATCATTGCTGGCGGTAATACGAATGGTTTCGCCAGGCCATATTCGTTGTATCACGTGATATAGATAAATAGGTACGAGTTCCGGCCTGTTAGACTCACCATGAAAAAGGCGGACTGAACGAGACTCGGGACTAAAAATCGCAGTTTTGCGGCACCGAATCCAGGATGACGGAATTGACGGAAAAAGCGCATTCAAACAGGTCCGTTAGCAATTATCGACCGGGTTAAATATAGCTGCGCTCACCTGACGTTGCTTGAGAAAAAGGTCCCACAGAAGACACTGAGATCTTCAACGCGAAGACATTCGCTATTGGAATACGTGCCTCTTTATAATAATTTGCAACCTGTCTTCTTCAGATACGCCATGGAAAACTTGTCTCGGTAGTGAACTAGTAAGCAAAACGAGGGAAGCCAACATTTCCTTGACAATGCGGTGGTCGGTATCTCTCTTGTATAGCACATTTTTGAAAATATCATACATGGAAATGTACACGGACAGCAACGCAAAAACACGCATTTTCAGCGGAGGTCAATAGCATCCTCGTCAGAATCCACAGCGATAAAAATAAGCTGTACGTCGACAACTTGTCTGTCACTGACTCAATGTCCACGAAAAAGAGCCCCCTGTCTGTCTCAAATGGCCATCTACCGCTTTTAGTGTGTATTCGCCATCCAATTTCCCCACTTTTGACGACCAAGACGCAAAAATAGAGGATTGACGACAGCAACGGCCGGAAAGATGTGCAACGCGCGCAGGTGGATAACGAGCATTTGCCATGTATAACGCACCCATTACGTACCGAGACATACGGCCATGGACTGAAACCGGTTACGGAATTCCACGTTTTAATATTTGCGGTTTCCGATAACCAAACAGTTGAACAGGCTCTCTCTCTTTTCTTTTTTTCGGTTTTCTCTAGAAGGTATCTGCAGGCTGCGTGGATGTCGTAAAGTGAGCTACAACCTGCAAACGGGTAAAAATGAACATATTTATCTGTTGCACTCCGAAAGGGTGGTGCAGTGCAATCTGCAGGGCCTGCGACGCACTTTGGCCGTTTGATACATTCCCCGTAAAATAGGTGAGAGTTTGAGTTTGAATATATGTAAAAAAAAAAAAGGACGAAATTGAATTCGTCACCCGATGCGTGCGGTATAGCTGCTATATCATCTGCAGCTTCATTACCCCGTATGCCAAATATGTCCCCGTAAAATAATTTGTTGCGGTCTCTATTATCTCTCGCACATTCATTTCGCTCGTGCTGTAACAAGCTACGAGGCAAAAAAAAAAAAAACTGCGTGGGTTCAGCGGTTAAGCAAACAGATGTGGAAACAAACAACGTGCAACGCTTGGTATCTTCAATGATCACAATAATACAGTTCATAACTCATATAAGGCCCGCACGCAATACATGTCATACGATGCGTATGTCACCCGTCCAAGCGCATAAGATGGTATGTTGCCTACAAAATTTCTGAATGAAAAACACATGACGAAGAGATCTACTTTAACAGAAGCAGGTACTACATCACTAATCAAAGTTGTAAAGCTATAGAAATATCGCAGCCAAAGTTGTTCGTGCTTATATAAACCGGTAACAGAGATCACATTTTTCGGTTCAGGTTACGGTTTCGGTTAACTACCGATTGTGAATTGCGGTTACGCTCCCGTTACGGTTCTTGAAAAAAAATGGTGGTCACACACCTGTAAATCCCGTGGCAGGCCCAGCTCAGCGTCTCTTCGCTCTAGAAATAAACCTACCGAGTAACGTCCCCTGCATCGACTTAAGCCTAAGCAACGAGGCCATTTTCGAAAGACTGAGAGCTAGGATTCTTTACTTTCACGTGTTTCAATAGCGTCCAACACCACACAGTGGGAAAGTGTTCTTTTCTTTAATACCTCGTTAACCCCGCGAAGCAGCAGTATAGCGCAGTGAACAGATGGGAGCTCAGGAAGGGTTAGTACGGGGTTGACTTCATGGGCAACCGTGCGCGAATCCTTCAGAAAGCTGGCGGGGAAAAGCCAGCGCAGTCGAAGCACAAATTATTCGGGAAACTATCGTAAGTGGTTTTTGATTTTACGATTGGTGCTTGGGAGTGATTCAAAATTACGCAGTGAGCTTCCCATAGGATTCAGCAGACTCCTAAAGCCGTCCAGAAGCGGAAGTGAATTACGCTAGCAACAAAAGGAAGTCTGCAGTGCTTGCCACGGTGCTTTGCGGGGGGATTAAGTCCTTTAAATTAAGGCAGCGCTCTTCTTGTTCACCCTAAGGTACATATGGTTTATTTTTAATATTGATTAAATGCGAGATGTGTTGTCGGGAATAGACCCGCAATATGAAATGTTTTGTTGAGTTTCTGCCCGTGAAGGCCCGTGACGCCATTGGGCAATCGAGGAAGCGACCTTGGCTGGTTCCAGCACAAGCCATGTATAGGGACTCAACCTGACCTAAAACTTCCCGCAGGACACATGGTGGAAACGTTCCAGTTTTGCGAGGGCCAAGTCTCAGAGATAACCCTTTTCGAAGCTTTGCCTTTCTCGATGGGCGAGTCGCAACATCGGTAGGAAGTACACTCAACAGTGATGACGTCAGTTTGAGACAGCCATATTTGGAATAACTGGGCTTGGTTGTCCCGTCATGAAATGAAAATCATTGTCTGTCTCTTGTCAAGAATGCGTGGGAGGGAAACAATTAAGACGCAGTCGTGTCGTGAGTGGAAGTTGTCATCAATTGTGTTAATGTTCTTCGCAGACCCTGCTGGGAGCGACCGATGGACGAGGACGACCTCAACGTGACGAGCCCATGGCGGCTGTACGGTCGCATCCTGTTCACCACCTCAACCATGACACCGGAAGCTGCCCGTGCCCATTATTACGCCCAGTACGATCCCATGACGGGAATGCGCATCGCTGCCACCCTCGGCGCTATCATCACACTCTTCACGCTTTTCCTTATCTACAAGAGCAAGTGCCGCCCTGCTAAACCAAACGAGGACAACTTGCCGCCGCAAGAAGGTGTATAGACTCGTAGCCATGTCGCAAGTGGCATTAGGCGACCGCCTAAACTTGTATTATTGTCTGCCTTTTGTGTCCTACGCAGAATGGGTGAGTTAGCGTCCACACATGCGTGTTCAACAGCACCGCTCCCGGTACCTCAGAAACCCGACATTGCTGTTCGTGACGTCAAAAAAGTGTGCACTTTTCCGTGTTATCGAGAAGCACAGCCCGCGAACACGTTGTCATTCTATAGTCCGCCGAAGATAGGATGTTATCGTTTGAGAAACGCAGCCTAGTCCGCGTTCATTATCTTTTTCAATTTTCCTGACGGTGCCCGTAAACAAATTGATACGGAGAACGGATTGCGTTGTCAGGTAGAGATTGGCATGACGAGAAAAGTGAGCCGAGCTGTCTCTGAATAGAAGCACATTGTTGAATTTCTTCATTGAGTGCGGCCAATGAAATCTCTTTCCATCCTCGACGAAATCCCTCCTTGGGCTCTAAGACACGATAAAAATGTACATTCACTATCAAAAGTGCAGCGAGTCTTCTCCATGGAAATCGGTAGAACGGGTATTAGTAGACGTGTTTCCAACGAGTATTGGACGTACGAATATCTGAGCGACTTTTTCTCTAGGCTGTTTGGGTTGAAGTTAGGAAGGGGACAAAAATACGTACGAGAGACGTTTGTAAAAGAGCGAGAAGAAACGTTTACCCTCCCGTAGGAAGCGAGAAAAATAAATAAATTTACGCGATGCAAGAAGACATTTCCGCCCTGTATAGCTTAGCATCTCTTTCTACATTTTGTACTTCCAGTGCCGGGCTCTATGACACTGTACATACGGGAAGCCCGGTATAATGCAATTCTATGTATAGCGTTAGGCTACATTTTGAATAACCGAGTGTAGTTTTCAGAGAGAAGGCTTCTTTGACGGGATTTCCCTCTGTGGTTGAAAAGACGCCCAAAAGCCATGTCGAATCAATGTGAACCTACATTCCAAGTTCTACAACGGGTAGTGTGCGATGGGATAAGGTGGGCTAATCACAAACAATCTATAATGCCGAAGCATGACCGAACATCGTGCAATTTTTTTCCTTCGGCACACCAGCTGTGGTATGTTTTTTAACGGACACAAAATGGCGCCACCAGCGATGAAAGTGATCCATTGAGAGCTTATGCATTCGTAGTCAAACATGGAGCGGGTCTACGACGGTGTTCAAAGGCAGGCAGCGTTTATTGAACAGTCGAATGGGGATCTGTTGTTATGCAAAGCCATTCTATCTGGACACTGCCAGCCCGCTCGTATAACGGCGCTTTCTCCCTTATCAGATACGTGGACGTATCGTCACAACGGTTTGTGCTGTTTATATCGGAGCATATATAGCGCACTGCGCCTTTGTTAAACGCGTTCTAGTTTAGTGGCGCGAAACCGAAATACAGCGACTGATTGAAATAGCTATCGCTTTGACAAACGAGATGTTTTCTTTTAATTTGCAAGTTCCCCCCAGCGAAGAGTCTCGTTTTCTGTGCAGGAATCAATTCGGCGCCGGGAGAATCGGCAGCTGCGCATGTTTCGGCGGTTTCCGTTGGACTGTTTCGTTGCATCTGCGCGTATAACAATGTGGTTCAGAGTTGGACGTATTCTCCGATAACTCGGGAGCATCGTCTTTTCCAGCATATAATGCGCTCGTTCCAAAGGAGATGTCGTGCACTGACGTACGGTGAACAGCGTACGTCATAGATGATGGACTCAATTTTCCTGTCGTTGTTGAGGAGGACTGCTGTTACATAAATGCGCCAATGGTGGACTGTTTTGTGTGCATTTACCGGTAACCGCAGCATAACAGAAACAAAGTCAACGAGACGGCGCTTTTGCCACGATGCGTCTACAGCCCAGTCAAGACAGAGACTTGATAAGAAATATGTACTTTTTATATCGGTAGTACTTCCAAATTTATCTCAGTAGCAGCATCTTATTTGCTCAGCCGCTTGGATTAGGGTTCCGCTCCATGGTTGTGCAATAGAGCCGCGATTGAGAGGCTAATCTTAGTAGATTGAGAGAAGCAAATAAAGCGTGTATCCAAAGTGAAGTAGAAAGAGGCTCATACGAGTGAGCTCGGAAGATGGCATCGTTGTTGTCACCAGAGGTGTACCCCCATTTGGGAGAAGGAAAACGGGGCTGAAATCCTCCTCTCCATGTAACCGCTATGCTTCCGGATGCAAAATCGTGGCTCTCATTGGCAGACATTTATTTCACTGTGCCCAGGTTCGCATTTCGTATTTATTTAATTGAAGGAGTAAAGAAACCCATTTCCTCCTATGACACTTAGTAGAGAAGGGACCGAAACCAGCTCACAAACCTAGGAAGGAAAGTATGGCATGAACAGTTGCAGATGTCCCGTTTTATTGCTCGGTCGTTGTTCCAGGCAATATGTGAAAGTTTATTTGCTCGTAAAGCACAACACTCGTAAAGGAGGCGTCGGCTAATAACGGACGGCTTCGTGCATTATTCCCAAGGCGGCAGCTTTTGGGTTCACGTAGGGAATGTCTCCATGTTTTCCGAATTACCAGAGTGTACCGCGATGAATTATGTTACGTAATTGGACGAAAGGGTTATTTCTCCTCGGTCGCAGTTATCTCGCGACGTAAAGCCACGAATTGTGAATTATATTAATTTTTCATCGCCGTTAATTCGACAAAGAACCTAATGCGAGACACACGCACAAAGAAATCATGGAATGGGTCTGATGTCGGCCAGCAGGCTGGGCGTTGGCCCAGTGCCAATTGCAGATAATGAATGATGATGATGATGCGAGACTTTGTTCAGTGTGGCGACCAATTTGTGTTTATTAGTATGGTGCAGAGGTGTTCCCTCAGGACCTTTGTCTTCGCCTCAATTTTGCCAGCAGAGGTTTCTTTCTAAGAATTTTCTTGACCTCACTGTCCTAACACTTTCCCTCACCTCACCTCAATGCCTTTTTCTGAAAAAAAAAATCGCTCATCTCAACCTCTCGGCTGAAAAATTTCCTCACTTCACCTTAACCTTTTTTCCCTCCCCCCACCTCAACTTCCGTCACCCTCATCCGCCCTCGTGAGGATGCCCACCTCAGTTTTTTTTTGTTTTTTTTTCGTAATGAATAGGTGCAGTATAAACCAAATTTTTGTAGATATGACTCCCACACAACGACAGGTGCTGCAAGAGTGAACGACTTTATGTGTTGAAAAATAAACGTTACGCATTATTGCACGACGGAGTCAATTTTCCTGTCGTCACTGAATCCCTTTGTGGCCTCCTAGCGGATACTTCTGACTGTACGAAATAAATAGATGCATTAAAGTGCTGGATTGACATCATCGAGTGAAAGTCCGCCTTGCACAAAAAGTGAACGTTTTGCACTACCCTATATGCAGAACGACGTACAGAGAGAGGACATTGATGGTGTTTCTTACTTGAGTTGCGTGGTGGTCAAATTAATCGTAATTTGTAGCGAGCTTCTTGAACGAAATTCAAGTTGCTGGCGGCCACAACCTTGAGAGGCGGACCTATCATAGTTTTGCTATCCCAGGACGAGACCTAGGACGCATAAGCAGTTGAACGCTTGTCCTGTGTGTGTCCTGTCTGTGTTCCTTGGCGTTCATTCAGTATGTTTAAAAATGTCTTATGTACTTATTTGGCCTCACTTGCAAGCTTTTTTTTTTTTTCATACTACGCTCGATTCCATATAGAAAAAAAATTGCTGGCTTTCCAAAATGACGCTTTTGTAGAATGTGGGAAAATATTAAGCGTCTGTGAACACAGTGTTGAAAATCATCCGTGCACAATGTGCTTTGGATATAGTGGACATTGCCGAGACATCTGTACGACAGTGTCGGTCAAACTCTGTGGAAAACTCAACTCCATCTACGTAACTGGACAACTACTATCCTCTCTCTGTGCATCCTTCTGTCTCTCTCTATGTACCTGACAATGACACAGTTTTCGTTTCGTCAAGAACTGTGTCCAACGGTCCCCAGTGTTCGTAGCAGATCATCTATCTTGTGAAGCCGCATCTGAAAGCTACGTATTTTTCTATGTGTAGCCCAAAAAATGCAACAAATGAGCGGGAACAACCTGTATTTTGTGACCTTTTGTAAACGTCGTTGTAATATTGTTGTTTGTATAAATACGTCTAATTAAACGGAGGAGGCAAAATAAATGGTTGAGACATTACGTGCTGAATGACTGAGTCGGAACCCAGTACTACATGAAAAGGCCGTTCTGAGGATACCACCCTTATATGTCCAGTCTCATTGGATGGCGTCAACTATCTATAGACGAATCGCTTTCTTGGCGCTCGGACGCAGTTACGCATAGGACTGGAAATGAGACGAGGCTTATACCCCTGCAAGATGGAAATTGAATGAAATTTCCAGCGAATCATATACACCGAAACGCCACACAGGAACGTTTCACCTAACGTGTAAAAAAAATCGTGCTAAACGTAAATGTCCGAAAATTATGTGGCCGACCCTATTTATCACGGAGGAACTCCGAACAAAACTCCAACTCCAAAATGTGCCACTTCAAATCCAAGTATTTTTATTTATTTATTTATTTGCTTTTTAGCAAACAACAAATAAGTAATGATGATGTAGTGGGATGTCTCGACGCTGAGGCGGCTCCCTAATCCCCATATTGCTTGAGGAGGAGATGATGAATGATGATGAATGTTCAGACCACGCAGGAGTGCTGCTAAAAACGTGATGAGGGCTTGGAGAGCTCGCAGCCGATGCGCTGGATTGGCCAGAGGCCCAAGCAGTTGAGGAAGGGCAAGTGAGGGTGTCCCAGTAGCTTCAAGTTGGCGCTGAAGGTACTTCTGACAGTCGATGAGAATGCGCCGGACGGTACTTGGAGTATTACAGCAAGGGCATAGCATTGTGTTACTATAACCCAGCTTGTAACGAAAGTATGGGGGTGAATGCGACGTTTAATCGAAGACGATAGACGTAAGGCTCAGACGAAGGCTAGACGGCATTATGTAGGACAGTGTGGGATCTACTGAGTGGAGGAGGAATCCTTCCGGGATGTCTCGATGCCATTGATGGGCGGCCTTTGCTGATACAAGCGCTCACAGGTAAGATTGTCTATCCCCTTTTGGCATTATGATAGGGATCAAAGTATCGCATTACCTCAGTAACTTTAACTACGTGGTAATTATAGTTACATTTGCAGAAAAGGAACTAGTTACTAAAAAAACTAAGTTACTTCTCCGATGCTGGACTGCAGAAAGAAGCACAGGACTAAGACACAATGACAGTTGTCTCCTTTAGTCGTGTGTGTTTCCTTTCCACTCTTCTTTCAGGTAACTTCATGTGTTGTATGCTGGCGTTATCCGCAGAAGGAATGGAAGGGTTCCTCGCATCGCTTCTTTCGGAGATGTGAGCGCGGTTGACAGTTCGTGTGCCTCGAAACGACTGCTGTTTTTTTTTTTTTTTTAGCTATTACCATTGCAGTAGGGAATGTATTTTGCAATAAAATGGGGTGAATCGACGCTATGGGTTTCACAGTGTAGTTCTCTCCTTACCTCTGTGGACACTCCCAACGTCTCGACCTCCGTCCCCGGAATCAAGAAAAAGAAAAACCAACTCCCAGTTTATGTTTTGAGGCAGGCGACACACGAAATGACGGACGCGGTATACTCAACTCACACTGCTTTCGTCACCAATGGGTCTTCCACTCAAGAAGGTTCATCCTCCGCTGAGGAGTCCCTGTCATGCGGGTTTAAGATCTCCCACCACACGTCATCCACCTGTGCGGAGCTCTACGCTCTACTCTTTTTCATGAAAAAGCTATTGGAGTGTCACTTTCAACCCCACTCCTGGGTGATCTATACTGATCCTAAAGCAGCCCTACAGTGTATATTGCAAGCAGGGGCATTCGAGGCTCCTTGGCATCAGTCGCTACTGACATACTGCAACTTTACAAGCGACTACACGAACAGCGACACAGTCTGGTTTTACAGTGGATCCCGGGCCACATCGGTGCACGTGGTAACGAAGACGCGGACTTAATAGCTGCGGAAGCCCACCGCCGTCGACATACGGTGGCCATTTGTGATATGATATGGTGTGGTCTGTCCAAGCGACCATCACTGAAGGTTGGTACGAGGTCCTAAACGTGACAAGACCAGGAACTGCGACACAAAGAATTCGTGAGACACCAGTGAGTGGTGAAAGATGTCAATGTAGACGAACCTGGGCCAAGCGGACCCCGAGCATTGCGGAGATACTTAGAAACCAGGATGAACAGCAAGACTTGAAATGGTGGCGGTTGAAACGACGCCTGGAAAATATACTGAAGCAGTCAGGAAAGGTCTGCAGCGAGTGGTGTTAAAGATGTCCTGTGGTAGCAGTCGGTCCGGTCCAAGATCCCTCACGTCTGCCCTAGAATGTATTGAAGAGGATTCGCTCCGTTCTCTGCAGACACCAACTCGTGACACCATATTAGCGTATAGACAACGAAAATAGACGCGGACTACCTTAGTACCGCAAGGAATACAGTACGTAAGTTCCTTTTTCCAATTTTATTCGCATGATGCAATAGTTAGATCGTTCCAGGAGACAATGCCAGCTGTTGTGTTCAAACGTATTGAAGGACTTATTGCTTAGCTCAATGACACGCAAAGAGGCAAGAGCAAAAACGCTGATGAGTCAAATTATTAATTCGAAACATCTAATTAAAGGAGACCAACAGGCGACGCGAAAGTTCGCTTCTCTTGAGTTGCTAAGTGAACAAACAATGAGACCGAAGGAGTACCTTGCATTCATCGACCCTGAAAGCAGACAGCATAATTCCAAATGGAACTGAACGATCAGTCAAAACAGCTATACTATACATCGCACACGACTTGAAGCCCTGTACACAGAAACTATAAGGCACCAGCTAAGGCTCTCAGACTCAAAACTTTGCAAACGATGCAGAGTCCCAGAGGATACACACCACATAATCATGCACTGTACAAACTTCAACTCCAACAGACTTTAGCGGCACTGGGCAACGGGTCTTTCTCCTTTTGCAAGATTGCCGCAAAGCAACAACAATCCAAAGCACGCATTGAAAGCGCTCTGCGCTTTCTTTATTAAAAGATAGGCGTTTAAAAGGCCTTCTAAATTCCATTCCTCCCAATTATCACATCCTAACGCGTCCGGAGCTGCAGGCGCACTTAGGGTAGCCACCTAGCTCCAATACACCACGAGCCAATTAAACTTATTATCATTATATTACTCGCGTAATGAAATGCAGGCATAATTTCCACGAATTAAATTGTATATTGTCTGGTCATATCAATCAAGGATTAGCCGCATATGCGGTGAACGCCCGTTTTCGGGCAATTAACGCAGTCCCTGGGGAAGATTTTAAATCTCTTTAGGAACGTTTACGAATTTAGACAAATGTTTTGCAGACACCGCGGAAGAGCAAATGAAAAAGGAGTGTGGGGGACAACTAGAGAAAGTTACAAGAACCCACTGGGGAGGTGATCTACCGTCTAGGGTCAAAGATAGAAGCGGTGTCTGCAAAACAACTTTCCAGAACGTGGACAACAGTTACAATTTGGAGCGAGAGGGTCGGGTAAGCAAAGCCTGTGCAACAACAACAACTACAACTTTATTAGGAGATGGTGAATGGGGAGTTTCATCGGCAGAGCAGACAGTTATACAATTCCGAAATTACAGTATATCCACGTTTCTTGGGGCACCTGCCTAGATTATACGATGCTAGGACGGCGGCGGCGGAAACTGCTCTAATGGATCCGATAAATCCTAGTGGCCCGACTTGTCGTCGCATAAGGTACCAGCAGCCTAGGTAGAGAGCAATTAATTCATGTTCGGCAATTGGAAAATAGGCGGACTTTAAGGACCTGGTACTGCGTTACAAGAGTCGTGCGTGGGTACGGAATACAGGGGCGCCTAGGTATACAACTTCCATGTTGTTAGACGAATTATAACTTGTATACTATATAGCATAAATAATTCGGTATAGGATCATTGATTCAGAACTGGGAATCGAAAGCTCCATGAGGTACCTGCTTGTTTTTTACATCGAACTTTTTGTTTTAGTACATCGAACGCAAAGGAGATTACGTACGTATGGGACATCGTTGGTGGCTCTGCGTCTCTTTCTGTTATGGGCATGCGCAGAACCATCAACGCTATCCCTTATGTACGAAAAGGCGATAGCGTACGAAGTACTAAAACCCTCTAATGTAATCAACTTTGAATGAGAGTGAACCTGGGGTTGCTCCGGGAGCTCAGTGCACCCGTATTTAGCATCCCTTGACGACGTGAACGGAACTTTGTTAGAATTGGAACGTGTCTAACACACTATATCTCGCTGTTAGCAGAGCTTCTGTCTAGGTCAGATTAATCGACGGATCGCTCATGATCCTAGTTGTCTCGCGATGTAATACCTCGAATTACGTCATATAATTAGTCCTACGTTACTCGGGGAAGGAAGACCTCACTGGGTTGTGTCTGAAGGACTCCACGAAGGCCTTCTACTTCCGTAGGACAAGCGGCCAGGACAGCACGCAGAAATCTGGAAGCCTTATGGGGGCTTCGTATTTGAGAACGCGTTGAGAGGGAGTTGAAAACCAAGGACTCTGCACAAATCCCACAATGCAATGCTACAAGTGCACAATAATCGGATGACGGTTGTATGGGAGGGGAGTTCTGTCAGGGTTATCCTCTACATTCACATCATTCCTATTCATCGTCAGAAAATAAAGTTGTTTTGTACCACGCAGATGAAAATGCATGGCCTTCTATCGCAACGCGCGGCGCCAATCTTCGAAGGATTATTCAGCAATGCCAGGTAAAATGGTGTTTTGGTGCTTTATGGCACAAGAGCGACTAAGGCCAGGTAAGGACAGGAACACTAACATCACTCGACAGAGTGATGTTACACTGAGTAGCGGATGATAGTAGATCAGGGGAGTCCCCATTTCCTCTTCAGGTGTTCCATTAGCAATTCATTGAAACCAAAATAGCCTTTATGTGAACTACAATACAGAGCTGTACCTAACGCGTTACAAGGAATTTGTATTTTTGGTATTGGCTATTTTTGGCAATAAGTAACGACTTAGTTACTTTCTAAGAAAATTTAACTAATAACGTACTTGATTACAAAAGTTGATAACGCTTTACTGCAAGTTACTCGTTCCTTTTTTTTCTCACTGTCACCTACCACGTGTCTACCTCCAGTTGTGGTTTTTCCCGCGCACATGGCGGCATTCGACGAGGCAGAAGCACGTGGAAAAATCCACAACGAAGAGCAAAGGATACCGGAGAGCAACGGATACCGGAGAGCAACGCTTTCTCATTGCTCTAGTGTCCACAATGTTCCAGAAAACTTATTGTGTTCTTTGTGTTCCTCCTTTCATGGATTCACTGCGCTTAGGGCGTTTAGTGCTTTGTCTCTCTGTCCCTTACTTGGGAACTCATGTCAGCCAGCTTTGAGTAACAGTTGCTACTGAAGTGCAACTCATCATGGATGAGCTGAAAAAAATAAAATAAAATAAAGAAATAAAGGACCTGATGCTTTCGTATTTCTGCTGTCTTGTTTGCAAATGTAACGTATAGAAGTTCTAACTCGTTACCTCCAAGTAACGAGAACGCGTTTCTTTTATTTGTTGGTAACGGGTAACGTACTTAGTTACTATTTTTTCGAAGGAGCGAGTAACGTATTTAGTTCCTTTTTAGTACCTTGCCAACTTGAACACCTGAGACAAAATTTGGTTAAGGGATAACGCCGACAAGTTAAGACCAAGAAACTTGGCTAGCATACGAATTCAGGTCGTGGGCTACTATGAATGCGCAATTCCTATCCTGGTATCCTACGAAATAAAAACTAATTAAGCCCTCAACTACAAAAAGATATCAAATGCTTTACATCCTAGGCTTTCTACGGTACAGGCGCGCTAGTTAGACAAAATACTGGGACAACTCTACTAGTGGGTCACTTAGATGACATGACAGAGTCGTAATTACGACGTTACGAAGTGACTTACCAGATTCCCCTACCCTTTGCACGCTGGAGACAAATCACACTTCGTCCCTTTAAAGTTCCTCGACAAAGCCGAAAGTCACACACACACACACATTATTCTTCAGGCCACGACGGAATTGAGTCAGCTTCAATGAGCTACAGTTGATGAGAGGTTGCGAGGAACCAGGCAGTTTGAGTAAAAAGAAACTAGCGCCGTCTGACCGTGAACGGGCGATCCAACGCGGTTGACTGTCTGCGTACAATGTAACCCAGGTAGTTCCCCCGTTGCACCCACACACGCACCTCCAGCAACGATTCCAAGGAGGGCACACACGTAAATACAGATTCCTGAAGAGCGCAAAAGTCATTCCTCTCACTATTTGGACCACGTGAAAACAGAACACGGCAAATGGAAGTTCCGATAACTTGAACCCCAATGCGAGAGGGTGTTTATCTACGCAGTTACCTTTATCGCTTCCAGACAAGGTAGCATCGGGGGTGACAACCACGTGCATCCGCGAACTGAAGAACAACGCTGATAAGGCACGTGGCTGCCAGGTGCCTTATCAGTGCTGTTCGTCATTTTGTTAACAGATTTAAACTCCCAAGCCCGAACACATATCAAAGACGTGATATTCTTAGTTTCGTCTTATTCCGTGTCAGCCAGAGGCAGATACAGGGCTTTTCTGATGAGGATCCCGCCTTGGACCATGCTATACACCATCAAGGTCAATTGAAACTCTATGTAACGACTGACATTTAGGAGGGGAGGGGGGGTCAGGACATCCGGACCCCCTTATATCCGCCCCGGGTGTGAGCACCGCTGAGCATTTAACCATGGCCATGACGGCGTACAGATGGAGAGAGGGTTGCAAGAAAGTAGCGGGAGACGGACGTCCTAGCCTAGGCCGTGTTATGTATCTACCGTGGTCGTCGTTTGCCTGGGCCAGGGAGACAACGAAGAAAGGGCACGAGTAAAAGCGAATTACGTTTTTCGTTTTTTTTCTTTTTTTTTTTTTAATGACTAAACTGGCTTGGTCTTATCTTGACGCTTGGTCATTGGGTCCTGGAACACAGGCGCGTCACTAAGCAACAGCCGACATCTACAATCAATTTCCCGGTCTGAAGGTGGCACCACGTGTCGATATCCTGCAGGCGCTTCCAAGTCTTCCATTATTCGCCACTTGACAGGGAGAAAGCAACGAAAAAGAAAAGAAGAAAGCCGGACAGGCGCTGACCTCGATAAAAGCGCGGTCGCCCATTTGAACCGTAATGACATCACTGATGACGTTTTCTCCTACTTCTCGTTTGAACTAGAGTCACTAAATAAAGCTTATTTAGTGACTCTAGTTTGAACCTGTGGAGCGGGTCGAGCGGGAACGCGCCGCGATGTTCGAGTGTGTGTTTTCTCTTCTCTTTTTTTATAAAAAAATATCGCGTACAGCGAAAATTTGTGTCTTAATCGTCAAGTTAAGTTACCTGCTTTCGCAACGTGTTCGGAACTGAAATTTTATTAGATAGCCTTCAACGTCTGTACTTGGCGAATAGGAGAGGTGCAAATAACATCGAAGTAAGTTTTCGTATTGAACTCTGTGTGAACAGTTTGTCTACGACAAAAAAAAAAGAATACTCCAGTGCATGGTAAAAATAATCCACACGTCTCGATCAACACATTGATGCGTAAAGAAAAGACAAATACGTGTTTCTGGAGAGGAAGTAATAACCCGACAACATGTTTAATAAGTCTATATGGTCTCGATCTATGGTATGGTCTATGGTCTCTAGCTTCCTTCCCAGTAGAGTAGAGTGTAGTGATGCAGGGCAGACTCCCGTGCGGAGTCATAGGTGCGGAGTAAAACAAAATAAAATACAGCACTATAGGTCACGTCGTATCCTCAGGATCTTTCAGTTATTTTTTTCTTCTTCCCGCTTTACCGCTTCGTCCGCGACAGCCATTCTCTGGAGTCGGCCGTTTGTTGTTTCGTTTTCGGTTTCCAATATAACCTATCGATGATGTCGTTTTGGGTCTCCCGCTGTTGTATTCGACTCATGTGCTGGCAAGGCGTCACATTCAGTCAGGATGTGGCTCAGGGTCTCTAATGTAACTGGCAGGTGGGTCTATCTGGCCAATGATGTTTCGTTCGTCCGAGCAATAGTCACCCAGTGTTGTACGTAGCGCCGCTACGAGTAACGGCGCTACCGTATCCGTTACTTTTTTCGGTAGCGGAGTAGAGATCGCGCTATTTTTTTAAACTGGTAACGAAAGAAGTACTTCCGCTACAAATTTGCGGTAGCGCAATCTTTGAGTGTTACCGCTACTTTCCGAGCTGGGGTTCTCGACAACTCGACTTCGACCTATCATCAAACCCTCACTCTGCCTGCCTTCGATCAAGCTGCCCGATATCACAACTCATTCTGGGAAGACCGGGCAAATAGCCGAAAGGAGGGCACAGAGGCCGTTATCTTACAAAGAGGATGTGTCCTCCACGTGTTCCCTATTTGGGATGAATCATCTTGAAGATTTGGTGCGCTGTCGGAGTTGTCTGACGTCACTCCATTCTGGAGCCGTCCTCGCTAGCTATGAGTCATGACATTCCACATGACATTGCACCACGTACGCTCAGGTGCTTGACAGTTGCCATTTCTTGTCCGCTGCAATGGAGGGACCATGGCCTGCTACAGTACAAAACAGTAGCGTGGTGTTCAGATGTCTACTATGCGCCTCGGTGGGAAAGCTTTATCTGTGCGTCAAGGAAGTCAACGACCAATTTGAAACGCACACCATGGTATGTTTACTAACTTCTCGTTCCGGGCAATCCGGGTTCTTTTTGTGACAAAGCTGCTGAGCCTTTTATCGGCAGACTTGCTTTGTGCTTTATTTGCTTTAGAGGAAGAGAAAAAGATATGCAGGATACCGAGTAGGCTTTAGTAAATCTGTAAAAAACGGTTTTCAAAATTTTAGCCTTCAGGCAACCTACGTGTAACCTCCATTGGACGTCGATTTATTATTTTGAGATATTGTTTTATTTTATTATATTAAAACGTTTGAAGTACGTTATCAACGATACTGTTTGTTTCTTTCCTAAAAAGTAGCGCATGAAGTATCGCGTTACTTTTTACGGGTAACGGTAGCGGTATTCCGCTACTTTTAGGTACGTGTAGCGATATCGGGATTTCGTTACTTTTTGCTCAGGTAGCGCGTATCGGTATTGCGCTACCTTTTTCGGGTAGCGGGTACAACACTGCAAACAGCTGGTTCGTGCTTCCTCTATTTCCTGTGTACTCGGGACATAAGTTTGATTTTTCCCCGTGCGTACTGTAGTATCTGAGGCTCTGTTTTTTCTTTACGTTTCGTTTCCACTTTCTGCTCTGGTGATCTCTCCAGTAGTGATTTCTGTCCATTTACTTTGTGTCTTCTCGTTCCCCCGCTGTACTTGTTGTGGTAGTGATTCATTTCCTTGATCCAGCCAGTTTTTAGTCCGAGATATCAAATGTGGTGAAAACTTTTCTTTGCTATTGAAGTTGCTGGTAGGTGAATTAGTCGTCCAAGCCAATAGTTTTAGATCGTGCGTCTCGTGCCGAAAATGTTGGCCAGCCAATTTCTCCTCGGATAGCTGCATTCGCTGTCGTGAAATTCCTCCCGAGGATTCATTTTCCCAGTTCTCGCTGGTGACGGTCTAGGGATCTCAGCGTGTCTGCCGAGAAAATGAGAACATCGTTCGTAGCGGCGTAGCCGGAAAAAATATCTCGAGAGGGGATCTAAGGGGACATTACGTGGGAGAAGAGAATTTCCCCTAGTTTTCCTCTGGTCAAATGCACTATCAAAGGTACCATTTCGGGGGCGTTTGAACCCCCCTTCTGGTTACGCCAGTGATCGTTCGCATAAGTGGGGGCTGTCGATTTCTAAAAGCAATCTTCACACTGTACGTTGATGATACGAGTGTTTCACTAAATTCCATACGTACACTTCCAGTCGGTTTGATTTTTTGAAAACGTTGAGTTCACGTTTTTCCAGCTATTGTTGTTTGCTGAGAATAGTGTTAGTTAGTGACTGTAGTTACACCCAAGTACTTATGTTCGTTGGTACGAGCTATGTGGTGTCCATGAAGTTGCTCACACGGTTGCTCGCCGTTAAATTTACTCCCGTCCTTTTCAGCTTCTTCTCAACATATGTCTAGCATGCGTTGCAGGATTTGTTCAGATGGAGCAATGAGAACGATGTTATCCGCGAACGCGGAAGCCTGTTGTTAGTGTTTGCAGGGCTGATCCCTCTCGACACTTCCTCCATGCAGTGGAAGGAGTCAGTTATTAGTTATAAGCAAGGTCGAGGAGAAGGAGCAGCCTCCTCTTAATCCAACTTTGATTGGAACCGGGTTCGACTTTTGTCGTCCGAGTTCGTAGATTGTTTCCATGCCATGATTGCCTTCATAGAGTTTATCCAGAAGAATGATCTCTTTCTGTAGTTCCCGCTCTTGTTATAGCTTTCCAGTCATAATTTGATGGTCGACGGCATCGTATAGGCTTTCTCTAGGTCAAGAAAGGGTTTGGGGCTCGGGCGCTTATCAAGTGAACTAGTCTCCCCCATTTCTCCACAAGTGGAAATAAAGATTTATATAGATAAACATTTATAGATAAAGCCCCAGAAGCAACTTTTCCTTTCTTCTGTTTCGAAATTCAGTAATTTGAGTTTGGGTAAAAATATCGCCGCTCGCGCGCCGATTTCTTCCGAAGACGTTTTGTATTTCAGAAATTATACTATGGTGCTCACAACAGCTTCGCAGACGAGTATTCAGGGTGGAAGCGAACAGTTTATAGTTCGTATTGCGATGGGACGATAGGAGTAAACTTGGACGCTTGGTTTTTCGGGCTTGCACCGTGAGCTCTGTTCTCGAGATTTTGCAGCCCTTCGGGATAGATTTCGAACAAATGATATCATTGAATAGCGCCGTCTATAAGCGCTTAGCAACATTTTGTCACTTGGAACGCGTATCTAATGGGTGAAAAGAAATGGAAGGAATAATTGACGTCATAGCCTTATTTTACGGATAATATAGTATATCGTGAAATGACGTTATTTCAATGCAATGATCCTCACCTGAGGTATCATCGGTATACTGCCCCAAAACACATACATTTCTCAACTCACTATGCACAGCCGTGTATGTGTTGGGGACAATTTGCAGTATATTTTCAACATTTCACTATTCAAAAAAAGCGGTGGTTTTTCCTGATTATTTGCGACTCCTGTTTATGTACGTGTATTAGCCGAGGTAAAACTCTCTCAACAGTTGGATATGATATACTGTCCAGATTATACACGCGCGCACTTCCTCGTTTGGATCTTCTTTCCCTGTGGACGTTCATTCTCGTTTGGATATTTTTTCCTTCCGTCACGTGACCCCGCTGGATCTTTCTTCCACCAGCGACTTTGAAGCCAACGAGCCGATTGGCTGTCAGTCTTTACTATCGAGGTTATTGTCTGGTTTTAGCGTTTTTACCCTCAGTATCCTCGCAAGGCTTGAAGGATGCTTCGCATTTTACGGAAGCCTCGCCGGCGATATTAAAATCGTTCCAGGAACGTTTTGAGATACCCACGCGGATATCCTCGATTTTGGTTCCTCGTATGAACCGCGAAAGACGTTGTTTCCGCTCTGCGTCAGCCGGACATTATCTCCATTGTTGGTGGAATATTGCTGGGTGTGCATCTTTACATTTCGTACATTTTACAAACTTGAAGTATAGTTACTTCGGACACTCTAGAAGTTGCAAATATATTTATTGGCAGGACCTCCGATAATGTAAGCGCAGAAATCACGTGTGTATTGAGCACAACTACCCGTACGAGTTGTCAGGCGGAAAAACTAGTCTTTGTAGTTCTTTCTACATGTGGCCTCATTAAAGGAGAGGGCTACCCAAAATATTTTCAGTTAAAGACATCTGATCAAAGTATATGGGTCAGTTTGCCGAAGAGTACGAAAGAATTTGATGCATGCGGTTTTCTTTTTTTTCTTTTTTGTAGAAGCAAAACGTACACAAACACAGCCGTGTTCGTTCTCGCCACCCGGAGTGTAACAAGGAGGAGAGGGACGACCTATGACGTCATAACGTCTGCGCGTTCAGCTCAGTTGAGGTCAGCGCCTGTCTTTTTCTTTTTGCGTGTGAGGGACGTTATGACTTTGTAGTCGGTAAACCTGTGGGGGATTAGTAATTTGAAGGGTGACCGTGGACATGAAGGTGTTCATATTGTCCCGCGGGAGTTTCCCTGTGGGCAATACTTCTTCAGACAGAGCTCTGAACAGCTGAATAGCGGACGATACTCTGAATTAACCAGCGAGAAGAAGCAAGCTGGTACTGCTCTCCAGCAACGTTGCGCACGTCGGATAGGGACCAAATCCGTAAAGAACACCGAGCAAATATAGTTGAGGTCCTGCTGGAGGACCAACTGGTCAGAAGGAGGGCGTAAGGTCGATAGAGGACATAGTCGTCTGCAAAGAGCGTGCTAGAAGATGTTAAAGAACTATAGGGAGATCGTTAATGAAGATAGGGAAAAGCGGAGGTCCGAGAACGGAACACCGGAAGAAACAGGATCGGTCGGAGAGGAAACTCTGGATCCAACGTAGGACATCGAGATAAATATTAAGCAGAGAGAGTTTATGAAGAAGGCAAGCATGAGATACGGAATCGAATGCTTTACTGAGGTCCAGAAAAATTGCGTCAGTTTGGATAGAATGATCCATGTCAGATGTCCCAGTAAACCAGAAATATCCTAGGTACGTCCCATAAAGGTCGCACACGTCGCACATATCCGCCACGTCTATGCGATGTTACCTGTACGTCCACAATGTGACTTCGAAAAGTGTCTTACTTTGTATATCCCTGGGACATCTGGTAGATGTAAAAAGAAGGGAGGAATCGCGCGTTATTTTTCCCGAGACATCTACGACACGTGACCGTTAGTGGCATGACGTAAGCAAATGGGAAAATTTTGGGGTTTACTACGTTATTTACCAAGTAATCACACTATAGGCGGTAGCTTGAGTTAAAAACACGATAGCTGCTAGGATGGGGTGTCAGGAACGTTCGCAGGTATAAGCTGACATGGTATGCAGACTCACAAATTAACTGTAAAGACGTTGTCACCGTTGCAAATGTGATACGCTACGCTACACTTGACGAACGTACTCCAACAATTTGTATTTCAGTATATGCTCGCTCTGGTATCTCTTGAAATCCGCGTACGCGGTGGAGGGGCCAAAAAGGGAGCCTGCGTCTGATATGGTGAAAGGCGGGAGCACATTTATTAACCTGTGGTCTGCATTGGTCTTTGATTATGGCCGAAAGGTCGCTGTGCACCCTCCACAAGCGGGGTGTGCTGCCAAAAAATAGCATAAATTTTAAAATATCCCCGGAACATCCAAATATCCAAAATCGATGTCTATGCGACTGTTCTGGGATGTGAACACAGTAGGAATCTGGCAGTCGCATGGATGTACTTTCTACGTAAACGGGCTCTCTGTGAAGCTCCTATGGATATCCTAACATCCAATTTGCGATATCGCAAGGATGTACCTGGGATATATATGGTTTACTGGGGTGATATCGAAGATAAACGATGCTGATTGAGTTTCGCAGGAGAGCCCCTTTGCGAAAGTTGGGCTGATAACGGAACAAGTTATTAGTTTCCGAATGATTAGAAAGAGCCGAATAAATGATGTGTTCAAGAATCTTACAGCATATGCTGGTTAAAGAGATCGCCTTCACCTTCGCCTGAATATGCTTTTCGTTGGAGTTACGGCCGAATCCGAGCTTTCTCGACGGGACAAGGAGCACTCCGTCGCGGTGCGAGATGATATCTGAACCGACCAGTGAAACGCGCTTTTCCGCCGCGTAGCCGACAAAGCCACTCCAAATGGACCAGTACGCCCCCGCTTTCGGTTTACCACGTCGCATCCGCATGACGCAGTTGATGCCGAGATGGACGCGTCGCACAGCCGTCCGAAACGCAATGACGATAACGATCGAGCGGATTACGTTTCGAGTCGGCATAAAATCCAACGTACGCGTCTCTTCCACAGTGCTGACCTGAAAGTGAACATGAAAGAACTGATGTTCTGAGGCTGGAACAACATAGAAGGGACAAATACATACAAAGCCTCAATATGTGTGTATGAGTGAGCAAAAATGTAAGAGTGAAAGGAGGGTGAGTGAGAGAGAGTGGCTGGTTTGTCCCTTCAGATGACGCACCCTGGAAGTCGCTGAGAAGGCGTGTTAGCTTAGCTCAATTGGTAGAGCCCTGCACCGGCAATCCAGAAGATGTGGGTTCGAGTCCTACAGCTGGCTAACCTTTTCAGTGACTTCCATATTTCATCTGAAAGTGCGCTCGAACGAAGCTGATACACTATAAGGTCCAGAAATATTCGAAGGCTGCGAATACTGTTCGAATAGCATTAACTGGAAAAATTGAAACGTCCCAGACAGAACACTATCTCCTGCGGACGTCCGAAATAGACCCCAAAGTCCATATCCTGGAATGGATGTCAGGTGGACATCCCTGGGAGCGATGTGGAAGGACGTCTCTAGCCGTACATCCGCAGGATATGTCGTAACGGCCGTTTGAACAATTATCCGAATAGGGTCCCTGACGGGATGTTAAATGGAGCATTATCGCAGGAGAGGGAGAAACGTGGCAAGATGTGTCGCGGCGTGAGTTCGACTCTTGATCAAACAACTGAATGGCTCACACCAAAAGCAGTAAGAAACGGAGATTTTACGTAATAGTGAGTTAATACGCCAAGCAGTTCACTGTTACAAGTATACGCAATCGCATTAAACTTAATCACCTCACCCAGTTTGACTCGCAGGCAGACTGGACTCTCGAATTTGTGGAAGGTCGAGAGACACTGTTTTCGCTTTGAAAGGTATGTTGCCTTTCTAAGTGACCTTCATGGTTCAATGGCAGAGCCTCAAACAAAATGTCGAAAGCAAACGCCTACAGCCCTCGTAAGAATCTGTCCACTTACGCAGTAACTCAATAAAACAGTATCAATAATAATGAGAAAATGCAGGGCCCTGAGCACGTACGCAAACGTCCGTGCAACGTCCGGGAATCTCCGTATAACTTTCTGTGAGGACAAACGACGGATATTTGTGGGAAGTCCAAACCGTGGCCACTCGGAGATGTGGGGGACGTCCGTCGGAAAAATGTCTGTCTCCCAGGGAGATCCGTATTTCCGGGGAAGGATATCCCCAGGAACACCACAGGAAGTCGTCGCTCTTAGGCACCTTGAGGATCGTGTTGTGCGTTTCTGACTCATAACAGTTACATTCAGTCGTAGCATTAATACCATTCGATTCCAAATCCAAGTTTCGAACATTCGCGCCGCTCTAATGATTATGGAACGACCAATGGCAATTTTTTTTATAAGTATAAGAGATAACACTAACGAAGCTTATCATGCCAGTTTAGCTTGTGGCGTCGGATAATTTCGAACATAATCTCTCCTTTCTTCCGCCAATGCTGCGGAACCTAAAAGCAAAAAAAAGAAATGCTCGACACTATTTTTCCTTTTATTCTGTTTCCATTTCCTATTTTCCACTACTGGTTCGACACGAACTGCTGTTGCGAGCTGGCTGTTATTCAGTTCCGTTTTGTTACGTATGGGCATAGGCTGAGGAGTAGCCCTTGTCTTGTATTCTTTGTCCTTTCCAGCTAGATGAAAAGTAATAGCAAACACCACATTTCGGTTCAGTTCCCCCGCTGAGAGGCACCAGAGGATCCATTTTGTCTCACAACTGAAAGCATGCTGACCAAGCGTTCTCTTTCAAAGCATTAAGAAGGTAGGGTGTTACGAAAAATACACTTTCTGGCTGCCAACAAATGTATCGTAACAAATACTTTACATATCTGAGGGACCTTCAAGATCTGTCACCCAAGCATGGGCAACGTGTCAGTTAGGAAATAATTTACTGAACGTGGCCGGCATCATCATCCGACGAGTCGTCCGTCCTAACCCGTTTTCGACTGCATTCACCCGTTGTGTCCTGAAAAATAAAAGATTTACTCCAATTTATCCTATGAGGTGGAGAAGGGAAGAGCTCGCTCAAAAAATTGGACTGTCAAGAGTCCTGTTAGCCAACTGGTTGATGACACGATTTGGTGTGTTGTGGAAGAAAAAAAGTAAGCTTTATGACTGACCGCAGAGTGAAGTGCAGCCTCCACAGTGGCTGCATTGATGCGGAAATCCCTGGCCGTGCTCCTCTTGCAGCCTTCGGTCAAATTTACCTGTTGGAATGGAACCATGTAGCATATGCTCCTGCCTTATCTAAAGCCTGCTCTACCTTAGATTTCTTTGATAGCTGAATGATCAGTTTTTCATACTGCTCAATAGCAAAGATAAGACTCGGAGTGACTTCTTTGCTTTGCGTTTTTTTCTTCGGTTGCTTTTCGGCCGTCTGCGAAGAAAGGCGTCACTTTAGGTGTCTTTAGTCAAAAATCTACGAGTATTGAGGTGAAGCTGCAATATTCGACGCAGAATATGTTCTGCAACAGACTAACTTGAATGAACCGGCGACACTTGAGCTTATCCCCACATGATGACCCCACCTCACACATAGTCAGCATGGGCCACAACGGCCTAGTTCACATAACGTGCCACGCTTGAAAAGTAGCCATTTTTTTCTTTCATTCCCGAATAGATAAGTAAAAATGAAGCCCCTGGTCAAGAAAGTATCAATTTCTTTAATATTTACGAAGCTATTTGTATATCGCTAACACACACTCCCTGCCTTTCCCTACACTTTCCCTACTTTTGCTGTCCGCAGCTTCTTTATTTTTTTACCTGTACCGCTTCCGCACTTTCCCTAATATACAGAGACTTTCGCCTAACGTGATAAAAAATCGATTTTCCGAACAGTATGGGGTCAACGCTATTTATATCGGGACAGATTTTGCCACGACTGCTGAGCACTGTTATCGAATTTAATTTGCCAGAAATTGAATTTTTTCCAATTAAACTGCGAAATTTGGCAAGTCAGCCTCACATTTTTTTTTTTTTTTTTACAGAATCAGAAAGCGCAGGCAGGATTTACCCCAGTCTACTGCAAAATACGTTCACTGTCACTATGGGCCGGGAAAAAAATTGCAAAAAGCGTCATTCCGAGGCACGCAAATTGCCGGCCGCACTCGGATCTCTGAAAGAAGCGATGCGAGGAAGATACGTAGCTGCCCTTTCACTCTTCCTTTTCCAAGCTTCTGCTGATAACGGCAGCATGGTTGCCACAAAGCATCTCAAGTAAGAGCGAGGAGGAGGGAAAGGGCGGGTGACCGTTTTTCTTCCACCGCATCTTGCACTAATTTTACGCAGAACTGAGCTCAGCCGACAATTTGCACGCCCCAAAACGACGGTTTTTGCAATTTTTTCCAGCTATTACCAAAGGAGTAGGGAATGTATTTTGTGATGCAAAGGGCTAAACCCGACATGTGCCTTCTATTTTCATTAAAGAAAACGCGAGATTGACTTGGCAAATTTTTAAGGTCAACTGGAAAAATTCAATTTCTCGCAAATTAAATTTGATAAAAGCGGTCAGAAGTAATGGTAAAATCTCCCCCCGAGATAAATAGCGTTGACCACATAATGTTCCGACAAGTAGATTTTTTAATCAGACTTTTTATTAAGTTAGGTGAAACATCCTGCATGTACACAAAGCGTCGCACACACACAATATTTGCGTCACCTGCAAAAAGGTGATCAAGGCGTAGATGTGCGGTGTCAGGTGGGTTCCCGTCAGACGAACCAACTTCTCAAACTTGTCGCACAGCCTCCCAACCTTGTGCACGTATAGCAACACGTACTGCGGTGGAAAGAGACGCAAATGAAACGAGACGAGTTAAGACTAGGAGAGCAACTCACGTATTTGCTCAGTGCCGCTAATGAGTTGAACAGTTTAGTGAGTAGCCTGAGGGTGAGTTGACTGAGTTGGTGAGGCAAACACGACTGGCTGATCTCGGCAAAGATGGTCACCAGGTAGCCCAGCTGGCGACACACGCCCACCTCGAGCTTTGCTACTTGGTCGGCGTTGGATGCCGCTGTGGTGAGACAGTTGGCAAATATTAGTCTTAAAATGGCACTACCAGTCTACCATTGTTGCACAAATTGCTCCATATGTTCCACTGAGAAGGTGCCTGGTATGAACAGCCTTCAACTAAAATTGTCGTCCAATACAATTGGTGGTATATTTTAAAGTGCATTTTACATTCAGCATATTTTTATTCTTCACACAGCAGATGATGCAAAAAGTATGCCCATGTTTTCGCACACGTATACAAGAGCGCACATTTTAAGGTCAGCATCTGTGTAGTTAGAAAAATAAAGTGTGGCAGACAAGGTAAACATTGCGCTTTTCTTTCCTGACGTTCCCTTCGTTTGCAGAGAGGTAGTCACGGTAGCAGCGAATATGTTTACGTAAAATAATAAATTTTCCTCACTTAGAAAAACTTTATTATTAGATTACGCAAAATTGATGGGAGCGATCAAGAGCAACAACAACTTTATTGTCAGATGATGAATGGGGAGTTTCATCGCCAGGGGTGATACTCTACCCCACTGCTGGTGGTGATGGGGGTGGGTGGGGGGGTGTGTGAAATAATGAGCCCCTTCACAATAAGGATCCAAGTCCTATGGTATCCAGAAAGGTGAAGAGAGCTTTGAGGGCAGAGTGTTGGTGGGCTGGATGTGGCCAGGGACCGAGCAATTTTGTGTGAGAGAGAGGGCGAGAGTCTGGCTCGTTAAGGGATGCAGAGAGTACGGTTTGGGGGTGAGCGATTTTTTGCTCAATACGAAGCAAATTTTATAACCATATGCGCTCTCAGACAATGTACTCGGCCCGATCAGCTTGCAAAAAAAGGGGGGTGACATGACCCAGCTCTTGCCCACACAGACACAAGTATGCCTGTAGCTTAGCAGCTTGTCACGTGGAATGTGACTGCAGGAAGCAACGCTCCTCACAGCCAACAGCATTACAGCACTCTTTCTGAGCAACACAAAAGCAGACGGGGCTAAATTGAACCTTGTTTCATACTCATTTGTCTCTTCCTCCAAGTATGTTGCCAATGTCAAGCCAAAAACAGTGTTGAACTAGTTCACACAGTGTTCAGCACCATGAAAATTTTAAGTGTCTAATAATATGTCTCCCGATGCACACTTTCGTACACCAGGAACTCCTTCCGTTCACTTGTTTCGTCACAAACAGCGCTCCATCAGTAAACTTGAATTGGAGCAGTAATGTGCAGTAAGGTGATCCCCATATCTTTTTTTTTTTTTTGCTCCGGTAACTCTCATCACGAGACAGATGTTGAGCACATCTTTCAAAAACCGTCCACACTTTGAAAGGGCATGTGAAGAGAACGAGGGAAGCAATTCCCCTGGCAGGGTAATAATACGACTCGCGCCATAGACTGGAGTGCACAGCAAAGGCACAGGGACATGCCGACATCACGCAAAGCAATCGGGCCTGCTGTCCGAGTGCTTTTGTAAATTTCATTGCGCAGGGGCAGCACACGTTAAATGTTGTGTCCCTGCTCCCTTAAGGAGGGGAATCACTCCTTCAGAAATGTATGGGCAATTTTCGTTCGCACAAGACACGTTGAACGCTCTAAACTATCATCATAAGATTGGTACTGCGTGTTCTCTTAGCTTTTTTCTAGTCAATGACGTATTTTTTAGAGAACAAGGTTGAGCCATCGATTTTTAATAAATTAAAGTTTGGTGCGTCTCAAACATGTGCTGCCATATCGATAGAGTGTCGACCACTAAAATATCTGCGAATTCAGGCTCAATACAAACCAATGGATAGTCCTGGAATTCTACAAAATGTGTCTTTGCAATGGCAAAGCAAGGAGAAGATGCCAGTACTTCTCTTTTGAGGATATTTTACATCATTTCTGGGTGCTGTGCAAACAAACGTTCTCTACTGTCTTGCGCAGAAGTGATTCCCCCTTAAGAGAGCAATTACCGTGGTAACGCTTCAGAAGTGTCATCATCCAGTCCAACCGCTGTAACGCAACCTGCAAGTGTTCCAGGAGAACGCCCAAGGCAGAAGCTGCAGTCTCTGTGTTGATGATCGCGTATGTCTGTCTCTTATTTGATTCCACATCCTGGAAAAGCAGCTCTCAGCTTTTCATCCTCCTATAAGATATCTGACCCACCTCGTCAATCGTTCCAAACTGAAGGTGGATGTTCTCGGAGACTTCAAAAAGCACTTGCAGGCCTGACTTGGTCTGGGAATTGACGGTGAAGAAGAGCGTCAACAAACTCTTGCACGCTGCAGTGTCCTCTGTGTACAAATACGAGCCAACCCGTGTGACATCATTTAGTGCGATGCTCCAGAATTAGACTTTATATCAAGCAGACTCGCTGCCGTCACGTCACTTGTTTAGCTCAGAAGCATAATATTTCACACGCAGTATTTACATATAAATCAGAATCAAATATGACTAGACTCTCCTAAGCGGACGATGGCTCCAAACTGACTATTTAGCATCAAAGCTTCAATTTGATGATTTATTCAGTTATTACGCAGTAAGCTCAGTTTATAAAAATATTGCACAAATTTATGAAATCAGTCATTTCTACCAGTATGCTGTTGGATACAATCTATTGTTACCCACAGTAAGTGCGCAAAAAATGATAAACGTGTCTCTCGGAAAATTGTCTATTCCATGTTAGAACCAGGATGCAACTTCAACTATGTGTTTTGAGTTTGATCACCGTAAGATTTTTGTCATTTATGCGTGTTTATGTGACGTTTACACGTGTATATATTTCCGCAAATACTTGTACGGCAGACATCTTGCATGCCATATTGTCTTCTGCTTCACATGGGACACCATCACTCGTCCATTTCTCAGATATTCAGCTGAACGAGGATTCCTCATTTAAATATTACTGCGTGTACTCGCATAATTAGCACACCCCTAAACTTGGGCACCCAAATGTTGGCACATCGTTCTCCCATATATTTAATGTGCAGTTGGGACGCATCACTCTGTGACAGATGAGCACCAGAGTCACGTGCATCCTGTAGAGACACTCCAGGTGAAGAGATCGTTCTAGCACGGTACCTGATATCACCAGTTATCAATGTTAAAGCTTCGTGATAACTGGAATTTTGGTGGTGCATGACCGTAGAGACGTCGTCGTATGGAAAGTTGCGATTCGGGCAACGGCAAAACATCTGTCAGTTCAGGGAATGCAGACCTCAATGCTTGAGAAACAAAATGAAAACAAATTCCATTCCAAATGAAAATATAAAATTACTATATTATATTAACAATATAATCTCGCAATACTAGAGGTGAGGTTCCTCTACTTAATGCAAGTTCTGAATGTTGAACTTGCGGCCAAGATGGAATGGAGTCCCGAGAGCAGTGAGAATACGTAGATTCAAAGGCTGTCATTTACCTAGAGATTGTTGCGAACAGAGGCTTTGAATCCAAGCGTACAACTGACGAGCAGATTCCCCCTCGATGTTGCCACACAGTGTAGTGCACATGGCAGCCAGGGAGACAATCTCTTTCATTCGCCCATCTTCCTTCAGCACCTGCACGACAAACGCCTACGAAACACACCAAGTGGCTACGTGGCACGTAGCAAGTGTGTACCTGGTATCGCTGCAGCTGCTTCCTCGCGAGTTCCTCCAAGGTACCCTCACTGCAGCCTTCTTTAAAGAGAAGATATTCTATGAGTGGACACGAAAAGGGCCATCAAAAGGCACAAATGGCCATGCTTCATGTTATTCAACACGATGAGCCTCAATGTGCTTAAACTCTACATATGGTCCCAGCAATGCTCCTGGATAAAAGATACATCAGCTGCGGATGGTCTCTGGCAGTGAAGAGGCACCGAGTACATATTCAACGTATCCACCTGCCTTATAAGCCTGACAGTGTACATACAGTGTGGTAACAGGAGAAACGACAAAAAGGAAAACTTACCTAGAGCCCTGAGCAGTGGCAGCATTTGCTCACTTCTGCCCTGCTGTTTTGATAAGAAACTGCTCACACTCTGAACGCACAGGCCAGTGAGCGATGCCGGACCCACTGTCACGCGTTCTTCGTACACTGTTAGGAGACCCCTGGAATACACCGAAACCACAGAGAAAACTCTCGGAAAATTGAAACAAATATTCAAATACGAATAGTAAAACTAATATAATTACAACCAAAATCGTCGCAACAAGTCTTGGTCAAAGGTGCTGCTGACCTCGCAATCTTAAAGCTGAAATCCATGTCCCAGGTTTCTACGGTACTTTGAGTAAGCCAGTGATTGGCAGCCGCCACTATGTATTGGGTAAAATTGCTGTCACAGAACATTTCGGGGCTGCAGAAATGAAATTTGTCATTGATTCTGGCAATGCTACAGCAGGTAGAGACCCACCTGAACAGGCGAGGCAGAAAAGCAGCCAGAAATGCTGGGCTGAAATTATAAGGTGGCTTGAATGGGGCACGACGAACACCGGCTTCCTTCTTCGGCACATGAACGAGCAACTGCTCCATCTTCGAAGCTACGCCAAATAAATCCTGAGCATCCTGGATGTTGTTGGAGCTGTCTCGTCCCCAAAAAAGACATCGATATTAAACGAAACTAATTAATTAAACCAATTAATCGCGTTAACGAGACTGGCATAGCTCAACGGAAGCACTACCGACACGTTTTCCGTAGCTTTACGACGTCCTCCTTGCCCCGAACATCTGTCATCCGCTGCTAGAGTATGTTACTCGAAATTTCTCAAAAAGCACTCTACTATTCCGAATGGAACATCTCTAATATTGACGAATAAAGTTTCCTTCGAAAATGATCAGACTGAATCATCTGAATGCGTCCCATTTTTAAATAGACCCAACACCCTCGAAATGAACTCATTAAATGGACTTACCTCCAGTTGTACTTTGCCAGAGCGACCTCTATCAAAGCATCACAGAGTGCTCTGAGCTCCGTTGCTACTAATGTGTTTTTTTGACCAACACTGCTACCAGTGCTCCAGTCTGCTAACTTGTCCTGAAATAGCAGTCCGAAGCAATAATTTATTATCTAATTCTGTCACTATACAGACTCTTTTTATAAGAAAGCAAGCGCCACGTGTGGGTCACGCGACTAGGTGGGCATTCATTGCAAGGGTGTACACTGTACATAGATACATAAAAGGTCCAATTACCTAAAATTAATTAACCAATTAACCGACTGTTTGATTACGGGTTCTTGGGCAAATGTGAGGTGGCCGATTTGAAGGGAGTCATTATTAAATCCCCCTCGCTGTTTGGATATCCCGATACAAATTTTTTGTCGATCGAGCGAAATATGGCAGCCGTAAAAAAAGCCAGACAGTTGCGGGAATGGAACCACGCACCTCATTTTTTTCCTTTTTATTCTCGCGTTAGTGCCGCAGAGCAACTGTGACTACGAGCAGCGTACAGATGTGGACAGATGGAAAGGGGGGGTTAATATGCGTCCTGGGTCGACTTCAAGGGGCACTGTGCCAACATTTGTCCGGAAACTCTGCCGGAAGACCCAGGAAAAACCTGAGACTGCACAGCCGGTGGTAGGATTCGAACCCACCACCTTCATTGGCTACCACCATGAGTCCGCACCTCTCAATTCCTTGTTGGGTGCACTAACCACTACACTACGCTGGCATCTACTCTCCAACAACTTACCAAGGGGCCTCAATGAACACTCTCATTTTTTCCTCATCCACACGCCGCTGTCAGGCTTTTTCGCTGACTCCCATATTTCAGTTGTTCATGTTCTTAGGCACCTTGAGGCTTGTGCGGTATTTGTCTGTTTCAGCCTCAGAATAATTACTTTCCAACACAAATACATAGTTTGTGATCAGCATCGCAAAGTTTTCTCATGGAAATCAGCCAAAACTGAAGCCACAGTATTTTTGCACGCAAGAACAGCAACCTTTTGTGGCGTATATGGGAAGCATATCAGCTCCATTACTCCCTATTATGTGGCCCCACAATGTGGAATAGGGGTTGTCCTTTCAGGTACTTGCGACAACCGTAGTTTCAATTATGGGTAGAGCCTGAAGTTTTAGGATTTTACCCGATTCTTTGCACCCCGAATTGAAGGTTGCCTCTTTAGGATGAAACCAGATTTTTACCCGGCAAATTGCCCTCACTGGGATGTCTGTAGGAATGCACTAACTTACTTGTTTGGCAGAAAAATGCAGTTACATCACCATTTGTACCAAACCACTACAGTTAGTTTGAATAACTGAGCCCAATTTCTCCCCAAATTTAGCGTACTGGAAGTTTTTTCACCCGAATTTGCATGAATTTAGTGCACATGTTTATTTACCCGATTTTTACCCCCCGAATGTAGGAAAAAATATTTCCCGAAAACTTCAGGCTCTAATTATGGGTCATTTGCGCGTCAAAATTTTGAGATGGATATCTGAAACTATGCGCTAGCTTTTCTGATCTTCGTAAGATAGGGTGGATTTAAATATTAACTGCCTCCAATTATCCTATCTGACCTTCGCCCGAGGCCAGTAATTAACGAGCTAATTAATTTGTCATCTATTAGTAGTTACATACTGTCTCGCACGAAATGTCCACCTGATGTGTGTAACACACCTAAAGCATCTCTGCTGCTCTCGTAGTATTTTTACGAAAACTCTTTACCCGTTAGAAATAAACACTCTGTAATCCACTAAGTCGTAAACTGAGACAAATATCCTCGACAATACATCAAAGAGTGTCCCCACGCAACAAATACGCAGATTCTGGCCTTAGTGCAACATGGTTGTTGTGAATGCCTGTTGGCCGTTGCTACTAGTACTTGTTTGAGCGTCTCGTTGCCAGTAACATGTTGAATTCCTCGTTGTTTTTTATCTACTTTTGGAGTCATTCAGGACCAAAGTATGTGTCCTGAGATCAGCAAAGTTAGAGACGTCCTTTACGGGTGCCTTACCAAGCCAAAATCTTGGGGATCCACACGAGCGATACGTTCAACTATGTTTTTCAGCAACTTCGACAACTGCTGAGGGAGTTCCGAGCCCCCAGGATGATGTTCGAGCCAAGCTGCCAGGCATCGATGGCAGCACAAGGTCAGAGAACTCTGGAAAAGGTAACAATCCCCAAATTTGTTTATTGAATAGATTGCCAGTGAACGTAACTATCCCTTCAGATATAACGAAGCTACAACTCCCAGAAGCCTGCGTTACCACCACCGCGACCCAAAGCTTACCAAGGGCTCCAACAAAACAGCTTCGTCCATCCGTATTTGGACAATCTCGGCAATGAACAGCGGTGGACAAGCGTCATCATTGGATGGAATGTATTTCTGCAACTGCAGGGTTGACAGCCTCAGTACTGAGAAGAGCAAGAGATGAAAAAACAAACCTGCGAGCAAAGAAGCTGCAGGACTGGACCACAAAGGTCACGGTTGCGGCTTAACACTTGCGGGAGGCCCTGTAAAGCATGTGTTCCTCAGAGACAAAAATGCTCTTATAACAACTTAGTAGTACTATTACTAATGAAGCAGAGTTACTCAAAGAGATGCAGAACTAAGTTTAAGCCCAGAACTAGTCCCAGTAATAGTTTATACGCATTCAACAAACGCTTGTTTAAGCACAATTCTGGCAGACAGCTTCCTCCAACACCCAGTTGAAAACTAATCAACGTTATAAGAGAGGTTATCCATGTTAGCAAGTCAAGTTCCTCAGGTCAGGATATTTCCAAAAGAGCCTGGCAGAAGAACAATCACTGTTCTCGACCCGAGGATTATGCTTAAATTTAGCATAGCGGCTCTAGTCTTAAACAGAAACTGACGCTCATGGAAATTTCGCTATTTCACAGCGTTTGTTTCAGACATTGACAATAACTGAGCAAATTACACAATTTACAGCTACGTATACAAAAGCGAAACTTGCCTCATAGACCAATCGTCGAACGCAAGACTGCTGTGTAAGAGCTTTACTAAGAATGCTTATAATGTCTTCAAACAGAGGCTTGCATGGTAGCAGTACGAGGCAACCCAAAGCAGCCACTTTGCGGGCCTCAGTATCCCTGAGGAAGAGGTTAGAAGGTAAAGACTCTAGCTACTCTTGTATACAATGACAGTCGAATGAGATCCTTAAATGTGCAATAAAAATTCCAACCACAATCTGATTCTTCTGGAGGTTGTAAACGGTGGTTCGAAGAGTGGCCAGCAGGTGGCAGTACGATGCAGGAACGTAGACTAGAGGATTATGGGTAGAGTGTGGCAATCGGGAGGAGCCTACTTGGCCTAAAGCACGTCATTTGACGCACACAACGGGCAGCGCGAAGTCTAGTGACGCCATTTTTGAGTACAGATGACGCTTCTAAATACCCGACATGACGAGGAAAGGACCCACGCACAAGAACGGTGAAACGAAACCAACTCCCGACAGCGATTGCACACTCGCATGCACCCCACAAGCGCCGCTGTTGCCCGTTTCTGAATCGTACAAGTTGGCATCGATGCATTCTGCGTGAATTTCTCACGTAAAATTTCGGTCATTCGTTGCATGTGTTTCGCTAGTGGAGGCTCGTTGGCAAGAGCGGATCCGGACAACGCGCATCCAGCCGGACTGGCGAGAAGCTGTCGAGAAATCTTTGCGGACGCCCTTAATGTTTTTGCATGACGCTGACGCCACGAGTACGGAATGCAACATCGATCATTCTCCTCTCTCAACGACTTTTTAAAGGGGGTGCAGATCAAGGACCTTCCCCTTTGTTCTCACACAAAAGCGCAGAATAAAACGAAAAATGTACGGTTCATTGTCCCTCTAAGTAATGAGCGTCTAAGTCTAACTGTTGTGTTTGTCGATTGCTACTATTATCTTACTGTTGATCTAATCGGTTTTCATCCCCACGCTACCATGTTGCATTCCTGCTGCATACCGTCAGCAATTCTTCGTGAGCATAACTGTTGGCAACTGACAGAAGAAATGAGTAGTGTGACTTGCACAATTAAGGTTCTCATTTTACTCTCAGCTTACCTGCTAAAGGCCGCCTTTCTGAGAATAATTACTAAAGAGTCTCTGAGCGAAGCCGAAACTTTTACGACGGGCAGGAGAACTCGAAGGATGTGAGCAGCATGTGCCGAGGGGAGACGCGACAGGTAGCCCACCAACTCCATCAACTTAGTCTCGTGTCGAAGCACCAGGGTGGAGCTACCCGTTATTATCTTGCTTAGAACGGCTGCAACGCACAAGGAAAGACAAATACTTCTTCGTAAACCGCTCCCTTCAATTATGTGTAGACACAATTCAATAACTACTATTCGCAGCTACTCACACATTTTGATGACATTCATCGCGAAGAAAAAAGAATAGGTAAGAATGAACCAATTTTACTACGGTTCACCGCAAAATCTTGGTTCTACAACTGATATTTACTTGCCTTTTGAACAAGTTCTTTGGACCTGAATGATAGCTTGTGTTTCAATTTCTTAGGAACATTAATTACTTTCAATTCAAGCTGCAAACCTGGTCATAATTTATGGCAATCCTCGTTGTTTTCAAAACTGCGTTTGCTGCATTGTTTGTCTTTTCACTTACAGATGCAGTCACGCAAGAAAAGCAAGGCAGGTGACACTAACCCAAGCTACTTGTAAGTGTAGGGGACGGCCCTAGCAGCCGCTGAATGAGTAGATCCAAGATGGTATGGCAGGACACAGGGCTCAATACACGCACTATGAGTCTTGCTCCAAGGTCGGACATGGACTGCCCATCACAATCTAGCAAGAGGAATCCAAAGCGCACAAGCCCTTGGACAACCTCTGCCCATCCACCCGGACCCTGACTGGAAATACATGAGGGTACTGCTTCAAGTTATCGCTGGACATGAAGACTTATTGATTGCCCATCACCCACTCACCAGCAATCAGCAACGTCAAGCATGCACTCCTCTTTTGCTGTCTTTTTCTGAAGGAGGGAACGGGCCCATTGCGACCGTTGCAACAGAGAGTGTTCTTCAAAGTGCATGCTCACGGCACTTTTCAATACCTGAAGCAGCTGAAAAAAGTAAGTTTGAGCATTTAGCAAATGCGAGTAATTGAAGAAAGTGGTTTGTGTTTCCTGAGTATTCGAGGAAATTATTTTTCTTCTCTGCCATTCCTATCAGTTCGCAATCATTACTTCTCCAGTAGAGATACCCGTCGCGGTATCGCAGCTGTTCCACACATTTTCCGCTGTGCGCATTTTCTACACATCTCTTAATGTTTTAGCTGCAAAAACTTGGTTCACGTAATAATTGGAAGCAGATCCACATAGTCAAACATGCATTCCTCACGGTTTAAAGTCCACGACGTAACATTAAATGTGCTTCGCATAGTTTATTGTTACGCTCAGATAATATTTTCATCAGATGTGTGCGCACATTGCTACTAAGTTGTGCACGTGTTACAACGTAATATGTGATTGGAATTTGAGAAGAAGTCCGGTTTAACCCAAATTTGTCCAAAACTGATTTGGGAGGAAACAATCGGGGGGAATCAGCATGAACCCGAGAAAGCCAGACCCTACTCATAATCTGTGTTTTATGAAGATTTCTTGCTGAGAGTTGCTTCATGTTTTAACTGGGGCCATGGAAAACTGGGGCATAGACACTGAGACACACACATAGACACAGACATTCTGTCTTCCTGCTTTCCTACATTACAGAACTGGAGGTGAACTCTGACACTTGTTCATATAATCATACTTTGACGAGGTTCATGAAACATAGGACAAAGAAGTGTGTCAGTCACCTGTTGAGCCAAAGGGTCTGTCTTAGCCAATGCAAGAGCCAGAGCCAAAGAAAATTTGCTCAGAACGAAAGACGTGGGCCGTTCCTGCGGAGGACAAGACAACTGCTCACTACTAGGTGCAGTTTTTGACTTTGCGTCTAACCTTGAGAAGGTGCACCAGCTTCCGACCAATGTCCAAGTTCTGGCGAGTCGCGAACACAACGTGCAAAATGATCGTTCCCTCAGCCTGCTTGGTACTCGAACTTCTGTCAAGGATTCACTTCGGATTATTCCATTAAATGATCAAATTGTCGAGCCGACATCGTTCGCTATCAATTAACTATCCATCAAATCACCAAAGATAGTCATTTCAGATTCGATCGTTTGCGAAAATTGTTTCGATAATAAATTAGCCAAACGTATCTCACGAACAATTAAATACTTTTCACAACTCGACTAGTTACTAACAACCACACTGATTGATAAGACTGCATCGAAGGGGAAAAATGCATTGATGTCGTGCAAAATGTAATCGAGGCACTGTGACGGTTATTCATTTTAAATAACGTTTAGTCATTACTACTCATTTTGAAAGGCATACAGCTTCGGAAAACATTTACTCGCACAATTTACTGACAATGCAAGTAGAGTAATATTTTTTTTTTTTTAATTCTGCGTTAACGCCGCAAAGCAACTGCGGCTATGAGCAGCGTACAGATGTGGACGGATGGAAAGAGCACAGCAGGAAGGAGTGGGGGACAGGAGGGTTAGTATGCGTCCTGGGCCGACTTCAGGGGGAACTGTGCCAACATTCGTCTGGAAAGTCTTCGGAAAACCCGGGGAAAACCTCAGACAGCACAGCCAGTGACAGGAGCAAGTAGAGTAATAGGCAATAATTACGGTAGTAGGGCTCGACGTACTGGTCTCACTCGGCATAATTTTAATCGATATACAGATGTCAAAATAGATAGACTGAATGAATCAAACCCGTCATTTGGCTGGTCATTCAAGAACTTTATGGTGGCATCCAAGACTGTGATGATACTGCCCTATAATGACAAATATGGTTCGTATGACACAGATACACGTATGAGAACAACGCTACAATTACCTCACTGGGCAACAGAAGCAACTGGTGCAGCAACGGAGCAACGTCCAACAGTTTCAGATGTGGCAGAACTTCTAGTAGCTTCTCTACCGCGTATGCCACTTCTCGAGTGTCCACCTGCAACTCACTGCAAGAAGAAAATATCTTTTTTTATGCCACTTGTCTCTGGAGAAGCACATTACAGATCGCCTCCTACAAATTGCAAATAACTTCATTCTCCTGAAGATTTTCGGCCTAAACTTTCGCTAACGGCTCGTTAATGTACATTTCTGCTAAGAGTCAGGGGTACCATCATCGAGTTATTTGATGCGATTCTTTTTAACTTCCTGCGCAGCAACCAAGAAGAAAGATAATGTCTTATAGATAAGGCTGATTCTTTGTGTCCAAAGCAGGGCCCATCTTCTCTTTGCCAGTCATGGGGGACTTACTTAAAGGAAAAGCTGACTGTAAGTTAGTTAGAGCTGGCTCATGAAAATAGTAACTACTTAGCAGTTACTTTATTTAAGGTATAACTAGTTACCACTATGGTTATCAGTTTAAAGGAACCTAGCTTCTGTCCAGTTACCTATTAAGAAAGAAATGCGCAGTATACGCAACTCATAAATACTTCACTTTAGCACTTGTACTGTCCGACTGCAATTATATTGTGGCTTGTTTAAGCATAGCCAGAAAAATATTTCAGAAGGGGTTCTAACGCAAATATTACGCGAGAGAGGAATTCAACCTCGTTTTCCCTCTCCAAAATGCACCGCATAATATATGATTTGGGGGGAGGATTGAACCCCTGAAACCCCTTCTGGCTAAGCCAATGACTGCTTCAGTTCAAAGACATCCCTTCCCACACTAAAAGGTTCTCCAACGAGATAATTTTCTGACTACACCTTTACAAAGAAAGCAGCATTTGGGATCCTATATTTGGGATCCTATATGTGGGAAAATCTGGCACTACCCGAGTAAGTTAATTACAGCTACTCTCACCAGAAAGTGCCGGTTACTTTCCAGAAAGGGTAACTAACCTGAAAAGCCGAGCAAGAGGTAGGGCCCAGGGAGGGGTCCACGGACATGAACATAATTCTTGTACAACCAGCTGCTTCCATTGGGGCCCTGACAATGTTTCCCCATTTGGTCCTTCCACCCAGGAACAACTTGCAGCTCGACTCAAGAGCTGTGGAACAGCTTCAAGCCACCTAAAGGTCCCCATCCGTGACTTGCACCATACATGACACTGTACATCATAACGAGTGCCTTGTCCATGCATATTACATTACATTACATTACATTAAAAGGCCGAGGCACTCAAGCAACACTGTCTACTGCTTTTCTTCACCAAGAGGCCACTGTAGTAGCAACTCTCCTGCATTCAATACCCTGCGTTTCAGTACATCCTATGACGTAGAAGGAAATGTTGTGCTCAATTTGCCTGCCTATAGTTTCAAATGTTTTATCTGCTAGACACTAAAGTGTAGACGAGCATATCAACTATGGAAAATGCAACAGATCTAGTCCGATGAACTTACATATTGAATATGCAGACTCGAACTAGCTAACGTAAAATTTCCTCACGATACGTTTTTACATGAAAACATCATATGATAAACATGTACTTGTACCTTCCTTCTGAATGGCGACCTGTTTTGACAGCCTTTAGAAGACCATGAACGACCTTTGCCAACTCTGACACAGCAATATGAGGCATCTAGAATATTTTTAGAAACGATAACAAATGTCACTTTTTATAAGCTTGAGGCACATGTGCAGTATGTGCTCACCAGTGTGTGAAGAATTCCCAGCAGCTGCGACGCAACGCCAGGTGAAACATCTGCTTTTTGAAGAACCGACAGTATGAAGCGAAATACCTGCAGACGCAGCTTTTGCTGGTCCGGCTGAATTGCTAGAACAGGTACCCGAACGGGAGCTTACAGACATGAAGGTATTTAAATTATTCAGCGTACCTTTAAGGATTTGCTTAACTGCGGTCACAGTGTCAGTACATTCGCCGAGAGAGTTCTCCGAAAGGACTTGTAAAATCTGCACGTAGGGCAGAGAGAAACCATGGTGTTGTTTCTGAGTAAAACTTCGCATGACACGTTGTAAATGCCCAATGAAAAGGGATGACACTTGCCTCGCTCAAGTTTTCCTCCTGAATACACTGCAAAATGTGTTCACGAGTGACATTTTCCATGTCAGTTTTGAAAGGCAAGACTCCACAAACACAGACACGCTCGCGTTTCGCGGTTTCACAAGTTTTGGATTTTTGGATCGCTTTTGAGGTTGGCTATGTGATGGCCTCCGTTCCCGATCAAGATCCAACGAGATCCAAGGAGCGACCGGAAGCCGGAAGGGCCGGAAGCGCATTCAAGTTTAAAATGGAAATGGCGCGATACCCTATCCAAACTGCCGGGCGGACGATCTTTTAGCAGTATTTATACGCTGTTTTCGGTACCTACACGGGAACATCGTGTATTTGCACTTATATTCATGCGTGTGCTGCTTTTCGACTTTTCGACGGCTCAAGTAAATATAAGAAATATATATATATAAAAAAAAGGAAATGAAACAGCTGACAACTTCATCCCCACGACTCTGTTCCTAAAGAAATGTAAACGAAAGAGAACATAACGGAACGACTGTAATCATAAAAGACAAACTGAGACAAGAGGGGGCAAAGGCACAGAGCGTGCTGGTACACCTTCCTTTACATTCAGCAAGCAACCAATGTATTCAACAATGATGCAGGGCCAGGGATGAAAGGGGGGGGGGGGAGGTATGAACCGCCTTAGGCCCCGCGCACGGAGCCCTCAACCAGGGATTACTTTTTTTTTTTAATATCAAGTATGCACTTAATCGTGTGAAACAGGTCCCGCGATGTGCCTTTGCCTCAGGCCCTGCACACCCCTAGCACCAGCCCTGAATGTATAGGCATCCCTTTTTTCACAAAGGCAACCCGTGCCAGCTGTGTCCTTACTGCTAAAGTATTTACACCTACCTCTCACTCGCTTTGAGCTTGATTGATTGGATTCCAATATCGGGCAGTGTAGTGCAGTCCTACCTGGCTATGCTACTATATTTATTTAGCCTGACTACTACTATAGCTGTAGCCTGTTTTGGGGAACGTGTTGCGCACATCACAAACAATATAATCACACGCTTCGTTGCAGTGGTTTTTATTTGTTTATTTATTTATTTGGATAGGCAGAAAATGCCGGACAGTTTTTGATTATACCACATTTATGTGTGGCATAGGGTTCCGGGTTTTCAGATTTATCCGAAAAAAATCCGAAAAAACGTACTCCGGTAAAATTTTGAGCACTGAAAAACTCCGCTTGGCAGAGGTTTTCCCTGATAACCGGGTTATATTGTTCTTGGCCTCCTTTTGTCCTGGGTTTCTTCTGACGTTGGCGCTCCTTCCCCCTCTCACGTTGGGCATGAAGGAAATACGCGTCTCCGAAGATGCGCAATGAACAAAATAAAGAGAAAAGTGGCGTTCCTTCACGAATTTTTTGCGGGCGATCTATCGAACCGATTTTTGTTCTGAAAACGGCTACGATATCAGGTGACCGAAAGGAACGGATGTTCGCATTGGGACAACTTCGTAGCTTTTATAATTAAAAAGTTAATTAATGAAAGTTAATGAAGACATTGCCTTTGGACTTTGCTAATGCCCTCCTAAGGAGTGCCCTTCAGCATATGCTATATTGCAATTGATTTCATATTGGAAAAAGTGTTATATATATTTTTTAACATACGTTCGCAGTTAGCTGGAACACTCTGTATATACAGATATGAGAGCAACGTAGACGCCGTTTTTGCACTTGAGTTTTTGGTCAGACGCAGGTGCTTCTGTAGCTACAAGATATTTAATTACCTGAAATTCACAAATGAACTCCTTAATTAGGGAATTTAAGACTAATGCAAGGTAGCAGAATAAGACAACCCTCGTTAAAAGCCATTCTATCTTTTTTATTTAAAATCTTGAAACGAGTGCGTGTCGTGATGAAATGCCGCCATGCAAATGAGACAAAAGCAAATCCATACTGCTCAGAAGCACACCACCTTCCCTGACGGAGGCTTGGTCCAGATCAGCACCTACTTGAATCACTTCCATCGCTTCAAAGCACGTGACCCTCTAACGTGAAGTGAGGGCTATTCTCCCTGCGCTCCCGAGGTTTCGACTCATTTGTACGAGATCTAAATTCGGCAATAAATACTTCAATACAAGTCGCCTTTCAGAATTAAAAGTCCGTCCCCCTCCCCTCTGGATCCGGTATGTTCCTCGCTCGGGGTTTGTTGTGAATGGACCTTTTTCAACGGAACGATTCTGCGCATGCTCTGTGACCATGACGGCGCCGAAGAAGGTTACTTACATATTCAATAGATGGCGCCAGCCGGCTGTAGGGCTGTAGGGTGCCTCGATACTTGCGCCCTTTTTGCAATGAGGGCGCAAGCGCCCATCGTGTTTCGTTGGGCAGCTAATAGGATACGACGCAAGTGTGAAAAAGGTCCATTTATCATGGATAGTTATCACCAGCTCGCTTGCTTTTTCAATGTAGGCTAAATGAAGGAACGACCACCCTGTGACCATGCACTCTCGGAGCAACAGCAAAGCACCGGGCTCGCACCGGAAGCCGTGGAAAAGGAGAAGGTCGAATGCACGCAAGCAAAATGACTTTTGGAGCTTGCACACGCAGCAGAGCATGGACAATTCGCTCTGATAAATGCTCCTCGGTTGACCGTACTTTCGTCCCAGAGGGAGCCACGCATGCGTCACGCACAAGTTCGCGGCTGCCGTCGTGATGGGTGCCAAGGCCCTAGGCTTAGAAATTTTGCAACTGTGTAATGAAAGGGGACCCGTATTGAAAAGATAAGTGCTCATTCGAACAAGCAAAGCACCAACGAAGGACTGTCCAACATGGAGACCGAATCCCAGATGCAGGAAACTGTGTACGGGACGAATAACGAAGACAGCCACGACGTGATGTCTGAAAAAGTGCAGTCACTGGCTGGTAGCATTTATCAGGAATTCCAGCGTATGATATCAAAATACGACGAAGATGTGGTCAAAGATTTGATGCCGCTTGTTGTGAATGTGTTAGAAAATTTGGACCTTGCGTGTATGGAAAATCAGGAGCACGAAGTTGAACTGGAGCTCTTACGAGAAGATAACGAACAGTTGGTGACACAATATGAACGTGAAAAACAGCTCAGGAAAGCGTCCGAACAGGTGAGCCAAGTGTCGTGATATTACGCGTTGCACGATAATGTTGAGGGGATTGTAGCAGGTTGTCTCAAGGTTGGATGGTTACCATATGTCACTTGTAGTGCGATGAACTGCAGATTGCTTGTTACACTGCATGATAACCCAGTGTCAAATATCAGGCTGTCAGAAGTATGAAGCTGGTTACTATCTAGGCCACAGCGAGTGCGTTGTTTACGTCAACAGCTGGGCCGTGAATTGCGTGTATACAATGCTTTTCGTGTATAGGCAGTACAAAAGCGAGTATACAACTTGATTGGTAGGTTTTTTGCTCTCGATGACCACGGGCATTGCAGCCACTGCAGCCTTTGTGAACGGATAAGCTGCTTCACCGAGACTTGGTTCGTTGCCATTTCAAAATAAATCGGAATTTCGGAGCAGCTGAGACGTAGTAAACCGATTCGTGTAACCGCTATGAACCTCCCGATATTTTTCGCCTTTTAAGTATTTGTTACATACGTACAACACAATCGCAACTTTGCGTCAACCTCATCTCTCGTGGCACATGAGCGCAGAATGATTCCATTAGAGGTCGGAACAGCCCACATAATCGTGCATGGGTGTCCGTGTGGGCCAAGAACTACGCTGTTACTTATGTACTATGTTACAACCGAATGGCAGGCTGGATTTTCCACGTTGTAACTTGCATTTTACCATTGTCATCAGTGTGTCTCCTGTTTATCCTCTGTCTGGCATGGCTGGTGTGTGGATATTTCTTTTCAGGAAGTTTCTGTTTGCAAGGTGTTGTACATCTTCTTACGTGACACTGGTGCATGAACTTGCAACAGCACTTTTCCTTTAATTGTAACGTAAATTGCGGAGGCCTGACGAGCAATTATAACGAATGCACGATCAACTGAAAGATGGCGAAAAGTCTTTCAGTTCCGTCGATTGTCTGGGCGGTGTCTCGGTAGACGGGACTGTTTCTAGTAGCTCACCACGTTGGTAGACACACATGGCCCTTCCCTAGATATGAAGTGTTCTGCTGCAAAATTTTATACATTGTGTGTGATTGCTGAGCACAATAATGTGAGATACATTTATGTTTCGTAAATTTCTTTGTCGTGACCTACTCTTCTACACAAGGTTTGCCTTCAGAGTGGATGGTGGCTTGGCACAAAGTGCCATTGGGGCATCTACGAGAATGTAAAATAAATTAAATCGAACTAATTCAAATTGAAAATCCTCTCTCTGTCAAGCATGTATTTTGGGGATACAGGTTTTGTTGACATTTGCTTTGAGTTGCAGAAACATTTCTGTAGCATGATTTCGGTGTTGCAGAAACTTTTGGAAGTGGAGTACACGGTGGATGATGACCGGCGTGACCTTCAGGGGAAGGTGGAGGGCTTGGAGTCGGTTGTCCGCATGTTGGAGCTCAAGTCCAAGAACACCTCAGATCATGGTACTCTGGTTCACATTCAGTAATTTTGTTCATGTGTGAGATATTAACCGCGATGTCTTTTTCACGCTCGACAAAATTCTTTTTTTTTTTTTTCAAACTCTCTTCTGCAAAAGTGAAACATTTCGCATTTGGTGGATGTTGATCAGCTTTGAAAGCTACCTTCCACATACTTCGGGCTGAAGCACGTTGAATACATTTATTTTTGAAACACTTTTAGCAACAAGATTAGAAGAGAAAGAATCAGAAATGAAGAAAGAATATGCTAAGCTTCATGAGCGTTACACAGAGGTAAGAACACTATTCTTCACTGCAGTGCAGATGGCTTTGTAGAACAATTCGTGCACTTGTCGGTTTAGTTTCTTTCCGTGCATTTGAATGTTACCTCAGATATCACAGTTGCTAGCACTCGTATTTAACTTAGTTTAGTTGCGGGGCATCCCTTTGATATGCTGTTGTTGCCCCACTGAATAACAGCTGCAGTCGGTAAGTACGAATGGTCGCTGTTCATATTGTGTTACTTAAATGTGCCTAGTTATTTATTAAATTGGTAGTAACAATTTGTTAATAATCAGGTACACGAGTTCCTAATATGCAGTACTATACGTACGGTTGATGACGTAAAATTAATTGAAATGGAGCAATGTTGGGCCACAAGGATACCTTCTGTTCCCCAAAATCATCCGTAAAATATGCCTTCCGCAGTTCCAGAGTGTTTCCAAAACTCTTCAAGACAACGAAGGAAGAGTTGATGACAGATTTTAATTTCCTCGATCGCAGCTTTTCAAGACACACATGGACTACATTGAAAGAACCAAGATCCTTTTCGGATCTGACCGCATGGAGACTGTGGGCTCCAAAGGAAAGTAAGTGGTTTGATTTTAAAGGGACAGTCGCATCAAGAAGCCCATCTATGACACAGATACGATTATGCGCGACATTGGTCGACAATCTATTTGGCTAATATTTCTCTTCTGAAAAGTGCTTAGATACGAAATAAACAAATTTTAAAGACGAGCGCTGCTTCCTCAGCTGCGGAGGCTTTGGCAACGACGAGATTAGTGTGGCGTCACTCCCTAACAGGAGGAGTGAGAGGGCCTCACTCAGAGGAGAAGGGTGCCGTTGAGACGCTCGCACCGCCACGACATCCCTTTTCTTAAGGTTGTCCTCTCATTGGTGGTGTAGGGAATGACCTTTTTACGGAGAAGGAATGCCGGCAACGTCTGGCTCTTGTCACGTAGTCCATCTAATAGCGGTCAAACTGAGCTACTATTTTGCTACTGATGTATTTGATACTGAGGTCATTGGTCAACAAGGAATAATATGAGACCGCAGTTTCAAAATGGACACGACTGCCCCTTTTAGGTAGCAGTTGTTATAGTCTACGTATAATGGGGATATGGGTGTGCCCCAGGGCTGGACTGCACTTTGCTCTGAGCAAGTCTCCAGGAGGTCCCCCATCCCTGAGCTCGACCGGTGACATCACACCAGGCAAGACGATATCCAGTCCTCACGACTACCCAGACATGGTTTCGCCAACAAAGAGCTCGGATTCCAATGCGAGTCTCAAAAGTGAAATGCACGTGAGTACCTCGTCGCGGTGTACTTCGTCGCAACTAGACCATCTGCGCCGACTACTATATTGTTGGATAAATTTGTTTCGCGATTTATTGGGTATAAGGAAAAGTAGAGTTACGCAAATAGCAATATTTCCAAATCGAGTCGAGTACAAATGTCTCATACACGCTGCAAATTGAATTCAAATCATTTTGTTCAGTTCCGAATGGAATTCAAATATTCGTAACTAGCCCAATATGAATAGTCCGAATATCTCATTTTGGAAAATTTGCGTAATTTTTGTACCCATTAGGACAACTGCTGTTCCTAATGGGCTAACTTCAGTAATACTCTAAAAATATTTGAAAACTGGGAATACCCAAAATCTCATGTGAATAGCGTTACCACTTCGATTGGAATTGGAAGTTTAAGAAAGGATTAAAAGGAACATTGCCGCTGCTGTTGCTTCTCATGATGAGACTGTTAATTGAGTGAACTGATTACTAAGTGATGTGATTGCTTACCAAGTATTCGGATCCCTGTGTGACTCTTACGAACAAAATGTGCATGAGTATTCAGTGTACACACTGAGGACTAGAGTACTCATAGTGTCTTATATTGTGTGAAAATAGTATCAGCAATGCCACCAGATGTCTTGGAATGAAGTTATTGTTTTAATTGCTTAGGTGAAGTATTTACAAAGGGAAGTAATGTTCAGAGGACATCTACCCTTATGTTCAGAAAACCCTGAACTTGATATAAAAGGAAAAGAAAAGAAGCAAATGCCAGAAATTGATGAGAGAGATGAATTTGTCTTGCATTGACACCTAATTTTTTCCCCTCGATCAACGAGGCATGAACCAGGTGTTGCATTAATCATGCATTCAATGCAGGAAACAAAAACAGGTCCAGCACCCCTACAGCCTTGTCAGCCACCGCAGATACAGAGTGAGTCAGCATTCTTGAAGATACCACCGTTACTGGCCAGAAATAAGCAGTCAACTTCTTCTGAGTATTCAGTCAGATGTAAAATGCAGAAATCTAAATAGTTCACGGGCCAAACTGGCAACAGGTCCAGTATGTCATACTTCACGTACTGTGAACGTCTTTCTATTTCTGCGCTTTCTGCTTGCCCCAACAAAATTGTCAATCTAACTTTGACCATAACTACTGAAAATGAGAATTTCTTTTTACTTATAATACGCTAGTAGCCCCAGTACGCGGCCGAACACCATTTACGCGGAACAGAACTAACAACAATAATTCTAGCAGCAAACACACAAGGTTAAAGCTGTTTTACCTGCCAACAACTTTTTATTCTACTGTGTTCCACTCCTTTTTCTAAATGCACAAAAACACTGCAGAGAGTGGCTGGGTGGACGGATTCAGTACGGACATGTCCATGTCTGAAGCCACCTCAATTACTCCGGAAATCGAAGACGTCGAGGACATCGCCCATGACAATGAGGTTGGCGTGGACCACACAATGGTTCACAGGTAGACCTTGCTCTTGGCGGAGCTTTATGCCATTCTCGAATATTGTGCGGTAATTATTGTGCCTTTAGTACCAGTCTGCATTTCCATATCTTTTTCTTCAGGGAACAGCGTAGGCCAAATACTCTGTACCAGGAACTCAGTTTCCATGACGACATGATTGGCGACGCTGAAGATGCTTCTGATGTAACTGGTGAGATTTCATTTTTACGGTGAACGCCGTAATTCCCACTTTGGGTTACTGCATGATACATCCACTGTACAGTGCCAGTTTCTCTGTTTTCCTTTTTTTTTTTTTTTTACTGTAACTTACAGTAGACACGATCAAAAATGAGAGTTTGCCCCCTAGCACTTATACGCAAAGGTACCACCAGGTATGGGTGGTGCACCATTTACTGCACCAGTGTCCTTGTTGGCACCCGCTTACATATTGAAGTTCAGTATTTTGTTCATAAAAAAATCACGTACAGTCGACCCCCATGTCCGGACTTCATTAATCTGGATCTGGAGTGACGGTAAACACGCGCGTTGTTGACAACTGATGACTCATCTTCTCCAGAGTTTAATTTATGCGGATCCTTCACTGTTCGGACATTGTCAGTGGGAACCGCAAGATCCGGATAAAAGGAGGTCGACTGTACTACAGTTTCCATATGTACGTGTGTAATGGCCACTGTTGCGTAGTAGTTGCCCCCTAAGTTTAAAGAGCAAAGTTGTCGAGAATGGTACTTAAAAATTACCCCGTATAATTAGACCCTGGCGTTTTAGGGTTTTATGTTTTTCGAAAACTGGCGGTAAAAATGGGTTTTATTTGAGGAGCCGCAAAATAGGGTAAAATCAGGCTATATGGGTATGCTATATCGGGTGGCAAAGCAAAAATTTCAGATGGAAAGTAAATACAGTGTGCGTCATCTGCATTGGTGAGCAACGATTCTAGAACATTATGTCAACTACCTACTTCCGCTGGGTGATTTAAGGGATGACGTCTTTACCTGCTTGCGAATGGATTAAATGCTCTTTTTTCCTTTTCTGTCCACACAGGTGAGTAGTTCCATTTAATAAAGGCATAAAATGATCACTTTCATTTTCCTCCATGCAATGGACACGTCCCTAGTTTTCATCTCGAGCCTATGGAGAAAAAAAGCTACTGCCGTTACACGCGTATGTACGGTAGATACCACGATCAGTGTACAATTAATCAGTTGGATCATAACACATAACGAGCGTGCATCCTTCCTGGAGTTTCTTGGCTGAGAACATTGCCTTCTATCTGCATTAATACAAAAATTGTGTTCAATTAACCCTTCATTATTGCTGCAATAAGGAGGTTACGTTCATCCTGGGGAATATGCCTCTTCAGGTCAGTAAAAGCAGCGATTGAGATACAGTAATATTAACTGGCAGATGCAATATGGAAACCTCATACATACACTCATTAGATGAGGAAGTTGTGACGTGAGTGGCTACAATATCGAGCTTACAACCCACGAATGGCTATCATCTACTGCTCCAGAGACATGAGTGCACTGGAGCTGTCCTTGAAAGCTTGCCAACAGTCCAGAACAAAGTCACCTTAATTTGCAGTTTTCTGATACCCCAAAGTCCCCCAGCTGAGTTAGCACCTCTAGTTACACAGCCCTGCTGCAAAGCAGTCTGGGGAAATGGTTAGAGTTAAACATCACTGTAAATGGAATTATTTTAAGCAGATTTTACTGCAACAATTTGGTTGAGAGCGATCCATATTTATGTGGTATGATACATCTAGACGACTTTGACATGTCGTATGACATCTTGTCACGGTAAAATGTAATTATTTAGTGTGTTCAACTAAACGAAGTTCGACCTCCTAAACTGTGTTCTCCTCTTGTACCTTCGATATTGCATCTGTCACACATGGTTCTCTGTGATGTCATCAGATGGAATGAGCCCAGGAACCTCTTCGTTGCATGGCATTACCACACTCACTGCATTGCTATTAGCGCAGGGCTTAAGGCACCCTTCAGATAAAATAGGTTTCACGTTAATACTGACAACAGGGGCACACCGACAGAAGATGGCTGCCCTCGGGACTTTTGTTCATTTTGAATTGCGCGCTTAAATTTTGGCAGTTTGACTTCTAATTGTACAATGATAGACCATTTAGTTTAATTATGTACAAATAAGCTCTAGTTTCACGTTAATTATGGAATCAAGTTTCAGCTACCTGTTCTGTTCATGCGCAAAAAGTGCTCTTTAATCAGAGATGGAGCTTCAGTTACCTATTTGAATCATGTACCGGTAGACTCAACTTCTAGCTGCCCATTATTTGAGCTGTGGTTGGTCAGATTTGATCGACTCATCCGTCGATAGCCCAGTTTTCTAACAAAAATGGGTGCCTTAATGGTTTGGAGTGCATGTGCAGTCAGAGCACTGTTGATGTAGCTTCTTCAGTTTTGCATGTCCTTTCTTCATTATTCTTTTGGCATTTTCTTTTCCCTTTGGTTTTCTTCTCAGACAGTGACAGTGACAATGAACAAGATTCCCTGGGTACCAAGAATGGTAGGCATGCGAGGCTCTGTTTGTCCTCATTTCCCAAAGTGCTTCCTTACAGAGTGGGTATAATAATACATCTGGAATGAGATGCCAGTCCATTGCAGTACTCTGAGATGTTCTGGAAAATTGCTAAAAAAAAAAAGAATGATTCATAAAATGTAGTGCCAATAAACACCCCCCTGCAGCATCATTTGTGCTCATGTTGAAAAAAAGTCTGGTTTGATTGATGCTATGAGGCTAGTCTGTCCAGAAGCAATTTTGATTGAACTTGAAACCTCTGGAGGCATTTTACTTTGATTGCCATATGTTCAACAACTCATTACTCAAGCGCCACTTTAAATTTTAATTCCCGTAAAAATTTTCTCCAGAGTTGATCTTTAAACAGGGAGACCCAGTACCAGGGCGAATGTATAAACGTTAGTTTATAAATTCGCTGTCATCTCTTCCCAGACACAAAGAAATACCTCCAAAAGTGAGGGTCTGATCTACCCCTTCCCATGTACTACGTGCTTGTAGTACATAGGTGATATTATGCGATTAAAATGATGATGATGCATTGCTTAGTACATCAGCAAGGGTGCCCACTCTGTGTTGTACAGATATTGATTTTGATCTTTCTGATCACGAATCATAGTGATTGGAACCAGTAATTGGAACAAACTGAACCCAATATCAAGCATGACAACATCTTTTCTGTCTAACTGCCAATCTTTAATGAACTATTCTGTTAATAACTTGCTTTCATTTTCAAACTGCTTTCCCACTAATTTTGCCTGCATTCTTCGTGTCATGTGACATCTGCTTCGCATCGTGTCTGATTTGAAGCCACGTGATCTAATAAACTTTTGTGTTATGGAGAGTAGGCTTTTGAGCGATTACTTGTTAATCTGTGTTTGCTTTGGCTGCCATTTGCCTTGCGCATTATGATCCTAGTATATTTTTTCCAATCTTTTCCTGGAGATGGCAGTGCTTATTTTCTCATGTGCTGTGTCATGAACATGGGCCAGGGGAAAAAAAAGATTGATATCGTGACATTTTTGCTTAATCTCCATTATGACACCATCACGACAGGGAAAACAACTTAATTATCTTTATTTAGTCAAATTTGCGATTGCCACAACATTTATCCTGCTTGTTGCACTTATGTGAGCCTTGTTCACATTGCTTGCACGCTTCCTTGTGTTGTACAATCGTGTCATCTGTGTTGCATAGTGTCTTTCACGAGTGCTCTTCTTTTAGTAGTAGTAATAGTGTTTGCTTGCTGAGTGTAACATTCTTTTTTGTGCTAATTGACTCTTCTCCACTCACCTGCTCGTCCTTACTGACAGTTACTGACAACATATTTGGTAAGCATTATACTGCCTTTTATTTATTTCTGTACGTCACTCTTAAAAATGTAAACATATAAACAACATTTGTAGTAGTCTAATTCATATGGATGCCTACGGTGCTAAGTTTTTGTGTCACTGTATTTGTAGGCTCGTTGTTGAGCGCACACTTACATGCGGCTACATAATCTTGTAATAATAATAAGACTTATCTGCCAGTTGTGTGGATTTAGCATCGTGCACCTTCAGAGAAAGAGAATTGGAGAGCTCCATAAGACGTGCGACAGGAACATTGAGGCATGGTCCTTTCACTCACCTTGTGGATTTCACTAGGAGTTAAATGCCTTTCACAAATTTGGAACACTTTGTGAACAGGCAATTTGTGCTTACTAGGGCAGCCGTGGCTGTCGTACCCCATTTCCCAGTACCCCATAGAGTTAAAAGAGAATCAATCAATTTCGCACCATGCCACATGTGTGAAACACGCGTATGGAAAAGATGTGCGCGTTTAATTCATTTCTGCAACTTATAGTGGTAGTAAAATGTTTTGTTCACATATAGGATGCAGATTCTGCTGATGCTGTTCTGGTGCTCTAGCGTTGTAAGATTGAAACGTAATTGGGGTAAATAGTATCTGGTTTACTGGGGTGCAAATAAAAATCAATTAAAAATCAACAGATAAAGATCAATCAATCGAACCGTACTCACTAGCCACGTTGCCCAATGCCCAACATAAGTTGTACGGATAAGATACGTGTGCCTGCCCTAGCTCCTTGGCTATCCTCTTGCCTCGCTACTTGCGTTTATGCACTGCTTCCTTCCTTCATCATAGACATAGCATATAACTCTAGATGCTGCTTTGCGTTCTTGATGTAGCCATAGAAAAATCATTTTTTTTATTTTGGGTCAGAGGGGGAAAGACTACATCGAGCCTAGTCCTGGGCAAGATTACTTCAGCTTGCTAACTGTAACTAGCTAAGTTTTGAGAACGTTGCTGTAATTGCGACTCAGTTACTGCTTTCACAAGCTAACTGTAAGTTATCATGACATGCCCTGTGTAGGCCCCATGTTCAGAACCCAGGCCTACAATGAGTTCATTTACATCACCTGTCAAATGTTCACAGGATGGCCAATGTGTACACCACCCTTCTGGTCCAAGTGTGTCATAGCTTTTACGCGAGTGCGGAAAGCTTGTTACAAAATTTGTCAAAATCATCTTACATTGGTCTTACTTTTGCAAGTATTAGCAGATGTGAAACAGTTGATATTCTGCTAAAAGTTTGAATATTTTTGAAATTGAAAGTTGGAATAAGTCTCAAAATAAATCCATAATAATATTGGGAGGAGCCAAGATCATTGTCAAGAAACCGTTTAAAAAGGAAGTATTGCCTCTTCCACTTGAGCTTAAGCTTGCTTGCTGTAAGCTTCAATGTAAGTGTACGCTCATGTTAAACCTTCCTTCTCTGTGCTCAGCATTGCTGTCTTTTTTTTAGCTAGCTGCTGAACAGTAAACTTGCATCGCCGTCTGTGTTCAGTGTTCCGGAATTAAATTACGCCGCTAACTTTTCAGGTATGGGCAAGGAGGTTGAGAACATCATAATGGAAAACATCGAACTGCTCGCAACAAAGTGAGTGGTCCCTTCTTGTAGGTCCAAGTGCGGCATCAATGCCATCTAGAGTAAATGAGGCCTGATCGCAAATCAATGGGATGTAATTATTGAAAGTCTACCGTGCTTCTAGTAGAGCTGAGCTGCCTCATTTGCAACAAGCTTCTTGTGTTTGAGACTGGCAATTGGCTCAAGTTGATGACACAGTGACTTTCTGTGCCTACTTGGTGAAGGAGGGACCTTCTTTAGTCTAGATGGCATGGGCAACTTGTAGGACATCTGTTAGAGCATTGTGGAGGCAGAGATCTACTGGTCCAGACTTTGCCCACAACCACATAGCCCACACATACAACTTGGCCCATTATTTAAAATAGAGCTTGTGCCTGACTCAGGGCCAGAGTCAGGTGTGGGGTAGGTTGGGCACAGGTCTTTGTGGCAGGCTGGACTGGCTTCTGCTACATTTAGTGATCACTTTCTCACTTGTTGTGCTAATCCACTAATGGATTGCACCTGCCTGCTTGAAAACATTTTTTTGCATGCCCTACTAACTGGCAATTGTCTATCTCTGCTTTCTAGGAATGCACTAAACATAGTAAAAGATGACTTAATTGCCCGGGTAGACCTACTCACCAGGTGAGTTTGGACTTGCTACTACCGTTACATTGTTTTCTTATTTTTGGTGTGGTCCCCTAATGTTATAGCAATCTTCCTCACTGATTAACAGTACGTATTTTGGAATGGTGTGCAAGGAGAAAACAAGCTGAAGCCTTTTGGCTGCACGTAGTGTGTGTGTTTATAAATACTCAAACGTCGCCATACCAGCACTGGACATTCGTATCGGCCTTATTGGGTCATCATCGTCAGTGCGCAGGTAGACAACGTTTGAGTGGGTGGTGTCAGAAGGTCACGTAGAATGTGGTGTCCCCAGTCAGGGTGGTGTGCTTTTATTGACTCTGATGAACGTACAAGTGAACATTGCACTAAAGACAGCATACCTTTATCAAGTACTATCGTATTTGGAGCTGCTAATGGTTACAGGGAAAAGGTGAAGGAATCTTTTTCGTTTCCGTTGCCGCCTTCGTTACCGGCCCATATTTGTTTCACCTTCACTTTAACATTTCACTTTTACACTTCACCTTCACATTTGCTTCACTTAACATATATATATTCACGTATATATTCTAAAAATCGATTTTGAGGACTTTAGAGATACCTGTGCACAACAGACATTTCTTAAAAAATATAGTAATATGGTTTCTTTGAGCATGTAATATATGAACATGGTTTTCACCAATGTTGCTCACGCTTGAAACTTGCGAGTCACCACCACCAACTTTATTTTGAGATTATGAATGGGGAGTTTCATTGCCAGGGGGCAATACTCTACCCCATTGCGAGTCACCATAAGCGTGTAAGAACTATGCATCTTCTGTTTACTATATACTATATTTACTTATATGCTCCAGTTTGATAGTTCATTTTAGTTTTTGTTCCTCGGTTAATTTTACTTTGCTTCGCTCAGCTTTATTTAATAAATTGACCTAAATTATACGGTAGAGGATTGTAATAATTAGGGTCCCACAGTACCCGAATTATTACAGTAAATTTTCGTATAATAATAATTACCGTAATAACGGTAATTGTAAATACCGTAATAACATATTCTGTGTGTGCGATATCCGTTTCTGTTATCGTTAGCTGCCGTATTTCCTGTACATACAGCAACACGATGGAAGGTCCTAGCAATTACCTACATACTATACACAGTCAAACTTCTTTAGAGCGAATGCCTTTTTAACGAAAATACCACTACAACAAATTTTTTTCGCGATCCCGTCAGAGCCACATGGACATGGCGGACAACCTCTTTAATGAAGTGACCTTTACTACGAATTTGTTTCACGGTTCCCTGAGTTTCGTTGTAAAGGAGTTCGACTGTAGCGACATACAGGGTGTTTATTTTTATTCTTTACAGAATTTGTATAAAAAAAGCAATCAGAGCAGCACAGATGTCGTTATTGCAGTTGAGTTCTACGGCCAGGTAGACATCCTCTTGAAGAGAGTATGTAACTATAAGATGACTAATTACCTAAAGTTCATTAATTAACTCTTTAATTAGGGAATTTTTGGGCAAAAGTGAGATAGCAGAACAGGAGACAGTCCTCGTTGAAAGCCATTCCATGTTTAAAAAACCCTGAAATGCGCATGTGCGTTGAAATATCCACCACTGCATTTTGGCATTCTGCTATCTCGCTTTTGCTCGAAATCCTCTGATTGAAGAGATAATTAACGAATTTTAGGTAATTAGTCCTCTTGCAGTTGCATACTTGCTTCGAGAGAATGTCCGCCTGGCCGTATAACTCAACTGCAAAAACGACATATGTGCTGCTCTCGTAGCTTTTTTATAAAATTTCTGTAAAGGATAAAAATAAACACCCTGTATATAGAACATAGAATTAGACATATTATATAGATATTAATCAGATAATTAGATAGATACTAATACTAATTTGAGATCCAAATGTAGAATTAGAATAGATATAGAATTAGAACATTGCAAATGGGACAACAATCTGTCATGATACGACTGAATGGCGTTGGTGTTATGAGTGGTTAGGCCTCGGTGGCTCAGTCGGTAGCGTGTTCGCCTTCCCGAGATCGCGGGTTCGAACCCAGCCGAGGACACCAGCAACTTCGTGGCAGGGTACAAGTTGCTCAGACGCGTTGTCTTCCGCGAGGGACGGTAAATACGGGGTGCCGTGTGATGAGCTTTCATCGCACGTTAAAGAACCTCAGGTGGGCAAAAGCAATCCACAGACCGACCGCTGTGGCGTAGCTCATGATCTCAGTTGTCTCGCGACGTAAACCCCAATTGTTATTATTATTATTAGTAGTAGTAGTAGTAGTAGTTATGAGTGAATAACATACTGGTGACACCTGCAATCATATGAAGCCGGTTGGGCCAACCCGCTACCTTTTTTGTGTATAAAAAGTTTTTTGTGGTGTACTAGTACACGCACTCTACCATTTTCTTATCGCACGCACGAGTGAGATTGATTTGGCAAATTTTGGAGATCTGTTGGGAAAATTGAATTTCTCCAAACTAAATTCGATAAAAGTGCTCATAAGTCATGGCAAAATCTCTCCCGAGATAAATAGCTTTGACCCATAGTGTTCAGTCAAGTAGATTTTTTTGTACGATTTTTTATTTTATTTTTCGCACGAGGTGGAACACCCTGTATACATATAACCAACACACTCTTCTAGTCTTGTCGTTCATGACTATTACTGTATATAGACAAATAGTGCGTAGCCACAGAATAAAATGATATGTTTTCCATCCGTACAGCGAGAAAGAAATCCTTCAGGGAGAAATGAAGGCACTCGAACACATACGAGATGCCCAGAAGCACAAAATTCACCAACTGGAGGAAGAAGTGAGGAAACTAAAGGAGGAAATGGACAAGTCAAAAGTATCCAAGTCTGATGATGAGGTTTGTCTCTTTATTTGCAGCTTTGAGCACTGAGCATATCTCGCTGTTTTGACCTTGAAGCAGGAAGATGTCCCAATGGCTCAGCGCAAGAGGTTCACGAGGGTAGAGATGGCTAGAGTGTTGATGGAGAGGAACCAGTACAAAGAGCGGTACATGGAGCTGCAGGAGGCCATTCGGTGGACTGGCATGATCAAGGCATCTCGTGCCGATCCCACCATTGATTCCAAAAAGAACCGCTCCTCCATCTGGAAAATGTGAGTTTCACAAATACTAGGAAACTGATACTAATGGCATGGGAATTTCCTTGACATCACTCACACCATCTCCTAGAATCAGGTTGTTGAAGTTAGCGAGACCGTAATGCCTGTTTCCCACTTAATGCCGTGCGACAGTGTGAATGGTCGTGTCGAGAGCATTTGTTGTAGCCAACTGTGAGCGTGCCGCTATGCCATGTGGTTGATGCGACTCTGGATATATCCACAGTCCACTTTCCTTTCATCGAGTGGGAACTGGGCATAACCTTTTGCTCTTCCTTGTTTTTTTTTTTTTATTTCTAAATCCTGACGAAGGAAACACTTTTGGAAAGCGCACAACATTTCAACTCTCGCAGTCTGTAAGACCCTTCGTACCAAGACCACATTTGTTGCGCGACATTGGGGGCGTGATTCCTTCTATAGTGCAAAGACTGATGAGGGAAACATCTCCGTAAGTTTGAGGAGTAAGCACAAGGACACAGACTAGACACGCAGTCTGCGTCCCAGTGCTCCCTCCTCAAACTCAAGGAGATGTTTCCCTCAACATCCGTTATCCGCTACTGCGGTACATTACTCGAAATTTATCGAAAACAGCTCCGAATGAAACTTGCGCTTCTATAACACTGACACATAAAATTTCAATCTATATTAGTTTCGGTCAGACTGGACGAGGCTGTCCCTTTATGCACCCGCTTTCCCCCCCTTGTTTGAAGTAAGCTGCAGGTACTTGTGCATTGTTACGCTAATTTGCTGGTGCTTTGTTTGACCTGTCCTGGTGCTTTTTTCTCTTTTACCACCACATACTGTTGGCACATGAAGCACCAAGTGAGTTTGCTCTTGGCAGCTTTTCCTACCTTGCAATTTTCTCACTTCATTGCAGGTCCCTTTTGTAAGTGTATCACTTAGTTCTCCAGTAGTGTAATGTAGCTTATGCAGTTTCTCCTCGCATGCTTTTTGGCACTTTATTAGACACGAGCTGAAGCCTTCTAGATTTAAAAGGGTCCTTGCATCGCTACGTGGCCATGTAGAGCCATAGTGTTGTCACCACGGACGATTTCAAAAATACGTGGCTGTGGCTAGATGTGACTCGGTATGGAAACATGGCTACAGCCAAAGAAGGCAAAATAACAGCAACCTCAAGGGCCCTTTTTAGTCTAGGTCTAAACATTGGTCCTTCCCAATCCTAGAGCTTGTATTTGACAAGATGTTCCAATCAGTGCATAGAGAAAAACTACTAGGGAAGAACAACAAACGACAAGTATTCGATAGTCATATCCCATAAGGCTCATACAGGGGGTGTGCAGATAAACTCGAGTGGCATTTTCGTGCGTAACTTGTTGTCTACTTACCTGACGAACATCGGGAGGCGCATGATGGCGCCTTTATGCGTGCGAAAGCTACAGAAAAATTGTGGAAGCCATACTCGGCGCAACAAATAAACGAAGCAACAAAAACCTGGGCTTTGGACCCTCCGTGTATCAGAATAGGGCAACATGGCGGCCTCAGGAGAGTTGTGTGCCCCTAGCATCCATATGGGACATTGTTTCAGTTTCTGCACCGATAACTCCTCTAGTAGGACCCGAATACAACTTTCCTGAGACTGCCACGTTGCCTTGTTCTGATACATGGAAGTCGACTGTTTTGTCGCTTCGTTAATTTTTTACGCCGAGTATGACTTCCACGATTTTTCTGTTCGTCAACTGTTTCTGGAAGTTTGTCAAGTAAGTAGACAACGAGTTTATGTGCACATCCCCCGTATTGTGTGCGCATTATTCGACAAAATGCACGCCGTCACGCAACTAAAAATATCTGAGGTCTGCGGGAAGTAGTCCACGGGGCTTAGCCGAGGAAGTTGATTGAAAAGGATCGCATGTGCAGCTTCAGCAACCTGTTCAGCACAGCAGACAAGCCTCAGCAGAAGCAGACGTCCATGGTCAACGTGCGCTACAACGTGCCCTCCGCTCGGCTTAGTCCAGCGTTGGAATCAATGAGGAAAAAGCGCCTCGGCGAGAAGCACAGGGGGTTCGACTTCCTCGACAGTGACTTGTGAGTGTGTCACTATTTATTAAGGAATACATCCATTCCATCTGGAGCGTGTACTCTCGTTACCAGGGCCTCGGAACGGTTGCAAGCCCAGCGTGCTCGTGAGCGCCGCGAACAGTACAAGCAGGTGCGCGCACACGTCCGCAAGGACGATGGCCGAGTCCAGGCGTACGGGTGGAGCTTACCAACGAAAACGACTCCTGTCAAGCTGGATGTACCCCAACCAGCTGCTCACAGAGGTGCCCCCTCGCACGTTCCTGTGCCGGTCCCCGTCTTCTGCCGGCCATTGCAGGACACAAGGACTCCTGCCAAGGTGGGCTTGTATTCTCATCCTGAGGCATGTCCTACATTCCCAACAACAACTTTATTTGAATGATGAAGAAGATTGGGGAGTTTCGGGGCGATACCCTACCCTGTTGCTGGCAGTAATGTGGTGAAATAGAATAATGATTCGCTGGATTGGGCCATGAACTGAGCAATTTTGACATAGTGAGAGGACGAGAGTACATAGGAGTACAGAGGACGAGAGAGGACATATCGCTCCTCGATTATCGCTGTCGTCACACGCGTCCATTATTCGATGATGTGTCGCTGATAACTGCTTCGAGCTCCAAAGTGTAGTAACGCAAAAGGTCACTACCGCAAATCGATACTTCAAAAATGTGTCCAAGACACGGGCTACGCATGCTATGGACAGAGGCGTTAACTGGAATTTAAGGCCTCGCACAAATGTCCAGAGTTTGTTGACAATCAAGTGAAGCTCTCACTGTGCTGGAGACGAGACGATGCGTCACAGAAAGCGTACCGCAGTTTCGCATTTTGCTCGCCATCGTACACTACTACATACTAGTTTCGGTTTTGTTTAACGAACACGTTGCGACGCATTCGCGGATGAGCTTAACCTGAAAAGCTCCGCGCATCTCTTTGTAGCCGTCCCACTATTCGTGTTCATCGCCGTTACCGCAAAGTACAAATTAGGCCCGCATCCGGCAACCGCGTGGTAAGCTGGTATAATATTCGAACGAGTTCCAATATTTGAAAAGTTAGCCAGTGTTACGAACCAAGGTTTGTTGATAAGCGAAACGGTTTATTAGGGCGAAGAGAAATACGCGTTTAAGAGTAGCGGGTTTACAAAGGCCGTGAATTGGGCATTGGCACATCGAGCCCAAGCGAGAGCGAGACCAAGAGCGCGCGAGAGAGAGCACTTGCAAAGTCCCAGCCAAAGCAGTCTGCACAGGTGCGGGGCTTTCTAGGGGGTCCGTGTTGCCGTGCAGCCACGGCACTCGGAATATTACGGAATTTTCAAATACGAGTACGAATTGAATATTGGAAATATTGGATTCGTACATGTTGTAAATTGGAACTATTTGAACTATTCTCGTAATAAAGGAAACCTTATCGAGTGTGGCGTGCCACCCTTCCAACAGGTTTGGTGCGCTGCAGGTGTGAACCTAAGTGGAGGACGTACACGTGATGGAGGCACAATAGTCGGTGCCAGCATCTTCTACGAGGGACAGGGTACCCCTCCCCTACCATCCCCTACGACTGATGTGGACAGGTTGGACAGAGAGCTCAAGGTACCAACATCGTGCTTCATTTCTTAGTTAACTTCAACTTGCACCCGTTACATTGTACCCTAGCCTTCTGTTACATGCACAGTGCTGTCCCATTAATTCCAACTTGTAGGACGCTGAAAAAATGAAGGAATAATAAATAAAGGAAAATAAAAATAAATAAAATAAATATATAAATAATATAGAAGTATAATATAAAAATAATATACTAATATAAAAGTATATGTATAATAAAAGTTATATAAATAAACAATAAAATAAATAAATGAATGAATAAAATTAAAATAAAGGAAAGCAATGATGGAATAAAGTGGAGTTGGGGCTGCTGCGAATAAGCGATTTTCAACCCCCGCCGAATCGCAAACCCAAACGCCAAATATCGCCATCCGAATTGAGAAAATGTTGCCTGTCGTCCACGACACGAAGCAACTGTCAGTGGGCACGCCCAGCACCTCCGGCCACATTTGTGCACATTCACGTGTTTGAAATACTGGGCTTTTTATGCACACGACTTTGACCAGACTGGAGCACCAGTTCAAATGATCCAAAAATACGAATCGGCGGGATTGGACTATACTATAAAATGTCATGTAGAGCCAGATCTCAAAAGGAAATTGTCAACATTGTAGCAAATAGCGTGTTGTACCATTGAAGGAGCAGGAAGACCATCGAAAGGAACAAGAGGAGCTGGCACATCACCTATCGTCCCTGGTGTGGATCTGTACGTCAACTCACACCAGTAGTGAGGTGTCTGTCATAGACGCCAACAATCCCTCGGATGTCCTGGATTCCTTCAATGTGTGTGCATCGCATCTTCTCTGCATTGCCTCTGTTCCAGGTATTATAACTGTTCCTTATAAATGATATTAAGATGCTGAGCTTCTGGATTAGTCCAGACCTATCCAGCTTTAGGCAACTGATCCAGGATCTTGTTATTACAGGGGCCAAAGAAACTGACTATCCTGTTGATGAAGAGTTTCACAAATTAGGCGTAGATGATGTTCCCGCACACGTTCCTCAAACGAAAGAGGCAAAGGCAGAAGACTCCGACGTGAACCCTAGAATCGGAGGGTTGACTTTCATTTCCTGCGCAACGGGAAGTACCAGTGGTCCACCAACGCCACCTCCTGTAGAAAGTGAGTGATTTCTGCTTGGCAGAACTTTGTTTCGTTAAAACACTTTTGTTGCATTAAATCTGTTACGACACGTTGTTTCCCCCCCATATTATGGTTCGAGGCTTCTTCCGTATAAAAGACTGTTTTGGGGCTCAATCTGTGACGGAAGTGAAAATCGGCATCGGCACGTTTGATGTTTTTTCTGCTTTTTTTGCAATTTTTAAGCAAACACGCACCTTTGTTGTGTGACCTGTATGCCTTCGAGAGTTGATTTCAAAGCAACTGTGATACCCCAACAGCTCAAGAAAATGGCAGGTATTGATAGGATTGAGCGAGTAAGGAATCTCAAAACCTAAGAAACTTCCAGGAGATCCTTTGTTATGTGGGACTCGTATGCAGGATGCATTCTCTGGTTCTCCACTGGCATCAATGTGTCACGTTAACTTTAGAACTATCTGGCATTGGTCCATCTCTCTCTATCCACCAATGGACAGCTGAATGTCAACAGGGACAACAGTAGATCTCATGTTGAAGCCTTTCATGAGAATGCATCCCGCGTTTGCGTAATCAGATACTGTGGTATCTGGAGACACGCAGAGGCTAAATAAATACGTTGGTGGCTCTGATGGAATTTTCAGGTAGCGAACCAATTCTACTGAAGAAAAGCAGTTCCACTCCAGGTACCTGTCATCTCTTTCCAGACGCTCTGCAGGCAATATTTTCAAACATTCCGTGCATATTCTGTACAGCATGCACATCTAGGCATAGCATAAGTGCCCAGATGATTGTTTTTCCTGCATGAATGGTGCTACGACTGAGGAGCAATCGAGTGCTCATTCCAGGCTAAAACATCCCGCATGTTTAGCGTTTTCCTAGCATGACTCGTTTCCGTGGTATAACCACAGAAAGCATGGTCGTGATTTGATCGAGGTGGTATTGTTACTGCACAATTGTCATAAACGAAATGAATGGAAATTTGTCAATGCTAATGAATTGCTTTGCTTCAGCCGGTCAGGAGGCCTCCTCGTCACTTGCGGAAGCAGTAGAAGGTACATTGCATCGTTGTTTGAGCTGTTCCTTCTCCATCTTGGCCAACCTCCTCGCGTTAATTTCCCTTCAGCACTAGAAGAACTCCAGACTGGAGACGCTCAAACAGACACGTCCAAGCCAAAGAACATTCGCCGTCCATGGGTGCTCCTGAGCGATGACGCTCCCCCGGATATCATCAAGGACGGGATCTCGGAGCTGCCGACGGCCAATCACGTGGCCTATGACCAGTTGGAAAAGATGTCGAGCGTCCTTCCCACGATGTGGCTAGGATCTCAGAGCGGAAGGTCAGAAAATACCGATTAAACAACATTTAGAGAACTAAAGAGAGTTCCTTTGCAGCCTTTCTGTCCATTCCTCAGTGGCGCAGTGGAGGGTGTGTATAGACTCGGTGAAGCTCAATGACTCTGTGCTCAGCATTGTGTAAGCAAGCATCGTCCAGATGGTTGTCATTTGCTTCATTTTTGCTTCATTTTGCTTCTAGCCACATAAAAGGACGAGTGTTTGCAGCTTTAGCAGATGGCACAGTCGCCATATTTCACAGGAAGGAAGGTAAATAAATAGTTTGTATACACGATCAGGTTGATGACACGAACACGGTGACATTTTCTCTGTTCCTGTCACGTGCTTTCCTTGTGGCTCAAAAAATAAGAAAGGCCAATGCGTACCTGTGCAGAGGTGGGAGTTCTCAATGCCCAACTCAACCCATGTCCCTCATATATATTTGGAGTCTCGTGTTTTAGAATTAAGCACCGTAAAATCTGTTGCTGCACGTCGTAGAACCTGGCAAACCCCTAAAGTGGAAAATTGTATGGGCATGGGTGAATGGTATACTTTTCACTTTCTCCACCATGAAATCACCCGATATGATTTTACACTCCCCACGTAAACCCGAAAACTCTCTAAATGCTACGGAACTGATGTAGTCCCTTTTATTGCCCATAGATGGTCAGTGGGACTTAAACAACTACCACCTACTGGACCTGGGAAAGCCTCATCACTCGATTCGATGCATGACAGTGGCACACAGCAAAGTATGGTGTGGGTATCGCAATAGAATACACGTTGTCAACCCGAAGACGCTCGCTGTTGAGGTACACTGGTGTTGAATGAGCTGCAAACAACGTGCCATGAGTGACATGGATGTAATCACCACGCAGAACTCATTTGATGCCCACCCTAGAAAGGAGAGCCAAATTCGTCAGATGGCCTGGGTGGGAGATGGTGTGTGGGTGACCATCCGATTGGACAGCACCCTGCGTCTGTACAATGTCCACACCTACCAGCACCTGCAGGACATCGACATCGAACCCTACGTCTCCAAAATGCTCGGTCAGTAGCTGAGAGCGGTAGACCCTCGCTTGTTTGAGTTATCCGACGATTGAATTATTGATTTAATGGTGCCCTTTGGATGGTTATCGCAAGAAAGACTTCCTAGAGAAAAGAAGGCTGCCACGTGTGTAGCGATAAAAGTACTTGTTAAGACCTCGGAGCTCAGTAGAAATCGGTGTCTGCACTCTAAGCTGTTACATTCCACAGGCACCGGCAAGCTGGGCTTCTCCTTCGTTCGCATAACGGCACTCCTCATTTCCTGCAACCGGCTTTGGATGGGAACCGGCAACGGCGTCATCATTTCGGTACCTCTCTCCGAAGGTTAGTTGAACCCTTCAACTATATTGCAGGACTAACCTCTCTCTCTTTGAAGCGGGCAACAAACCTAAAGATGCCTCCGTGAAGATGCCAGGTGCCGTGGTACGAGTATACAGCGACAGCAAGGAGAACATAACAACGGGTAGCTTTGTTCCCTACTGCTCAATGGCTCAGGCTCAACTCTCTTTCCACGGCCATCGCGATGCTGTCAAGTTTTTTGTGGCTGTACCTGGTAAGTTGTGGAAGAGAAACGAAAGAGAAATTAGTGTCTGTCTCATGCGCTAGGCAAGGGCAGTTCCATGATGTCATCGCGGACGAGTGAGGACAACTCCAAGCCCAAGGGGATGCTCATCCTGTCTGGTGGAGAAGGATACATTGACTTTAGGATTGGTGAGTTCTTATATCCTACCTTGTGCTGAATATTTTTCATCGTGGCCACGATCATGGGCCTTGTGTTGGGTAGAACACGTTTCTATCCCACGAAAAAGAACTTGCCAGTTTCACTGCACATTCAGCGTAGCACTTGGTCTTCATCTGAAATGTGCTTTTTTTCTTTTTTCCCCGATAGAGCATACCCATACTGCTTCATTTTACCCTACAGTCTGAAAACAGAACTTCACCACCTACCACGGTGAAGGCCAACCATTATGCACCGAATGATGCCATTACCGAGTGATGGGCAGTACTGAAAGTACTCGATACTTAACTTTACTACTTTGGGGGGTACTTTTACTTTACCTTGAGTAATTCTTCTGAATAATACTTTCTACTTTACTCAAAGTATATTTTGCTGCACTTTCTGTTGAAGTACTTGAAGTGTCCTTCTGTGAGCCTTGCTAGCTCACTGCATGAAAGCCGGCACCGCATCCAGCCCACCACCACTGTGTTCATTGTGGTCTACACAGCACTGCACCTTGGCCTATTTTAGCCAGTTTGCAATCCTACCGGAGCCGATAAATTGGCACGCCTAAATGTGCTCTTCCACGTTGTTTGCTCACGCATGCATATAGCGTCCGTGTGTGGTTTGCCTGAGAGGTTGTATTTGAACGGATGTACGTGCATACTACAGGTTTTCCCGGTGATTTTAATCCAAGCGCCATCGAAATTAATCCACATGCCATGCAAACTTTATGGGGCATGGATTAATTTAGCTGGCACTTGGATTAAAATTGCCAGGAAAACCTGTAGTCTCTGTAAAGAGCTAAAAGGCATGACATGAGAACAGCACGTTGTATTTGAGGCTACTTAATAAGTACTTCAAGTACATTTCTCACTAGTACTTTATACTTTACTTAAGGTATTTAGCACCAGCAGGACTTTTTACTGTCTATTTAAAGTACATATTTTTGCGCGTACCTAGTACTTTGCCCATCACTGCCATAAACACTCCTGATTTGTGGAAAGTGTGGTGCGTACACTCTTTTGTGACAATTGCCATAACTGAGTAAGTGTCACAAAAAGGCATACACCTCCTTTTTTAACCAGTCAGGGTGCAGAATGACATCATTCGGGATGGTGGTGGACTAAGAGCGTGCTATGTGGTCAAGTTCTACGTATTTTAAGAGAGCAATTTTCGGCACTTGAAATAAAACCCCTTGTTTACTCCTCGATCCACAAAGGTCTCATCGTGGTTATTGTCTTTCTGTGCTGCAGGAGATGGCGAAGACGACGACGGGAGCGGAGAGGCCCTGCCGGGTGCGTCGGGCGACAAGAAGCCACAGCAGGGTCTCAGCAAGGGTGATCGCAGCCACCTCATTGTGTGGGAAGTGGCACTTAATGGCTGAGAAGACCTTTACAATCTTTTATAGCTTTATGTCTTGCCCAATGAAAAGACACCTAGGTGTGGACGTCCCCTGCTTAGAAATTGGCCACGATGGGACTGGCTCGGAAAGATAAAATGCCCCCTTTGTTTTCATGCAAACCAGGTTGTGGTGTAGCAGACACACGCGTGCAAAGATATCTCGCATTTCCTCCTCCGCTTTACTGTGGAGGCTAAGGTTGAGATTAATGAGTTGCTGAGAGTTATATTTTAGAGTAGAATCAGTCTGGAACTTTGTGCTCACTATATTCTTAAAACAGAACTCGACCTCATAACATGCTGAAGGCCAAACATTGATCAAAGTGATCGCTTCTGATTTGTACAAACGCCTTTTTGTGACAATTAACGTAACTGCGCGAGTGTCACAGAAAGGCCTCCCATTTTTAACCATTCAGGACTGTGCTGTGAGGTCAAGTTCCTACTCTTCATTGTGGGAGGACTGCATTTTCTTATTGCGCTATAAGCGTGGCTGTGTCATGCTCTTTTTACACATTTTATTGAAAAGTGTTGCGGGGAATTCATTCCCAACAGGCAAGATGTGTTTTAGCATTGCGTTCCTGTCAGTTTTAGCTGGGCTACATAGTCAAGTTTGATTTTTCGGTTTTTTGTGTGCATCACAATACTCTCCTTTGTTTATGACACCAGGGGTGGGAACAGTAGGAGGAGTTTTGAGACAAATGTTGCATTATCGTCCAGTGAGGATGCAGGGGGGTTGTTCGTGACTGACGAGCCGAAGATTGTGGTATGTGCTGACCCTCTGCTATTTGATGAGAGCTGTATGCAGACTTGTGTTTGCTTTACATGCTTGAAGCTCCTTACTTGTGTCACGAGGTTCCTGCCTGTAGACCTTGACAAAGGCCTAACGAGGACCCAAGGGAGGTGTCTCTAAAGTGGCCGTAGAAGTCCTCCTTTTTGATACAAAATGTGCGCGGGCCTGTTTGTGGATATAATGCTTGACAATGCTGCAACTGTGTAATGCTAATTTATAAATTTATACACCACATCCATCCTGCAGAGATGTCTGTAACCAGAAGTGGCTGTGTTTAGCGCAAGTTTTTCTGCTATAATATAAGCACGATATGCACCTGTATGTATAATATGCATATACATGTATATATATATATACACATATACAGGGTGTCTTATTTTTATCCTTTACAGATATTTTATAAAAAGGCACGACCATGGTTTCGGCTGATTTGCATAGCGAAATTTAGCGATGGATGTTTCATGGCACGCACTCGTTTCAGGATTATTAAAAAATTTGAATGGATTTCAGTGAGGCCCGTCTCCTATTCTGCACTTGTGCCCAAAATTCCCCTAATTAAAGAGTTAATTATAGGTAATTAGTCATCTTGCAGCTACATACTTTTTTCGAGACGACATCTGCCTGGCCACATAACTCAACTGCAAAGACGACATCTATGCTGATCTCATTGCTATTTTATAAAAAATCTGTAACGGATAAAAAAAAAACACCCTGTATGTACACACGCTAAAATATAAATAGTAGCTACAAAGGATTTATGTATTTTCAAATGTGGCAGGTCTTGTGCATTATGTGTGTGTAAAGAATGTTACGCTTACACGCTTCAGATTATCGCAGATTTAAGTTACACGTGTATATTATGGACTAAGCTAAGGAACTTATCTTTACGAGCTTCAGGGAGGAACATGTGAGCCTTCACATGATATGTTTATGTAGATTCACACTAGACTGTTTTTCCCGTCTCGTTCGGATAATTATCAGTTTGGCCAAGGCCTCAAACGTTTATGGTATTGAGTTACAATTTCTGGTGGACTTCACCACATTGCTGCATAGTAATAGAGGTTTTAGTGTGTGACAGCTACAGAGTAGCTCCAGCTTGCATGTTCTAACAGATTGCTGATTTAGGAAGTAATTTCTTACTTTAAAAAAATCCCGTATTTCCCCCTTTGTATATTGTACATATGGTATTTATGTAGCAGAAATTAAAAAAAAATAAGTGCATCTAGTATATAGTGGAAAGTTGAAAGCAACCAAAGTGTTTGTACAGTGTAAAAGCTGGATACTTGGCTACTTTGGTACTGTGTGGTGCCACGGGGTTATTTTATTTTTTTTCTATCTCCTAGTCTTCCCTCTTCCAAGCTCCCTCATCTGATATATATATATAAATATACGATGCCAGCATAAGTGTGACGTACGTAATGGTGGAAATTGTCCATGACGGATGCCAATTACAAGGTCACACAATTGTGTAATAGTCCAGGGTGGCTGGTAATGAATCCTTTCAAAGGACCCTCGTTTGTATATGTAGGAAGTGTTTTTACTCCACAATAAATTTGGAGCAAGACAGGCAGACATAGTCTCTTCTTGTCTAAGGACAGCAGAATGTCATTCTAGCAAACTGCGGTGTTACCACCTTGAACACAAGTTTTGGGATAGTACCAAAAGACAAACTTGGTGCTACCACCTGAACTGATGCCAGAACCATCGTGCTCCCCTATTTATTACGTCGAATGAATACGACTCTAAAAGATGTCGCGCTACTTTAAGTGTTTGATCACGTCACAGACTGCAAAAATCTAAAGAAATAAAAACTGCACAGTCTCACGCAATGGCGTCACTAGAGGAATGCAGTCTGTGACAGTTGCCACATACTCTAGTGACACCACTGGTTGAATGTATGTATGTCCACACTAGTGGAGCTTCTGCAAGTGGAAGAATATGAACATAATCGCGTTTTAATGGGTAACCACGCAAAGTACAAGGTGAACAACGCATAACATGGCAACCCGGGCATTTGCTTTTTTGCTGTTTTTCCGCAGAAACTATCGACGCACGCATAACCACTCTTACAAAAAGGACACACTGAGGCTAAAAATTCTTTTTTCGCTTAATAGCATTATAATCGCCTTCCTGATTTGCAAGATCCCTGTAGATCTGCTTCACTTTCCTGGCCCTCTCTGCATCTTTCTCCATCTGCTCATTGAGCTGGTGCTGAGCCAGGAAGTGATTATCCCTCCTCACTTCCCTCATGGCTCCCTTCAGTTCTCTCTTGTACTTCTGTCCGAGCCTTTTCATTTCCACCTTCTTCTTGCCTCCTGTGAAGTGCTTTCGACCATCAAACTTATCCTGAAACCTTGGCTCCAGTAACACCTTCATGGGTGGAGCTTTCTTCTCTGGCTTTAATGGCTTACGCTCCACTTTCCTGTTCAGTATCTCCATTGTTTCTTCCATGGCCCGTTTTACACTTTCAGGGTAGTGTTCCACGGTAATTTTCTTGCAAGCTATCAACATGTTGGAGGCAACTTCGTTGAACGACGGCAAACCTGACCATGTCCTTGCGCAAGTGCAAACCAATTTCAATGCGGCATAGACTATTTTGACTCTGAATTCGTCGGTCATTGTTACATCGTCGTCTATCAAGCTCTTCAGTGTCAATTTAAGTCTCTCATTTTGTCCTCCGAATGACGTTTTGACGTTGAGCTGGTCTCGCTTGAGGAGCCGAATCAGGAAGTAACAGAGTTCTGGCACAAATCGTTTCGAGTAGGACACGTACTCGCAGAAGACATTTGCGACGAAGAGACCGCGGACAAAGTCAGCTGCTCGCTTGAGTGCACAGTGTGTTAGCATCTGGCTCGCACTGATCATGGCAAGTGTCACCACCTGGTGGGAAAAGTCTGACGTTGAGTAGCACTGTCCGGCAAGCTTTAGGAAGACCAAACTGCTGAACCCTGGGAAGGCTACACTGAATAAAGACCCTTTATTGAGCGCCTTCCGAAGCTCCTCTTCCTTCTCAGAAATGACATCGAGTAGATAACGTCCGCAGGTTGTGGGAGACAGCTGAACGATCCTGTAGATGTGCGGAATGAGACGGTCCACCATGCGCACGTTGGAATCTGCGACGTCATTGAGGTACTGGAGTAGGATTACGAAGAATACTTCAAATTTGTGCTTGTAATATTCTTTGTTCTGATTCCCCTCAATGATCTTTTTGAGGATTGCATCTTGTTCTTCTACAGTTTTTCCTCCTATGAGTGCCGTAAATTCTTCTTCCGTTCCGGGGATGTCGACTAGTAGAGGAGGAGCAATCATTCCTGCTAGTTGAGCAAGTCTGTGAGAGAGGTCCTTTTGAGGTCCTTCCTCCTCTCCCGCTTCACTTTCCTCAGGCAACTCATCAACCCTGTCCTCTACTCCTTCACTAGCAGCCTCCTCCTCTACTTCTTCACCAGCAGCCTCCTCCACTTCTTCACCAGAGCTTAGATCTGAGTAGGAGTCTTCCTCTTCATCCTGGTCTTCATCATCATCCTCTCCTTCATCTTCTTCCTCTTTCACATGTCCCTCATCTTCCTCATCAGAAACATCCTCTTCCGCTGATTGCTTAGTCACAGGTTCCAGCTGGTAGAAACCATCATTCAAATCATCAGCGGAAATGTGGGTGCTGCGCCCTTCCTTCTGGCTCTGGGCTCGCTTCTGCCGTTCCTTCTCCAACTTTTCCAATTTTTTTTTCTCTTCCTTCGCTACTTCCTCCACTGACTTCACTTTTTCCGCGGCTCTCCCCGCAAGAGGTTCAAACCTAAGTTGCTTCACGAGCACGTCATAATCATCCACATGTTCATCCTCGTCTTCTCTCCTCTGGTTGGCAGGTTTCACAGTACTAACTAAGTTTCTACACTCTTTCCACTCCGTGTCAAGCTTTTCGATGAGCGTGAAATTCTCATCCTTCTCGGCTTGCCGTTCGTACTTGAGCTTCTTGGACTGCGCGATCAGCTCCTCGATAGCCTGCTTTCTAGACTTAGCTGCGTTACTGTTTGGATCAGCTTTGGTGAGAAAGCCGCCGAAGTTTGCTTTCTCAGCAAATTCTTTTCCCATCTCCTCGTACAAGTCTTCGTCGTCACTTCGTGGGTCATCGTGTGATTGCATCTCAAGGACAGCCTTGCCAAGATGTGTCAATTCCTCGTCATCGTTGAGACTGTACACGTTTTTCTTATGAGCCACTTTTCGTTCCATTGCTAGACGAGCGACAATTTTATCATCGGGATTCATCGAGGCGTCCAACTCCCCGATCCTCTTATCCACAAACGTATTAGACTTGTTTCTGTTTATGTATTCTTTAAGAAGGGACTCCTTCCTCTTCTGTACTGCCTTGTTTCTGGAAACTCCAGGAAGACCACGATCATTTTTGGATTTTCTGCCGAGTACATTATGCTTTTGCTTGTTCACCCGTATCTCAAACGGATTTGTTGCGGCAGGCTTCGTAATTCTTTGCGAGGAAATTTGCTCGCACGATTTACCTTTTGGCTTCATTTTCGCATGTCGTCGTCGCACATGTGGATTTGTTTTCTCATCACCTGGGAACGAGAGTGTACACGTAATGAGTGTTCTCTGTTCCAAGAATACCTCGTTTGTCGCCTTAACAGTGAAGATTTATTCGTCGAATTTTGTTTAAAATTTAATAATTTACAGTAATCTGTTATCTCCCTCGACTCAACGAGATTCAACGTGAGGACTGTTTGGTGGTGGTGTGTTGGGATCGAGGCTATTGACGAGCCGGGCGCCATTGATTGTATCTGGCCGCATCGTTTCATGTGTTTCTCATTATTGTGATTGTAAATATTCAACTGGCGTAGCAATGGAGCAAGAAGCTGAAATTCAAGATCCCGTAGAAGAAGAGGAGGAGGAAGAAGATAGCACAGAGAGCACTAAAGAATCTGTAAGTGATACACGCACTTCACAAAGTATGCCGGGACAGCCGCATGATGACAACTGACGAGATAATTTGTGTTAACTTACGTTCATCGAAAGATGTGAATGATTCCTTGCTGTGGGAGGCGCTGATGAATTCGACCATACATAAATGTGTACAGTGTCAACTTTGACTCGTTCATGTAAATTGGCGCAATTTTATGTTTTATTTTATTTTTGTTTTTCCCGCCATTCCTCGTCTATGCCATGTTCCGCGAAAGTCAGCGTGAGGGAAAACGGCTCTTGTTGAATGGGAGGCCCACATTGTTGAGTCTATTCTGTAGTGAACGAGTGTAAAGGTGTAATGTGGGCTACGTGGATATGGTGTAGCAGATGCCAAAGTTGAATGTTTTGTGCTTTCGAAGGACGTTTGACGACATTTCGTCAACCTCCGACCTTCAGATAATTGCTTGGATGTTGATAAGTTTCCTATTCGTTGTTCGTTGCTTTGTCTCATCGCGTTCGCGTGGTATTCATCTCACCTGCTCCAATACCATTGTTGTTGCCCTATGTAGCTTTGCCAAGTCTGCTCCGGCTGTCCCTCCAAACGGATCTCGAAAACGGTCCAGAATATCGAAAAACCTCCCTACATTGAATTTTCCTGAGAAACCACGTTATCACGGTAACACTTCATAAAGGTATTGAGGCGCATACCTTCGCCAAATAGAGTTTAGCAAAAGCAGCCGTTGCGCACCTCAGTTAGCGACAAGAGGCACATGTAATATATTTATGTGCAAAATGAAAATGCCCATTCAAACAAGAAAACTACGTAAATAAAACGACAGTTATAAATGAACACAGGACATCTAGACGAATGGCAGGGTGCCGTGTGTGATATAATCTTGAATGTCGTTTCCTTGATCTGGCAAGATGCTTGCTGTACAGTCGGGCTCTGTTGTCTGTAGAGCCAATTATGCCATGGTCCTAATGACGCTCAGCACATTTTCCAGTAGTTCCTGTCCCAATCAATACTTATTGCTTATTTTGCTCGAGAATTAGTACTTTAGCTGTTTCAATAGCGTGACACTGTGCACAAATTTTTTGCAGACACTGAGACCCTAACACTCCTCCACATATGTGTCAGAAAGGAAAGGCACCCTTACTGGTACTGTTAATTTTCATTGCAAAGTACGATGACTGCACATTTAGTTCCCGGGCTAATATTTTTCTGAGCTAATGCGTGCACGTGCTAGCTAGAAGGTGCAGCAGACAGCAGCTCTCACAACCTACCCTCAAAGAGAAAAAACTAGGGAAAGCGAATGGAATCTTTACGTGGATATGTGCGCGCAACAGACAACATTTATTCGAAAATATAAGTTGTACATGGTTTCTTTCAACAGCTAAAATGGTTTTGACGAATGTTACTCACGCTTGTAACTTGCAAGTCACTATAAGAACTATGCTTCTTCTATTTACTACATACTATTTACTTATGTGCTTCAGTTTGAGAGTTAATTTAGTTTTAATTCCTCAGCTTTATTTAATAAATTTCTCTAAATGATACAGTAAAGGATTGTAGTAATTTGGGTCTTGGAGTACCCGAATTATTGCTGTTTCTGTTTCACTACTCTGAGCGTGCGATATCTGTTTCTGTTACCAGCTATTTTTCCGGTATAATATCATCGCTGTTACCTTTTCCTGTTTTTCATGCATGGATCAAGGTCTCCTCTGTATGAACAACCTGTTCTTCACTTGGGTGCACTATTTTGTCCATCCCTTTTCTTGTGCCAGATTCTTCCAGAAGCACCCGGAATTGTTATGTGTCTCACTTATTCGATCAGAGAAATAACAGATCTTCTCCGAATAGTTTATGGAAGACTTACCGATACACTTTTATTCCTATTCCTCTGTCGGTTTAGCTTCTCGATATAATAATTCCCGCACTTCAATACAAACTTTCTGTGGCTTTGAAATCTAGTTTGCATCCTGGATAGTAAATTTTGGAAGATGGAAGATGTCAGTCGATTAAGTGATCACCCGTTATGCTTGAGAATCTGACACTACGGTAAATTAAAAGGTATATACACTAGTAACCTTGCAATTGCAAAAATAACGTAAAAAGCATAATTTTTATAAATGTGTCACGGCACTGCATGAGCGGAGTTACTTCGATAATGCCGTGCTTGGAACCAACACTAAATAACATTTCTTTGCATTTTGTCAGATCTTATCAGTTTCCTTTTTTAATCTAACAATTGCCCTTCGTATAATCAGACGGGCTCGGGTAGGGAACAACGGCTGGATTTTCTTCAGTCGGGTATGATTTTATCAATCTAGGCTTCTGCGGTGCTCTAATATGTTGCTATATGTGCGCAAATACTACAGAGACTTACGGCTTTTTAAATTAGAGCAGTTTCGTTACGCACTATTATGGCACAGATTATTTGTATAACCATATTTTAGTATAATGTCACGTCCTTTCAGACGCCAGATAGCACGGAGACACCCCCGGTGCCTGGGACCAGAGGTGGAGGTGATTCATCCGAATATGACACCAAACTGGTCAGTACTGCACCATTTTTTACACTCCCATCACATCCGAACAAATTTCCAGCAGACCACCCTCACGAAACAAACAAAACAACAAACCCACGTGGGTAGCATAGTAGATAAAAATAAGTCTCTGAATGGGGTTCACCCAGTGTCCCCACTCTTGTAGCCCCCATCCAGGACCACCTATTGAATATGGAGATAACCATGTTAGGCACCCTCAAGGTTGTTAATGCATAAGCAGATGGGAAAAGGTCTATTACGGTTGACAAGAAAGCACATTGACCCGCAGGACTTGGACCGTGGCAAGCGCTTCGACTACCTGCTTCAGCAGACGGAAATTTTTGCGCATTTCATGACTACCAGCAGCGCAGCAAAAGGCGTCACGTCACCACTCAAGCTCAAACCTGGTCGGCCCAAGCTCAAGAAGAATGATGAAAAGGCAAAACTTGCAGCTATGGGAGAGTAAGTTCCTCTCGGGGTTAAATCGAATGAAATTAAATGGAATTGAACCTTCTTCTCTTCTTTCCAGTCTTCGCCATCGCATGACAGAACAGGAGGAGGACGAGGAACTCATGTCCGACAGCCGACGGAAGGAAATTGTGTTGACCAGGTTTGAAGAATCTCCCTCCTACATCAAAGGAGGACAGTTGCGTGACTATCAAGTGCGAGGCCTCAACTGGATGATCTCCCTCTACGAGCATGGCATCAACGGAATCCTTGCGGATGAAATGGGTCTGGGAAAGACCCTGCAAACAATCTCGCTTCTGGGTTACATGAAGCACTACCGCAACATTAATGGGCCTCACATGGTCATCGTCCCCAAGTCCACCCTGGCCAACTGGATGAGTGAATTTAATAGGTGGTGCCCTTCTCTGCGCAGCGTCTGCTTGATTGGAGACCAAGAAACAAGGGTGAGTGATGTGTGTTTGAACCATCTAGAGGTGTCACACTCTTATGTGTTTAGGCGGCATTGATCCGCGACACGCTGATGCCCGGCGAATGGGACGTCTGCGTCACATCCTACGAAATGGTCATCCGAGAAAAAGCTGTCCTCAAGAAGTTCAATTGGCGCTACCTGGTCATTGATGAAGCGCACAGGATCAAAAATGAAAAGTCAAAGGTGCTCCATTTAACTACCTAGTCAGTATAGTCACTTACTGTCGTCTGGTTCTTTCAGCTGTCCGAAATTGTGCGAGAGTTCAAGACCACTAACCGTCTGCTGCTGACGGGAACACCCCTGCAGAACAACCTGCATGAGCTGTGGGCGCTGCTCAACTTTCTTCTTCCTGATGTCTTCAACTCTTCCGAGGTGCATTCAAGGTTTCATGTTCTACTATAGTGTTGCTAGCTCCAGTTGTCTTAAAGGAGCATGGAAGGTGCTTGGAACATATATTCTTCTAGCATGGGATATGAACACATTACCTTCAGGAACCGTCATGCAAAGCATTTCGTTCGAGATTTACCAAATTTTCGGAGAAATTAGTTCATAAGAATGCATGAGACGATCTCTCTCATGCTACTCCCGTGTCGTGCGTCAAGTCTGTTGTCACTTTTTATTTGCTGCCTAGAATCGTAGGATGGGCATCGAGAAATGCAACTTCAAAAGAAAAAAGAAGGCTCACTATTGGCTGTGACTGGAACCCCATGGGAGGAGACCAGCAAGATTGAAAGCTCTCTTTAGCACCAGGATTACACGCTGTTGTCAACTAATACATATCCAAGGAGCTTCTAGTCCTAATTTCTGTGTCTCTTTTTTTTTTTTTAGTCCTTCATGCTCCTTTAATGAAGCGAGGGAATGACGTTGTTTTGCATTACTCTGCATTTATATCTCAGTCTAATGGGAACAATCACAAAACATGCATTGGAACTGCTCAAATGAGTTCAAGAAATATGCTCGCTTACAAATACGTGCACTATTGCCAAATTGATCTGGTACAGATTCATTGTGGTGACACAATTTCAACTAGCATGGATGTAAACCTCACTCATTTTCTGAGAGCATCTCCAGTAGGGAAGTTTGAGGTTGAGGTAGTCCAAGACCTGACTAGGATGGATGCCACATGCGTTATTTTTTGCTTAATAACCCGCGCTATTTGCAGTGCATTCTGCTGGAACCAGAACCGTAAAAATTGCGGTCTTGTTGCTCTTACATTGAAAGACCTTCCCAATGGGCTCTTTCTCATATTTTTGTCTTCATTATTATAGGACTTTGATGCATGGTTCAACACCAACAACTGCTTGGACGACACAAACCTAGTAGAACGACTGCACGCTGTCTTACGGCCTTTCCTACTGCGTCGGCTCAAGTCCGAAGTGGAGAAGCGTCTTCTGCCAAAGAAAGAAGTGAAGGTGTACGTTGGTCTCTCAAAGATGCAGCGTGAGTGGTACACAAAGTGTCTGCTCAAGGACATTGATGTTGTCAACGGTGCCGGAAAGGTGGACAAGATGCGTCTGCTCAACATCCTCATGCAGCTGCGCAAGTGCTGCAACCACCCATACCTCTTCGACGGTGCCGAGCCTGGTACGGTTTCTTTCATGATAAGAGTTTTTGCCCCGACTGCTCCGCTAAGGCGCGTGGTGTTGCAGAATAATTATGCACATATTTCTCTGTGTTTGTGAAACGTTACGCCATTTATTTGATATTCCGTCAGTGTGGAAGAGTACACCGGTCAATTATTACTGGGGAATTGCGGTATGCTAATTTCATCTGATGTTTAGTCCTGACCAAAGTGCAACTATTCAAAACTGCAGATTGAGTAACACTCAACATACAAGGACAGACCTGCACTGTTAGCGCACTAACAACAATAACTTTTTATTAGGACTAGTACATGCTTTTATACAACAAAAGTCGTTGTTAGTGCGCTAACTGTGTGTGTGTGTGTGGTTGTTTAGTGAACACTACTTAATCTGCAGTATGTACCAAAAAGCCCAGTCAGATGTTTTAAGTAACTACCAGAAAGCCTAATGTTTGTCGCTGGATGACATAACATGGAGATATATGAGATGTGTGAGACTGCATGCCGAGTGTATCTAGAAATATAATGTTCACACGCAGGCCCCCCGTACACAACGGACGAACACATTGTGTACAACTGTGGCAAGATGGTGATTTTGGACAAGCTGTTGCCCAAACTGAAGAGCCAAGGTTCGCGAGTGCTCATTTTCTCCCAGATGACCCGCATGCTGGACATCCTGGAAGATTATTGCCTCTGGCGTCGCTACGGTTACTGTCGCCTCGACGGGCAAACCCCGCATGAGGAGAGAACGGCGAGTCTCTCTCTCTCTTTTTTAAAAATCTTTCCCCCTCCAGTTGCTAATTTCTCTTCTCTTTTAAATTCAGCTTTCAATCAACGAATACAACAGACCAGGCAGCGAGAAGTTCCTGTTCATGCTGTCGACCCGCGCAGGAGGCCTGGGAATCAATTTGGCCACCGCGGACGTCGTCATACTCTTCGACTCGGACTGGAATCCGCAAGTGGACCTCCAGGCCATGGACCGCGCTCACCGTATTGGGCAGACCAAGGCCGTGCGAGTCTTCAGACTTATCACGGAGAACACGGTAGAAGAACGTATCGTGGAGCGGGCTGAGGTGAAGCTGCGGCTGGATACGGTGGTCATTCAGCAGGGTAGGTTCTGCATTTACGACGTTGTGGAAGATGTTGTGCAAGTAGTGAATTGTTGATTTATTTATTTTGAGCTTGGATCGTTGGTTGTGCTAGCGGGCTCTACTTCCTACAACGAACCGCAACGTTTGGTGATCTTGATGCCAGTCCCAATGCAAAAGATGAGATACCGAGGCTGGTCTAAAGCGATCCTTTGTAAGCGCTTGAGCGCAGCAGAAAAACGTGTAACATTTCTCTCTTTGTGGCTTTGGTGGGTGCTCAGATTCTTGCAATTTGGTGCATTTGTTAACAGTTACTTCTAGGAAAATTGGTTGTTTGAATTTTAGAGAGTAACGAATGTCTATTTTTAGGTCGGCTAGTGGATGCCCAAGCCAAACTAGGCAAAGAAGAAATGTTGGGCATGATTCGTCACGGTGCTGACCACATCTTTGCTTCGAAGGACAGCGAGATCACAGACGAAGACATCGACGCCATTTTGGAGAAGGGCGAGAGGAAGACGGAAGAACTCAAGAACAAATTAGAATCTCTCGGAGAGGGATCGCTACGGAACTTCACCCTGGATACTCCGCAAGAGTCCGTGTACAAGTTCGAGGGTCAGGATTATCGAGAGAAGCAGAAGAGCGGTGGACTGAACTGGATTGAACCCCCAAAGCGGGAGCGCAAAGCCAACTATGCGGTTGACGCGTATTTCAGGGAGGCCCTGCGCGTGAGCGAGCCCAAAGCGCCTAAGGCACCTAGGCCGCCCAAACAGCCAAACATCCAGGACTTCCAGTTCTTTCCACCACGTCTTTTCGAGCTGCTGGACAAGGAGATCTACTACTACCGCAAAACAATCGGATACAAAGTGCCCAAGAACCCAGACCTCGGTGCCGACGCTTCCAGGATCCAGCGCGAGGAACAGGCAAAGATCGACGACTCCGAACCGCTCTCAGAGGATGAACTCGCCGAGAAGGAAAAGCTGTTGACGGAGGGCTTCACCAACTGGGCGCGTAGGGATTTCAACCAGTTCATCAAGGCGAATGAAAAGTACGGCCGAGACGACATTGAGAGCATCGCGAGAGAGGTTGAAGGAAAGACACCCGAGGAAGTGATGGAGTACTCGGCAGTCTTTTGGGAACGCTGCCACGAGTTGCAGGACATTGAACGTCTAATGGCTCAGATCGAGAAGGGGGAGGCGAGGATCCAGCGGAGGGCTTCCATCAAGAGAGCGCTGGATGCCAAGATGGCACGCTATCGGGCGCCCTTCCACCAGCTGCGCATAGCATATGGGACGAACAAGGGGAAGAACTACACGGAGGAAGAGGACAGGTTCTTGGTCTGCATGCTGCATAAGCTTGGATTTGACAGGGAAAACGTATACGATGAACTGCGTGCGGCCATTAGGCAGGCCCCACAGTTCCGCTTTGATTGGTTCATCAAGTCTCGCACAGCTGCTGTAAGTACATCTCTCTATATTGTCTCCTTTTACGCAAAGATAAGTTTACTGTGGTTGGTCACATCTTGCTTACAGAATGTCTAATGTACGGTGGAACCTCGCTTAAAAGGGAACTTGTTTGTTTTTGCGTTTATGTGGATGCGTTCCCAATAATCGGAAGCTAAATTTATGCAACTCCGTGTAAGAGAAACAAAACATGTGTTCTTTCCTCCACGGATGCACTTTTTTTGTAGCTCAATGAGTGAAGTGTTTTAACGAAGTTCTTTCGAAAAGCAGCAATTTTTATGTCTTTGACCGCTTTTTGTAAACTTTGTTTTCTACAGAAAATATGAGGTGTATACAGCTCGCACACTTCTGGAAACAATCCGAGACAGTTTAATACACTACAGCGCATTTCCTCAGTAAATATCTTCGTGTCTTCAGGTCCCATATACAGTGGAATTTCGACGTTAGGAATCTCTTGGGACGATGGAAAATATTCGTATCATCTGAAATCTGAATCGAAAGAGTTAAACCAAATATAAAAATTGAGGCAAAAAAATAGACAGTGACTGTTCATTTTCCGTTACTCTTTGTGAAAGAGGTCGATCGAACGCTTTTGCGTCTTCGTTTTTGGCCAATACTGCCAAAATTCGCGAGAGGATCCAATGGGTCCAGCATGTGCGACGTCACGCAGCTTCGGGCTTTATTGTTGCGATGGAGGCGAAAAAGATCGAAACAGAAATAAGGGGATGAGGTTCAGGGCCGTGTATCCCTTTGGTCTTATCTCCTCCACCACCAAAAGGAGAGTCATTGCTTGCATTGCGTAACATGATGCAAGGAAGTTCGCAGTGAGGATGGCGAGAATCTTCCTCCTCAAAAGCAGGAGAGCATGACAGGCACGCTCGCGTGACCTCCTCGGCTCCGTAAAGGCAAGATAACACGTTTCTGTCGTCCGACTTGTAATACATTGGAAGGATAGGCATTACGGCCGGGACCGGAAAATAATTCGTATCATCCGTGATCGTATCGTCGGGATTTTACTGTAAAGAAATTTCACTGTAGCTTACAGTTTTGTTTGGCTTTGCTTCCTCCAAGAGCCAGTGCTTTTGCGTAGTCGTATAATTATTGGAAAGTATAATAATATATTGGAAATATAAATTTACATAGAGTTTCAGACTTGACACGCTTTGTGTGTTGAGTTGGATGGAACCAGATTGTGTTCATAAGAACTGTGAATAGGAATGCCATAGCCGATTCGAAGGTTATTTGAAGTACAGTAGACCCTCGTTGTAGCGAAGTCAATGGGACAAAAAAAAAGGCAGTATGAGCGGTAATTTTACCGTAACGGGAGTGCAGCATATACTATGAGCTACGTGACAGTTTGCATTTTTGGTGGGTCACAGGATAGCAGAGATTGGGAAGCACTGACTTAAGGGGAATGGGTGTGGTCCGTGTACACACATCGCTACCGAACGTAAGCGACTTCATATTCGCTGTCCCTACGGGCCTCTCGCTTCATACTATCTGGAATCTCGTCGTACTATCTCACTCAGAAAACTTGGAGTAATCTGGCTCGATATGCGTACGTTTCGATCTGGACAGGGCAAAGCTAACGAAGCTATAACTGGAAAAGTGGTCTTGTGCTAACGGGGGTATACTGTAGCTTTTTATCTTTTAACACGATGGATTTTTTTTTACATTCATTCTGCATATTCTGAGAAACCCATTCTGCAAAAACCCGGACAGACAGTCTCGAACAGAGATTGTTTCTGATTCTGCTTCAAATATTGGTGGCTTCTATATTGCTGAGGGGGCTAGTTTCATGCTCTGTTTAACGAAGTGCCTTCCTGCACATTGATTCCAGGAGCTGCAGCGACGGTGCAACACTCTTATCACCTTGATTGAACGTGAAAACCAGGAGCTGGAAGAGAAGGAAAAGGCGGAAAGGAAACGCAGGGGAGGGGGACGTGCGACCACGCCCAAGGTTTGTTCTCCGTTTATCCCCCAGGATTTTTCTTTCTTTCCTTCTTTCCACTGCACAGCCTTTGTAGATTTATCATATGTCTGTCCTTTATAAAACTGTACAACTGTGCAGCCCACAGTTCAGTAGAACTGTGAGACAAGCAGGCTGGCACTTGCAGTGCTTTGGTTATCTGGAGTGTCGTTTAAAAGACATGAAAGAGCATCGATGACCACCTGTGGGGTCTAATTGATTTCTTTTTCTTTAGGGAAAACGAAAGCTGGATGGAACTCCAGATAGTCGTAAAAAGAAGAAAGTGAAACAGTAATTGGGGTGATGCCACGCCAGGCCTCACTGTACATAGTACTGTATGTACTACGGAGATTCAGTCACACATATTTATTGTATTCCATGGCATGAAACAGGCAAGCATGTATTGCGACTCATTCCATTAAAGATAAACAAAATGAAGTGTGTTCGAGAATTGCCCGATGAAGCTTCTAGCACTGGATGCTGCTGTTCTGGAAGCACTTCTGCTGTAGCATAAGTTTATAAGCATAGTGTAGCTTAGTAAAGCACCCGTAAGCTTTTGGATGAGTGATAAGCGATAGACAATGTGAGAAAATCCCAGAGTGCTCAGCGCAGCTTTGAACTGTTTGAATTCGTGTTAATGGAAAGAAGGTCTCCAAACTGTTTCGATTTCTCTTAAATCAAACAACTCAGGGAAAAGGTGCTGACGCCAGGATTCAAACCTGGGGCTTCTGATTTGCGGTCAGATATAATAGTAATAATAATAATAATTTTTATTTTACCAATCCACTCTGTGGGAGGAACAGGCAAAAAGCTACAAGCAAGTAGCTTGACGAGCCCTGATTCCCTTACCACTTGACAATGAGCGACAGTTTAACAAAGAATTAACACATTCAGCACACGTACATATCCCGACAAAAGTTTACGGAACACTAGAGCAACATATATTTCTTGATCGGAGCGACGCCCTAGCAGCGAACTGGTGTGGACGCACCTACTGAGAGGTGCATAGAGTACCCTGTCACCCGTTTGTAGGTCTATCTGCTCCTGTTTGCAGCATTGGAATTGCTCCGATGGCTGTTTATACCACTCCCGTTTTCCGTAAACTTTTGTCGGGACACGTACAAAATGTAGTAATAAAGTCGGGTACAAAAATGACACGATTCATAATGTTGCAGAAACGGACAGGACCGGTTTTAATCGAGATGCATCAACTTGATTAAACGCAGTGAGAGTGATTCCACGAGTATGTTGTTTTGTAGATGCGGCGTTAGAGACGCAGATGCGAGTTAATGAGGCTTAGTAGTTTTTGCGATAGTCACGGTGACCCATAGTTGGTCCTAGAGCGTAGGATCGTGTAACACTCGGTGCGGTGCGTACAAGTTAGGATTAGGTGGTGATATGGCTAAGTGAAGAAAGATTGCGTTATTTTGTGTGACAGCTGCGATAGGCACGCACCAGGCGATAGTTATACATATTTGCGATTTTAATTATATTGAATCTTTGAAACAGGTTGTAAGTAGTGGTTATTGTTGTCCTAGTTTGCACTTTTAACATGCGGTCGCGCACCTCCGGAGTTAGAGAAACCATATGTTGAAATATCGTCACGTCCTACTCCTGGATTATCGCAGCCATTGCATGCGACCATATTTCTATTGTACAGGGTGTTCTTTCTTTTTTTTTTTAATACAGATTTTACCATAAAAAACTATAAGGGCTATAGACATCCTGTTTTCACTTCTGTCATCTCTGGGCTGGCGGATGTTCTTGGCCATCTGTTGCTCAACCGTCGAATGACTAATTACCTAAAAATTGTTAATTAACTTTTTAATTATAAAAGCTACGAAGTTGTCCCAATGCGAACATCTTTTCCTTTCGGTCACCCGATATCGTACCTGTTTCCAGAATAAAAATCCGTTCGGTAGATCGTCGGCAAAAAAATTCGTGAAGGAATTGTTTATTGCGTATCTTCAGAGACGCGTCTTTCCTTCACCCCCCAACGTGAGACGGTGAAGGAGCACAGTGCCACCTCAGTGCAAAAACACAGGTATCGGGTGACGCTATCGGAACAGCCTTTATCTTGAGTTGTACTTTGTGTTTTCTTTTAATCTTTTTCCAGGATGCAGTAGGCGACAGTGCGCTCTTTCATTTTCTCACATTGGGGGTGAAGGAAAGACGGGTCTCCGAAGATGCACAATGAACAAAATAAAGAGAAAAAAGAGTGTTCTTTCACGAATTTTTTACGGACAATCTACTGAACGGATATTTGTTGTGAAAACAGCTACGATATCAATGTAATGTTATTGGCTTTTTGACGAAGTAACTTCACAGTCACGCTCACCCAGTGCAGTACTGCGTTAAACGCGGGTTGGTGCAGTATAATTGAAGTAAGTACCAGTCGGGCTACTATAGCGAGACTTTTCCATGAATACACAACAAACAGCGCTGCTCATCGCCTTTGTCTCCGTAGCAACTTCCCCTTCACACCTGCGGACACGTCAACTCCGAACGGACAGTGGCTCTTGTCGCGTTGCTCTCAAACCACCAGTCTCCTTGCGCTCCTTAGCCTCGTTCCCAGCGATGACAAAACAGGGGTGAACTGCCAAAATCGCTCTTCTCATTGGAATAAACACTGGTGGCCGCCATCTTTAATGAGTATGACTAACGATAACCTAACATTTCATTATAACTAGTCATCCGGTAAATATCTGAGTAGCGTATCAACGTTCGAAAGATCAAGAAAAAAGATGCATACCGCTTGCTTCCGCGCGCGGTATGCACAGTTTGTCACGTGAGGATCGCTGGCCGATACGATATCTGTTCTACACCAGTTCCCGAGCGGGAGAAAATGAACACGAAAATGAACGAAAAAATACACGGGAAAATAAAGGAACTCTGCAAACGGCAGCCCACACTAGAGCCCTGCACCATCCGCGGATGGAAGCGGATATCCGCGGATATCCGCAAGATACTTGCGGATTCGGATGAAAATTCAGAACTTTCTGCGGTGTGCGGATCGGATGCGGATGGCGCGAGGTCGGATGCGGTACGAAGGCAGCGGATCGGATGCGGATATACCGCGTGCTGTAATTTTTCCACCAGCAATTTATTTGTATTGCGCTGCGATAGCGAGCGCATGTTCGGGTTCACCTTTGACCATACACGGCCATGGCAGGAGAGAAGGCATTCTGGCGTCTCGAACCGCGCGAGCACCGACGAGGTGGCGTTCCACGCGTTCCAGAAGAATCTCCATAACGCGTTTATTGAAATGTTTACCTTTGCTTGTCGTCGTGAGTCGTTCCGTGACAGCATGGAGGCATCTGAAATTATACCAACATATGCTTTCGGAGGTCTTTCGCGTCCTTCGAAACGTGCGGATTTTGCGGATGGTGCGTGTTGGTCAGCGGATCGGATGCGGATGTAAACTGTTGTGTGTGCTGCGGATGCGGAGATCGGTTGCGCGGATGCGGGTCGGATGCGGATGTCGAAAATCTCATCCGCGCAGGGCTCTAGCCCACACCACGACCTACTAGATTATAACGACCATGTCGTGCGTCCCCCTTGCCAGCGCCGCATTTTTGGAAGTTAGCGGTGGCGCTTCCCATCGTCCCAGTTAGAGAGTTTTAGCAGACCGTTGATAAGGTGGCTTGCGTCGAACCGTATCAACCGGAACCGATCAGTGGATAAGATACTGAGTCACGCGCGACTGCGATTGGTTCCGATAGGCACGATAACCTTATCGACGGTGTACTAAAACTCACTATTGCTTCCTCAACTTCTACAATACTTTATACTTCAACTTACCATAGTATTTCTGTACAAGCGGTGGACGTTCCACAGATGTTTCATTCTGAGGTTGATTATCATCGCCATTCTACGCGTTTTCATAGGATCTATCGCTGTCGTCTGCTACGGTAGTTGTACGTTGTACATACGCTTCTGCGCGTTCAGAATTCAAATTTCCATCGTCCAATCGTGGCGTGCCGATGAGTAGCGCCCCTGGCGGATCGGCTCCTCATAGGGATTCAAAAGGGATTAGGCAAGCCTAAACCTAAACCTAAACCATAGGGGTTGGCTGATTGTGACTTGGTCGTTATTAGGTCGTGGTCCACACGGTCCACACGTGCACAGTTCCTGAGTCTACCACGGGGTGGCAGCACTAACGGCGGCGCCCATTCCTTGATTCGCGTTTTTGTGTATAGCTGTGCTGTGCTTCCCGTTCGGCTTTGACCCCGGGCTATAGACCCGGGAACGCTCTGCATTGCTTACAGGCAGAACCGTTCTATTCCCTGGAGTATGTTGTTGCATTTCATAGCCATTCACATGGCTATGAACATTCTGATCTAGTGGTAATAGATCGTTGATAACGTGGCTTCCGAAGTACTGTGTCTATCACACTCAATCAACTGATAAGATTCTGAGTCATGCACACTGCCATTGATTCCGGTATAGTAAGGGTAGATTCACGGAGACGTCCTTGTGACAAAGACACAGCATATTAAACGAATCTTAATCTTATCTTAAGATTTATGTTGAGTTAGGGTTTGGTTACGTTTCGTTCTCTGGGCATGTTTAGCGTGGAGCATTAATCATATCGATACGAGGCTGTTTTTGTTCTTTTTCGTAAACTCGTATGTGTCTCGGCGACCCGAAGATCTTACTAGGCAGACAATGTGCATCACGTGTGTGTTTTTAGAAATGTCAGTTTCACATTCCTGGTACTATTACTTTCGAGCAGCTGAGCTCATTCCACATGATATGATGCCTACACGCCACTGGCGAAACAGTTGGCTACTTCCTCAGGGCGCGTTGGCGACTTTTCAGGATTTTGACTCGGCAATCCTGGCTTCAAGTAGTGGCATGCCTTGTCCGTAGCCACTGCTACGTCACACCAGAAGAATGCTGGTGTTACAAAGTGTTTTTGTAAATTAAATTGTGCAGTGATGAGAGCATTGGCTCACAGATGGCTTGATGAGTAAAGCACTACTAAGCAGTGTCATTTCATCGCGCGTTCAATACAACCGAAAGAAACACGGGGCAATTTTGTGCAGCCACCATTCTTTGATGGATTTATGTAGTTTTAAGAAAATGCGCGGAGCAGTACTTAACGAATAGTTGTTGCACGAGCCTTCACATTTATTCTGGAACAAACTTACACCATGATTTTGACAGCGGAGCCCCCTTTCATCCACATGAAGTGAAAATGTATTTCATGCGTATTGCCGGCACAACGTAGCAGAATGGAACATGAGAGTGTTCCCACCACAATTTCAGGTAATTTGTTTTGGTCATACAAATGTGATTACAGATGTTACAGCGTAGGCCTCCTGGCAAGCACAAGAACATACTTCATGTTCCACGTGTAAGTCCCATCTTTGTTCTTCTTGAGTTTCTTCAAAGCTGCCTTGATGAGCTCTTTGAGAAAAGCGGGTCTCTTGTCCGTAGGAATTAGCTGAATGGGCTTCAAAAACACGTTCTCCAGGCATTCTGTAACGAATAGAGACCAGCACTCATTGCCAGTACTGTGACCTGTTGGACATGTCCTTGACTTTTGCCTCCTAGCAGGAGGTTGGAGACCACAGAAAGCGAGAAATGGCGCGACCGACGAAGGACCGCCTCTGCCAGATTTGGGTCGCGGTTGTCTCGTCCGGCGGGACCACGGCCTGATCTAGCAGGTCGTGGACAGGACATACCAGAGATAAACTGATGTTCTGAGGCTGGAACAACATAGAGGGGACAGATACAAACAAAGCCTCAAATTGCCTAAGAACCGACGTGGTTTTTTCGAAAAGGTGAAGTGGTCACGTACATTTTGTACCAAGTACGAACAGTGTAACCACGCCGAATTTCTCTCGCAGTTAAGCAAGTACAAGGAAGGTGGGAAAACCTCCGCGACACGTTCGCTCGGAACTACGACTCGCACGTCTGGGTACTGTTGTTGTCGCGCCTTGTCGTCCAGAACGCCGTCGACGATCGCTTTCAAAAATCGCTCCATGTGGATTAGCCTTTAGAGAGTCAGCAACTGAATTAATAATGCTGAACAGCTTTGAGTTGCCATATTTACTTGCATAGTATACACACGTCACAAATGTATTTTTTTTTTCCCTGCATGTTTGTTTCATGCACGGCTGGCACGTAGCATACAGCATCGAGTGAACTCCGGTTTTCCATGCGTAATTAACGCGCTATAAAACGAGCAAGCATGGTATCTCAAGTCACGACCTAATTACCTTGAGCACAACACTGTGTTTCTGCTGTGGCTTTTTAAAAACCTTCCTTGCCTCTGTTGTAAAACCCTCGAGGACGGTCGCACTCCTTCCTGTCTATTTCGAAACTATGGCGTCATTTTATTCCTCGTTGACCACTAATCACGGTATCGAAAATCCCACGCAAAATGGTGGCGCAGTTTGACTGCTATTTGATGGAATAGGTGACAAGAGCAGACGCTGGAGGTTGCGAGTATGCCGGAATTCCCTCTCTGGACGGCCTTGAAAAAAAAGGGTGGTGAGACGTCTCGGACGACGCCTTTCTCCTCTTAGCGAGACCCTCTCACTCCTCCTGTTAGGGAGTGACGTCACGTTGATTTCGTTGTCGCCGGAGCCTCTGCAGCCGCGTAAGCCGGTCGATACCGACCATAGTGGTATCTAATTCAAACAACTCAGGGCAAAGAGGTGCTGACGCCAGGAATCGAACTTGGGTCCTTCGATGGGTTTCTGGATAGGACCGTCCCTTTAACACCATTTATCTTTATGCCCCTACCTTTGTACTCAGCTGCAGATGCAAAATCGTACTTGAAGTCGATCTGCTTCGTCTTGAGCACCTGGTAGCCGACCTGCTCCAAGAGTGCCGAATAGATGCGGTCCGCTTGCGCATGGTGGAACCACAAGCGGTTGAAGTTCTTGTCTGCCATATCGGACAGCAGTTCTGGTATGCTCTGTAACCATTCAAAAACGTTTTACTGTTTCATCGTCAATTGCGCTTTTTTGGTCCAGTCGTTAGACCAAGAGGCTACGGACAGAACTCCCGCTTTTACCTTTGAGAACAGCAAGTAGCCAGTAGATATGATTCAGATGGGAATACGAGACCATAAATAAACTTACTTCAAAGTATTTTTTCCACGTTGACGACTGCAACACCTTGACGACAGCAGAGTGCAAATCGGATGGTTTTGCTGCAGGCACAGCGAAGAAACAGCGACCCCCAGGTCGTAAGCACCACAACAGGTTCTGTAAGGCTTTCGACTGATCCTTGACGAACAACAACGCGTGCGACGAAAAAATCCAGTCGAACATGCCTCCCCACTTGAGCTCAAACGTGCTCGTGTCTTCAACATCGGCCACAGCGAAATCTGTCATTTCATCGGCGTAGTTATTGAATGCGTAATCGATGGCGTTTGAATTACTGTCAATCCCGTAGATACCTCGGATAAGCAAGGGCGAGAGGCGCAGTCGGAGCTGGGTTGTCGTGTCTCCGCAACCGCAGCCGACCTCGAGGACCAACGCCTGTTCCCAGTCGCGGTCGCGGCTCAGTATAGCACATTCCGCTAATAGCCGTTCTTGTAACGCCGAGAGGTAACCACTTTCAACGGTGCGGTCTTCAATGCAGGCGCTGTTAATGGAGTTCTTGCTCGTACTTCTGGACTTTGCAGATGCTGTTGTTTCGACAGTTAGTAGTGTGGTAGACATGATGGCTACCGTCAGACGTAGAGCTCAAGTGGTCTGGGGTGTTGTCAGACTGGGGACGCGGGTTTATTTTGGGCGATGTGCTATTTCAGTTAGCCCTACCCACACGGATTTCAGAACGGTAGTTTCACTTCCTGTTGATTAAAAGTTTTTGGGCATGCGTGAAAGTGGGATTTTTGAGACCGCTGGACGAAACGAAAGACGTCTTATACCTCATACGTGAGGTTATAAACGGACCACTAACGAAACCGAAACTGTGCGTGATGTTGCAAAAAAAGGAAAAAAGATGGCGGGCATGATTACCCATGGTCGCTAGCATATTTGCATTCGCGGCCAACGTATGCTGCACACAGAAGGAGGGTACAAGCGACCTGGTGTAAATTCGATGTACGTATTTCCTTGAGGGGGCCTCATGGAGAACATACACACACAGAAAACCGGACGAAACGAGCGTTTTGTGCATTTCTGAGTATGTTTTTTATGGAAGTTCAAAATTCAGCCGCAGTCGTGTGTGGCTAGTTTTGATGTTGTCTTTTTCAGAACGAATATTTTTGCTCATTTTGAAACAAAATTCACGATGAAAACTCCCCGAGACTAAGGAGCGTAGAAAGAACACGCACACACGGTTCTTTCGACGTTCCCAAGTCTCGAGGTTTGTCATCATAGGTCCCTGCCTGCAGCTCGCTTGCTTTCTCGCCTGGGTTCTCTAGAGGCGGCAAGTTTATCCATACCCACCTCCAAATGTTTGGCGACACAGTTTTACCTCAACAGTTTTAGGCTCAACGGTTTTACCCGTGACCCCCTCCAGGGGGGGGGGGGGGGGGACCTTGACGTTGCTATTTCAACTTCAGGAACATGTCGGTATTACGTAACGCAGCTATGACGTAACTGTAATAGTAATAATTCGCTTTCTGCGCCGCCCCTCCCGCGTCTCGACTGGCCGCTGTCGCTAACAGGTGATTCTTTGTGGCCAATGAAGGGTCCTCTTCCACCTATCATCACGAGACGCGAGGTACAGTGATTTATCCTGACCCCCCACCCCCCAAATCTGGTGGAGACCTCCCAAAAATCTTGTGAGATTGCGCAATATTGAGTGAAAAGCATGTAAATACACCCCCTTACAGACCCCCCCCCCCCCCAAAAAAAAAAAAGAAAAAATTCTGGGTAAACCACTGCGCGAGGAGTCGCTAGCGAGGTCGCCGCCGCTGCGCTTCGCACTTCCCTTAGGAAATATTTCGCATGACGGTTCCTGATGGTAGTATGCTCGTATGATGGTGTAGAAAAATATACGTTCCAAGCCCTCAAAATTTTTATTTCATTTTATAGTTTTTTTTAAAGGACTCGAAACATATTTTTTACGCCATGATATGAGCATACTATATGAGCAGTGTGCTGATATGATGTAGTACAATGTACTATACCTTCAGGAACCGTCACGCAAAATATTTGCTTTGGGAAGTGCGAATTTACTGAGAAAATTGCTTTGCAAGAGAGCGCGCATCGCCCAGCGGAACCAGGTCCCCCAAGGTCGCCATTTTCCCATGTATTTGTTCCTATCCCGATGCGTGCAATGCCGGAGGCCGCCCTTAGATACCCCATTGTTACCAGACGTTGGCTTGCGTTTGATTGTAGCGCGCTAAAGATCCAGTTGAAGCACAATCCAAGCCAGGCCAAGTCACCGAAGGAGAAATGGACGACTGCGCCTGCGGCGCCTGGTGTACGACAGGTACACTATGTGATGCATGCAGCCGTGCACTAGATCCTTCCGATCGCTCAATACGTTCAAAAACGGGACCAAAAAGTGAAACACGACACAGAAAGTTGTTATACGCGTTGTATTTGGACATATAAAGACTAGATTCATTCGCAGAAACAACAAAAACATTTTGCCGCTAAACTTAGCGCGCTGAAGTGATCCGGAACGGCAACAGTGGGGTATCTAGTGGCGGCCTTCTTCGTTGCACGCTTTTCCGAGGTGAGTTTGGGGGACCTGAGCGGAACCTCACGTCTCGTGACGTCAGATTGGCAGAGGACCATTCATTGGCCACTAAGAATTATCTGCTAGTGACTGCAACCAGTCGAGATGCATGACGGGCGGGGCGGAATGCAACTGCAAAAAGAAAGAAAGAAAAATTAAGGTGCTCGCCTCAGTATTGGCGAGGCACATGACGTTGCAGACTGAACTAAGAAGGAAGGAAGTCATTGAAACGGTTAGCCATCTGCAAGACTCGAACTCACGTCATCTGGAATCCAGAAGTGGAATCACTTTTCAGTGACTTCCTTTCTTCTTCGTTCATTATTTTTAGGCATTTGAACCTTTGTGTGGTTGTCCTTTCTTCTGTGCTCCAGCCCCAGAACATCAATTGACATCGTGTTGCCGACTGCATGGTTTCCGAGGAGAGCAGGTTTTCTGATGAAAGTCACTGAAAAGGTTAGCCAGCTATAGGAATCCAGAAGAAGTGGGTTCGAGTCCTACAGCTGGCTAACCTTTTCAGTGACTTTCATCTTTCATCGTTAATTTCTTAGGCAATTTGAGGTCTTGTATGTATTTGTCCTTTCTATGTTGTTCCAGCCTCAGAATATCAGTTCTCTCATGTTCAGGTTTTCTGACCTGCCAGATTTCTCTTACGCTCCAGGATTACGCGCTACACCTTAGATTTTGTGCGAATATGTGTGTCCCAGAGCCTGTAATCCCTAGGGGTGTGCGGAGCCTGAGGTGGGGCACATCGCAGGGCCTGTTTCACACACACACACACACACACACAAAGTAATCCCTGGTTGAGGGCTTCGTGTGCGGGGCCTAAGGCTCTCGCCTTACTCGCCTCCCCCCTCCCCTCTATCGCCGGCCCTACCCCTAACACCCCCAAATGTTCGGTGACACCCCCCTAGCTTTTTCACCTGTGTACCTCTTACAGGGGATGCCCTTTTAGCAGCTTTAGGCACATGTCGCTAATGATATGTTAAGCTGTAATGATGGAACTAAAGTAATGACCCCCCGCCAATTTTTTCCAACACCCCTCCGTGCTTGGGGCTCTGGATAAACCACTGGGTTCAAGGAACCTACATACGAGGCTCCCTAATACGGGCTGACGAGTGGCGCCACCGCTTGCTTCCGAGGTGTGGCGTGTAAATCAGCTCTGCTGCAAATGAACCTGTGAGTGAACGGAACATGGCGCATCACCACCACGGCATCGATTTAGCGCTAGTACTAAATGATGTAAGTGTTATTAAATCATCTCGAACCTATAGTTGTTAGCATTTAAGTGTCAACGTTGACTTCTTGAGAACATTCTGAGGATCTTATCAGTACGCGTCACCGTATCCCGACTTGAGTGTATCACCAGGAAAGTTCACATGGATATATGACGCCTATTGCAACGTGACTTAAACCACTTAAAATGCATCGCGTGTTTTTTGTGCTTACACATATTGAGATAGTGTTGGCGCACTTTGTGCTTGAGAGCTTAGCTCACCTGTTTGTCACGAAAGTGAGCGAACACCCGGCTAATTCAATAAATGTCTTTCACCTACGGTACTACGGTATTATCGATTCACAGCTTCTCTCGATTTTTCCAATTTCGCAGGTCATAATGGTTTCATTATTATTTCGAATTGCATTATAAAGAGCTGGCGTTGACGACAACACGAGCTAGTAATTTTTTCGCGGTTGATCGTTGTTCTTGCAGGTTATTTTGGTGTATGTACGTAACGTGTTCCTCTTCTTTGCAGAGCATAGACCTTTCCAAATTCCCAGATGACGAAAGATTCAAGTAAGAATTGCTGTTCTTGTGCGTTGACAAATGGGGTGGCAAGCCTGAGAACTTGGGGACACCGTGATTGCACATGCTTTTGAAAAAGAGTAATCGGAAAGAAACAATATGACTTCCAGCAGATTTCTGAGTGCAAGCTTGGGGGGGTCTTCTTGGGACAGCAAATATGATTTCTAAGGTGTAGTTTGATGGAAAACTAACTGCTGCGGTCAAACGATTTTTGGCATAAGCCAGGTGACAAAATTAATACAAGTTGCTGTTGGATTCTGTTAAAAGAGGTTGGTTGGCAACAGGTAAATGACAGGCATCTGCAACATTGGAACGGGCTCTCCTTTGCGTGCGTTTCTTGTCTGAGAATCTGTCCAGTCTTTCCTCAACACACTGGTGTAAAATAATTATTGGCGAGACATCACCATGGCCTCACCTGCCCATTTTCACTTTGCAGTAGAACTTGGAATGTGGGTCAACACGCACGGGAAACAACTGTCACGAGCCTTTTAAGCTCATTGTCCATCTTATTAGATATCAACCCGAAATTTATATTTTAGAAATTCTTCCTGTACTTGCTTGCCTCATTATTTCTTGGTTGCTGCTAAAGCATGTACCCACAAGCTGTCACGTTACTTTTTCCCCCCAGAATTGAACATGCGAGGATGCACGAGAAGCACCGTGGGCACGAGCGGATGCACGCTTACATGATCCTCATACTTTTGGTGTCCGTTGTCGTTGCTCAAGTCGTTCTCGTCCAGTGGAAGAAACGACACTTCAGCTCCTACCAGGTGCTGTCAATGTTCACTTTGATACTCGTGTTTGAATAATCATTACTGCTGTACCAATATACCGATTTTTCAAATACTGAAGCGAGTAAGTGTGTATTTGATTCGAATTTTATGGAATCGTATATTTGAGTTTGGAATCGAAGGAACATTTCTTCGTAACCAAGTCAGCTCGAATAGTTACGAAGGTGCAGGCATGTTTTCAGCCTAGATTTATGAACGGAACAAGCTCAGCGAAAGGTCCACAAAAGGCCATCTGTTCTTCCTTACTTTGAGGGCATTTTCTGGACATGACGAGAAGCTACGTGAAAGTGCTGGGATTAAAATGAACGATGTAACTGTCGAGGCAGGAGTAACCTGCGGCAATCCTCGAGTTTGCAGAAGATTCCTTAGCTATGCAGCTTTAGAGTGTCCCCGGCTCATATACATAGAACCACATCCGCAATGCAGTGCATTGCATCGAAAATATGATAGATGAGAGACAAAGACAGAGAAATGTAGATTGAAAATTGCGAGTCAAACAATAAGATATTGACATTTACCCTGTGCAAGACAGTTTGTGGTTCCATGAAGTTGTCCTTCCAATATACCGCTTAACATTCCTCCGAAGCCATCCATCTTTGAACCATGTTGCCATTTATAGATGTTGGCTAGACTATAACAATTGTCTCTGTATTTGCTTCCACGTTAAAATGACTATTTGCGGAGTCCTACTAATCGTCGTATATTATTATATGACATGAAATGGCAATAGGAAAGACAGTACGAATCCCTTTTCTCTCGGCAGCGGGTGTCCATGGTGGGTATGTGGATCGTACCTCTGGCCATGTCCTGCTACTCCCATTGGTGGCGCTTCGTCTTCATCTGGTCCGTGTTTACTGTCTTAACCTGTATAGTGGTGAGCTGGGCATTGCGCAAGCCCATCGCCAGGACCACACCTAGATGGGTCTACAAGTGGTTCTACGTTGTCCACATGAAAAGGTATCGCCACAATTACTCTGCATTGTCAGCTAGGCTAAGGAAGGCCTCCTTTTGTTACATTGACACGTAAAGCCGGTTCAGCCCAATGCTGTGGACAATGTCAAAGCCCGTGGCCACCCATGTGGCTGGCCATGGCTAGTCTTTGTGGCTATAGCCGCTCAAAGAATGGCTGTCATTGGCAGATCTTTATTTTTTTAAGGCGTAGAACCTACGTAATATAAAGTAACCTGGAGATGCCTTAAGATGACATTAGGGCAGGTGCTACAGGAGCGTGTCACCAGAAATATATGTGGCTTGCAGGGATCTCAATGATGGCTCTGGAATGGGTTCACCTCGTGGTCTTTTTTATGTTATCTTACTTATCGAACTTTTACAAGTGTGGGAGAATCTGAAATTTGGGACTACACTCTTAAAAAGCGTATCAGTTGACAAAAAAAAAAAAAAGCTTAGACAGGATGTACGTATATAGGGAGTAATCTCTTACGAATGGGGGTGTATATGTTGTTGAGAGTGTTGTGAATATGGATACGTGCAGATGAAGCCAAGTCCATGTCAAGCGCTGAACACGTTGGTATGGTTGGGGGTTGGTATGGTGCTTCTGTTCACATGCCTAAGATGGCCTCGATTTGTACCTTCCTACTGTGATCCTTGGGTGTAATTATATTACAGCTAACACGCTTCCTCCTTTATTTATTTATTTTTTTCAGCTATGCATTAGGTGTGGTAGGCTACATTATAGTGATGATGACACTGCTGGGAGTGAACTTAATATTTCAAGCAAAGCCACAGACGTGGATGGACATAGGACTCCTGATGCTCTTTTATGGCCTCTACTTTGGCCTCTTAGGTCGTGACATTTCTGAGATAATCACAGATCGCATGGCTTGCACCATTGGGGTAAGTGTGTCAATTACACCATTTTGCCCTCAATGTTGCACTCAGCTATGAGCTCCGCGGATGCTGTTTAGATTAAATGAGGTGAAAAGATGGTTAACTAGCGAGTGAGGTGGTGATAAGTATCTATGACAGCGAAACCCAGAATGAGGAAAAAGGTGGAACGTACTCTAACAATGTCTCAAACACGGCTGAAGAGTTTATTTCCGCAACATCCTACTTAAATCACAGAGACAAGAAAGGAGTGAAGCCTTCTCTGATTACCCTCTTTACCCAACAGAGGAGGCTTCTCAGAGAAACGCTCTTCGTTTTGGGTTGTGAGAACTGTGTCCTTCAGTGACCTTCCCTCTGGCCTTGAGGACTTCCTTTTTGTCTCTGTGGTTTAAGTACGTATGATGTTGCGGAAATAAACTCTCAAGCTGTGTCTGAGACGTCGTTAGTGTATGTCCCTCCTTGTCCCTGGTCTCGGAGTTTCGCTATCGTGGGTACTAAACAAGGTGTCTGTCTCCTATACTGCTCACATAAAGCGTCATCCGCATCGCTGAATCTGCAGCTATGACTGCAGTCAATGGCTACCATCATTAAAGCGCAGGGGTTATTAACGGCGCATTACGTCTCGAGTCTCTAGCCTAGATGGCACCTCACTCACCTCACTTTGAGTACATGGCTAGTGGGCGAGCCAGATATTCCCAGTTGCTTAGGTTAGGTTAGTTGTTAGGCTAGGCATAGAGGTTAGATATTCCCGGTTGCTTACCTAACCTAACCTAACCTACCCTGCCCACAAGTACGATTCGTACTTGTTTTGGGTAATTTAACGGCGAGCGTTTGTAACTGCTATTTTGTTTGTCCGCCTCGTTGCTTTTGAGATACGAAAAGAGATGGCTGACACATTCTGCTTCTGCATTAACAGTATTACACGCCGACAGGTGTCCCGATAAGACAACTGGAGCCCAATGTGTGCGCAGTGTGTGGGAACAAGATATTGGTCATGGACAATAACGACGCCATAGTGGAGCAGACGTACAAACTGCCCTGCGGTCATTTGTATCCTTTCCTCGCCCGACGGTCTGTCCAAATTCCATTCACCCCTTGACATTTCTTAGATTCCACGAGTTCTGCATTCGCGGCTGGTGCATCGTGGGAAAGAAGCAGACCTGTCCCTACTGCAAGGAAAAGGTGGACCTCAAACATATTTTCTGCCATCCGTATCCTTTGTTCCGTTACGTTCATTTCCGTCGGAGTGCGACGCTGCGCCATTTGCGGTAAAATGGACTGAGGTTTATCGACCCAAAGCCAGTCTTCTTTACCCTGGCGCTATCTTATACTTAATTGCGCGATTTCATGGATATAAACATTCTTGCCTCTTATATTCCAACTATTAATGTAGATTTGTTTAAAAATCGTGCCAACAACAGAATGTGTCCCAGCAGGTGGTTCTGCAGGCAGCGGTGCAACAACGGAAGCAGATGACAATTCCCGACGTGCCTTACGCTCTCTAGGTGGCGTTCATCAAATTTGCACCAAAAATCCACCAGTTTTGCAGATTGTGAGAGGTATCCATTTCAATCCCGTCCAGTCCACTTGCCATCCAAAATGGCGCTGCCTATGTTGGATTCAGGGAGAAATAGTGAGGATAGGTTGATTGATAGCGCCGCATATTTCGAGACCTCATTGGTCGGAAAACTGAAAAAGTGGGTGGAGCTTCAGGTATAGGCATGAGCCATTAATGGCCAGACTCCCATCTAATATGTGGCTCTGCCTCCAAAGTGCGTGTCTGGATACATAGTGCAAAGTAAAGAGAATAAAATGGCACGATGACATGCCTATGCCTTTCCTCTCTCTTCCTTGACAAACATCAGATGGCAAAAGCCACACATGCTGTACGGCAACTTCCTGGATTTCATTCGCTACCTAGTGCTCTGGCAGCCCATGATCATCTTGTGTGTACAGTTTGTCAACCACTTGTTGGGACTTGAGTGAGACGATGCTTTGTAGTGTTGTGCAAGAAAACCTTTTGTACATATCTCTTCCATAAAGGAACTACATTAACACATTTTTGTTCCTCGCACACTTTGCAGGCACTGTAGGTGAGGTGTGGGAAAGGTTTTCTGCTGCGGCAAATTAAGAATTGCGACTGCTTGAAATGGGAAATACTTTATTTTCTTGGATGATGTGGAAACAAAACTATTTTATAAACTTACAGATTCTAAGGGCTGTTGTAACTCAGCATTACGCGATATATTGCGTTATCCTCTGAAAACGAATGTCGTCTGTCGCCTACAATTATTTTATACCTGCTGCAAGATCTTTCAGTATCTATGCAGAGTTTATAGGAATCGACAAATACTTGATCGCAATAGGAGCAATCTACCTCATTCCGTTCGAAAACCCAAGTACCGTATTTATTAACTTGTTCTTACAAAGAAGGTGCTAACCTAGGGGTGCTCAAATAAAGCGATGGCGCAAAATACGCCTGTAGTTACGCTATGTCGAAGGGTCATGTGTACCTTGTAGCAGTTGGGAGCGTGCGTTTACCCTTATGCTCTTTTGCGTGAGCGTGCAATGGTGGTGATGATGAAAGGGCAGGCCGTGTGAGCGTGCAATACTTCTCCTGAGACACTGCACCTCGTAGTATCAGTCTACATCGCGCCAATCACGTCATTTGACCCAATCCGATTTCCACGAAATTCCGTTCAAAACTCCGCCAAATTTCGAGCAAAGTATGGGATTCAGCGAAATCTTGTGCCAAATGAAAGATTTCGCAAAATTTCGCGGATTCGCAGAAAGCCCGGGGCCTTAGATATGGGTGTTTGGGTAGAAGTGTTTTTTTCCGCGTGGAAAATATTTTTGCGTTTGCGAACAGAGCTGGTTTGAGGAGTGATTCGCGAGAACTTAAATTCGCGACACAGGTTTCCCGGCAGTGCTTTGCTCTTGCATATCGTGCCGCGGTCACTACTCGGGCATATTTCGGCACGTACTAAGACATCCGTCGTTGTTCACGGGGATGGCAGCGTTCTAGGTAAATCCCTTTCTTCTCCTCACAGACATGGGAGGAAAGGCCCCTGTACAATGGCCTTTAGGGACCCTGCAGGAGGCCACAGTACTCGCCGTGTGCAGGTCAGCCAATTCATTTTAGCAGTTCTCATTCATTATCACTCAGGCCATTGAACAGTTAGGTTGAGATGTCGTACTATCATACAAGCTGGTTTTGAGAAGGCGGGGGGAGGCATGTTGCGGCTTCGTGGTACTAGTAGGAGTAACAAGTGTGATCAATTTTCATTTCTTTACATCTTGCCTGATGGGATAAAACAATACTCTGCGGCTTGCTTAAACTGCCTACGCTGCATGGAGTAGAAAGGGTCACGGTATAGCGTCGAACGCCGCACGATTTTTGCCCTCATATGGACAGAGGGCCAGAGTTATTCTCGGGAACTTAAATTCGCGATTTTGGAGGAATGCGCGAAAAACGCGAAAAATAATTCCGCGTGAAAAAAAACCACTTCTACAGTACTGTAAAACTAGACATTTTCGCGAGGACATAATTGTTGTAGTTGACGCGGAAACCTCTATAAGACAGCAGGCAGTGCTCAGTAGAGATGTAATCTTCAGCGTGAATACTGCCAGGTGGAGAGCATCTCTGGTTGAAATCTTCGACCGAAGGAGTTTGTGCAGTGCAATAGCCGCTTTTACTATATGGTAATGACGCGCTCTGGTTGGTGTTTGATTGGGGCTCTAAATATCTGCCATTAGCCAGTAGTCAAAAAGCGTTTTCAACTGGGCTACGAGTCACCAGCTCGCGTGGCTCAGTGGTTAATGTGCTGGCCATATCACGTCGAGGGTGGGAGATACCAGGGTTTGAATCCCGGTTCCAGCTATGCTCTCTGGGTTTCTCAGACGCTTTCAGACATATGTCGTCACACGACGCGCATTCCCGTCAGTCGTGACGTTATGTGATGCCTTTCACCAACACCGCTTTCAACTATCCCCGACGGGTACGTGACAACTTATGGGGACGAAGTATGACACCTGCACCTGTAGCTGAAACGTCTTTTCTTCTGGTCAAGGTCCCTTGAAGAGTAGTGTCTCATCAGGTAGACTGGACCGCGCGACGATCTGTTTCGGCGTTTGGACGTAGCGCTTCGACACCCGATGCAACACGAAACGGAGAGGGCCAAAGGCCAAAGCAACCAGTATAGGCTATTGGAAATGCATAGGCTCAGATTTTCTGCAGCTTGTAAGTCTTATCACATTGACGGTAGAGTATTAAGGATGAGCTCGACTTTTGGCAGAACTACAGCACTGTGCCAATTTGCATTGTGATTGTTGTTATGTACAATTTTTAAAAAACGTTTTGAAATGTGTGCGGGGATCTTGTGTCACCCTGTGCATGTATTATGAGGTCGCGGGAGAAGGTTTCACTTTCTTCATAACGAACCCTGAGACTGGGGAAAAAACACACTAAACAGGATTCTCAACCTTTTCCCTAAGTGTCAGGGTTCGTTATGAAGATCAATTATCACCAGCTCGCCAGCTTCCTTGCCGCTCTGTACCTTTCACTTTTTGGTCATCCTACTCGATCCTATTTCTACACTGCTCTGTGGGATAGCTGAAAATGTGTGGTCGCGATATGTTGTATAGCGTCGGTGGTTCAGTGGTAGAATACTCGCCTGCCACGCGGGTGGCCCGGGTTCGATTCCCGGCCGACGCAGTTTTTTTTCCTTTCTTGATTTCCGTACATATCAGGACCGTTTGGGGGTTTCATTGCTAGTTTGAACCTTGTCTTGTCTTGTGCTCTTCGTTTTTGTGTTTTGTCCTTCCCAAGGGACACGATGGAAATTGATGTTCTGAGGATGGAACACAGAAGAAAGGACAATACATAAGCCTCAAGTTCCTAAAAACAATGAAAGAAGGTAGAGTCTTGGAGCGGCAATCCAAAAGAAGCGTGTTCCAGTCCTGACTAACCTTTTCAGTGACTCAGGAACATGCTGCCAGCGTCTTTAAAGGACTACTGAGGTGACCCACAATTTCTTTTTTCTTCTTTTTTCGGTGGGTAATGTTCTGCAACGAATAAAATGAATTCGGTGCGAAAGAATGGCGAGCGTATGTGGCCTACAGAGCGGCGGCTCTGTTCTGCGCACTTTTGAAAAATCCCTCTCCTCGTGAAAAGAGCGCATCGCGGGGGGACGTCCTGTCGTATGCTACTCCCCTCACGTGACCAGTGACGTACAGTGGCACAGCTCAAGCATGTATAAACGTCGCGTGAACTGCGAATCCGAAACTGAACCCTTATGGTCGAACTCGAACCGAACATTCAATTTTTGGTTCTACTTTGGTCCTACGTGTAAATATGCCTCTTTCATTTTCCATATAGCGCAAGAAGTATGCAAACGCTGGAATGACTGACAGATAAGGCTGAGAAATACTCGACGAGAAGATGACGACGTAGAAGTAATCTTCATTGCTTTGCTTCACGTGACATTGATCGACACGACCAAGTGCCACACCAAATAGAAGCAGAAGAATATCCCGAGTAAAATCGCTACCCGATAGTCCCAGCCCATCTAAAAAATTTATCCGCTTGCTCTCGTGATGCCGACTCAGAAGGAATCGAAAGAGACGAAGCCAGAGAAAGCTGAAACTAAGGCCTCGAAAAGTGATGGACCGAAGAAAGGTGCCACGACAGCTGAAGGAAAATCCGCGGAGGAATCGCCCAAGAAAGAAACACCCGGAAAACATATTGAGGCTCTCAAAGCGTCTGACAAGTCTAAGAGTAGCGATGCTAGTAAAGTTACTCTAGGGAAGAGAAGAAAATCGTTATCAGATTCATCCAAGCTAACTTCCCCCGACCAGAAGACAACTGGAACACCAAAGGACGCAGATACTACTAAAGTTACGGAAGGAGCAAAAGAAGACACAGCGAACGCACCAGGACCGTTCAAGACGGAAGAGCAGCCGAAAAAAATCGAAACTCCCGGCAACGATGGTGAACAGCCGGAGGACCCCACAAAAACTTCCAACAAAGCAAGTGAGAGGGGACCGGAACAGAAAGCCATTGAAGATGGCGAGGAGCGTACAGCAACAAAGGAACCTACCTTGACGACCAAGACCATCCAAGATGCTGAATCGTCCAAGTTGAAAAATTCTTTCGTTGGCGGCATTGATGTCGGGAAAGAAGACAAGCAGACGGAGGACGATGCAGCCCCGCCCACGACAGAGCTCAATCAACGCAGGCGCTGCTCGGACTCCAAACAGGGCACAACACCAGCAGATGGGGGTCAACAATCGCCAAAGGGAAACGGCCAAGAAATGGACACAAAGTCGCAAACACGCAGAGTGTCTGTGAGCGCCCCTAGGTATAAAAATATGGCGTCGCCTACGCCATCTGGCTCAACGTCCCCGTTGATTGAGGAGGCTGTAATCCACGCCATAGCCGACGAAGTTGTCCATCTTTTGCGCGAAAACTCCGCGTTTTGCAGCCCAACACGCCCCACAAAGGCTCCCACACAACCAGAGACAGCTCCGTCCACAAGCCCATCGCTGACCTCGAAAGTACGGCGCAAGTGGAACTCTCTGCTCTCCTCAACGCTTGGACTGAGGTCTTCAACGAGAGAGACACCTCTACAAGAATTAGGAACACCGGCATACGAAGACGCTTTAGATAGTTTAGATGGCATGGAGTTTGGGGAACGAGAATACTACTACGATGCTAGAAGACAATCGGCAGGAGGTGGTTTGGAATTGGCAGCAGGTACTCCTCCACCCGAGGGATCTCAGTCACCGCTGGTGCTTGTAACGGCTCCTCAGTCTCCAATGGAAGACACTCGTCAAAGACCACGCTTAGAAATAACCCAAGTACGAGACCAACCCACTCCACATTTTGCAGATGAAACCACTTACTATACGCCCTCTCCGCCATATTTTGATGCACCCGAGTATCCAACTCCTCGGGCAGGACCCAGATCAACTTCTAGGTTCGATATATCGAGAGGGCGGCCCGAATATCTTTCCTGGCGTCGCTCGCCCGTCGCTCCATTAGAACAAGAACCATACACGCCATATGCGACTCCACCTCTTACACCGGCGCGAACCAAACATTTCAGCACAACTCGAGATGCCGAAACTTGGACCACCAAGTCGATTGCAGAACATGAACGACGACCTTTCACCTTTCAAAGGATCCTAAGGGACAGAGCATTCCACTTGGGGTATGTTCCTCGTGTACCACAACAGATAGCAACTGAAACACTGGCGATACCGCGATGGAGCGAACCATACGACAGGGGCATTCCACCAGCAGCATACCAAGCTGGGACGTCAAGAGAAATCGTCTCAAACGTCACGGGTCATCCGTCGGCACGGTTTCAATGGTTGGCCCCAGAGGCGGGTCTCACAAGGCCGCCATATCAATTGCCGGAGGAACATAGGCAAGTTAACGGTACAGCTCTTGGAACCCTCAGTGACAGTTGTACATCCGAAAGGGCATTTATGATCATGAATGGTAAGCTACGCCTTCACATAGGTGATGTTTAGAGGCAGTGGCGTCGAGCGGGTAAAGAGGGGCGGTCCCAGCGAAGTACTGCGCTTGTCAGGAATCCACGCATATGCTAGGCAACCGAAAACTTTTAAATACCTGACGGACTCATACCGGTTTTCTGGTTCTTCTCGTGCAGCAGTGGCGTCACCCGGTGCGGGAGCTCACCTCCCACACCACCCCGTTAACGGACCCCTTTTTGTACTAAGCTATACACGACAAATAACTATATTACACCACACTTAGAAAGAATAAAAGGAAAACATGTGTCCCTTCCATCGTGTGACCCGGTGCGAAACCCCCCCTCCCTAGTGACACCGCTGTCGTGGAGTACACTTTTGCTGCAACGATGTCTGACGTACGCTGCGGTGTTGACGGCTTCCGCCCAAAAGATATACTGATAGTTGAGCTTCACACATGAGTGTTCTGGCAGTCTCCACTATCGTACGATTCGTTCTAAGCCGGCGAGCAAATACAGTTTCCTCAGAAAATATGCGATATCCTCGTTGATGAACTCACCGCCATTGTCCAGGACGACAATGTCGATAATAGACGGTCTCTACGTTCGTGGTATCACAGACGACCTAATATTAGTATCCAATGGACCGTTTCCAGTGCCTCTCCTCTTTCGTAGTAGATGAGAGTGCAGTAGAAGAGCAGCCGGTTTAGTTACTTCAGTCGCTCCTTTTGCGCTTTAAAACGTGTACAAGTGTTCGTCTAATACAGTAATCTATACGATAGGGAAAAAAGAGAAAGAAAGAAGTAGAAATATGGAGGGGGGGGAGGGTAACGTGAGTAAACCTAGAGTCACTAAATAGGAGTACAGAGTATCGCATTCCTTTTCCGCGTCGGAGCCGCCGTTCTGTGTCCGCGATTGGGCCGATCGTGTCACGTGGTATCTCCTTCCATGTTGAATCCAAAACTGGTTCCCTCGGGTGCGAGCTATACTCTCTTCCCTATTTAGTGACTCTAGGTGAGGTTGTCACCCGGTCAGTTATTTGCTGCTTGTGCCTTTGAAAGACCGCTATCTTACGATAGAATATGTTTTACGGTACGCCTTTAAAGATAACTTATTTGTGCTCAGTCCAGACAGTACTTTTCCTGGTTTCCAGGTTTTCAGTGTACGTTGCCACACGAACGGTCCAAACGAAACAAACACTGTTTTTGTGCACACTGCCGAATGAACAGTTTCTCCTCTTTCACGCTCTCCCACAATATATATCTCTCCCTCTATTTCCCTCACCCAATCACCTATCACTCCTCCTCTACCTTTTGGTCTCACTCACATAGCCGATGTAGCCGATACGTATACTTTTCGTGGCTTTCTCGCTCGCCCACTCACTCTTCTCATAGCGGCCTTCTGAAAAAAGAGGTTCCATACCTCATCTTGTTATTACTATATACACGTCGCAGATTGTGTTTTCTCTCGCAGGCAATTATGACATCCTGAGAGAAGAATCTTCTCTAGTATCAACCACCGCGGGACAACCAGAAAGGGCACCTTCCAAATTGCGCACGAGAGATAGCATCAGTACAGAATCCCAAACGGCCGCAAAACGGCTGCGCTTCGCCGTCACCATAGCAGAGAACCTTCGAAGCGCTTCACGCGTTGTACAGCAGCTCAACTATGACAGTAAGGAAGAACAACTGAGAAGAGACCTCGTTGCGGCAGACTTACTTCGCCGCGCCGCTCTGGCGAGCATGGACGCTCGAGAGGCATCCCGCGCGCTTATGGAAGCATCCCCGGACTTTGAAGAAGAATGTTCCGACGAGTACGTTACAGCAATGGAAAGCTTCTCTGATCAGTGTCCTTCAAGAACATTCTCCATCCAATGGAAAGACCCTTTAAGAACGTCAAGTGTGCCATTGAAGGATTCCTCCGCTAGCATTCCAGAATATGACGAGAAGAAACAACTGATTGCGTTCGCTTTGTGTGCCTCTGCAGACACTAAAACCACCCGGTGGCGCGGCAAACGTCAAGAAAATCGTTTGCCATTGCCAGGTGCGTGTAAGACTTGCGGACGCCTCCCACCCTCGAACGTCGTTACTTTGGAAGACGTGGAAAAGTCGGAAGACGTGGCTGGGACTTGGTGCAGTGACTGCCTAGAGACCACGTTCTGGAAGCCACGCGTAAATGCGAGTCCCAAGTTAGAGCCGGTAAAAACAATGCAGTTTACGAGTGAGGAGGGTGAGAAAGTTGAACCGGACGCCGCCAAAGAGAACACTAGAGACAAACTGAAAGGGAGTATCGGAGAACAAGAGAATGTCCAGGCGGACGTCGTGGAAGAAATCTCGAAGGGCGCTGGAGAGAAGAGACCAAGCGATGGATGCGCAGCGACGATTGTGCAGGAACGATTAGCGTCTCCAGAAGCTCCTGGACCGTTACCAAACGTATCGGACACGGTTGACACAAAGGGCGCCGGAGAGAAGAAGACACCAAGCGATGGAAGTGCAGCGACGATTGTGGAGGAACGATTAGCGTCTCCAAAAGCTCCGGTACCGGACGTACCGGAAACAGTTGAAACAAAAGGCGAGGACACCCAGGAGGTGTTTCCTGTTTCGGAGAGTCCGGAAGTTATATACCCTGAAAGCAAATTCGTTGCCATAGTATCCGTCTGCTGTCTCCTATGGATACTTTTACTTTCACTGACCTCATTTGTTGGCCATCGGGTCTCGGGTGGAGCCCGCAACTTGATCACTCATTCCGACCTCTTTTCTCACGACAACAACATTTCTCTTACAACGACATCTCCAGGCACCGAGACGTCGTCACAAACAAAAATTTATTCGTTCCTCTGCGGGACCAAAAGTTGCACTCGACAGGCAGATTACTTGAAATCTATCTTAAGCGGTGATCCGTGCGTAGATTTTTACGATTACGTCTGCGGCAAGGTAATCCGCAAGTGGGAGGAGGTTGGATGGGTGTCTTTATCGAGTGATGTCATGATCGCCAGTCGCCTCGAAGATAAGGCTTTGAAATACCTGAGGGATCCGGCAAATACAGACGCCGAGGTAGCGAGGCAGTTATTGAACGAATGCGAAAGTTCCACCGGCGTTACCAAAGAAGAAATATTAGATGTGGTAAAGTCTTACGTTAACTGGGATACCTGGCTAATCGAAGACAGAGTCTTAAATATTTCTGCTTGGAGAATCGCGGCTGCCCTGGCGATGGAACTGGGGATCCAAGTTCTGCTAGAGACGAGTCACGGCACAGGCAGGAAATTAATAATCGCTGGTCCTCCGCGTCATCGGTTTTTCGATAGCGATAAGAAAATTATCTTCAACGCCGCTAGAATCGTCACCGGGAGCTTGCTCGGAGTTGGATATGGAAGAGCTTTACGTGTCTCCCGAAACATCGTTGACGTGTCGCAGAATATTTCCAACAGCCTCGCCTCAAAGCGCAAGCAACATCCGCGTCTTCTTCCACTCGGTAAAATCCATCCGGGCATCAGAACTCTCGTGTGCATCATCTACAGCGATGACATTCCAACAGCGGCATTGTTTTCAGAATATATTGACGACGTGACTCAGCTAGTAGATTCCCGACCGGAAGCTGTTGTCGACTACTTGCTATTTTGGCTGCTTCTTTTCTTTGCCCCATATCTTGGAGTCTCGGAGCTTGGAAAGCTTTTTCCTCGGACGCTTTCGTCACTTCCCTTGCATCCAGACAGACACTGCACTCGGGCTGTGGAACGCTCTCTACCGGTGGCTTTCATGCGAGCACTTTCGGCATCCTTGGGTTCGATGACTTCTGTTCGTCACTGGGTGACCCAAGTTGAAGGTAGGTTCCTTCGAGGAATTTCACGGCTGCACTGGCTGCAGGAGTCAAACGAAGCGGATCTACAGGTGGCCAAAGATAAGCTTCGTCGTACTAGAGTGTCTCATTTCTTTCCGCTTCGGGCTACAAGTAACGCGACGTGGATAGCGTATGAGAAGGAACTACGGAAGGAACTACTCCGCACAGACATGAGCGCACTGCGTCGTCTAATTGCTGCATCGAAGCTACGGCAATCATTTATTGCGTCAGCGTTCGATACAGAAGTGAGTATCCTCTGTGCACTGCAATGGTCGCTACTCGTAGACCACACAGCCTAAAAAGGTCGTCTGCACTTATGTGTCGTGCGGCTTGTGACTGTTGGCAGCAGTGGCAGATCCACGGGGCGGTTAGGCGATCGCCCCCCAGATTTCCCTCTACGCTCTTGAACAAAGAAACCGCCCCCCAAAGGCATCTACGAGGGTTGGGGAAACACCCCCGTTCAAAACCCCCGTTCTGCCTCCATCCCTATATCGTGAGCGTGTCAAAATGAGATACAAATTTTCCAAAATTTTGTACTGCTAGAATGACGAAATTTTCACTTCTACTGGATTTGGACTGAGTCGCCTAGCACACAAATACGAAATGTACCAAAGTCGAGCGCATCATGTTATGTGGAGATGCGAAAGCTTTTCTGTCGAATATTCCGTCATCCATGCCCCGAATACATTATAATGCGCACGGGCCGCATGAACATCTTATTTTGGGTGGTTTCTCTTCCAGCTCTTCAGTTCACGGCGACTCGTCCACGTGCCTATCGGCATACTCGACCCAAATGCATTGCAGAACAGCACCCTCTTTGTTTTTCACATGGCACGATTTGCCGTACGCATCTACCGAGGTCTCATGAAGCTTCTGCGACCCAGCAACATAGATGGATTGAGCAGCGCTTCGACAACCACCATTCGTCGTCTCTATCGGTGCATGTCTATGCACTCGGATGGAGTCTTTCTTTTGGAGCACACGGCGGCCGTCATCCTTGCCCACATTGTTAGTATTCAGGCATTATTGTTGAAGCGGAAAATGGTAAAAAATTGTCATACAATATTCACCGTCAAAATCGTTACACTTAGAATACGTTCGTTTGTAAATCTGGCGTGGCGAGGCTCGATGAGCTAAGCACGAATTTGACCTTTTTGGATCGTTGATAGCTCTGTGGAGAGGCGCTCGAGCCTGTCAAAACTTTTTTTTTTCACGAAAACGAAACGTATTCTACGTTGTCCAGGCGGAGCACTCCTATCTGCATTCCCCATGGTGTAATTTGTTCACCAGGCGTTCCAGGACCTGCTCCACCCGAAGCGTGTTTGGGGATCGGACTTCCGGCTCAAAGGGTTGGAGAGTATTTCCTCCGATCAGTTGTTCTTCATGCATTTTGCTCTGGACAATTGTGAGCTAGCAATTCGTACTCGTCTGCCACCCGGGAAGCTGATGGTCAATATCCCACTTGGACAGAGTGAAGCCTTCGCACGAGCATTTGGGTGTAGGAGGGAGAGTCCTATGGTGTCCAGCAGACGGTGTGACATTCTTGCACCCTAGCTTATAGTGTGTCCTCGTATGTGAGTCTCTTGATATACCGAGCGGAAGGACAAGATTGTATTATTCAAACTTAGGAACGGTTTTGATGTATATGTGCTATTAACGATAATAAACGCAAACTAATTGTAATCATGACGCCGCCATAATGAGTATAGCTGAAGAAATATGAAACAAAGGAGACCAAACACAACACCGGTTGCGTGGGTGCAGTAATTGTGTCCTCGTTATCTAATACTAGTTACCAATTTCCACCCACTGCGGCTTCCTAGTGACAACCCTACATTGGTTCTCCATGCGTAGCATTCACGCAACATTAAAAGTGAGCGTGCCACGGCAAAGGGAGCTGATGCGTGGTTACGCGGGTCACAGCCACCACCACAGTGCACGTTGCCCAGGCATGCGGATGCATAGATGGGGTTGAGAAGGGTCGCGCCATCGTACCTCGTTCCACGTGGGTTGCTATGGAAAGCAACATGGCTGTCGAGACCGTGCTGGTCTAGGTGATGGGTTGAGAGCGACGGTCCACCAGCTGGAAGACTGATGGCAACGACATGCGTGCTCGTTCGTCCGCACATTTTGTGAGCAAAGAAGCGTGGTTAGCTGGTGAACATGCTGTCAAGGACTTTCTGTAGTTTTTCCTGGGTTTTCCTCAGACGCTTTCAGACTTATGTCGGCCCAGGACGCACATTCCCCCAGGGCACCAATGTGAGGCCGACAACGGCGAGCCCTTTGACCAGTACCACCACCACCACCACCTCCTCGGGAGTGAGGGTCTCGTCCCAGACCATGGCAGTTTTCTCACTGCACGGAAATGGCACATCAACGAGACAAAGGCTCTACAATTTAGGCTCTTTGTATTTTTCAGTCTTCGCAGTTTCTCGCCCTAGTATACCTGCCTTTGATGAAAAAGTCAAGTCGATATAGAACTTAACAATTACTTAAGAGTGCAATTCGTTATTACACATAAGGTTTTGCGACATGTTGCACGTGCCGCAGGTTACGGCGGCGGATAATTTCGACCTCCTGGGGTCCTTTTGACGTGCGGCAGAAATATCCGACAAACGGTGCTGGAAGCTATGTTTACCTCCCCCACATCGTTACCGTCCTTGGCCTGGTTTGGACCCGCTACCTTGAGCGTTACTGACTGAGCTACCGAGGTCAGTCGCCAACAACTTGAATGTAATTGAATGATCAAACGCGAAAGCATGTGGTGTGCGGCGAGCGCATACTGGCGAAGATCACGTGCTTGTCTTCAAAAGAGTGACCACGCGCATTGAATATAGTTCACTGTATGAGCGTGCATTCCAGCTGCGTCTATTGTGTTTTGCTTTCCCTCAGGTGGGCAAAAGCAATCCACAGGCTGTGGCGTCGCTCATGATCTCAGTTGTCTCGCGACGTAAACACCCAATAATAAAAAGTTTATTGTGCTTTCTTGAATGGTTCTGTAGAGTACTTAGCTCTCCGCGTGAGATGTCCCAATAAGGCCAAGTTGTAAGGTAGCAGCGTTTCAGTAATCAACTCCGCGGTGCAACCATGCAGCTGTGGGCTGCAACGTGCTCAAGAGGGCGCACTCTTGTAATTACGTCACGGTATTTTTTTCTCTTCACGTACTCCAGTGTTCGCAACGCTCACGATAAAGCTAACCACAGAGATCCAGCGACTCGAATTTGTTCACCGCAAAGACGCCAAGACTAACCGAGCAAACGCAAGCAGAAACTCCTACTGTTGACACGTGCGACTAGTTATTAGGCATGCATGCTCTTTCTTTTTTCATTTTAATCGGCGGATGTGCTTCCAGAAGAGAAACGCTCAACCGGGGATTCCCACACAAAAGATTCGCCGACCACTCGACCATATCACGCCTCGATCCCAGAAAGTACGACATGCGATTAGGTTATCTCAAGGAAGTCCTTATCGGACGATGTTTGCCTTCGACAAGAAACGTGACTTGAAGACCTTTTCAAGTGGATGTCAATCAACTGTTGGTGCTGATGACGTGTGTAAAAGGTAAGCCGCAGTTAACCATTGTCTGCTCATGAATTAGACCACTGTTCGTCCGCAATGTCTCGCACAATCGGGACGTAAAGCCCTAAGATGGAACTGTTGTTTGTTTCTTAGAAAATGCTCATGGTTGCAAACCTAGAAGGCGCAACTAGTCTCGGAATATTTGGGTAGCGACCAAGAGGGAATTTGCAGATGGAATCTCGGACGGTGGCCGCCGCCGTGATGATCTTGTGTTCTGAAATGGGAGATAAAACGTTCTTCATTCATGCCGTGATGGCCATGAAACACTCGCGGGCTGCAGTCATGTGCGGTGCCTTGTCCGCAAACACACTCATGTGTGTCCTTTCAGGTGAGACGATATTCGATCGGTAACGCAGTTGAGCACAGTGCATTTATCCGTGCAGTCTTCCTGGGATCGGCTGTGTCCTTATTACAGAAGGTGTACACGCACTATCTCTCTGTATTCCTTCTTGTCACCTTTGGCCTGCTCATGATTGGGGAAGGTAAAGTCACTCTGGACATCTCAAGTCTGACCACAGAGACATGTTGCTCGTCCTGTGTGTCCCTCACAGAGAAAAGAGATCTACAGAAGTGAATTTTCTCTTTCAGGATTCAGCATGGAGAAAGAAGGCTGCAAAGGGCGAACTCAAGTCGCCGAAACGCAGGTACAGGGTTTAGTTGGCATACTACTTTTGCAAACTGGGCCGCATGTTATTATGAACCCGAGAAAGCTAATACCAACCTCGTCGGATCAGTTGGTATAGTGTACGTGTCCGCCTGCTGGTCCCGGGATAGCAGGCTCGACGCCTGATGGCGTCATACAAATTGCTTAGCCACGCCGTCTGAGAGCAGCAGACTGACCACTGTCGGGTCCTCTCTGGTCACAGTTGTCTCGCCTCGTAAAGCCACGAATTATCAATTATTAAGAATTATCAGAGAACTAAATGGCTATCTAATTAACTGAAATTACAATTATGAAACTGTAACGTTTGTGCAATATAGATAGGGAGTGACTTTTTCGGGTTAAATACCTTTCTCAGATTCGGGGGATGAAAATCGGGCGCTATTTTTAAATCTGCAATTCGGTTAGAAATCGGGCTATAATTGCGCCTTCGGGTGTTATCGTTTTTTTTTATTCTTTCTTTTTGTGGGTGACCTACCAGCGCTAATCCCCGAAGGCATATAGACAGTGCTGACACCCATGGGTGTATTGCTGCGGGAGTAAGTGACCCATTCTTACATGTGTTACACATGGAAACCTTTGTTCTTCTTCAGTGGAAACGTCACTTGAGGATTTTGTTATGACTGGAATCCGGGAAGAAATAGGGTTTAACCCGAATTGATCGGAGGTCAATTCGGAGGGGGGGGGGGAATAACCGGGCGGAATCGGGTTTAACCTGAAAAAGTCACTCCCTAAATATAGACAGTGTCGCAATAAATAGCGAACGAACGTGTTTCAGCGGAAGAAACCATTGATGGCAAAGAGTGCGTCGTCCGTGTTGAAGGAAACATTCATGCTCACCTTCCTGGGTGAATGGGGGGACAGATCCCAAGTGACCACAATTGCAATGGCCGCCAACGAGGTAGGTTTTCGTGCTGTCTGTGAAAGTAATGGCGAGAATATATAGGGGCAAACCTGGTTTGGCAACGAAAAAAAAAAAAAAAAAGAAGAAGAGAGAAAAAAAAAGAAGTGTGTGTGTGTCGGGGGGGGGGGGGAATTCTTTAGACGCCCAGTGTAACATAGGGCCGTCGGAAAGCCCCGTTGCTCATGTTCACTTGCCTGGATTTTGCACACTGCAGGTAACATTGCTTGGAGCGCACGATGACTCGCTTCTCTCTCTCTCTCTCTCTCTCACACACACACACACACACGCACACGCACGACACAGCGACGACACAACACAGACCTTCGTGCAAGACACACGTGCAAGTGTACAGCTTGGGACCAGTGGCGGATCCAAGGGGGGGCGGGGCGGTTGGGCGATCGCCCCCCCAAAAACGTCAGTTTATACATTGGATTTCCCCCTCCCCCACTACGCGCTCCGACAAAGAAACCGCCCCCCCCCCCCCAAACCGAGGGTCTGGATCCGCCCTTGCTTGGGACAAAAGTTCACGAATACAGGCGTGTCGCAACAGACGAGTTCAGAAAATCCCAGAGTGCTTAGCGTCGCTTTGAACTGTGGGAGTTTACTAATACGAAAGAAACGGGTGGCCTCTAAACTCTTCCCTACCGATCCATTGTCCACGACGTGTCAAGGTCAGGGAAAGCGAGATATGAAGGATTATTCTTCGTCACCGCGCTCAGCAATCGCCCAGGATGCAATGCGTCCGCAAAGAGCGTTGGGATTTTCTGAAGTCGTCTATTTATCTATTGGAGCGGCACCCTAGCTGCAAACAGGAGTGGGCACAAATACAGGGAGATGGACTGAACAGCCGGTCACCTGTTTCTTATTCGAGATTTTCCTGACATCTAACAGGAGGCCGTTTAGATGAAGAAATGCGCGAGTGTTGTGTTCCGTAAACTTATGCCCCAAAGCCCAAGCTGTACTACAACTTGGAACAAAAGTTCACAGAACACCGCTGTGTTGCATTTCTCCAATGAAGCGTCACCCCAGCAGCAAACAGGCGCGGGCAAACATACTGAGAGATGCATAGGATAGCCGGTCACCTGTTTCTTATGCGACCACGCAACCACGCCGCTAACGCCCAATGCGATGTGGGAGTCAAGATGGCGGCGCTTGTAGCAGACGACGGAGTTGTCCGTTGTGTTCCGTAAACTTTTGTCACAGGCTGTACAACACCGATGCCTGCGTTTGCCCGCTGATGCATTTTTTCAGTATCAAGTCCTTGATGGACGAATTATTCGAGATACTTATGGCAAGCGAAGCCCATCCCCCCCTCCCGGTATATCGTGCAAGCAGGTGTTCGAGTGAGAGTGATCATCTTCTAACGCGGTATGCATAAGTTAGGGCAACATTCTTTTTGTAGGGCGCTGTGGCTGTTGTCCTAGGCGCTGTGATAGGACACGCTGTCTGCATTTGTATCGCAGTGTTTGGAGGCAGCATGGTAGCCGACAAAGTATCTGTGCGTTCAGGTAAGACGCATCTATGACACAATCTCTATGAATGCTCCCTGGAATTCTTTTGTCTGCAGTTACCCTTTTTGGCGGAGTCATATTCCTGATGTTCGCAGCGGCTGGAGTCATCATGGGACCAGATTCCTACGCTCCCTGAACGCTCCTGACTGGAACATATTTATTCGTGTCCTATTCATAAATCGTGCAATACCTATATAGTGTGATATGTGTTGCTTTAGTCGCTGGGGAGTCAATGTTCGCTCGCTCGCCTCACCCCCTACCAACCTCGGTGGACCAGTTGACGGTTGCGGTTTCGTAACCCAGCAGCTTGGTGCTTGGATGTCCGGGTACGTCATCACCCACGAGGGAAGTTTCAATCCACAAATATGTCATTCCTTTATAGCTTCAGATCGACCACTCACGGCATGGTGAATCACCCAAGGTTGCGGCTTAGGATCCGCCGGGGAGAGTACCGAGAGAGCCGTCTTCCGCGAGAGGCGTAAGACACGGTGTGCCGTACGTGAGAGTGGAATGCGCGGCCTATAAAACGGTCGTCGGTGCAGTACCCTTTGCGGTGCTGTTCCCCGTACCAGTAATTTGTAATTGGACTGATAATTACTTTTGGAACTAATGATACACGATTTGGGATACAACCTAATTTCAAATGTTGAATCTCCTTCGCAACACCATCGCGTGACCGGTGAGCGTGCTGAAGGTTCGGCTCGACAGTCAGCCGTCCTCGGTAGGTCAGTCGGTAACGTGCTGTCTCGCTGAGCTCAAGGTCGCGGGTTCGATCTCGGCCGAGGTAAACATTGCATTTAGCACCGTGTGCACGTCAAAAGAACCCCAGGTCCTACCTACGTGCAACATATCGCCACACTGCGCAGACACGGTACCATTTATTTTTATTAGTCATTCTCATCGGCACAGTTAATTAAACCAATTCTGCCTCCTTGGCCTCCCTCAGGAGAAATAAAAAGCACGTAGCCAGAAAAATATCTCGGGAGGGGTTCTATATGGGGACTTTACTCTTACCACTGGTACTCCACTTTCCTGCACTGCAGTGTTGTAATATGTCGTCAACGGGTGCAGTGTTTTGTATGCCTTCGGTAGCGCATCTCGTCCTATGTGATCCTCGCTCACCTCCTGTGGCTAAGACATGATTGTCTACAACATTATCATTGCTCTACGTCTGGTGGGGGAGTGATGTGGCGGCCCATGGACAACGACGAAGCAACCTAGCTAGGCCCTCCAGGTCATGCTGTCAGCGCCGATCGAGAAACACCTCCTCCTCCACATGTCCTCAAAGTCCAGGTGTGGATCCAGGATTTGTCTGAGGGGGAGGGGGTCATGCAGTCATGCTAGTTACAGCTACTGCATCTAGCGTGCTACACACACTATCTATGGTAAATTAAACATTATGTGAACACAAATATGAGGAGTGGATAGAGATATCTGGACACCCCTCTAGATCCCCGCCTCTCAAAGTCACTGTCGTCCAAACAAAGCCATCGCGTCCTCGGTGCACTGCGTGAACAGACACCAGGAAGCGACATCATTTTTTTTCGGTCGAGGCCGTCGCAGTGGAATCATGGAATTAACGAATGCAAACAATCATGGAATGTTGCACAGATGCTCCACAGCTGTTATTCGCTGTTTAGTGGGGGAGCCTCATATTCCCGTTTGGGTACGCCAACAACAGGGGCGGATCCAGACCTTTTGAAATGCTATTAAAGTTTCATTCATAATTTTTTGTTGCTTTATGAAATCGCTTATTTGTTGCATTTCTGCTGCGAACACAGTCTCCCAACACTCCCTCTGTTTTTCTTTCCTGTTCTTTTTTTTTTTTTCCTGCACCCCTGAAAATTGTGAGATTGGCATCGGTACCCCCAGAAGTCGATTTCTGGGGAAAGTATACGCATCACGTGTTGTCAAAACACGGACGGACCTACCTACACGTTGGTGTAGGTGAGGGAGCCCTGCTCAGCACCCCACTTGATATGACCCACCTATGATGGAAAGCCAGCAACATGAGTCTCCTGTATCTGTGCGCAGGCTATAGAGGTGGCTCTGGTGGCTCTACGTGTAGGAGGCCAGAGCCATCAGAGCCTCTGGTAAAGGCTACGAGGCTGTAGCTGTACGCAGAGGGCTCTGGGTGTATACCGGGCTCCCATGATCTGCAACGATGCACCTGGTGACCAAAGCATTCAAATAGCTTAGAACTGTGACGTAGTGCAAGAAATTGGGTCATTGTGGTCATTGACTATGCTTCAAATGTGGCGCAATATCATTTTTACGTTATGTGTATGGAATGCAGATGTGTAGCTTTCGGCTGATCCGCTGGGAGCAATCAGCCAGGCCTATGGGTCCATCAGGGATACTTCATACGTATTTCGCGGATGTGACGCCAGTTCAATGATTTCTACCTTGATTTCTACAAAAGTAAGTGGCGCCCCCAATGCCGATGTGGTTCTACCTTGGTGGTTCACTCACTAACGGTGCTTCATGATTAAATGTCGGCCACCTCCTTTCAATGGCATCATCGTCATCGCACACAACTTTGGGATTATTTGTCTTGCGTCTTGTCTCAGATTCCCCAAGTGCTTGGGTTAGGAGAAACCAGTCGTAGAAGAAACAGTAGACGTCTCACGTTACGGCTAGACAATTGTCTAGCTGGACGCGCGTTTATCTTACAACTTTCGGAAAAAGCTACGTGGGCACCGGCTTGCCGAACCGAAACTGGTAACTAGCAGAAATAATACGACTGTCAAAATGATATGCATCGTGACGTGAATTTATGATAGAGACAGTGTTTAGAAACCACGACTCTCCTTCGCAACAAATCGCTTGGTGCGATGTGGTTATTTAAAGTGATTGCCATTCACGTGATAGCGGCCTTAATCGTTCAAGTTGAGTGTTCCAGCGCCGATGAATCTCAAGGAGCAATACCCAACACCGACATAAAAACGTCATTGGAAACAGCGAACAAGGTGAGAGGGCCGTTTGGAATATGACACGTCGATCTGTGATTGTTGCTATGCATACAGGTAATGCTGTTTCATGTGCAAGCTGTTACAGGCGTGAAGATAGATATTAATGTTGCTTTCCATGTTGAAAAAAATGATTCCAGCTATTGAAACGGGCTGGAGATCCCCTACTATAATAAAAAAGAAAGAAAGAAAGCAAAGAAACTGGTGCCAATGGTACTATCGAATCAACCACATGACCAACACCCATAAGTCGTTTAAAGTAGGCAGCAGAAGTATTGAGGGTGTTAAAGGGACCCCTTAGAGACCCTGGAGCTTGATAAGAAAAGTACGTTTACTTATAAGCTACGGGTACCCCGTGGGTACACTGACGCAGTTATAGATACTTCCAGAAATATACTCTGTACTTTTGCAGTTAGTTTTTCCATTAAAGTGATTGGGTTGATTTGGTGAGTCATTGGTCACATCACGATTAATAAAGCAGATTACCTTGGGTCACACGATGTGAGGACGCATAATGTTTTTCGCCCTTTCTTTTTTTTCTTATGGATTCTGCACACACTCCAGATATCAACTATTAAATATCTTTATTCCACGAAAATGGACTGGACGCTGCCCAGCTAGCACTTTAACAAACTGTCTGTCATGCGGGTTCGAAGATTTCTGCTGACGAGACCCCCAACGCTAAGGAACTGGTACGCTGCGGCTCCCAGCTTGGCAACCCAGTGTTATATTTGAGAAATAGAGACCTCAGTACTGGGTGGGAACGCTTGCAAAGCACTCAAGTCAGGTGTATGAATGGATGGATACTGTGGCTTTTCCCTTTGTAGCAGGCGGTGGCTTGCGCCACCAGCCTAAAAACAGACGGACACGTCTGCGGTTACTCTAAAAGTATGAGACTTGCCTATGACTATCCTCTTGCATGTTGTCAGTGCCAAACTTGTTCTTAATCTACCAGTTATTAAGCAGATTCTTCATATTTCTCGATGCACCAATCTACATTGTTGAGATATATGTACGACAAGACCGTCCTAGCTTTCTTCTAATTTCCTCAGTCGAGCTTTGTATTCGATCTTACTTTAGCCTCTCGTCCCTCAAAGGAGGACCATCCCATGACCCACTTGTTCAGTATATGTCTCCCCTCTGGTGTGTTATCATAAATGACTACGTTCCCGAATTTGGGCACATTGCCGCGTTTCCAAGCCTCACTCGAACTGTCACCCCCTTCCAAATCATACGGATTTCCATATTTTCTGGCGTATAATTAGTGCCCCCCCCCAAAAAAAAATTTTCAATCATCATTGAAAACTGCCCACATGACTGCGTTATTACTGACCTCAGTCAGAGGATTTGTTTTAGGGGTAGTTTGTGCTTGTCTCGTTGCCTTATAAAGATATTGAAGCTAATCTAGGATGTGCATCACACAATGTGCTTTTATGCTCAGACTTGTGTGTCAAGCTTGACCCCACACAGAGAATGGAAAGCCTCTATAGAATCCATGGGAGCTCTGCCGCCTGTGTTTTCCCCTAGTATAGACTAGCCTGCGAAAAACCATCGGATCGCGTGTTGAGTACTCGAACCGTGTGGGTGGTCGGTTCAAATCCTGCCACCGAGGCCGCCACCTGCTGACCGAGGTTGTCCCTCGGTTTTTGTGCCCCCTGAAGTCAGCCCAGGATGCTAGCTCTCACTCCTCACTATTTTCCGCAGTTTCTCCGTGGTACATGAATTTTCTTCCCCTCATACTTTCAGAATGCGCTACCTGCAAGCACATCCACCACAGAGGCTCCGGCCTCGTCTCACTCTTTCTACCATGGCTTCTTTGCTGCCATCGCATTCATGCTTGTATCGGAACTGGGGGACAAGACCTTCTTCATTGCAGCCATCATGGCCATGCGTCACTCGCGGCTCATCGTCTTTATTGGAGCTATGGCAGCACTGGCTGTCATGACGGTGTTGTCCGGTAAGGTTTGTTTTCTTCGGCACCTTCAAGTGGGGTTCTGCAGACCTACAAAGTCTTAATCTTTGATGTTACGCGGCTATAGCGATGACCTCGCCATATTGTCACCTCTCAAGTGCTGCAACGTAGTGCCTTATGATGTTTAGACCTTCAGCTACCGTTAGATTGCTCAGTGGCCCATCATGGAGGCGCCTACAACAGTGAACTTTCCCCTCATTGTGTATTGTAGTAGTATTATATAAATACTGTGGAACCCTATTATTTTGCGCCCGCTTAATTTTCGCAAAATCCGCGAATTTAAGGGCGCGCAAAATTTTTGGTAAGAAATAGACACAAGGAAAACATGGTTCTAGACCGGTGTCATTTATTTACGTTATATTTACTAAACTATACAGCTAGACAACTGATAAACGTGGTAAGATAAACGTGGTTAAAATGTAAAATAAAATGTAAGACAAACGTCAGATAAAACGACAAAAGATAAACGTGGAGCTCCGTGCCCCGGGATGGCATTTGTAGTTCCCGATGATCGGGGGTATTATTCTAGGGGTAGGTGCGAAGAGGCATTGTCGTCCTTGTCCCTCGTTTCCTGTCACCGTGTCTTATTCTTCGGCGCTTTGACATGCTTCCAACAAATGGAAGTCAACGATCCGCATTTTCAACGGATGGAGTATAATGGGCGATCTGGTGTGTTCGGACGCGTTCACGAATATATATAGCGTCGCAAATATATTGACTGTGCCCAATTCGCGAAATTTTGGTTAGTGAAATAATAGGGTTCTACAGTGTATCGAAGTAGCAAGCAAGCTGGTGATAAGTATCCACGATAGCAAAACCGCCGAGACAAGGGACAAGGAGGGACGAGCACACACAATGTCGCGTGTGTGTGCCCCTCCTTGTCCCTCGTCTCGGGGTTCCGCTATCGTGAATAAATATATCGTCCATTTATTCCATCTTCCACAGCACTCCTGGGCCTTGCCACAAGTATCATTCCCGTGGTGTACACGCATTATTTGGCCGTCGTGCTTTTCCTCTGCTTTGGGCTTCGCATGTTGAGGGAAGGTGAGAAAAATTCTCCCCACTTCCTCCTTTTACAGAACAGGCATTTCAGACAGGTGTTATTTTCTCGATTCATAGTTTCTGATGCGGTGTTTATGTAGTATTAAACGATTGTTTGACTAAGCCAGGGGCCTCAAACTCAAATAGAGTCGCATTGACCTTTGGCCACATCATGGAGGGCAGCGCGAAAAAGAAATGACCGCAATTACCATAAAATATCCTAAAACACAAAAACCAGGAGTGGTGTACAGTCGAGCCCGTTTATTAACGATAACTCTGGTATCACGATCACATTGCTGTTTCCTGTCAGCTCACCCATTGAAGTACAGGTAAATAAGATATTGATATAACGATCGCCGCGAAGTCATTTGCTCGCGTATAGCGATCAGAATTCTTGCCGCACTATGTCTTCAGAGTAAAGTTAGAGTTGAGTAAAACAACGAAGCGTTTAGCATTCCTACCATCTAGTTTGCGTAGCGCATCTATCGTATCGGAATACGATGCAGAGGGTGCTGCAGTACTTTTTTGACACACTCGGGTTTGAAAATGTATTTCCGACAAAAATCGAGTTTGACCCGACTGGTACGAAACTTGTGTATGCATGTAGTCTGGGTTTAAGCTGAAAGTAAAGTTTTTGGATTCAATTGACGCTGAAATTGTCAGACTCTTAGCAAATATTGTACTGCGCTCACCTTGACCATCGTCGATTTGTATTGACTACGTCCGAGACTCGCATGTTGACTCGCAAGGCTTGCCGAGATGATATAAGTGCGCTAAGTTTTGAATTTCCTTGAGTTTGGGGAACACAGATGCGAAACAATGCACGTTTTGTTCCTCAAACGCTATTTACTCATTCAGTGAAAACTCTCCAGTACTCACTAGTACCCAAGGGACCAAGGTTCTTGTCATGACCAAGCACCTGTTCATTCACAAGGCAGCAATAAAAGGGTATTTGTAGACAGGGGTGGATAGCCTCACCTTCAGCTGTTACCCCCCTCGTTTGCGAGTGCGTCCAACAAGGTTTTATAGGCAATAGGGAAGACCTACTTGGCATAGCATATTGAAGGAAGAGGATTGAAGCTTGCCAGTGTCCGTAATGGGAGGAGGTTTTGCTGTATGCTTTGAGAGCATTTCTTACATGGGATGTGTGAAGCACTATTGTCATTTGTCGTCGTGCAGTAATGTTTCATGTTGATGTAAACTAAGACAATGTACTGTCCTTTTGTAGCGTACTACATGTCACCTACAGAAGGCTTAGAAGAATATGAGGAAGTACAAAAGTCATTATCCAAGAGAGACATGGAGGTCAGTAGGCCTTTAGTCTTTAAGGTCTTTTTTTTTGTCACCGAATTTTCGGTATTTTTCTCTGCGGTAGAGGTACATGAGGTACTACTAGGGATGCACTGTGTAGCATTTTGTGGTAAAGAAAAAAATTTGAAAAATATTGACCCGTTGGAAGGTTTAGTAGTTGTCACAATTCTCTTGCCATGCAAGGGCAAAAACGCTGGAAACTGCAATGTACGTAGTAAGTTATATTACACCGTTTATTTACAGTGAAACCTCGTTAACACGTACCCGCTTAAGCTGTAATTCCGCTTAAGCAGTAGTTGCGCTGAATCCCCGTCGTGACTCCCATTGAAACCAATGTATTTGCTACCCGCTTAAGCCGTAGCTGCTCGCAGCCTCAATATCGGTTAATGCGTACTTTTCGTCCTGAAACAGACCGTGCAGAACAAAAAAACTAGCTCCTTCCGTACCAGAAACAAAGATTTGGAAGCACGTGGCTCCTCCAGAGAGGGGGGGATGCCAATACGTCACTCCTGCGAGGAGGAGAGGTCATTCTCCTGCAGAGTGGAGAGAGGGCACGTAGGCTCTTAACCTCCTCCCCCTCCTATAGTTTCGTGTTTCGTTTCTCTCACTTCTTTGTCACTTGTGTTGGCTTGTGGGACAGCGCCATGCCACTGTGTCCTGAACACCAAGGAGAAACTAGACATCATCCATACCATTGATCAGTTTGCCAGAAAACGGGGACTTCTTGAACAGCTCGCCAGTAATGTTGGTGGATTTGAAGCCGCGATCATTGCTACAAGGCCGCCTCGGTACGAAGCGAAAATAACGGACTGTCCTGTTGCAAAGTGAATAAACGGCGATATCTATCCTCATTTTGTCGAACATGTTCCATTTTTCTTCCATTTGACAGGTACGTGGACTTGTATTTTGAGTTTTTGGTTAAGCCGTACTACCGCTTAGTACATAGTTTTTTCGCGTCCCCGCCAGGTACGCATTAACGAGGTTTCACTTTATTTAGTTGTTTGCGAATGACCCATGCAGGAATCGCCTTTTCCCTAATTTCCGCATTAACGTTCTGCAGTAGCGTATTCCCGTAATACTGTATAACCGCCCAGATTGGGGCATGTATTTTCAAGGCTAACTGTTACTTAAAAAACTGCTAAACTGTTAAAAAGTCAGATTTTTTTTCAAACGGAATAGATTCCAACAACCCCCGCAATTTCAGGAAAATAAATGCCGCGCCAATCTTACCGTAACCCTATGTCGGAGTCCTTACCTCCCGGATTTTTTTTTTTTTTTTTTTTCAGTCGGGCACAGTAGCCGACCCAGAAGCAGGCACCGGCGGAGTGACCGTCCACAGAGTCTTCTGGAGGATTCTGTTCCAGGCATTCACCATGACATTTGTAGCCGAGTGGGGAGACCGTTCCCAGATCGCTACGGTGGCCCTTGCTGCCAAAGAGGCACGTCGTATTCTTCGCTATTTTTCTGGTGGTCACGAACAACGGGATAATTGTACGGGCATGGAAATCGTGCGTTACGAGGTTGGCAGATACTGAACGAACGTAAAGGCGCAACCATTGTGTCCAACCGGAACTGAGCCACAAAACCTTACCGCTATTTTTTTGCCATCTTGGAACTGAACCTGAACCTGAACCTGAACTGAACCTGATCCGGAACTAATGAAAAGTACTGTTCCGAGCCTGTTTGGGAAATGGCTCAGCATTCTTCTTTTTCTTGTTTTCGTAAGGTTCTCGAATAGCGATGATATGAAAGGTGTGAAGGACACCCTAGTTGAGGGCTGAAACTGTCTCATATGTCATTACAGATACGGCACTCTGGGCACTTCAAAAAGTAATCTACAAATGTACGATGCACTCCATATTTTGCTAACATTTTTTTTGCTTCTTCCGCTTGCGTTCAACAGGGCGCGTGCGCAGTTGCGTTGTCATCAACTTATCGTACATACCTTAATAAATCGATGCTTGATGTCAAAACGCTGCTGCTGACTTAATGGGTTCGTTGGAAAGCTTGCATCCTGATCCGTACACTCTAGAGTATCACCAGAGAATGGCGGCACAACTTTTTCTACGGTGCACCGAACAGTTACGAAACCAAGTAAACTGGTTCGAACCATTATTTATTCGCTCCGGAGCTGAACTGGAACCGAACCAAAATCTCTGAACTGAGCCTGCAAATTTTTTGGTTGGACAACCCGGGCGCAACATAGAGCTCTACACACTTGACCCAATGTTGCGAGGCTCTTCCCAACCAGAAATTTATGTTAAAGTGGGGAAGAAATAAACAAAATGACTGACAACGAACCTGAGGGCTGAGAAAAATTCCAAAAACTGAACTGGAGTCGAGACAACTGTAATGTCTGTCCCGCAGGACCCAGCCTGCAGTGCTCTAATGTACAGATTATTAGCGCAACACGCTCTTGGAGGATGTTTAATTAAATTAGCGTTAATTTCAGGGTGCAGTTGCCGTCTCATTAGGTGCCATTCTAGGCCATTCCATGTGTACATCTCTCGCCGTGATCGCGGGAAGGCTAGTCGCCCAAAAGGTGTCTGTAAGAACTGGTAGGTATAAGAATGTGCTTTCTTAAATCATTTATTTTGTACCTGCATTCATATGTACGTACTGTGTCATATTTGTGAACATTTTGTGTCCTTTTCGTTTTCACAGTAACCTTTGTAGGGGGCATTGCTTTCCTGTGTTTTGGTGCAATTTCACTGATCATGGGACCGGACGACCCCTATGCCACCTAGCTTCGCAAGTCTGCACAAATTTTTGCATCTGCGAAGGAAGATCGTTGTCATCACAAACACCAACTTTCACGAGGGCATTTGAAAAAATGGGGACAATTTTTGTAATAGCCTGCCGTATATGAAGCACGAGTATGTACATAGGCACACTGTGTAAATAATGTGCGCAGGCTCACGAGTTTTGATTCTGCAAGAGTCTTTAAAAGTGGTTACAGGTAAGAACTGTGACAGGAATGAGATATGCGTACTTTCATTTGGAAAGTGGATCGATTTTTGAGGCACTGTACACATTGAACGCATTTTTGATGTTCGGTCATGTCCTCTGCCATCTCCAAGTGTAGGGATCTGCGTTTTTTTTTTTTTTTTTTTTCCTTTAAGATGGTTTCTCTCGGATTTCATGTTTGTTTGAGAAATTTCGGATTGTCACATTTTTTTTAGGAAGCGGTTGCCTGGCAGCCAAATCAAGTCGAAGAATGTTCGCCATTTTTGGTTGGCACGTAAAACCTTGTGCTCTGCTATTGTAATTTATGGCTTTCACAAAACTGTATGCTCTCGATCTTAAATACCGTATGTTCTTCGTGTCGACAGTATTGCGATAGGTTAATGTTGGGTTTAGAATCGATAAAACACGTGCCAGGAGCACGGTTGCCTAGCAAATGTGGCACATATAAAATTTTATTTTTGGCAGTTTCACAGAATTAATGTATTTCTTATTAAATCTTTATTGACAGAAATTTAATGGGCAAGTGCGTGTCAGATTGTTGGACTGATTCAAAAATGCGGTTCCCTACACACATAGTTAGCCGAGATTAGAACAACATCCTTTTTGAGGAATCGTGATGTCAACAGACACACAAATTGTTGATATCCCACCGAATAAAATCCCTCCAAAAACATAATGCTGGCATGCTGCTTTTTTTTTAAATTTCAATAGATTTATGACTGAATCCTTTTACGTAAATAAGAAAAACAGTGTGGATCACTTTAATCGCATAAAACGACGCTAAAGCGACACAAAGCGCTTTCATACGCTTTGTGTATGTGTGGTGCTCAGGTGTCTTTTTAGCGCTTTTGCTAGTTCATGAGGAGCCTATGAGGAGCGTGCGCGCACGATCCGCTAGGGGCGCTACTCATCGGCCCGTGAGATCTACATTATGATTGGAAAATGGAAATTTGAATTTAGAACGCGCGGAAGCGGACGTACGAAGAACGTCTAGTCTCTGGAAGAGAAGGAAGCATTTCTCGTGGGATATCCACCGCTTGTACAAAAATACTGAGGTAAGCTGAAGTACAATAGAAGTTGGAGCAATAACCGGGCCGATGAGTAGCCCCACCGCTACCTTCCAAATGCGGCACTGGGAAGGGGCCGGGGCTTATCATATGGTCGTTATAATCTAGTAGGTCGCGGTTCATTCGTTCATTTATTTATTTGTTCCGCTTACATCTACAGTAAGGCCAGGGTAGTGGGAAAAAAAGCCACGCAATGTGGCTTGACGAGTCACAGCCCTGCTTCTTCAGCTGTGGAGGACGCAAATAATTTAAGTACAAGCGATACAAGTAATACAAACAATACATCATAACACAAGCATCTTCAATTAAATAAAGAAAACAGAGAGCAGAGCCTATGTACATAACACAACTGTTGTTCTCTGTTTCACATTAATCCGGGTTTGTTACCGGAAATAATAATGTTTCTGCTTCTGGCTCATGAAGAACCCGTCTTTTCGTTTCTGTTTTCGTTTCCAAATTCCCCAGTCATGGACAACGGGCGACTTTCTGTTTCCTTTGGATTTCGCTTCCGTCACCGGTAATCGGGCGCATCTAGAAGGGGGAGGGGGTCAGGACATCCTCCCCTCAATTTCTGTCTCTACATAGTGTATAATTGACTTAGATTGTGTATCTACCATGCTGGCCAAGGCTGGACCCCCCTCTCAGAAAAATCCTGGATCCGCCCCTGCCGGTAATGGCTGACTGCTGCTACTGGACACCCTTTTGCCTATGCTTTGGAGGACATGGCTGAAGAAGTAATCTCTCGTTTGTATGAAGACTAGCACGAGCCAACTCCCACGTCTATTATACAATACTTTAGAACAGTCCCATAACAGCTAGTTAGCCTCGAACTAAAAAAACAGTTTCGGCAATAGAAAAATATTTTTGGTTATGTGGAAACTTTATGTAGGGAGGAAGATTTCACCCCCAAATGCACTACCGAAGGTACGAGCCCTCTGAAGTCAGACGTGCATCTCCATGGAGGAACTCGCTGAACGCTACTTGGCGGCATTTTGCACCGCGTGTACCGTACGGGAAAATGCGATAGAACGGAGTCCTTCACTGGGTGAGGCTTTCCATCAGTTTCGTACCAAGAAAACATCCGTTTTAAACATGCATCGGATTTCCCATGGGCGTACCCAGGATGTTTTCCAAGGGAGAAAGGGTAAAGCGTGCAAACACCCCCACCTCTTTTCCTGGAGGCGTAAGTTGCGGACTATGCGGGTGTTCCGAAGTTCCTACTATGACATCTGAGAATAATCATTACGGCCTGTGATTAAAGAGCATAGAGTGACCTTGGGAGGTCCAGGGGGGGGGGGGCACACCCTGCTTTGCCCCCCTCTCGGTACGATCATGGGGTTTCCCTCCCTCCCTTACCCACTTCGAGAAAGAAACCGTCCCTTTCCCCAAAAAAATAGAAAGTGAAGATCTGAGTTTGAGTTTGATTATAGAAAAAAAAAAAAAAAAAAAAGGAAGATATTGAATTCGTCACTGACGAATTCTGCTACTCCCACAAACGAAATGAAATGAATGAAAGGAGAAGGAAAACTGAAAAGCACACTGAACAGTGAAAGTGAAGATCTGGATGTGCCCCATGCGCGATAGTTGATCCCGAAATGAAGAGATTAACCCGTGCGTAATACATTGCTGCGACAGTGCAGCTGAAAAGCGCAGATTACAGCAGGTGTTGTGTGGAGAACATCTGCGTCGTCCATTTATTCTTGAGTAGCTCACGTGCAACACGTACGCGTTATATCTGGATATCGATATTTTGCGAGACGATACATGAGTTGTGACCAACTCTGTGCAAGGACAACCGGGTAAGTCACCGTAACCTACGTCAACTTTGCTTGGCAGTTTTCTTGGAGGCAAAGCAACCATGACGGCGTCAGCAAGTAAAGCCTATCTTTTTTTTTCTCTCTCTCTCTCTTTTAATATTGACAACGAGAAAAGTCACATCTCGTCGTCCGTAGACTCTGGGTTTTACCGTCACGTTTGCTAATCACAGCGCTTGCCTTTTGGCAGTTCTTTCAATATGTTTGCAATTGGGACAAGCGTTGACACTTATTCCGACGGGATGGTCCCGTGGCCATGCATCACTTCCAGAGCCTGGCACGTGTTCAACCTTCCTTTCCTATAACCCGAAAAAAATCAGTTTTCCTCTCAAATTGTTTAGCGAAGATCAGGACATCCGGACCCCCTAAATCCGCCCCAGGTGGTGGTGATGGAACTGCTTGCCTCTTCCCCTACTTTTCCTCTTCCATAATATTCTTCTGGATAGCAACAGCCAATCAGGCGGCTCACTGACTTCAATAGGACGACGGAAAATTCACACAGTCCATCTACTTTTTTCCCATGCACGTGCTTTCGCAGTACGTCTAGTGGTCCAACCATAGACGTTCTCGATTGATCAGGAAATTCACTGCGCTGTAGCGATCACTCTGCGACGCGCAATATTTCCTAGCTGTATGAAATAAGAAGAGTGACGTCACTTCACACATGTACACAAGTGTGAGAGCGAGCGATAATTCCTGCAGCTATCGGCGCGTTCCCAAAGCAACGGCTGCTATACTTTGACCCAAAAGAACAAGAAAACTGCATGCGGCACTAAAGACGCAAATGTGTGAGTGTTTTGCTTTCGTTTGCGGATCTTTTTGTTGTACTTATGAAGTACATCTTCTGTGTCATCGCAATGCGGTACACAGGTGTGGTTCACTTATCCTACGTGAGGCTTTTTCTCGCACTATAGGGCTATAAGGAAAGCACACTCTAGATATGTGCATTTAATAAAAGCTGGTACGGAGTATGAAAAGCATTCAACGGGCGAGCACTCCCGGAGATTTTATTTTCAGAAGAAGAAATCTGAATTCAACACAAATTTACCCAATGAAACTCGAATCGCAATTTCAAATATATGAACATCGTCCGAGAGCGCGTTGACACTGTGTCGGGTGTTGTGTTGACACACTTCTACCTCAAAAGTTCCAAGTACATCGTAGTTTGTATCGCTGCACGTCTCACTCCTCGGTGGTGAGAAAGGAATTATTTTTCCATTGACATTTTTAACGAGTGCTTATGAAGTGCAATAATTTCAATTTCAACGGACACCAACGCAATGTGTTGTTTCTCGAGGAATCCCTTGAACCAAGGGACATACAAGATGAAACAAATCAGGAATGTATGCTTTTTAACCCTCTCCCTTTTTCATTCATCACATCATAATTAGAACGTCAGGTAGCGAACAATGGAACAATGCATTGAGATCATATCTGACAATCGCAGTGCATAACATCTGTGCGTACGGGTACTTTGAATATATATTTATTTATTGTTGCACTCCAAGGGCCTTGCGGCAGAATCGAAATTGCTCATCGAATATCGCTCACTTCGAACTGCTGAGGAGTACACAAGTAGTTGCCGTTCTGACTCTCGTCAACGCTGTATTTTCTTCTTCTAAAGTGGCCCTACCAAACACAAAAGACATCTACTGCATGTATGCCCTTTTTTGCGTACCCGTTCGATACGTGAGCACTTAATTGATTGAAAAGCACCGTTCAAAAGTGCGCAAGGTACAAGTACGAGTAACGGAATGGTGATCCCAGACAGGGAAAAGGGAACGAAAGGAAAACACATTCTCTTATCGTCCCCTTTTCATTATCATTCCGTTGCATCTCTCCTGCTTCCTATAGCTCTACCAGACAGCTCTACCTTTAGTACACGAGTACTTGGTACAGGTACTTCCCATCACTGGTTGACAGACAAATCTTCCTTATCCGCAAAGACTGTGAAAATGAATCAAAACGGGACTACAATGAGGAAGGAAATAGTATACCGTTTCTGTTCCCGTTACCATTACCGTTTCCCTTCCCTGATTATATCGCCATTCGGTGTTACCGGAACATGTTGTTTCGCAGTTGAGTACAGTGAACCCCCGATAATGTGACATACGCGCTTTACGACCATACTCCTGGGGAACAATGCAGTGAAACCTGTACAAATCCCCCCCGTTAATATGACAATTCCGCATTATGACCAAAATTTTTCGGGAACGACCATGGTCATAATAACGAGGGTTCACTGTAAATCGAAGCTGGGATTTCAGGAACAACTAACGTAAAAGTCGTAGAAGGGTAGAAAATCCGGTAAGGAAAGTGCCTCGGGACGAGATATTTTGAACAGAGTGAAGACGTGAGTAGGGATGAACAGAGTACGCGCCAATTGGATGTTGGCGTTGGGCATCGAATGTGACCATTGTGGGGCCACCTAGACGATTATAAAGATAGGAACGTGCGAATGTGAACGTGTACAATGCCAAGTAAGACACCGCTTTATTCGTGTCACGTTTCTGAATAATTCCTATAGTCCCAGCTTAATCTAGGGTACGCGAAGTAACCGATGGGTACGAGCCGCTGGTTATGTCTTGGACCAGAGGTGGGCCCAGACACTCACTTAGGGGTTCTTTGTTGAAACGGGGGAGGGGAGCCCCCCCCCCCCCCCCCCCCCCCCCCGTCCGGGTTCTCTGCTGCTTGGAATATCGACACATGTTATGTCGTACTCGAGTATATCGGTCCGCGACCCATCGAGCTGAATACATACGGCTACTATAAGGGGGCCTGATATGAACTGTTTCTGAGAAGGATATAGAAAGGCATAGTACAGAATGGGATCTCGGTGGCATGTGACCATAGTTGCCGTGATCCGATGGACCGAAATTACGGTAGCTAATTGACATTTAATTTAATCCAGATTTTTCGAGCACTATGGACTACAGCGGCACTGTACACCTCCTCCTCATCTTGGCCCGCTTCTCTTTTACGACAAGCAACAACGTAGATGCTCTCTGCAAAGAATGCAGGTGCACCGGAGTCCCTGTCACCGATGTCGACTGTGAACGGAAGGGACTGACCAGAGTCCCAGGGGGCAGCACGTGGCCCCGGAATGCGCGTACAATGAATCTCGCATCCAACTTTATCGTCAGCCTTTCCGTCCTGGAAAAATCCAACATAACCAAGCTGGATGTGCACCATAATAAGCTGAAAGATATTGAGCCCGACGTCTTCGAGCATTTCCCTCACTTGGAATTCTTAGACCTTAGCAACAACGCCCTGGGTACCTTACACATGAACACTTTCCGCTCTCTGTCCAACCTCAAGGTCCTCAACATCAGCCACAACGAAATCCGGACCCTTCCTTCGGAAATATTTTACCCCCTCGTTTCCCTAGAAAAACTTCGATTGGGCCACAACCCGTTGAGATATATGGACAAGGCGTGGTTTACAAAAGTGCCCAAACTCCACTTCTTGGATATGTCGTCTATTGATGCGCATGCGCTGCCGGAAGGAATCTTTCACTTAACAGATTTGACGCAGTTAGTGATGACCGGCAACGAGTTTGACGAAATCCCGTCTGCTCTCCGTAGCGCAAAACGCTTGAAGTCATTGGACGTGTCGGACAACCCGGTGTCCATGTTGACTATTGCCTCTTTCTTTAAACTGAAAGAACTGGAAGAAATCTACATAACGAACATGCCGCAGTTGGAGAGTGTAGAAGCTGATACATTCGTGACGCAGGAGAAGCTTCGTGCCCTGCATCTTCATAACAACCCCAATCTAGAGGAAGTTGACGTGGAAGCCTTCGGGATATTCTGGAGGATTACGGAAGACACCAACTGGACCTTAAGGCAGCTTCATCTCCAAGATAACAACATGAAGTTCTTGAGCGAAAACACGGCGCCCTGGGACGAGATTGAGGTGCTCGATCTTCAGGGTAACCCTTGGGCGTGTGAATGTACTAATGCGTGGATGAGGAAGCTAAACCTGCATCAGGAGCTTACTGTCAGGCTAAGGTAAGACAATGTTCTCTGTCGTCAACCAAGACGTTATGTTTGACAAGTGCTTTGTCCCATGCCGAACCAGCGTCGTGTTCGTGTATTGCGATACCTGTGGCAGAACGTATGTCGGCCAGACAGCATGATGCCTAAACGGATGTTAGGATCCGCGAACATGCCAACTCCCTAAAATCAGGTTCCGGCAGCACCCCTGTTGCGAATGTAATTGTTCTCCGCTGCTCGAACGGACAAATGCTTTAGGAGACAGAGAAATCAAAGGACAAGATAGAGTTTCGAGGCCTTCCTTATCTATAGGCAAAGAAATACCACTGCATCAGTGCCCCTTCCATAAACTTGCATCCAAAAGAGGTGGGTTATCTCCAGAATAGTTATGGCCTAGTGCTTTAGGGTAACACCCGTTTTTACTCGCCCACTTGCATTGGCGTTGGATAAATCAGGATCCACTTCTCTCATGAGGTTCCTTGAAGGGACATCTCGACACCATTGTGGATGGGAGGGGCTTTACCATATATGCAAGGTAGCTAGCTTTCTTCTGTGCCTTTTGAATTGAATTGAACTTATTTAAACTTTACAAAGCTTATTGGGTAGTACAGTACATACAAGTGGAGGACCCAGAGGGAATAGGTAAGAGAGAAGGTAATTGAGAGGGTAAATTTTGAGAACAGGTTGTCTGTCCTTGCTTGACCGTGTCTTCGGTGCCCTTCACCATGGGTAATTGCTATTGTTGATCGGGACGCGTATACGCGGCCTGTCGACTTCTTCATTCCCGTGGATGCCACAGTGTCCCGGAATCAACTGTATGGATACCTCGTAATCACTGCAGTGCGTAGACGGCTCATTTCCTGGAGGTTGGTTGTAGCTACCTGAGCCAGGGATCCACGAAGATCCATATGTGTAGTACATTGCAGAGCATGCTTTGGAATCGCAGTATACCACCAAGCTACGATGATGAGTGGATGGGATATTTCTGAGGAATAGTAAGATGGGCATGAACACGTTGAGAATGTGCGATGCGGTAATCGGTACTTATGAGTTACTCAGTCATTAGGAATGTTAAAGCCGCAATAACGACAGATATATTCTGATGATGAAATGGGGAGGATTGAGTGGAACGCTACCCCATAGCTAGGGGGTCCAATATGAGTGGTGACATTGATAAGTGATGACGATGAGAGATGACGGGAATGATCGGAGCGGCGATGGCGATCCTGATCGTGATGGTGGGAATGTCCGAGAGCGCGCTGTTGGGGTCACACCGTCACAATGAGTCCTTTAGGCCTGTCGCCTCAAAAAAGCCAACTGCATGACGTAAGGCCGCCCTGGAGTGGGCCACGGTGTCCCAAGGGCCGAGGATGCTCGACAAGTTGAAGGGGCGGCAGCCAAGGGTGGCAAACAGTCACTGCAGTGTACGCCTCTCGTTGATATATAGGTCCGACAGCGGTAAAGCAGCAGTCGTGCATTGAGAACTGGCAGATCCATCCGTGAACGCTGCCGAGTGCTCATTATATCTGCTCGGTATCGTGTAAATTGCTGTTCCAAAACTGAGGTTGCTGTCTGAACCTTCCGGCCTTTCAGCCCAAGAATAGAAAGAGGTATTGAAGGGGTCGGGAACGTCCACGGTGGCCTCACAGGCACTATGTGGCTGGGAGGGCTTCACTCTAGCGATGCACAAATGATCAAACCACTGCAACAATAAACTCGCAAATTACCCTTAGAATAACCCCCCGCCATGACAGACCACTAGGTAGAGGGTGAGTGCTATAACAAGGGCTACGTCTACGTCTTACTGCTATCCTCTGCGTAGAGATACACATCTATCACTCCGCTGTCGTTGGACTACAGGATATATTTTGAAACAGTTTATTTGTAACGATATATTTTCATGGTGGATTCTTGAGCGATTGTGTCTTGGGCGGGGATTTTTGCGCGGTTTATTATAATATATTTTGAAAGAGTTTTTCTTAAAGGATTTATTCTTAAAGATTTATTAGTGTAACCTCCCTATTGTACTCACCCCTTCCTATTTACTTCCCCCCAGGTGTGCAAGTCCCGCAAAGTACGAAGAGACGTCCCTGCTGGACGCTCCCGAAGAACTCTTCGAATGCCACCACGTTGAAGACCTTGAGTATCACAGAGAGAACATTCACGCCGCTGTGCTCGCTCTACTCATCGTAACCGTGCTGGGTATGGCGCTCGTATTTGTCTGTGTAATGAGGAGAAGACACGGAGTATTTTGTGGAAGACAGAAACACAACGGAAGTGTCTATTACGTCAAAGCGCACACAAACCCCCTGGACGCGGCTGCGGATAATTTTTAAAGTCCGCTTCGCGTCCACTTGTGTTTTCAGGACCATCTAGACACTGTCATGCTTCTTCATAGAGACACTCAAGAAGGATAGTGTTGCGGAATGAGGGAAGGCTAAAGACTTCCGACAACCTCAAGAAGGTGGTGGCATTACAATTGGTGGTTGAGTGGGTCACCTTATGGCCGCACTAGAGACCTTATAGAGCGTTAATTCTCACAAATGTCAACTTTTAAATGCCGATACAAGTTCCTGTTGGTGCGCTGACGCAGTTGACAGAAAAATGATCGAGAAAATGGCCCCGGAAAAACGGCGGGCGCTTTCCCTTCGCTAGTATACCTGTATATAGTCCCCTTTAAGGGCACATTTCTGGGGAACCGACGTAAATGGCCTCCAAACCTGCTGTTTTTTCCCCGAGGCCATTTCCTCGACCACTTTTCTGAAAACTATCAGCGTACCAATGGGAGCAAGTGTTGTCCTTGTACCTTTAGTAATTAAAAAGCTCAAGGCGACCCACTTTACCAATGTATAACCAACTAGTGTAGTTAAAAAGAATTCCCCGATTTAAAACAGTTCTGATCACAGTCAGCGCAGTGGTTACACACAAATAGTCCTGAGCTGACCTATACTACACCGTGAAAAGTAAAAAATTGACTCCACGCCATTCATTTCACAAATTGTAATTGGGAGCTTCGTGCATAGCGCATTGTTTCACTTTTGAATTGAAGAATACGGGCATTGCATTTACCGAGTGCTAACCAGTTTTCCGAATAGTTATTCTCTTCCCCTAAATCTCGAATGTTCCTCCGCAGTTTCTCCGAGTATTCACGGCCACACAGCGCGATCGAGAAAATCGCGACATGTTAACTGCTATACTGCAATCCGATGGCGATATTGCACGATTAGATTAGCCGGCAAATTAACGCACGAGCTGCTTTATAAAGCCACAGGGGCTGTGATGTTGCGTAGACTGAGAGGTACCAGGATTCATGGAGAAGGTAGCGGAAGCATACAGGTTGCGGATAATCGCCGGTCAGCTACGTTGATATTCAACGAAGAATGAAATGCTGTCTATTACATGCCTAAAGGTCAGCAAAACTTCCCCAAGACTCCGCAGCCAAGAAAAAGCCACCACAGACATTTGATAAAAATATATTCTGTATAAGTAACGTTGTTCCCGGGATGACCCAAAGGCGTATACGAATGCGGTGGGTTATAAGATATAACAAAGCAAAACTGCGTCAGTTGGAAGGTTTCCCTTTGAGTTTCGAGATGAGTACAACAGCCGACGGCTCGTCTTCGTTTCCGGACATTGTGATCAAGTGATGGCCATCCGATCTTCTGAAGACACGGACATCATGGAAGTTGCCTGCAGGGTAGAAGGAAACTAATTCTTCCTAACTACAAGAATCTCCAAGAAGGCTTACCATGAAATTGTAGGGCGTCCACCTGGACAAAACCTGATGCACCCTTGAATGAAAACACTTTGAGGTTCTTCTCTCCGCCTTCCAAGTGCACGAAGAGCAAGGGTGATTTCCCATCAGGAGATTTTATCCAAGACATGCCTTTGACGTCGCCTGCCATCAGTTTCTGAGTTTCAAATATCTTCTGAGGTTCGTTGTGGACGTACCTGACCAAGAAGAACAGTTTCAGCACTCATGGACATCCTCCGTACACAAGTCGGATTTTTTTTTTCTTCCTGTGTTGGCATTATGCAGCGAGGAGACCATGAGCGACGAGTTGACCCGAGGAACATGCCTCGAAATCTCATCAGTTCTAACCCACAATCTTGGGACACCTTAACAAATCTCGTCAGAAAAGCTATCAGTATTTTTGCACGTACAGTCCATTGGACCGGAGGTTGCTAGATAGCATTTGTCTACTCGAAATTGATGTACATGTTGAAGCTAAAGAAGTTACGGTCATTGTTGAGGTTAGCCATAGGCATTGTAGACTGCGACAGAAGTAGTCACCTGTAAACAGAGACTGGCAACTGGGAACCGCCAACTTGATTCTGTCCGACGATGACAAAGCAGTTCCCGCCATGGCCGACTGTAGCGATGGAACTGACTGAAACAAATGGGATACTGGCCAGTTTCTTCAGCCCACTATTAGACCAGTGGTAGATGAACAGTTTGTCGTACTGCCCTAGCTGAGAAGCAGACACAGCAACGAGCACAGAACTGTCTGTTGGACAGCGATATGCAGAAACCTGAAAAATGTTGTCCAAAGTGAGTGATCAGAAACCATGTCAGTAGTGTTGCTTACGTCTGTGCTGTAGTGAATCTGCAAGTTCTGCACTAGTCTGAATCCCTCTGAAGGGTTCCGGATGCAAATAATTTTGAGGGAGTCGTCGGCGATGGCGGCAACGCAGGAAGATGCATCTTGACGGAAGACAGACACGCTGCGCAAGGCGGCCAACTTGATCACTTGGTACAGCTCAGCACGCTTTTGCTGTGGGTTCCAACGGAAGATCTCCAACGACCCGTCGCCATCTCCTACAAAGGTTAATATGAATACCTGTGTGTTTCTTTTAAATTCTGTTTTTCATTAACCTTACCGAGGACTCGATTTGTAGGCTTGAAACCAGAACACGCCTTCGCACTGTTCTTATTAACAACTACAATAAAGTCCGTGCTTGGTAAGGACAGGTGGTGAATAGATGAACCTTGCGCGATCGGAATGTCCTGCATTATCATGGTGGAAGGAAGGTGAGATCTAGAAGTAAGGTCTACCAAAAATACTCACCAAGTGTACGTGTGCGAGGCGAACCTGATTCCGAGGCATCATAAAAACTTTCATCGTGCTACAAGCATCGTTGTTACCTCCTAAACTTATAAGTATCAGGTCTTCGGGGCTGCTTACAAGCTGTGCGTAGGTCATGGACCGTGAAGCACCCACAGTGAAAGCGAATACATTGTAGTAGTAGGACACCAGGATGGCTTGGTCTGGAAGCGAGAAGGCCCACTCAAGTAAGACATTAAGAACGAGCGCTTAATGTAGTAGGTAAAGTTAGACTGCTTCACTAAAATGCTCAACTAAACAGAAATGGGTTCAGTACAGAATCAGTGTCGCCCAGATTTAGTGCAACAAATATAAAATAGTCAGTGAACATTTCACGAATTTTTGAAATAGTATCCAAAATCTCGTAGTTTCGGTTTCTCTAAGAGTGGGTGCGCATTCTAGCAAGACACCTTTCCGCTCCGCGGTTCTGGTACAGTGCTCAAAAAGGTAGTTCTGGTAACCCATTCGAGACACAGAAATTGCAAGTGCATAAACTTGGTGGGAATTCGAGAGTGACACTTCAATCACGAACTGAAAACTGAGTCACGGAAATTGTTTACCTTTGAACGCTCTATCGAACTGCGCGATACGTTCGCCATGGATGTGGAGCTGCTGCTTCAGGGGCTGCAGTGCTCCGACAGACCGAGGAGTCAGTCGTAGCCGATCCACGCTGACATTGCCAATCCTGCCCATGGTCCGCAGAGACAGAACTTTGAATCCCCCGAAGAATATCTTCGGCGCTGTCACAGTATTCGGTCTGCTCTTCAGCATCTAATACGGGTTTTGAAAATTAACCGGTAAAGATGGAATACGAGGGCCAATCACGGAGAACCCGTGCTACAAATTATATATTGCCATCGCATTTTCTTTAACTATTCTGTAGTGGTGACTTGGATCAAAAAGGAATCATGCGACAAATGCTCGAGGCCAGATGAGCGAACTTAAATTAACATAAATTGGTCGGCATAGTAGATAGCTCGTGACAAGTTTACGACAGTAGAAGTTGAAATACAGTCTCTGCGTGGAAGTCTAGACTTGGCTCACCGCGCTGTTGACGAAATCTTGAATGTTAATCCCATTGACGGGACCTGACGTGCGAATCTCATTAACCACTAGGTCATGTTTGAAAATCTTTCTGCCGGTGATAATCTGGTTCCCAGTCGTCAGTAGGAGCTCCTGAGGGGATACAGTCACACCGTCCACTTGGCCATGTACCCTGCATACAAGGTTTTGCTTATGACACGAGTAGAGTCCACGTGTACAGAAAAACGTACGCAACGAATAATGTGTGGGGAGAAAAAGTACATTCAATTTAAATAGCACATACACATACAGACACATTCAACAGCGAGAATCGCAGCAATTTACGGAGCTGTCCTTACTGTGCACCGGCAACATGGAGATTGTTGAAAGTTTTTCGGCCTCTTATGAAATATTCGCGACCGTCGTTGAGAACGGCATCTCTGGCCCACGACAAGACATCCACTCCTTGTAGAAGGGCAGATTCAGGCATAGTCAAGGCTTCCGTAACAGTGGCATCGCCTATGATCTCTAGTGGTCCGGCTACAACATTGACTCGGGACTTGGTCAGGATGTCATCTGGTAAGCGGACGCCGTTGACGGAACCACGGACGGTAACATCTGTAAGAAGCAAAAGCTCATCGTCGGCATCCTGGCCAGTTTCGAGGCGTAGAAGCTTACCGCCGAAGGATACGTTGACGAATTGGCAAGGAGCAACGACCACCTGATTCCCCATGGTCCTTAAGACAGATTTCACGAAGCGTGGTAGGTTGACGCCGTTCACCGAAGCCGTGTCGAATCCTCTGGTTCGAAGAGGTCCTGTGCATAAGGTATGGGGGGATTTTCACGCTAATTCAGGCGGGGTCGTGCTCCTCCGAGTCAAAGATTTGATTTTTTTTATGAGTTAACCCCACATGCGGAATGAACATGCATCGACGCTTATCCAAAGTTCCAAAACAATTGGCTCGCGAGATTAAAGTGTGAGGGTTGCACAGAACTCATCAACGCAGTGTTTTTACGCTATTTCTACAAGGCCGATTTTACACTAAAGTTTTTCTTGTCCGCGTTTTTAACGGAACCAAACCGCGCGGAATCATTGTAATCTACGGAGCTCGGTTAAGTTTAGGTTGTATTTTTGAAGTAAACTGACGACAAACACGGTAGTGTGAAACCGGCCTAAGACGCTATGATGATCACATACAAGATTATGCATCCTCAGAGCCTATGACAGACAGACAATACGTGATGAAAACGTTGAAGCGATGGCGCTATCGACAGAATGGAGCGCTTCAAAGAAAAGAAAGAGGCAAAACAGTGTTTCACTCATCTCGCAAGCCGCTTCGTTGTGGAACTTGGGACCAGCGGCGATGTTTATGTCACAGGTGGGGTTAGTTAACAAAATAGTGGACAATACCAGACAACCTTACCGGTAGGGGCCGCAAACCTGCAGTGTGGGAACCCTATAGATGAAGTGAGACTCTTTACCTCGAACATCCATATTGAGCATCTTGAGCTTCGCTGAAACAACTTGGTCATGGGTGAGGCTCATGAGGTTCTGCTTCATGTAGTCTAGGTTCCTTCCATTAAGGCTCCCTCTCAGAGATAGTGGCTGAAAATTAGCACGCGCCATCTTTTAACGAGCGCACGGAATCCTTTCTCGTAGCTAGTGTGTACGTCAGTTCAGATGCCCAGTCACGCTAATAGACAACGGCGCAGTGAGATTTTATAGCCAACAGGTACACATTCCCGGTCGTCTCCCATCTTGTCATAACCAATGCTACCAATTGCGCGTCGAGATTATCACAAAACGAGTAACTCACTCCTTCTACGACAAGTTCCTTGAAGTATTTGGGTCCCGTTGCAACACCTCCGCTCAGTTTGAGGCACGAATATTGTAATTCTTTAACATTAACACCTGCCAGGTATCCACCAAGTTGAGCTCCATCATGGAACGTCACATCTCCCACAATCGTTGTCGGCGCTGTGACTATTTTCCTGCCACCCGTTGTCACAGCTTTGGCGCACAGGTCTTCAACCTTGACAGAGTCCAAGAATCCGTCCACCCACATATCACCTCCGACGTCGAAGCCGCTCTTGAGATACTTCCGTCCAGTAACAACCACGTCTCTCGTTTTGTCGACAACTTCTTCGGAGACGTCTATGCCTTGTACTGTGCCGGTGACGTTAACGTCTCCCATGCTTGCTACGAAGCCAAAGTGCACGGGTCCCGTAAACGTTGTTTGTTCGTTCTTGAACGCAATCCTGCTTACGAGGGCTTTCAGGTCTACTTCATTTATAGTGTCTTGTACTTTGAGGTCGCCGAGGGTTTCGAGGTCTCCCTGGAAGATGAGGTCTGCCAAAACTGTTTGGTCGATGCCTTGAAGCATCCAGTCCCTGAGGTCCTCTGGAGAAATTCCGTCCAGTTGAGAATGGAACTGGAAGTTGCGAGTCATGACAGGGGCCTTGAAGATCTTTTTACTGGTGATTGTTTGATCAGCGTTAAGCAGGACAGCGTCGGCGTAGAGTTGAGCAAGCTTGAACCCAGAGAAGTTGCTGGTTTGGATATTTGTCATGCGAGGTATGGTGAGGTTTGCGAATATCTTGTGTCCTCGGATTGTTTGTGGAGCTGAATGTAGAAAGGAAATTGAACTAAGATGTGATGTGAATAAAGAAAAAAATGGGGATGTGAGTTTTGACGAAGTCAAACTGGCTACCCCTCGAACACTTAATACCGAAAGTTCAAACAGATGAACTACGAACATGCACGGACACATTCACTTACCAGAGTAAAGCATAGTGTCTCGGAAAAGTTCTGAAACGCAAATGCCATTCAGCGTAGCACGTGCGATTAGGTTATGAGCAGCTACACCGCCTTTTACTGTGATTGACTCGAAGTCCTTGGGAGCCGTGAAAACGCAGACCTCATTCAGTCGACAGAACTCCGCGATGCTGACTCCATTGATTGATTTTCTCACAATCAAGTGTTTGATGTGAACGTTCTGCTTGAAGATCTTTGGCACCTTAACGACCTAGAAGCAACAAGTTTATTCTTCAACGAGTGCTAGAGACGCAACTACGCTCTAAGAAAAGAAAAAAGAAGGAGTACAATGAGGAGCAATTGTAGACCCCTAGATTGCAATTACTCCCCCTTTTTGGTCCCATAACCCCAATATTTACTCCAATGGACTGCAAATAATCACTGAACGTCGCAAATGGTCTCCTGAATGCAAGTCTACGTAAATAAGTTACCTTCGTGAATTTGATGGAATAAGACTATATAACTTAGCATGTTGCCACCCACACAAAGGGGAAAAAATAATTAGAGGTTTCTCGAGAAATTGTGCCCTCTGCGTTGCGTGTCGCAAGATTTTATATCCCTCGACATATCGCGGTTGGCAGATTAATTCAAAGTATTTTCATTCATGCATACGAGTTGTGTACCTGGGACCTTTAGAACAGAGCGTTAAATGCAGTCTCCACTCTGACATTCATTTAATCCCGAAAGGGAGTAATTTTTGCGGCAATGCATGTAATCCTCAAAGGGAGTAAAATTGTTTTTTTTTTCCTAGAGTGTACAGGACGTGATGTCAAGGCGAGTCCCGTTTCGACCTGTGCACGCGGAAGTCTCAGCATTTATGTTTACCGTCACTCATAGGGTTTCGGGCTTTGTTATTTCCCGATAATTCCTAGCTTTCCGTAGGTTTATTTTTCGCACCCGCGTTAACACCACAAATATTGGGAAAGAGCGACGACTGTCAAAAGACATGACTAAGAAGAGGAATGAGAAGCTGCACTGGAGAAGCGCTTACTGGCAGAACGAACGAGTGTGTGGAGGCGGGGTAGTTGGTATAGATTCATAGAAAATATATGCAGCACAGAAACGCGGACACAATGACAGCATCCTGTGTATCAGATGTCCTGTCTGCATTCTGTGTCCGCGTTCCTGTGTTGCATATTTACCGTAATTTCACGCGTATTAGCCGCGGCTTACGAGAGATTTTTTTTCTCACGGCCACTCTGCGGCTTATCCACCGGTGCGGCTTATCTGATAACTATTTTGCCCTGGTACTTTCCTCATACCCAGGTTTTAACCGAAAGGGCGACAGTGTTTCTCGAACAGCGCCGCCCTGCCAATGCACGAACAATGCATAACAGGGGCACGTCCACACTAGAGTAAATTCACCTTCCTGGTGTCTTCTCCCAAGCAGCTCTAACCAAAGTTGTTACTGATTCATGCCTTCTTGAAGGCCAATGACCTGTCGATCCATGAAAAAATACAAGGGCGAAGTCCGATCTTCGTAGAACACTAGAACTGATTTCTTTTATTGTACACCATCCGGACCGGACCCCTCTGGACCACAGAGTTAAGCCTTCCCTGTGGTCTCCTTTGTTGCACAAATCAGTCACCTCGTATTGCCCGCGGCTAATCTGCTCGAAAAGTTTCAAAACGTTCGTAAAAACAGGTCCTGCGGCTAATACGCGCGAAATTACGGTACTATGAAACTGCCAGAACTTGCGGATGACGATGAGGGAAACATTTTGAACTCGAGGAGTAAGCACGCACAGGGACACGGACTAGGGGAACACGGAAAAATACGAAGGAGCAGACGAGACAGTCTGCTCCGTATTTTAGAGCTTGCGGTACCTGATTTCCTCTGGAGAAGAGGGTATCGTTGATGACGCCCAAGTCAACACCATTGACGAGTCCCTTTACTTTGACGTCACCGGTAAAGCCAAGATGGTGAAACCCTTTCTCTCCACTCATCACTTTAGGTCCGTGACGTAGCACGAAGGACGATGGTACGTGGAAACCGTTCACATCTCGGCAGTGAACGTCCTTCGCCTGGGGGACGAAAAATAGACGAGTATGTTACTGCTGTGTGCGGAAAAATAACTCTTAAAGCGATGCAACGTCTAATAAACGTTCGACAAAATTCCCACCAGGAAGGCATGGGTATTCGCTGCACTAATTCCCAATAGATTGGAACATAATAGACTGAATCATTTCTAGTAGGATACGCCATTACACGGACGACTAACTCGCTTGTCCTGGATGCTGCCTAGATAAGTGAATATCATGGTGAATTACCGGTAGGATAAACGATTGATATCTTGAATATCCGACAACATGGTGTCATTTACAGGCTAGAAGCAATCGTGGCGAAAAAAGAATAATATAAACCAACTTTGACAGTGTCTTAGATCAGGTTGGTAGTTCGCAAAGTGAACATTGCATAGCGACTATTACATTAGCTTCGAGATATCGCAACCCATGGAAACAAACTATTGTCCCGGACCAGAAGGTTTTTCGTGAAGACGACCCTTTCACGGTTGGGGAACACTGGGGCGTCCAAGCGCAGTGCACGCCCGTACAAGTCATCTAATCTACGTCCGTTGACGAAGCCACCCAAAAGGACCCTGTCCTTAAAGACCACATTGCCTTCGAACGTCCAGGTACCTGCGAGAGTAACACATATTGAGATATCGCCTCAGATTACCCGAGTTTCCGGTCGTTACCGTTCATGACTGGAGTGCGTCTCGTGCGCATGAGAGCGGCCAGTTCAGATAGGTCGACGCCATCGACAAATCTTCCAACGGCGCTATGCTGGTTTAGCACAATCGACTTAAATGTCTTGCGACCTGAAGAAAAACGTGGTAGGGCAAGATGAGAAATTTGCAATTCAATATGAATTTTTATTCTTGGTGTTTAAAAAAAAAAGACTAGCCATAGGCACATCCTCAGGGGTCTAGAGCTTCCTCCGACCTACAAATGCAGAACGGACGTAGCAGTCTAAAATAAACACCGAACAAGAAATTCAAAAACGCAGATTCTCATCTTGCCCCAACACTTGGGGCAAGACGAGACATCGCGTGGGGCAAGATGAGACACGCCGTGGTAATGAACTACACACATTAGTTTTTGCAATCCAAGCAGAGAAAGTAAAGCCCGTGGGCCCCTACACAACTCCTTTAAGCCAACCGCCCACATGATGTGCAATAAAACCAGATAGAACCCGGTGCTGCTTTGCTCCACAGTCCTTTGCAAATAAGGCACCGGCAGTTTGATGTGTCGCTGTTCGCTCGCTTTTGCTTTGCTGGAAAATCCTATGCAATAAAAAAAATCTGAGGAACAAGCATAAAACCATCTAATATTTGACCTATCCGTTTCTAAATTACATTAAGGTTTGATTAAATTTAAATTACATTAAATTGTCGCGTCTTGCCCCGTACATATCATCGAATGCGTTAATTTTTCTGTTCAACACCGGATAACCAAGAGCGCTCATATTTTGCATATATGTAGATGAATGAATAAAGAAATCGGACGCGGACTTTCAGTGACAGAATAAGGGCTGCTGCACAAATGACAAGAAAAAAGGACTACAGAAAACCGCGACTTTTTGACGGGTCCTTACATTCCAAGCAGAAGCAAAAGTCTCTTCAACGCATACACCAATCCGAACAATTCTCACGTGCAGTAAAGCGGACATGCTGAGTGAGCTACGATCTCCAAGCTCACGGAGCAACGCGCCTGAGACAGGCGGCGTCGAGCAAAAAATGTCGCGTCTTGCCCCACCTTGCATGGCTTTTTGCACCCAAGGTCTGTGTTGGAGCATAGCGAGTGCGCCAAGCAGGAATTTTTTTATTTGGTGTTAGCGTCGCGAAGGGACAGGTGCTGTGAGCTTTGTACAAATGTAGGCAGAGCACAGCAGCAAGAGTTGGAGTAGTATATAATAAAACAGTATTCGAACCGAACAGTTTTCAGCATGACTATCACCAAGCCTAGCCGCTAGTGAAGCGGAGACAAAGACAAGATGAGGATTGTCAAAAGAATACAACTGTCCTCGCTCAAAGCGCCTTCGGAACTCTGCATTAGCGACAAGACAAACGCATCATGTGAGAAAGCCAGTCTGACCCGGTATTATCTGGGATGGGGTCTTCACAAGAATGTCCAGTTGTCCCCTCCAATCTGGAAAGATAGGGGAAGTTAACTTATCTCCAGCATGGAACCAGAACGCTTACCTGAAGCGGTGTCTTTCAAGCGCCTGATACCGTTTATTGCCCAGTTAACGTGGAGCTCTTTGATGTAAGTGTCTCTAAGGAAAACCTTTTCCGCAGGAATATTGACGTTCTGGTGGATAAGCACAGTGTCGGGGCCCGGTAGCTGGAGGCCATTTACGGTGCCATCTACCTTCATTTCGATGAAGCGAGCATTACTGTAGTTGTGAATCGCTGGAATGATGGTTTAGTAATTAGCTGTACATGTAAATGCTAGCGGGCAAAGAAGGATTAATACGCGCAGCTAGTATACGCCAGCAACATTTCCTCCCCAGTAATTTCCGGAGTACCACAAGGCTCCCTTCCTGGGCAACTACTATTGCTCAAATTCATTAACAATATTCGAGTCAGTTTCTTATCAGCAGATGACTGCTTGATTTATAACCTCTTCTGCCGATTCATTAACCTTACCAAAATGACCTAAACATCACCGCTTGTTGTACAAGGTGGGGTATATTCCACAACACTAACAAATGCAAATACGTTCGCTTTTCCCGCTCGCATTCTCAATGTCAAGGGTATTACATTAACGGGTCCTTAGTTGAGTAAACAAATATGGTTGCGTACATTTAACAATCTCCCGTGGGCTACTCATGTTAACAACATACTACGCTCAGCGAACATCAGGGGAAATTATAAACAACGTACGGCCTACATTGGAATACGGGTCAAGCGTATGGAACTTCAATGCTTCAGAATCTTTCAAAAACCGCGCTGCACGGTTCATCACACCTCTTTAGTCTCGTTCGTGCCTTAAAAGTACTCTGAAAGTTTCAGTCCCTACCTGAACTCTCGCTCAGTTGTGAAATATCGGGCCTTCTTCGTAAAATATATCATGCACCCACTCTTGCAGTCACCACACTACATCTTCCCATCAAAATCTAACGTCCACTAGCTATACAAAACTACAGCTCTTTCCCGTCCTACGCCATCATAACTCAGATTCAAGATTCAACTTCAAAAATACTATTACTAATCATGTTTCTAGAGAAATCCAGTGCTTCCATTTTATGTCATTACCGGTATTCAATTGTTTGTAAGACCAACCGGTAATGCACCGTTAATAGACGAGATTAAGATCAAATGATGAGATTGAGAGTTCCACCGCGGTGGTGCGGTACCTTACCCCATTGCACATGAAACATTATATGAAGATAAGGGAAGGATGAAAATACCAGAAATAAAGCGTCTGGAGCCCCGTTAAGGACCGTGTGAGTATTGTGACAAATCAGTTTATAAAACAGAACTGCACGTCCTGCACACTCAATGCACAACACGAGCGGAATTTCATATTACACTCTGGGATATCGGAGCCTGTATCACTATGAAACTTCCTGCCGGTTTATTCATATGGCGCCCCTAGCTTTCTCAGTTATTCAGAAAAGAACATTAGATGTAGCGCTGTGACTGGCAGGGGTAGAGTGACCACAAGCACACCCCTTATTTTAGCGTCCGGGAGTCCCCGTTCTCAGTTACTTCTACACACGAGTAAAGCACCGTACCGAGAGATATCTGGTCGCCGTGTGTCCACATAACATTCTTCCAAAGGTCTACGAGGTCTGCTCCATTGAGCAATCCACCTTTATCCATGTGCAGAATGCCGTTCACTGCAATTTGCTGGAAAGTCTTGTGGCCGCTGACAAAATGATTCCCGTTGGTGGTGAGGGCAGTGGCATAAAATTTGTTGAAGTCAATTCCATTGCACAAGCCTCGCACCTGGAAGGCAGTGGGACAGGAGAAAGTTGTCAGCACCATTGTGCTAAATACATCTGGCCTTCCAATTATCGGAAAAAATATTTGTAGAGGACCCGGTATACGAGTCTTACACAGCAGTCGCAAATGTCCCGGAGTGTACGTGGTGGTCAAACCACCCGTGACCACAGGATAAGTTTCGCCAAGTGTCCGGCTTTCAGGGTCTCTGCCGAGGAAGGCTCGGGTCTACCTCCTCTGCATAGTTACATTGCTCGCGAATGATGGAAAAAAATGAGCGAAGGAAGCCACAGGTAAGTAAAGATAAATAGCTGAGGTGCTTATCCTTGACATCTGCTCACACTATGCGGTTATTAGGAACTGAATCGAACTCTGAATATTCTATAATTTGGTAATGAAATGGGGTTTCACCTTAGGCTGTACAAAGCATACCATCGTATGGCCTCTAGGGGACCGACAAGGTGAGTCCGCCCGCAATTATGTGGCTACATGCTGCACGTGGTAGGACTGCGGACTATCTCAGACACGATGCTGGAAGCAATGTTTACCTCCTCCACATTGCTACCGTCCTCGCCGGATCGAACCCTCTATGTTGAGCTCAGCACGTTACCGACTATCAACTTTAATTGCGACCGTCTGAAAAGATTGAGAAATTTATTGCGAGTCTCCGTGTGGTTGTCTCTATTCTGTCGCGTTCTTCCATAAGACTCCTTGCCTTGTCGTTAATTACTTGTTGCTTTCGTGGCAACGACCGTTCTTTCATCCTTAAAAAGCGCAATGCACATTCAGTGTAATCCGATCATTTTTGCTTCAGGACTTGTCTCCATGTTCACTAACAAAGCAATTTCATGAGATGCAGCACGAGTACCTGAAGAGCGTGGACGCTGGTATCTGGTATCGCATATCCAGCCGTAACAGTCTGGTCACCTTGGGTGAGCATAAAATGTTGCGAGGAAAATGTGTGTCCTCCCAGAAGGCCAGACAGGGAGACATCCTTGGTAAAGACCGGAGTTGCGAAACGCAGGTTTCCAGTGAGTACGTGATTCTCAGACAACGTGACCAACTTTGACGTATTCATGCCATTCACTGTACCGTCAACGGCTAACTTGGGCGCCGTCAAATATTGAAATGACATTGGCACGTTGACCGAAGTTGGAGCGTCAGTAAAAAATAATCTTCCCCGCAAGTTAGTTACGTCCTCCTTGTTCATGTAGGTAGTCTCGAGATGGCAATCTGCGCAGTCCAGTTGGAGATTGTCCAAGTGGTAATCACCTGCGTTAAAACAGAAGATGCTCCTATCGAGTAAAAATTCATATTGGTTCCGTTCATCGACTATTAGCACCGCGAAGCAACTGGGGCTATGAGCGTAGACAGGACAGTAGGAAAATGAGTGCGAGGGACACCTGCGGTGGTAGGATTGGAGTTTTCTGGCGCTCTTTAGGATATAGAGAAGATCAAGCTGCGCCGTACGATCTTATGCCGATTTGTCTTCGTGGTAGGATTGGAACCCACCACCAAAGTGCGGATCTACTTGGCCGCTGGTAAAGGGGAAAAATAGGAAGTTGCGTTTCTGGCGAATAGCTAGTGGTGGAAAAGGTAGGTGGACGTAGTTTGCCTCTAATAAGTACAGACCTACGACGTACATACTAGTCACGAACCTTGAAGCGTTCCGATTATACCGCGATATATGGACATTTTCAGTAGACTTACCAGTCAGCAATTGATCGCCAGTGAGCTTGAGCGCGTTCTCCAGGTCGCTGATCAGACGTTCTATCGTGTCTTTCATCTGAAGCAGCTCAATTTCGAGGTTCTCTAGGTCTCTCAAGTTCTTCATGCTGTAGCGTTCTCCAGTAGCAAGTTCTTGGAACTCCGGTGCTCTGATTGAGTGAGCGACCTGTAGGTCTTGAAATACCACCTCTCCGACGAGATGGATGGATTCGGTGCGGTCTGTGTAGAACACTCCGTCCAGCTGAGACACCAAGCTCGCTGCGGTGTCTTCCGTCGATAAAGCCCTGGAGTCGTGGCACCACTTGAGGCTGTCTTCGTACCAACGCTCAATTTGGTCGTCGTGGTAGAAGGTTACTTTGTATAGTCCTGGACCCTCAGCGCTTGGGTTGGACACACCTGCGACAGACTTTGTATTCGCAGGTGTGCTCAGCGGTGCAGGATAGGAAAATACGCTGGGATCGTTCACCCTCAATACACCAGCTCGCTGGCAGGACAACACCGAGGTCAGAAATCCAATGATAAGGACACGAAGTTCACTGACGCTGCGGGGCTTTGAAGACGTTTAAATTGAACTACGAGGATACCCACTCTGAGAACAGGCGGTGTTGAACATTTGGAAATTTGTTGTCAATGCACCGGAGACAATAGTGAGTTTTAGTATACCATACACCAGTGGTTCCAAAACTGTCGTTCCAAGGGGGGAGGGGGGTTAAGAAGCCGCCCACAAATTAAAAAAGAAAAAAGCCACGCAGTGACCGCTATTCTGCACTAGCAGGGAGTCCGTGGCAGCAGACCAGGATGTTTCTCATAAATGCGCTCGCATGCGGAGTACGCGACGCTTTCGATGCATCACACACACCTCGCTTTCATGCCTGCTTTCACTTGTGTACGAGTGCCAAAATCTGTCGTGATGTCTACTCACTCTTACTAAAGGCCACAGCGTCTGCGTCTATCGCGACATACGCGGACGCCCAACCTTCACGGTGCACCCCGCAGCAGAGGTGGGCATCCTCACGAGGGCAGACGAGGGTGCCCTCACCGTCACCTCACGGACATTGAGGTGAGGAAAATTTTTGAGGGAGGTTGAGGGGATATGGAGCGGCTATTTTAAACTGCGCGCTTAAAAGGCCACCGAGAGTCAGCTTTTTCTATTACCAAGGTAGCAAAAATGTTTTTGTACTGCGGGCACAGGCTCTACACTAAAACGTATTCGCTGTAAGCCCGTTAGTTTCAGACTTTCAGTTGAGTCAGATACATGATGGACGTGTCAGATCAGATACACGTAGAAGTGAATATAGGTTATGTGTGCTTTATGTATTTAGTTTAGATTTCATAGTTTTTTGTGTTGTTTTTTTTACTCCCTTTTGCAGTTCCCGCCGCCCGTCTCGACTGGCCGCTTTCGTTAGCAAACCATTCTCGGCAGCTAAGAAATTGTGCTGACTGACTTGATATCACCACACGCCAGGAGTATAGCTTATGCGAGGGCGCCACCGTTGCGCACATTCTTAGAAACTCATTTTGTCGGGAAATTCGCGCTTCCCAAATTTTGGGTGTGTTCCTGAAGGTAGAATGTTCAGGTCACGTGGTAAAATATTAGACTTACGAGTTTGCACATGCGCAACAGACAGCCATTCGATGAGAAATTTTAGCAACAACGACATCACTGATTGCGGCAGAAACGACTCCTGTAACAGACGTTAGCCAGCAAGTAAAGTCTCACCCATTAAGACCTCCTTGCTGTACGGACCACGGTAAAAGTGGACGTGTCGAACTCCAGGACTCATTGTAGCTCGGGTGTACTGTACGTTAGCCAAGACGAACCGCCATCCGTTGTACTGGTACAAGTGTACAGGCTCATATAGACTGGCCACAGCCAAGAGGAACTCCCCGGCTTGGCCTTCGTAAGCCGCGATCTTGGTCGCTCCGGTCGTGTGCAGGCATTGGAAGGGCACGAATTTACCTTCCACGTATTTGTAAACGATAGAATCCACTGCGTAGTTTCGCTGCCTGTCCACTGTATTATAAATGAGAAATAACGTTGGTACATATACGCACCGCAGTGTGCGGGTGGCCGTGAAATTAATTGAACCTAAAACTAGGTTGACAAACAGCACGAGATTTACAGCAAACGCTTAGATGAGTTGAGAACATTAGTTGGACACCTGTCAACGTTCATACATACAGACAAAGAGCAAATAACTTTTGCGTTCAATTACAATAATTTGTAAGAACTGGGAAGCTGCGGTTAAGATCAAAAGAGTAATCAAGCACACCAAGTGATAAGAGTTAAATATTTGGAAGGCTTCAAACTGTCGATGTCAAAGAATACGTCACGCGCATATAGGAACAACGGAGACACAGGAACTGTCCAGTCCAGGTCCTCCCTTGAATAGGCTTACCTTGTTCATAATGATTTGCAATTGCCAGAAAGAAATCCTTGCTGTTGGGATGGCGTCCCATAGAGAAGAACTCTGCATCCATCGCAGCGAACGTAGGGATTTGCTGAAAAGTCTTCCATGCATTTTGAGAGAGATCGTACTTGTAGATGATTGTGCTGACTTTGGCAGCGTCCTCCGAAAACCTCTGGTTGACCACGACTAGGAAGTCTGCACTGTGAATGGCGAAGGGCTCCAAGTCACGGACAACCTTGCTTTCTAATGTAGCATACTTGTCGAAGTAAGTGGCTGGAAGAATATTTCGTTGATAATAGGAACTTTCTCGAGAGACAGCAGCACTCGCCTTTCCAGCTGTAGACTGACGTCGAAACCTCCTTCCCAGAGTTCGCTAACGCCATGTTATACTCTCCCGTAGATTGCCTGACAAGTGAAGTAGAATCAATGGCGAGTAAGAAATTTACTTTACACTCACATCTTCCAGAAGGCAAGAGCGGTTGGTCGAACGCTATGGATGGTATGATCGATGTATATCTTTCGAGTGTCCTTGTCGAAAAACATGAGCTCCGCTCCATTTTCTATAAAATAAGATTGATATTAGGAAGAGCTCCGAGTATGCAGAGTCATGAACAGTCACCTAATCCCGCGTCCGCCGTGACGATGTACAGTTTATTGTTGAAGACAAATGCTATGGCCATGATAGGATCCACACATTTGGTACTTGCCAGCGGTTTCCACAAGTTCCCCTAGACATAAAAGAACCAATTATGAGACAGGGAATAGACAGCATTTGCTGCTTACCTCTAAAAAGCCAACTGTTAAGGTTGGAGGTGCATGGCGTGTTGCGACAGAAATGCAGACAGCGAAAAGCTTGTTGTCATATTGCAGAAGACTAGAAAATATCTGTTGCTCGCAAAGGGTGACTACCGGTATCAAGAACTGAAGTCTATGGGCACCTGAAAATCAATGAGTCCTGAGAGAACTGATGTTCTGAGGCTAGAACAACATAGAAAGGACAAATACAAACAAGGCCTCAAGTGCCTAAGAAATTAATCATGAACAATGTGTTAGCTTAGCTCAAGTGGTAGAGCCCTGGACGGGTAATCCAGAAGATGTGGGTTCGAGTCCTACAGCTAGCTAAGCTTTTCAGTGACTTCCATCTTTCAATGAGTCATGTTAACCCTTTCCAATCTGAACGTTACCTTCTTACAGGCAAAATGAGGACAACATTATGGGGCCTCATTACGGAGTTCTATGCAAGAGATGAGCAGACCCGAGGGAACGCAGATGTATATCGGTAGTAGATTGAGAAATTTGCATCAACACGGAACCATCAACATTGTCATTTCAAACTTCGCGCGTCGCCGGCTAATTCTACGAAACAATTTCTAAAGCGACGACAGGCGGCGCGCGCTGTCTTGCGATGGAGGGCGCCGAGCGCCGAGCTTTGAGAGGAGTTTTGTTTTGAGAACTGTGGGATGGACGCAGTGGTAGTGGCGAAATCTAGATTGAACGACTGGTGGCGAAGGAAAGGAAATAAATACTATCGGAATACTACATTAATTACCTAAAATGCAGTTCTTTTGCACTTTCTAGCAGGCTAGGTGGCGTATGGTACTGCCCGATAGAAAGGGAAGGCCGTTATTGGCCGCTATCTATCCACCCGACCACACCACTATGTTTATCAACATTGCCGTACAGGCAGGTAACGTGGCGAGTGCTTTTACCTTGTAGCAATTTTATTCGACACACAAGACATTCAACTGTTTATAAAAAGGTATTACAATGTCAAAAGAGGAACTTTGCGAAAACATAAGTCTGCAGTTAGCAGAGGTGGAAATGCTATGGAGCATGTATCCGAATGACGAGTTTCAAGTAGTCAACTCGACAGCAGTTTCAGAGTATCAGGATTTCTTGCAACAAAAATGCAGTGCAGTTTCATCGTGGCTGGATTTTCTGTTTGCATTACAGCTTCCAGAAGTGAGTTGTAGACCTACGTTGCATTAAGTGGCCAATGTGTACAGGGTACAGCACCCGTTGATGAGCCTTCCCAGTTCACATTCGGAGACTTTCGTGCACTTTCAGGGTCAAGTGGACGTCGACATCCATTTGCCGCATGGCTATCCGAACAACGCGTCCCTTGAAATAAGTGCAAGGTCTGCACGCTTGACCAGGGAAGCACGCAGCATCTTGAACAAGGACCTTTTGCAATTTGTTTCTGAACAGCCATCTGGATGCTTGTGTGTTTCCAGTGCAGTGGAGTGGATAATTGAACATTTCGCAAAGTATTGTGTCCAAGCAGAAAGTACCTCCCCTCCGGTAGTAGAGGAACCGCGGACATTCAGCAGGCTTTGGATAGTGAGGTAAATAAAGATTTCCTGGGGTGGGATTGAATTACAGATGGGGGAACCACAGTGTCAGGTGCGGATCCAGACAGTCACTTTGGGGGGTATCGCTTAAACAGCTCGTCTGAGCGAGTCAAGATAGCAGTTCTAACAGGGGCAGATCCATGGTTTTTCTGAGGGGGGCATGTACTATATAGGGTTTATTGAAGGTGTATGTGAAGACAAATTGAGGAGGGGTCAGGACATCCCCCTTTAGATCCACATCTGAGTAACTGATATGGGTTTGACTATGAGCTATGCTTATGACAGAGCCTAGCTCCGTACCGCGATTGACTCAGAATTGTCAATTGTCTAGGGCTGTTTTGAAAAGCTCAGGTAAGCCACAAGCCATAGTTATGCTGGGAATGAAGAAATTGATTAATGCAAATGACCAGCTGTGATCCAGCATAGCCAAAACAAGGGAGAGATGAATGTCTACATAACATGTTGCCTTTCCAGCCACCATATTTATAACAAGACAAAAAGACGGACCATTCTAGAATGCAGTACTGGAGACCTCATCTCCGGGTTCTGCATGCCTGGAAAACCCGGAATAATCTGTTTCGAAGGTCCCACCGAAAATTGTGCAGAGGTCTGGGGCAGAATCAAGAGTCTCACGTGGCAAAGGATCGGACTTAAACACAGAGAAGACTACACCTTGGAGTGCAATGAGAACATGGACACGTTGAGGAAGTTTGATGGTTTCAGAGAAGTAGCATTTCATACAAAACAAAACCCAACTAGGGACCATCACATGGATATGGGAATGTTTCTCAAGTTTATGCAAGAGCATAGTTGCCAGCCCATATTCCAGATCCTCTTTGGTATTGAGGGCAAAGTAACGTGTTCCTAACAATATATTTGTCGGTCGCCCAAAAACAACCATGGTGATCAGATTCATAAGCATGTGCTGGAAGTGGTTATGTGCAGCAGCCTCGTGCTGAGCAATTGTAATGCCCTTGATGTTGCGTTAAATTATCTGGTTATGTTGGAGTATGAGGAATGCAGTTCTATGCCATAACTTGGATCTTGAACCAGTTTTGAGAAGCTCGCACTTTGAAATCCTCAAATTTTGCAATAATAAAGTTTAGCTGACCTTATCCGAGTCTCTTGAATTGAAACATTCTATTGAGTAGTTAGATCTCAATGGGAGCAACATAAATTATATTTATGTCTTTCAACAGACGAACGTCCAAGAAAAGGAGATTTTGCAGTACGTATTTCAATACAAAAACCTTCGAACATGAGTTTGAACATCGTAACGCTCTCCCCAGGGTCGTTTGGGAGAATGATTTGATCAGTTTGAAAGTTACCTACATAAACCACGTTCCAATTGGACATCCTGTACCTTAAATAGCGCGATTTAGGCCCGGTTTCACCAACACTGGTTAACTTTGAACAGAGATCAAGGGTTGCTAAAACTAAATTCTTTTTTTACAAACGTTAGTTGGTGACGTAACGAATGTTTCACTGACAGTTACTCCCTTTAGTGAAGCAGCGTTACCGTTGATCTCGGTTCAAATGTTAGTCGGCGTTGGTGAAACCGGGCCTTAAACTCCCATATTTGCCATTTTGTTCCAATATTCCTCAACTTTTAGAGGTGCGAACTCCTCCGACTAAATTTTTCCAAGTATCCACAGTCTAAAAATCATGACCCTTCCAATATTGGCTCAAAGTCCTTCCGCTTCAAATGCGTAGTTTTTAATTATGTGTTTGCGCCGCGAAGCAGCGGTTGCTGTGAATGGCGTATGGACGTGGACAGCTCGGAGTATCGGCTATCAGACGAGCGTAAAACAGGATAGGAGTTAGAACCAGGCCCTAGGTTTGGTTTGGGTGGGGGGATTCGTTGTTGAAGTGCTAGTAGGGAAGGGGTGAGAGGGAAATCCAATATATGAACTGACGTTTGGGGGGTTCGCCCAACCGCCGCCACCTGTTAGAACAACATGGGGCATAAAGGGTGGCTCACCGAATGTGTCTTTAATTGAAAAATCGTCCGTGCTCCGCTTCTCTCTTCGCTTGTCATGCAGACCATGCGCTTCCATGACGTTGCTGAGTAGCTGTTCCACCACGGCGTCGTAATATTGTCCTTCATGAGCTGTCAAACCAAAGGCTCGGTTTCAGGGTTGCGTTGCATGCCAGAGAATTCTCGTGGGGCCGCAAACGGATGATGCAGTGGACGTAACAAGTAAAAGGAGTTTGACTCGCACTTACTCGTGAGTGTATTGTTTTGCTTCGTTGCTGGAGGAGTCGTAGGTATGAAGTCGGTGAACATACTGGACCAGGAGGCCTCTGTGCATGTCCATGCCAGAGCGGCGACTGCTAGGCACCACCACTGCGGGATGGACATCTGAAACGAGACATTTCCGTGTCGTGGTTGCAGTTTCAGTGAAAGGAAAGAGCTACACATATAACGAAGCAATCCTCGGTTCTCATCTGCTGCATAACACCAGCAGCACAAACTTTACCAACTTCCATTTAATTGAAACATTGGGGATTGGTTAAAGTTTTACTTCCAAGTGATCTTCCTTACGCGGCATGCTCTTCGTCCTGGGCACACTTCGTAGCCTGGAATATTTCCCTCGCAGTGTGAGCAAAAACATAGCCAGTGCTCGAACCTACTCCCAGTCTCGGCGTAGAAAACATCGGGGATATCAAAAAAATTAAAAGCGAGCTAGCTGGCAGCGAAGATCCATCAAGAAAAATTCGTTTTGGGTGTTCCCCAAAGCGAAGGAAGTATTGTACACAAAAGCAAGTTAACTGACCAAGTAGTTCCAGTAGGACCAGAAATGGATGTATACCATTCGCTTTCTAAGCGATCTTTCAATAAAAAGTAGTCATGACCCTTCGGCAAAGATTCGCTATATTTGGCTACTGAGATTGGCTACTGAGTTGTTTCGGCTAGAAGTACTGCAGCTGATGTACCACAAGGATTTCGGAAGCGAGAGAGAGAGAGAGGAACAGCTTACCTTCCCTTTTGTGTAGCTGTAGTGTTTGAAAACAAAATCTCGTCTCGTCTTTAATAACCTCGGTCCCAGCCGTGGCCCAATTTCATTGGTTTGGAAGCTTCCACAAATCAGGTCGTTATCGGTCGAATCAGTCTAACAGGCGCTTGATGTCAAGTGATCGTAGAATGTGGACTAAAAGATAGGCACCTACAACGTCCGACATTGCTATACGCATGTGCAAAGATAACAGTTTTCTTTTTTCATTATCTGTAAGTTTGTTATCCAAAGCGTTATCATAAATTTGTAACGGAAATACTCTTCCGATACCGATTTAAAAAAAGTATCGCGATCCGCACTTGGATACCGAAAAAAGTATCGATTACGGTAACGGCGCTACATCGAACACTGGCGGCGAAGCTGTCCACTTCGAACGGAAAACCCAAGGATATACGGCGAGATAATTGTCGAACGGAAGGCTGCATTTGAATCAATTAGAAAATGCATTCTCCGAAATTTCGTTTTTTTTTTTAATTGATCAATCGCAGTCTCTTTGAAATATTGGATTAACTGAGGTTTTCTTGCACGTAGCCACGCGAATTTACTGTCGACATCCTCCGCAATTTGTGTCATCTGTTCTGTAGTCGGATGCTCGCCTGAGCGCCGGGTCTCAGAGCATTTCGTCATTTCTGCCAAAAACTTGACAAGAAGCATGTCCTGTGTTTGCGAAGCCGGTGGAAGCAAGAGTGTGTGTCATCTGCAGCTGTATATTTGTGCAGGAAGGAACTGTCAGTGTCAGTGTTGTAAGCGTTAGCAGGTGGCGTCAGCAAACAGAAGACAGACGTTCCCTGTCGATGGTTCCTCTTCCTACAAGCACCAATTCTGTTTGAGAGACGTATCAAAAAATGTTTTTTTTTCTTATTGTGTAGCGAGGATGGACTCACCTGCCTTCACCTGAACCTTCAGTATTGCTTGGGGGTTGAAGCCCCCACATGAGAGAGGGAAAACGAGGGTGAAATCCCCTCCTCAATTTCTCGTAATATTTTGCTCGATACGCTTCTGGTCATGATTCCTGCAACAGCAGCAACAATAGATGATGTCGATGCGATTAAGGTATTTCACCGCGGTGGTGCGGTACCCTACCACATTGCACGTGGAACATTATATGAAGATGATGAAGGAAAAATGAAAATACGAGAAAGAAAGTGTCTGGAGCAATCCAGTGGACGACAGGAAGTCCATAAATAGGTGAAGAACCCCACGATGGAGCACAGGACCTTCATAGGGGCCAATGAGTGAGTGGGTTCCTGCAACAGAAATCTACGCTGCTAAACAGATTCTGATGCATTCTCTCCGAAATTCTCTAGACGCAAGCATTCTGTACACAAGCATTTCTGTACGGTTGCGTCGAGCAAAAACTTCCTTTGACCCCGAATAATAGCCGATATCCCGGGTTCAAAAAAAAAAAAAAAAAACATCGCCTTGAGTTATGCTGGGTAGGTGTACGACGCTGTCTTTGGAAGCGTATAGTCTGTGATATAGGCACGACCTAGAAGCTGAGACGTTCTAACCTTACAGCACATTATCCCAAGCAGCACGACATATTGGCTATACTGGTCCAATATTGCCGATATTCAGCCAATATTAGGCCAAGATATTGGGCTGCGTGGGATCACTAGCATTCAAACAGGAAAAGTGGTGGTAGAGTGGTAAAGCTATTTGTTATTGAGAAAGCCTCCAGGCAAGGTAAACGCTGTAGATGTCGTTTGCCGGACTTGTAAACGATAGTGTCGTCATACTGTTGGAGTTTTAGCGCCCACCGTCCAAGCCGGTGTTCTTTATATCCGCTTTCTGTTTATAAACAGGAACGAAGGAAGCAATCTCTCAACAAAAGAAATCTTTACTTTCTGTCCTCGGTGGCATATTTCTAAAGGGGAAAGGCTGTTTCTATTGTGCCATTACATACTAATGCGCTTCCATCGCACACGTGCAAGAGAAACGATAAACAAAAGCGCATGTATGTGGTTCACACGGGGAGCAACCATCTGTTGGCATCAAGGACTCTTGCAGAACCACCCTTTGGGAATTATTCTTCGCGGAAGCCTCTGACTCGTTCCTTTATGTATTTGTATCTGCGTCGTAATTTTATGCTGTGAAGGATTTGAAGCAGCTAAGTAGATCACACCCTTTGCAGTTGATTTCCTTTCTATTGCGTTTTTGTAACGGGAAAAATATTATTTAGTTTTTACTCAAATGAGCTCATTACATACCTACCGGGCAATACCTAACGCTGGCGATGAAAACAAGTAGGCGATACAAACATACCCTTTTCTTTTTCTTTTCTTGCCTTTTTTTTTCTTTTCTTTTTATGGAAGGAATAGTAAGTCGGCCTATGCCTGACTAACCTTTCCCCGCTCTTTTTTCAAGATTCCGTCGAGCAATATGCGTGTGCCTGAAGGATGCCTCTTTCCGACTGTCGTTTCATCGGTGAAGGGACCTCCAGCCCTCCAGATGATCTCAGTTGACCTTCAATGACAAAAGGTGGGAGGAGATGTCGGAATGTAGCTTCCGTTGGGCCCCCCTCATTTAAAACGATACTATATGCTGTAGTACCTGTATACGTAAAATGCTATTGCATGCTTTTCTTTTGCAGTTATGGTGCGAAATATTTTCATAAAATTATCTTTCCTCCTTCCTCCTCCCTGGTTAGCGCACCGGAGACTTGAGAGCATGTAGGGTAGTTATCCCTAGCAGTCCATCGCTTGGGTCGAAACATCTCTCTCCACACAGCAAAACTCCTTCAGCAGGAGTGCCAATTTCACAGGTAGAACCTTCATTATAAGTGCTTGCAAACAAACGGCAAAAGTAATTAACCGCGGTTACATTTGACAGTTACTTTCAACAAAAGGTAGTAATTAGTTACAGATAAAGGTTACTAACTCTTTACTTTTACTCGGTACTGTTAATGGTAAAAGTACCTAAAGTTGCTAAAATACTATAAAATATGTTCAGAATCTTGAATCCGTGTTGATCTTGAATCGATCTCCAAGCGATTTGTTTGTCAGACTAGATCCAAAACGTGCCTCAAGTCCTCATGAAACCTCGTAAAAGCGTCTCGACTTCTTCTATAAAAGCACCCACTCTTAGTGCGTGATTTTCGTATTTGTAAATACAGAGATTAAACGCGAGAAATTTCTGACAGCCTACAACTGGGTCTGCTCATAATAACCCGCCTGTTGTGTGGCTGCGTATTATTAATATATGCTCCGAATATGACACTCAATTAAAGTCACTTGGCGATGTGCGTTGTCTGAAGGAAAGCCAAGGCCATGCCGTGGGAAATGAAGACCCCGGAAGGAGTCCCATTTAACCAATTAAAAATCGTGAGTAACGTAAGCAAGTGGACATAATTAATTAGAGCACATGACTGCATTCTCCAACATGTTCCCTCTGTTGGCGCCGCTAAGCGCATACGTTATAGTTCTAACGTTTTCTTTTTTTTTTGGGGGGGGGGGGGGAGTGGATCTCCCCCCGCATTCGCCACTGTACTGGCAGCTGTGGCTCTCTTGGGGGTCTGGCATTCTACAGTATTTACACGTGTTTTTTGCTTCATATTTACTCTCTTTCGGAAGTAGCAGGTAATTTTGGGTGGGTGATTTTTCTTATTGTATTTTGGTCTATACCCTATAGCAATATATCAAGTGCGTGATGGTTATTGGTAGCTGTGTCTCTCTGGCGGGCCTGGTATTCTCAGGGTTGCCAGATTTTGCTATTTTGCGCCAAATTGGCCATTTTCTGGCAGCCGTGGGGGGTATACGTTTATTAAGAAAAAAAAAAGGAAGGAAAGGTTAGCCAGGTAAAGAGCCGGCTTGCTATTCAAAAAAAAAAGAAAGAGAAAAGGAGAAAAACGGAAAAGAAAAGGAAGGAAAGAAAGGAAAAGGAAAGATAGAAGAAAAGAAACACTAGAACAACGTCACATGCAGTTCACGAGTCCTGAGACTCGGACAAAACCGAGGACAGCGGCTGTGAGAGCCCACTGGTTGGGGTGCAGGACGGGGCCAAGGAGAGCGGCCAACGAAAAGTCGTTACAGCCAATCTGGAGCAGACGGCAGCGGAGGGTATGTTGAAGGTGCTGCTGACAATACAGGAGCTGGTGTTGGTTGCCAGCTTCCACGCCATAGACATTTCATTACATTGCGTGGCTCCGACATATGGGTAATGGCGACCTGGCTATTTTCTGGCTACTTGTTGAATACTTCTTGGCGCTTATATTTCAGATCTCTGTCACTGCTACGGTGTCGCTCATGATCACAGTTCACTCGCGACGTTAAGTGGCGACTTATCATTATACGATTCACCATAAGCTTTCTCTTTGATTAGGCCAGGGGCCGGAATATTTTTATTTACCTCCCCCCCCCCAACACCCCCCCAGGTGTATAACGTCCCTCCCCCAACTTTCTTCCATTCCTCCACTGGGGTGGCAGCGTTATTTCAGCATTGGAAGCATGTCGGTAATGATACATGAAGCTGTTAAAACGCAACCGTAATAATGCCCCCGATATTTTGCAACACCCCCGTACTTGCGGTGGTGGGTAAACCAGAGCGTTCAACTAATCACGCAGTCGACCTTAAAAATGAAGTCTCCGCTAGAATGATCTATATATGAATAGGATGGTGTTGTCCGTTTATTCCACACACGGAGGCTTTGGTTAAATATTTCCGCATTTTATAACCTGTACATACACTCGCGTTGGGTACTCGCCATTTGCTGTGATCCAGCAACAAAGTCCTGTCAAAGCCTCAAAGCCATCATATCAAGGAACTATCCACCATACTTGAGCCGTTCACCCCTCGCACAATGGACTCGGCCGGAAGTTCTCCTTACCCTCTGCTTGGGGCGCCCACTGGGAGGAGAAAAAACAAATCTCACTTTCGCCACAGACGTGTCGGGCCAAACGTTGTCGTCCGATGATTCTGGCTTGTGACCTGAGTTTCGACCACCACATGGGATTATTTTCGCAGCTCTGAGGGATTAACACCGGGTGTACGTTTGGTGCAGTGCAAAGGCTTCTCGACCATCCGTTTCTGTTGTACGACGTTCAACAGGTGGCTGAGCTCCAAGCAACGTGTACATGGATACTGTTCTGCTCGCTGCGGTAAGTCTGTGGGACCTATAGAGTACCGTGGCATCAAGTACTACTTAGTTTGAAGGGTTCCCCTTCCGGTAATAGTTTCGAAGCGTATGGTTTGTGGCCGAAAACGGAACGTTGTTAGCCACGAAGAGGCTAGTATAAATTGTTGGTTAAAAATGCGTTTGAGGAGAACGTATTTTTCGATATACAGAAGTAGAGTGGACAATTATGGTTACGCTAACTTTAACACTTCACGTTCAGTTGTTTACACAAACGGGCGAGGGAAGGACAACCCTCTTCCTTCGTACTACAAAACTTTTACCGCATTCTCAACGCTCGTAACCCCTTGTGTGGCAGGGTCGTGGTAGGTCGGTTCATAACAAAACCACTAGAGTCTAAGGACCATGACATCATCTGTTGTAGAACAACACCTAGAAACTATGAAAAAGCTGAAAGCGCCATTTGCGTGGGCGGGTGTGGTTTCTCCGTGAGATGTGATTCGGAATGCATCGCTTTGCATCGGGATCATCTAGCTGCGATATTCCGCATTAAATTATGACCGTCATATAACTCGCTTCTTTTTAGGTCCAAGCATTGGGCTCCGGGATACTAGGATGAGAATGTGTTGTATATCTCGAGCATTTGCATGTCCGGTTTCGGTGACGTAAGAATTGACGGGCAAGTCACTCACGGCCAGCCCGATAAGTACTGGTGAAGACATTCTGTCCTGAGACACGGAAGTGCGTTCGCTCAATGGTGGTGCTTCAAGTACTTAGAGGTGTGTGACAAATGCCGCACTACGTACGTAGGCACGCCACTGGCAAAATTTGTGAGGGCGGTGATTAATTAAGTATGTCAATGACGGCGTGAAATCGCTGGACAGTACAACGAACTAAAGCTTTCTGACAGGAACCATTTGATCGAGACAGCACCCAGATAACCCTGTGGAAGAACACCCATGTGCAGTGATTTGAATTTGATGACACAAATCGGATTCATATTCCATTTTACCGGTAACCGTAATTCGAACTCAAGTTCGGATTTCAACTCCTGCTGGAAGATCATTTTGAATTTCGATTCGTATTTTCCGTGTCAGATTAAATCCTTTTTTAAATCCGGATTTATCAAATTTTACCGCCAAATCCGGAAAATCAGCTCCTAGAAATACCTCAACTGAAAAGCTTTAGAGTTGGCTACGGCACGAATGAATGGAAAGAATGAAGCATATTAGACGCGTGGAATCTGGACTTCGTCAGGTGAAATACGACCATAGTCATCCGCGTTTAGATATTTGCCTTCATCGCCCAATATGACTGCAGACAAATGACTACCCAGATGACTACGCACAAGTGACTATGAGTCATTTGTGTACGATGTACACAAATGTGAAAACAAAAACGCAATAGTGAAAAAAAAAAAAAAAAGAACTCGTGGTGCAACAACTACCTCGCACACGGAGCAAAAAAAACTATCAACGATGGCCCTGGTGATGTTGTTGATAGTTACATGACTTCAATGTACTTGAAACTACCGTAATTTGACTACAGTTACTCATCCAACTGAATTACTTTTGATTTACTTCGTGCTATACGCGCTTGAAGTAGTCGCTTCCGGGGAATATACTTCCAAAGAAGTTTCTTTTTTTTTTTCAAAGTCGAATTTCAACATTTACGTAACTTAATTTCTAGACGACGGAAATGTTTGTGAACACCGAAACTCGTATCTAGAAGACTGTACACTAAATAGAAGTGGAGGAAGAAGAAGAAAAAAAAAGAAAAAACTCAGAAAAGAAACCTGTCGTGAAATTGCTTCTTGTATCTCACTGGTACACCTGCGCGAATATTCCTTTTCTATGATGAAAGTGTTCCAGCCTCAGAACATAATTTCTTTCACATTCCTTTTCTATTTTTTTGAATGCCGAAGCGACAACAACAACAATAAATGATGGAGAAGTGACATGGGAGCCACTTCATAGAGGTTGATATGAGAGGATCAATTAATGGAGAGCGCGAAGCGAAGACAGGTCGGAGTTCTTTTTAGAGCTCTTTGAGGTAGCTTGCACGAAAGCAAAAAGGGAGCGAAGAGCCCGGCACTGATGCGAAGCGAATAATTCTGTATTCCATCCGATTTCCGAATCGAAGACGGAATTGTATTGTCGAACCGGCGTTTCTTCCAAAGCAAATAGGGCGGGGTATGAGCACGAATAAGTGAATATTCATACTGCATGGGTTGATATTGATACTATAGTCGTTCGTGTTCAAGCTTAGAGGGCATTTGCTTTTTCTCCCCGTATTTAATCGCCAAAAGCCAACATAGTGGCTTGAAATGTTCCACGAATTTCTTCTGGTCGTAATTACTTTTGACAAAGGTTCTTTTCATAAGGATAACAATATGTTATTAAAGTTCAGCTGCAATGTCGGAGATGCCGTTTTTAATACGACTCTAGTATAAGAAGAAATGAATCGCTGTTGGAAGGACAAAGATGGAAACTCGAATGGCTGCGACGACCTTGTTGTTGGATGTTTTAAGGGAAGTGCCGCAGACGCCGATAAGATTGGAAGACAGACTGAACAAGTTTACGGGATATTTCGGATGCAAAATATTGGGCAGCAGATTCCATTCTAGAAAACAAGTTGTCTGCGCCGAGTTCTTTTTTTCTCCAATGACGTCATGGATGTTGGCACGGCTCGCACAAACATCATGTTTCCTGGATACCTGACTTTCCTTTTATTTATCTTTTCTTTTTTTTTTTTGAGGGGGGGGGGAGGGTCAGTCGAGTTTAGTCTCGGTTAAACCCGATTTGCCGGGTCAGAAACACCTCAATCAACTAGATCTCCTACATGAAACTGCATATAGGTTGGTGACCAATCACTAAGTCCAGGTTTCGCCAAGGCCAATTAATATTTGAACCGAGGTCAACGGTCCCATATCTCGAATTTAAATTGTTTCACTAAAGGGAGTTCTTGGCATTGAAACATTCGTCACGTCATCATCTAACATTCGTAAACAAGAATTGAGTGTTTTAGGCCCGGTTTCACCAACGCCGATTCACATCTGAACCGAGATTAACGGGAGTTATTGTCACTGAAGCATTCACCAACTAACGTTCGCGAAAAAAGAATTGAGTGTTAACTTCAAGTTTTAGCGACCCTCGTTCTGGGTTTAAAGTTAACCAGCGTTGGTGAAACCGCAGATGTCGCACAAGTGAACACGCGTTCAGTTTGCTCTATGTGCTGTTGTTGTAAGCTTTACATTTAGCAGATTTTACGAGTACCGTCCGGTTTTACACTCGGTGTTGTAAATTACAAACTAGCGTTCGGTATCTATACCGCCCTGGCACAATGCGAGGGCGGTTCGATACGCAGTGTATTGACGAATGAATATTCGGGTGCGCCATCGCGTTGCAAGCTTCCAGCAGAGAAGTCCATTCATTCGTGTAAATATTCCTCGAGGCGGCCAAAGATATCCGATGGCGCAAGGTCAGGAGGAATGTGGGAGGCAGTGAAATGGAAGGTCGAAAATGGAGGCGTATGTTGGATAAGAACCCCTGAGCAGCCCACGGCACTTTGTGTGTTATTAGCAGATCACAGTATGGCCCCTATATAGGCTCAACAATAGCACCTTTGTGATCCCAAAAAAAAGCGTCGAGAGGACTTTCTCCGCACTCGCCTGGCTTGTTCGATTTCGGTCTCTGGTTGAAAGTAATCCACATAGCCTTCATCACCTGTGACTCCCCTTCTTTCTCGCGGGTGTCTGAGAACATGGCGTTCCTTCATTTTATGTGGGAATTCATCTTGCGGGCATGTATGCTCTTTGACAGTCTCTCTTGACCGTCTTGACGAAGATCATTTGCACCAGCAGTGTATTCCCCTCGGACGTTTTTAGGACATTTCAATTAACGGCGAAAACATTTTCCGAGGTGACTCCCGATGGAGAGCCTGTCGAACGAAACAGGTGTTTGGACTTTGGAGCCATCACGTTAAATTTCGCATCATTGCTAGCTTCTTCAAATATGAGATAGAGTTCAAGTATTTATCGAAACACCCGCGTAAATACAGCTGCAACGCCATCACCTTTCATGGGCGCGTTGAGGCCACCGTTTCCTTCTATTGGGGTCGTGCGGAGAAATAAATCTGGAAAATTGATGCCGACAAACACAGGCGTGGAGAACAGGTGACGCTGTTCACCTCGCACGAAGCATCTGCACTGCTGTTCGTCACCTTTGTCTTATTTCTTGGTGGCCATATACGTTGATCTGGTTGTTCCATGTCGTCCCTTGAGCTGCTAGGATCCATTTCTCTCTCCTCTTCCTCTTTGTCCCCCTCACACGGAGCTGTCTAGTAACTAATCGCAAGTAGTTCAGAAAGTAATTAATTACTTTTAGAGTAACCACTCTACTTAAATCTTTTAGAAATGAAAGTACATTTTGCTCAAGAGACTCCCTACTGTTCCCTTCTGTTGTCGTCATTTTTCCTATTGCTACTGGTCTTGCGCAGGTTCAGATACTCAAACAAGGTTTTAACGGTTGGTGTGGCCACTCGTGACACCCAACGAATTATGCAGATTTTTATGACGAAGACGAGGTATTTCCTGGAAAAGCAGGCCCGGTGTTTTTTCAACCACCCGAAAGGTGTAATCAGAGAGGGATCTTTCCTCCTCCCCTAACACTGGTGCAATTTATACCGTGACACGAACCCAAGTCGAACGCAGTTAATAGAGAGTTTTAGTGGATCGTACGCTATCGCCTTTGCGTACGTAGGGGATAGCGTAGTGGTTCTGCGCAGTGCGCGAAGCTCTCTTTATGTTTTGCGCGTGCGCATAACCACCAACGCTATTCCTTACGTGCGCAAAGGCGATAGCGTACGATCCCCTAAAACTCACTATTGAGTTCCGGATACGTACTGTGCACCGTGATGCACATTACGCACACTGTACGCAGCACAGGCTGCGTTCGGTGTATACAGAAGTAAAGGATGAGGTCAGCGTGCGCCGTCTGGAAAGTCTCAGCACATCCGAGATTCGTCTTGAGCTTGACCTTGGAGACTGTAGCCGATGGTGTATCCATCGACAGGGCGTTATCTGTTGCTCCCTCGTAAAATGCGTTGCCGGGAGTCACATGATTGGAATGGACACTGTGGAACGTACGAGAGTTCTAGTTTATGTGTCACGTTTTAAGTAGTATTAGCTTGAGATCTAAAGTCCTGTCCACAGAACTCAAGTAAGGAGGCGCACAATTAATTCGCGTGTCAAATGATACGAGCTTAAAACCCCTCCAACGTTTTTCGGCCCAGATCTCCGAGCACGGAAGAACATCTCCTTTGTGGAGATCTTGTCGGTCGTTGGCGCTCACAAGCCATTGGGTACACTTTGGATCGTGAGGACAAAAAGTCAACTGCAATCTCCGTTGTCTATGTCTGCGGGGCAATTAATGTTGCGCGCTCTTACACCTGATGACCCGTACAGATCACAGCTTCACGTAACGCCCGAGTGTCAATTCTCTACGGCGATGATGCTCACTGGCGGATTGTATTCCTAGACAGACATTAAAGTCGAGAATTTATTTAACGAAGGGTGTCTCATAAGAGAACGAGTACGTCGCTAACGGAACTCGTAATCTACGTAATCTACAGATACAGTATCAGTTTACATAATATCGAAACCCACAGATGGCACCCGAAGGTAAAAGCCGTTAACGGGGTTTCAGTTCTGATATTTCCGAAACTTTAGTCTTATTCTTTAATAGTATAGAAATAACAAAACCAGAAGAGCGGTATTGGAGAAATTTGGATCAGTGTCACGTCATAAGGGAGGAAAGCCTTCTTTCTGGGGTAACGCAACCAGACCGGCTCCAAAGAACTTGAAACGTTTCCATCACAGACCTGGCCAAGCTTATAAACTGTTTCACTCCTTTATATTGCTAGCCCTTTCCATATACGCCTATGTGCATTTTGCGCCTGTATCACTCGATGGTCGTCCGTTCTATACTCCTGGCACAGTCGCCTCACGGAATGATCGAATTGCTGTTCAATTTCTAACATTTGTTCGAATCATCTATACAATTATTTGTCCTTAGCTTACGCGATGTGACGATGGACAACAACAACAACACCATAGATGAATGGATGATGATGATGTGGGATGTTTCCCTGCGTTGAGTGCAGGACCCTACCCCATTCCAAAAAGGTTCACATGAAAGGATGACGAGGGAAGGAAATCCCTACAGTTCGTGAAGGAGGCCGGTGACCCTCAGAAAGGAAAGAAGAGCGCCAAGTGCACGGCACTGGTGTCCAGGGTTACTCCACGGGCCGAGAACTTTGCAGATGTTGAATGGCCTCTGATCCGGCATTTCAAGTTGAGATTTAAAGGCCCGTCGCTCGCGTACGTACTGGCTGCAGTCTTCTATAGACGATGGAGCTCCGTGCATTGCTTCGCTATTTCCAGGGGTATCGCAGGCACGACGTCCTGCGTGCATGAGCAACACCAAAAAGAAGGTTAATGATCGGAGGTTTCATTTCTACGACGAGAAGACAAGTAGCGACTTCTCGTCCAAGTCACGCGTAAACACCATTGACCTCATAATGAGACAAATGGATTTTTAAATTTATTTTTGTGACACGTTAAGTGAAGTAGCCTGTATATTATAATTGCTGCCTATATATAGCTTATCACCCGAGGTTTCAATGCCCTCGTAGTTGTTCACGGTCCACGTCCACCGTACAATAAAGTACGCACAACTTCCAAGTAACGGGTCACTCACCAAAAACAATAGTCTCGTCTCACCGCCAGCGCGGCTATGGAATGCTGGTTCGAATTACATTTCCTCTAACTTGCACTAGTGTGCCGGAGCCCATTTCGTTTTCTACCGTCACCACCGACGCTTGAAAACAAAATTCTGCAAAGCCTCATTCGCATAACATTTCGTCCACCGTTGTCGTGTCCATCCTAAGAACGGCATCTCAAGTACAACTTTATAATATAAGCAACAACTAGATACTGACGATAAAATGGTTTATTATATAATCTTATTACATTTCGTACGAAAATAACCTTTGTCAAAAGTAAATATGACCCGGAGAAATTCTACATAAAACGTTCCAAACTGGCTTCTGTTCGTTAAATATAGAGGGAGAGAGAAAAAAAAAAGTACCTGACTTGAGAGACTATTCACGAGTTGGTTGACCTTCACCAGTAGGTGACCGTCTCAAAGGTGTAAGGCGGTCCAAGTTACAGTAAAAGCCTCCGACTGTGGCATTGTAGTGTAGTTTTCGGAACTAACACTTGTTCTAACAGAGCCCAATGCAGACACATGCTGTAGTTGTCCGCTCTACAGAAAGGGCAAGAAAAGCATCCGGCGTCGGACAATGGTCACCGTCGTGGCAAAGTCGTTGCGTTCCTGGAAAAGAGGTCCCGCAGAGTCAGAGGATAACCGCGGGTCTTCCCCTCCTTGCTCGCCAAGACCGTACATGGATGGCTCATCCTATCACGGGATCAAAGGAATCAATAACGAAGGAAAGGTTAGCCAGGCAAAAAGCTGGCTTGCTATTCAAAAAAGAAGACTACTGAGTTATGTTATTTGAAAGAGGAGGGGGATTCGCTGCCGTCAAAAGAGCTTACGACAGACATGATGCGGTGAAACGTAATTGGCACGTGTTGTCTCGAATCGGTGGTTCGATTACTTGGTAGAACAAAACCACGGATAATGTCCAGCCAGGCAGCGAAAGCATCGACTATATGACTCAACTACAAATTCTAACTGGCTGCGAACTTTTGTTGAAAAACTGCTATTTTGCGTAGTGACCCTGAGCATCATGAGAAGGCATGTTTCCTTTTAGACACACGTTACACCTGACAGCACTTGGGCAGCCTTCTTTTCTTTTTTTCATCGATATAGCTTTATCAACGTGGACAATGTTTGCCGAGACTTTCAACAGACCCCCAACTGGCCCATCAGGCATACAGCGAGACCGCCATTACTCGGATAAGGAGCTGCCAAAAGCCGGTATGTTTCGAACGCTGCGGTGATGGTGATATGATAAAAAAAAGGGGGGGGATGTGAGTTACGACGAGCGCTGTGGTTTCAATCCGTCTTCTTGTTCGTCCAGTCACAGACGTAATGTCCTCCCAAAATCTCTCTGTACAACGTGGTTAAAGATGACGAGAGGCGTTGACGAGGATTGAGTCACTCAAATAAACAGCGAGCTCATCTCATATTCTATGAGGCTGTACCACACGCTTCGAGTGCTTGTGCGTTTGCTTGGATAGGACACCCATTTTTGTTTGGCAGGGCTCGGTAGAACTTGGCGACGACGAAATCGCGTCGAAATCCACAGAAAAAGAAGCCTGGACGGTTTTTCGTATTTTCCACGTGTCCGCGGCGATGTCCTTTTTTATTCTCTCGATTACATCATTTTTTTTACCCTTATCGCTGGTTTCATTTTTCTCTCTGCGATATCCTCTCGGCACATTCCATGTAAATTACTCTCGCAGTGTGCATGTGCTCCTGCGTATTATTATTTTCGTACCAGAAGGCGAAACGCAGATTGCTGTTGCTATGCGGTGGCCAAACGGAAGGCCATCTTATCACCGCTGCCTTCATTCCTGTATTCGCGGACGATAAACCTGTCACCGCCTTGACACTACGAGCCTCCTTACTGCACTTGAATCCGGCTTTATCCTAGAGGAGCCTCTCCGCCCATAGAGTTCCGCCCCGTTGTTATTCCATTGGTAGTAGTTGTTCTACTTTACGGAACATATCTGATGCAAATTGTTTTGGACTCAGTATCAAGCCGGCCACTCACCGGTGCTGCAGATCGGTTACGTTCTTTCGGGTTCCAGGCTCCGTGGCGAGCGTCAAGTAGGACTCTTTCCTAACTAGCTCGCGTGGCTCAGTGGTTAGCGTGCTGGCCATGTAAGGTACCCGGGTTCGAATCCCGGTGCCGGCTGTGGGGTTTTCCTCAGACGCTTTCAGACATATGTCGGCCCCTTAGAAGTCGGCCCAGGACGCAAATTCTCCTTTCACGAGCTTTCGGTGAGCCCTTTCCCCACTTCATCGTCAGAACATAATTGTTATTGTTGTTACTTTTTATTTTCTCGCGATGGGTGAAGTACTTTGGTAAACTCGGTGAGCAGTGTTAGCATTATCACGAAGCGGTTTTGTGTTCTGTAGTCTCGATAGTACTTTTCTTCGTGACTTAGTGTTGTCCTTTCCAATATCTGTATCAGTCTTGGGTAGTGACTAAGTTGCGAGTAAGTGTAACTAGTTACCACTTTTGGTTAAAGTAACTGTAAAATGTGACTGCAACCAACACGCACTCACACAGAGACGGTGATGTGATGGGGCTGATGCCAGCCACCATGCACGGGAAAGCGAAAGCTGTGCTCTTAAAAAGTGCAAACTTTTCGAAAAGACGGACTGTCTTAGCCATGACGGATGCCATTGTACGAGTCATTAGGCTCATTTCATTGTGTATAATGAAAACGAATGAAAAAGAAGAGATGGGTCAACTCCGAGTCTCCGACCGACATTTGTGTGACGTCATTCCTAAACGGCGTACTTTGTAAAAGAACATTTCTCGAAATTCATCCATTAACGGAAAAGATGAACGAAGACAGGGGGAGGGATAGAGAACAAAGGCTTAAATGGCATTCTGAAACGTTACACATCAGTTCCACTTAACGGATAAAATTGACGACGTTTTTCTTTTCTGAAATGCAATAATACGTAAAGAAATATTGTGGCGCAGCAATTGTCGCTCGGTAAATGTACCGCTCAAGCTCATAGGTATAATTTATTCTCCTCTATCACATCTCTTATCAACTTATTATCGAGTCTCTCTCTCTCCACGATACAAAACATGAAAACGACATCGAGGGTTCCATTGTCAGAGCATTTTTGATAACCGAGGGCCGCAAGAAAAAGCGCGAAATTCGCGCCATGGGAATCAAAGAAAAAAACGAAGGGAATTTCGTTGCTTCTTTCTTCCCTTCGTGAGCCTCATTATAGAGAAGATGTCGCATTTTAGCGAGAAAAGGCTCGTTTTCCGGAACAACAGATAAATGAATGACGATGAATGGGGAAATTCGCCACATGAGGTGCGGCTAACTATAGGATGGGTGTGTACCGAACGAAGCTGTCGAGAAAAGTGTTTTGATCGAGACCACGGTGCAGTGCCGCGATAAAGGATATTGTGTCGGTTAATATAAATGGGAAAAATGTTGTCGTGCCACGCTGGTGTCTTTTCCTTATGCCCGTTGGTGACAGTTATATGGCGGCAGTGAAGCGATACATTTGTAGTTTGTACTCAGGAAACCTTCTTTGGCCAAAGGTAAACATCCTGCAAGGTTTACTTTCTACCGTCAGATTTGACGACGCTAATGAGTCGGCAGGACACTTGTATAGGGGAGTTGTGTCACGTTTCAAGAACGACTGGCTCTGACTTGCTCTAGATGTGATGCGGACCGGATTATTTATTCAACATACCTCAAAGGTCGTGGGACACTGCCCTCCCTTTATACCGTTCGCTCAGACGGCCTATATTTGACCACTTCCCGTAGAACGTAGCAATCGATCCCGTAGAAGAACATTTGGCATGGTCATTGTGATTGTCCCCGTGTTGGCGGCAGGTGTCGTGTCACCCGCCGCGACGTGTTATTTCGGAAAGCTATTTCCAGCTCACTCGGTTGATGGGAACACGTTTTTCGCTGCAGGAATTACGCTAACGATGGGCCGTGACTATTTATTGTCCCAGCACTGCTTTTCTGTCACCATTTTATAAGAAAATGGTTCCGTGCCATGTGACAGAAGTAAATGAATATGCGAGGACTGGTGTCAATGGTTGAGAGATGTTTAATCAACTCGTTTAGTGTACGACAGCGCAGTGAAAATGGAGTAATTATACGCGTTAAATGTTCCACATGTTGCGGAAGTACGCGACACAAGGAACGCCACCGGTGTCAAAAGTAAAACGAAACGGCACATCTTGCTTTCTTTCCTCCGTGTCACTTGAGTGGAGTTACGTGAGTGGTTCATTCGGAAGAAAAGAATTCTCTTCTCTAGTATGTTGGCTTCCGGTGAAAGCTGAAACAAAAGCGACCAACTGTCCCTCCGGAGTTGGGCATCTTGTAGCATAGCATAGGGCAATGCTATGGTACACACACACACACACATAGAGATACGATGATGAGATGGGGCTGATGCCGGCCAGCAGGCTGGGCGCTGCCCCAGTGCCACTTGTACGTGATGAGAGATGATGATGGAGATGATAAGGTTTCCGGTAATCAAAGCAGGGTGGAGAGGCCTGTTGATGACAGGAAGTCCCAAAGGTGACGCAGACCTTGGCGTGTATGAGCGGGACTGGACCATGGGCCCAGCACCTTGCCTATGGTAAATGGGCGATGATCGATCGCATGCAGTTCGTGCTGCAAGATCTCACGCTCCTGCTGGTAGTGCGGGCAGTCCATAAGTAGGTGGTGCAGGTCTGCACGCACATTGTATGCTGCACAACGGTTCGAGAGCCAAGCACGGCTATGGCAAACGTGCGTGGAAGGCTGCGTTTCTGGGCATCAATGTTTTGGAGTGGTTTCAAAATCAGTGAACATTATTTAGCTGACGACTTTTTCAACTTGTCAAATTCCCTGCACCAGCTCCCTTAGCACAGATAAGAAAACTACAGAACGTGCATTTCTTCCAGTATGCAGATCCCACTCTTTGTCTCTGCGGTTGTGCGTGTCAAGCAAAAAGACCTCCGTCACCCCCTCGTGTGTACATGGAGGACGAAAGCGGGCGTGCCAGTCTTCGCATTGCATTCTGGGATGCTTCTGTCTACCACGTGACCCCAGCTCCCAAAGCAGACGATGCGAGTTCTGATAAGAGCATAGTGGTAAACGCGCGCATGCAGTTTTATTTCTGTGTGTTCGGAGGTCTACTCTTCTATTGCAAGACCAGCCACGGTCTGCGGGTCAAGCACGCAGAACTAGAAGCGACGTTTGTGTATTTGTTGCTCGAGTGATAAAGTATACCATTAATCAAACTTGCACAACAATGGAGGAAACCAAATGAATCTGCAGCACAGCGTCATCTCTGAAACGAACGATTCAAGATGACTCCCTCCCACACAGGGGCACGAAACAACCGTTCAAGTACGTGTTATTTCCGTGACAGAGCATGCTTTCCGTTGAACGAGGGCCGCAGCCGTAGTAAAAACACGTTAACACAACGTTGTTTGCGCAGTGGTGCTCACATTTTAGCAGCACATGACTATAGAAAAGCACGGAAAGCAGCGCCAGCAACAAAGCGTTGCAAAACCGAAACTTTAGAGAGGATCACGTGGTGGAGAGGAAGTAATGGCAGTTTAGACACACGCGACCGCCAGGGGGGTCCCAGTGACATGTGTTCGAAACGGCCGCTCCTGTGTTACCTTCCTCCATGCGTGTGAACCAGGCGAATGATATGAATACGTAATTTGCAGCCGGACAGCTGAGCGGAAGAGCGCATTGGTGCGCTGCTCCGCGCATGAAATACGTAGACCGAAACCAGTTCATTACTGAAAACACAAAACGAAAGTGGCGACGCGGGTTTTCCCCGGGTCACGACGCGGGGGGGGGGGGGGGGGGGGGGATATATATTTATTGAAAGGAAAGGTCTGCCAGACCAAGGTCGGCATGCTATTCCATAAAAAAATAAAAAGAAAACGAAGAATGAATAGAAAGGGAAGGACGAAGAGGAAAAGGTGAGTCTCCGTAAAAAGGAGGAAAAGCAAAAACGAAAAGAAAGAAGGGAAGGAAAAAAAAATAGCAGCGAAGAAAGAAGAAAGAGAAGAAAAAAAAGAAGAAGAAAGAAAACGAAGGTGAGGCTCCTGGAGCGCGCAGCTCAGAGCTTAGAGGCCAGGCCAGTGCACTTGAGAAAGTGCAGTAAGGCAGTTGTGACGGCCCACTGTTGGTGCTGAGGCACAGGGCCAAGAAGTGCGGCCAGCGTGAGCTGGTTGTGCCCGAAACGTTCGAGGCAGCGGAAAAGGGTATCGCGATGGTTGGTGTACTTGGGGCAGGTCAGCAGGAGGTGTGATGTGTCCGCAACCACTTCGCAAGCATCGCAGAGGGCCGAGATCTGCCTCCCCATCACGACGCGGGGAAAAAGCAAACCACATCTGTTTAGTGGGTGTTTTGAAGCACACATGTTCGACGCCATGTTTCTGAACATACAGGACAGCCGCTGGATTCAAAAACTTAGCTCCTATAGTCACTAACTGGCCACCTCACACAAAAGTCAGTTGACCTTACATATCTCGTAACATATTTTAACACCGTTGCACGAATACCCGCTTCAGGAGACCTCTTTGTGCGTATTCCAAATCAAAGCTCGAACCTCTCGCACTATCACTGAGCGAAGTGGTTTCATACAAATTGGGCTATTCCGTCACTCCCATGGAGTGCCGGACTCTTCGCTCCCTTTTTGCTTTCATGCAAGCCACTGGACTCCTGGAAGAGTTCTAAACACAACTCCGGCCTGTCGTCGCTTCGCGTTCACCATAATTCATCCTCTCATATGTGAAGTGTGGTAGGGTCTTGTGGCTACCACATCCCATGTCATCGTCACTTCTTCATTTATTGTGTTCTTGCACATTTACACATTTAGATTGCACAGACCGGGGGAGACAGGAGTTTTATGGCTGGTACTGGAGTTTTGTTACTCTTTGATTATATTTTGTATTATATTTTGATTATATTTTGATATTTTGTTACTATTTGATTTGTTACTCGATATAAGATAGACGAGTAAAGTATTCGAACAAGAGCAGCAAAAAACAAAATCTCGCTTTTGTCCTCTCGTTCATTTTCCGATCGGAAATCCTCCAAACACACACTTTTGTTTCTGTTCGTTCTCCCTTGTCGAAAATTGTCATTCGTGAAGTGCTCGGTGGACGTCTACTGTACACCGGAGATTTTCTGTTCGCGATTTCGCGATTTTTCCAATTCCAATTTTATGAAATTTCCGAATCCACACCGGGGCTCCGCCGCAGCGCCACCTACAGTTCGATCTCATTTTGTGTAGGCCATTTTCACGGGCAGAATTGTGCGGGCATCGATTACTTGGTTTCATTTTATCTTATCAATTGCTGGAGTTCTCCCGAGCAGAGAGGTTTTAGATTCGATTTGTTTGTGTACATTGCTCTCCGCTGGTGCTTTTGGAAGCAGGCCTTATTGTGGCGAAGCGTTTTCGGTAGTGTTTGCCGCGCAGGGACGACAGAGGAGTTGGCCAATATATCCTATTGCATCCAACGAGCTTCCATGACTGCTATCGGCACAAGTAGTTCAGATAACTCAGGAAAAACGTACTGACGCCCGGGTACGATCCTAGAGCCTCCTGATCTCCAGTCAGGGGTGCTTTTCATCCAGCGTATCTTGAATGTGCATCGCACCGGGTTCCAACTCGCGGACGCACGATATGAGTTTATCCAATAAGGCCGATCATGTGATTCCATCCAATGTTCTCCCAGGATAAGGTGGGGCAAAAGGCGACATTCTTGCTCGTTATCGCAGGAACGGACATTACTGATACGTGCCCACTTTATTTCCCTCGTGATTGCTGCGTGCGCCTTTTCATGCCAGAAGGTGTCAAATCCTGTAGTTATTTTTTCTTTTCAACATTTGTGCAAAATATGGCCGCTAGCTCTGGATTAGCTGTCATTGAGGAGAAAAATTTATTTATGACGCCACAGTGTTTCATTCGGAAAGGCATAAGTAGTAACTTTAAGCTTGTTTCTGAGGGATTTCTTTTTCGCTCATTGTTTGGGATGTTTCGAGCGTACGAGAACCAAACTGATGTAACAAAGCGAAATCTGAGGATGGAGCAAAACAAAAGCGTCAAACATTGCTTCCAGCCCCGTGTGTCGGAGATTGTGTGTCGCATAATGCTTTCGTATATAAAAGACAGCGAATGTGCTAGCTAAAAGTAAGCTCTGAATGCGAAATGACTGTTCTGGCCAATGAGGGAGAGTGTGTGTTTACAGACAGGCTTTGTAAACAGGGAGCAGTTGAAGCACCTCGGTGTATAAATAACCTCCTTCAGTATAAGGATGGCTCTTGTTCGATGCTATTATTTTTGAACAAGTCGGTGTGGTGAATCCATCCCGGCTTTCAGGACCCCACTCCATACTCAGGAACATTGCTAGTATTTCGTGAATTTTTCAGTAATTGTAGTTGCTGCTGTCATCTTGTCACATACGTAACACAGAGTCTTTATTTAGCCACACTTTTTCATAGCGAGGAAATCACCCAAGTGGATACCCGAAAGTCAAGAATGGACCAGAAAAGGCAAACTCATTTCTCTCGCATTTACCGCTAAATCGCCACCGAATTTTTTATGCTCCCCTGCACCTCGTTTTTCGCAAGTCATATGCAACAGCCACGAAACATGCTGAGCCGCTACGCAGATTGATTCACGGTCACAACGAGGAGAAGACCCCGAGACGGATGCTGCACCTATAGCGTCCTCTCTCCGATCCACGAGCAAAGATTCGACACCGTTGGCGAGCGGAGGCGCGTTCGAACACCTCTCTTTCTTACACCGTGACAGGGACATCGTACACGAAATGCAACATTGCAGTGCTGATCCCTCTAGTACGTTTTGTGCGCGGTCAACATACAAGGATTGGACAAAATAACTCCAACACCCTTATTTTTACGTAGTTCAGTTGAACTCTTCCTTTCTCGTACCCGACGAGTCCAAATATGGCTCTGGCTGCTGCGGCCCACCGTAACTGCAGTGCCTTGCCCATTATCCTCTCCAATGGACATAGACGCTTCTACGAGGGTTGTCCCATAAGTTCTCTGCCTGGCTCAGAAAGGCTCAGCTGATGTAAACGAGATAATTCTATTTCTCAATGTAGTCCCCCCTGACGTCTACAGGCTTGAAAAAAAAAAAAAAGAGAGAGAAAAAGAAAAGGAAAAAAGATTCCGAGTTTGGCCCTCCAAAGAGCTGGTCACGACATTGATGACGTCATCATCACTGGAATAGTGGATTCCGGAAAGTTCTTTTTTCAGCTTCGGGAACAGATGGAAGTCTGGTGCTGCAAGATCCGACGAGTATGGTCGCCACAGAAAAGCCACAGGAGTGTATATGGTCGCCATGGCCACAGCAGCCAGGTACGGATGTGCATTGTCCTGGTGGAAGAGGACACCTTTCGTAAGCACGCCGCGGCTCTTGGATTTTATAGCTAACCTTTGGCGGTGAATCGGGGTCTCGAAGTACGTCTCCGTGATGGTCTCTCCTTTTTTAAGAAAATCGAGGTTTCGTCGACACGCCGTAACGTGCGAGGAACTTGGCAGCATCTGCCCTCATCAGTTGCAGATTATCCCTGAAAGCTGTGTCAGCAGCCTTGGGACTCATCTCGAGGAGACCTCTCGTTAATATGCGCTATCCCCAAGACCGTAGCTCGGCGGTTCGGGCCTTTGAATCTCACGACCACAATCATCTGATAAGGCGTGAGTTCAGGCCCAGTTACGAACTCACATGGAGGTCGACATGGCGTACCGGTGAGCCCGATCATGCCGGAAGTTAACGCACTCATCAGATAACATCACACCTGCTCTGTTCACAAGTGTGATGTCACCCGGTGAGTGCTGTAATATGTGGCATGATCGAGCTCACCGATACGCCATGTCGACCTTCACGTGTGTTCGTAGCGGGGCCGGAACCCACGCCTTATCAGATGATTGTGATCAAAATGCCTAGCTATGCCCATGCCACATGTGACGTCAACTCTTCGATCTTTCGTCACCTCGTCGTGGACACGGTCGATGTTTTCTTGAGCTGTCACCTCGGAAGGCCTGCCACCACGTAGGTCGTCTTCCACGCTTTCCCGCCCTTGTTTAATAGAGCTGCCCACTATATTACAGTGCTGTAGGATGGGGGAGCTCCTTGGCAACGTTGCCACATGTCCTCATGGGGGGGGGGGGATATATTTATTAGACGAAAGGAAAAAAAAACGGGGGAAAGGCCCTCATGGGCGGTAGACGGAGTGGGGCCTTTCCGGGGCAAATATTCAGTCACCGCACGTGCTTTCAATGTGTCCATTTTAGCTGGACTACATGGTACGCCACATGGTATGCCGGCGGCTGCCACAACCAATCCACGCAGCGAATCGGCGCGATTTTTTGCGGTACCTCTCTCGAAGAGTTCCTACGTGCTGCGATGGCGTTTGGTGTTCGTGCGCATGCACTTCCTCGGTCAGGCCGAGAACTTATGGGGCAACCCTTGTCTGCGCTGGTGTCACCCTTGGCCCGTCAGCAATAATGCCATGACATCACTCAATGGTCACTCCTTCATGCCGTGGACCCGTCATTATCATTTACGATGTCAGGTGGTTCCCTCGCAGCTTTACGTCACTTCTGCGGCGTCTACGACTCAACGTGGCCTTTACCCCCGTGTTCTGGGTTAAGCCGGGTTACAGTAACGCGGCGCTGTGCCCAGCTTGCCGCACCATAACTACGATCACCGAGGACTGCGACCGGTACGCGTGTGAACGCCGGGTGCTTCGACGCCAACTTCGGCTCCTTGACCACAAACCACTCAGCTTGTCCAAAGTCCTTGGCCCATGGGGCTCCTCTGCGGATCAGTGCCGGGCTCATCGCTCCCTTTTTACTTTCGTGTAAGCTACTGGCCTCCTCGAAGAGCTCTAAACAGAACTCCGACCTGTCTTCGCCTTTGCGCTCTCCATTAATTCATCCTCTCATATACCACGGGGAAACATCATCATCACTTTTCCATATTCATTGTTTCTTACAGACCTACCATCACCGATAACGCTCCCCCATTTGTTTTTTTATCAGTCACCAAGGTTATTCCGTCGTTGATACTTTAGTGTTCGAAAGACCAAGGCAAGCTTTGCATGAACGTTGAGGCAATTCCTCAGCGCTGCCCTTGGTAGATTTGCCAGTGCTCTAAGAAACAAATCAAATCAGCAGTGTCGTGCGTCACAGCGCTGCGCGGGACACCAAGACACGTTCGTAGGCTGCGTGCCAGTATACACCGAAGCTTGTGTTGAGACGTGGAGGCGCGTTTATATGGGCGCATACGTCGACTGATCGCAAAGATCGACTTGGGACGGTTTACATGGCAGGAAGCGATGCGCCCTAGTCCGCCGGGCAATTCAGTCGACTCAGTCGGTGACAACGCCGCCAAGGCACTAAAATGGTTACTTAGCGATTGCATTACTGTTTTATCAGTGTGTGACTTCCTTTACTGAGCCCATAAAAAGCACATCAAAGCCTTCGACCAACGGTCCAGTCGATGCCCAATGCTGCTGGCTTGAAACGCTTTGCACCGGTGGGAACGTCAACCGTGTCCGTCGCCATGTTCATTTTCTGTGTTGCGGGCGGAGCACGGCGGCAGATGCGGTTGTGACGTAGCGGAAACCGTCGGCACAGTCGACTTGCCCGGTTTACACGGCAAAGGCGAGAAGACTCCAGTCGTCTGATATACCCCAACGTAGCGACTTATTTCTGCTGCGTCGACGTCCCCTTTATGTCGATGTAGGCGAATTTACATGGAGAGGGGAGATCGACCTATCTCGCCCAGTCGACTCATGTCGCCTTCATGTAAACGCGCCTTTACCGTGCAATACGGGCAAGCTGTATAGCAGGGAGCCGCGAACCAGAGTTTTGTGGAACACAAGAAGATCAGTGCAGCCCGAGCGCACACCAGCAAAGTGGCGAATCACATTCCCCCAGCACTGAGCCTTTGCGACGATGAAGTCAATGTGCCTTGTCCAAGAGTGGTTGCGGTCCAGGATAACACCCAGGAACCTCTGAAACTTGACTCGTAGGAGGGGGCAATCGCCAATCCCAAGTTGGAACCTACGCATCTCTCTTCGAGTAAAAGGAAGGGCAGCGCTGTTTGCGGTGGAGATATTCATCCGCGCATTCAAGAAGTTGTTGGTGGCGTCCAGTGCTCTTTGCGAGCGATGTTGAATTGCCGGCCGGACTTTCCGACAGTCCAAATACACACATCGTCCGCATATATGGAGTTCTCCTCGGGAGACATTCCTTGAGGACAACCGTGACAATATTAAATGGAAAAGCGCTTAAGACACTTCCTTGAGGGACACCCTGCATTACGGCAGTTTCCTCTGTGTCACCCTTGCCCGTACTGACAAACATTTTCCTTTGTCTCAGATAGTCTGGAAGCCACGCTTTCCCAGGCACTCGAGACCGGAGCAATGCATGAAGAACACCGGGGTGACTTACGCATATACACGTACATTGCAAAAGCGGATCATATTCCATATTTAGAAAAGAACGCGTGATGTGTGATGCTGTTGGAGTTATTTTGTCCAACCCTGTATTGCCGGCTGCGAATTCGACATAATGGGGCGTAACCGAACGGGAAAATGTCTGTACGCCACAATTGCTTCGAGGGGCCCCACACGGAGGAAAACAAATGCGATGTAGTCACTGACAAAGACCAAATGTTCCGACCTACAAAATCTCCAGATCCGATCCACCATCACTCTTCAGACGCGGAAAAAGAAAGAGGAATAAAGACGCATCATCCATAACCCATACGGTTTAGCCGTGCTTTGTACCAGAAATTTGCGTGATGGGGAAACGTTCCAACCTCCGTGCCAAATTGACCGATATTCGCGGCTTTCTAACGGCATACAGAGTTGGGTCATCACTCATCCCGTCTGGCCATTCCATATAAACCTGCCCTTAGACCCGAATGTGTTCGGACTAGATGGATCTCGCTAGAAAATGCAGATATATTATTTCTTTCAGAGTCTGTCAGATTGTGAATGGGCGTTTTGGAATTGTCCTCATGACCCGTGACCATGGGCCATGTGGCCTGATTTGAATATATATTATTGAACGGGCTTTAAGAACCGATACGGATTTTCGGACTAGGAGTGCATGCATTCGATTCGACGGGTTGAGCTGCATAGGACTTGCGAGGCGCCAATTGTTCTTCCTGCAATGCGCTCTACAGTATGTTACGTACTTGCCAGGTTGTTATGACCATGGGCGTCGTACTCACCGAGTCTCTCCACCATGCCGTCCTCGGCCGCATCGTTGACAGTATGAACAGTGACACATATCGCGGTACTGATTAGTATTTCTCCTTTCAGATGTACGGACTTGGCTGAGGACTGTGGCATGATGCCATCCAATATGCATGATCCGTACCGGGAGTTGGAGGCATACTTGCAACAAGCGCAGGTTAGTAAGGGGTTCGCCCTTAAACGTCTTTTTCTTTTCTACCTAATCTACATCTGTGGTGTCGTCATGATATCCGTGTTTGAGCATGATACGAAGGGGACTCATAAAGCATTTCGACAGTCAAGTTCTGGTGGGTCTCCGCAGAGGCTCTCATAATATCACGCGATGTCCATCAGAACCATAATAAGAAGGGCCTGGTGCTCCAAGCGTGTGTCAACTTCACAAAGAGCATTGGAGTTATTTAAGACACTCTTTCAACGCTGTGTGGCGCTACCTGCATGTTCAATGGCCATTGAAGAATACCCTTGTGGCAGGGTTAGAATTCGGTTGTAACGTGAAAGGGGATCATCGATGTACGCAAAGGTGATAGCGTACGTATGATTCTGCGCACGCCCATAACAGAAAGAGAGACCAACACTATCTGTTACGTATACGCTATCGCCTTTGCGTACAATCTACTAAAACTCTCTATTAATAGATTTGAGTTTCCGTGTTGTGTGATTAACAACAGTAGTTTTGTATATCCTTGTTATTCCCCTCCTGCTTGAATAAATAAATAAATTAGTGGCCGCCGCTAGCGTAACGGTGGGGGAGGGAAAATCCCTCGTTGACTGCGGAATAGAGGAAATTTGCGTCTCTCAAAATGGCCATTTTTCGCATCTTTTTTGAATCGTTATAAAATGCACGAGGTATTTCCAACATAGGCTATCTATTTCTGGCACAAAGCGTTGACTTGGCAAAATTTCCAGTTAAATTAAGAAAATTGGGACTTCCCGCGAAAGGAAGCTAACTAAAGTAGCCCTAAATCGTGGCAAAAGTTCCCCGAAGACGACCTCACTCTTTTTGGCATAAGTAGGTTTTTTACGTTAGGTGAAACATCCCGTACATTATTGAACAATTCGAGGCCGGCTAGTCATTGTAGGCTTCATTCACGTGGGCACGGCGACAATTTCGGATAATGTGGTAGAAAAGCAATAAACGGCTATCACATCACATCACATCACATCACATCACATCACATCACAGTAATAATAAACGTGCTAAAAGGGAGGAAATTATTTTCTTTGCGTTCCCGCAGATATACTTGGTCATAATAATGGGTAACAGGCAAAATTGAGCCGTGACGCGCGTCAAGTCTGTACGTGCTTTTGCATATCAACTAACAACAGTAGAGGAAAGGGGACGTGTCTTCGCTCGGCACGCCGAGAACAACACCGACCGATTGGATTTCGGACGGCGGGATAGAATAGTAGCTAAGGCAGCAGCTGGGCTTCATTGTCTCGTGGACGAGAGATAAAACCGTGATGGGGATCTGGTGGTCCCGTTTTTACCCAGTCTTACCCCTGTGGGATATTTCCCATTTCGATGGACGTCTAGGTTCCATAACGGAGAGCTCGGTAAGTTTGCCTACTGTTCTTATGGCCACTGACGATGCTTCATACAATACGTACGTCAACTGTCTCGATGAATCATTACCAATCAAAGTGTCTGTATGCAGCATTGTTTGTCACAGAAACGTTTTTTTTCGATGTTGCCACGGAAACCTTCCAAAGCAGTTTGCTGTACCTGTAGAGACGCTGTAGCGACGTCCACGTGACACGACGCAGACGCGACGTGACATCATTTCCGGTTGCTAGGTTACCGGCATGTTGTACATCAGAAAGAGCCTGCGAGGACGGTTAGAAATCTGCATCCTTTGGGCCAATGAATGTGGGAAAGTAAGGTTCGGAATCCCGCGCAGTTTTTATAAAAAACCCAGATGTGGACGGGACTTTTTGTGCCCCACGAGGGTCGTATATGACTGTAACCACATGCACATGATCGAAAGCAACGGTTCTCAGGCTAGTAGAACACAACACGATCCTCTAGACTGGAATTGTTCCATGCACTTGCGCATCTATACGCGAAATTGATGCTCTATACCTATTGATGCTCTTCTCTCTAAAGTAGCCGATGCGTCTAACGTGGTAGACTGTCAACCTCTTTGTTCAGTATTCTTTTTTTTTATTTTTTATTTCACTGGTGAAGGTTGACCGTATATATCGTTGATCGTATTATTTCACTGGTGAAGGCTGGTCGTGCACCACTTCCGTCCGTCGTTTATATCCTGCGATCGCATCTTGTGACAATCCACACTTTCACGCCTTAATTTAGGCTGACATCTCTTAATCCGTACAACAACACTTGGCAACACTACGTGGGACTCGTTGTTGGAGTGAAACTTTCGTGCTGCCGAGATATACGTATAAAAGGTGCTGTTCTTTTAGCAGACAAAAGAGCATCGTTATTTACATCTTCCGTTTTCGACCTTTCTCAGATGTTCATCTTGTGATGTAAGCAAGTGGTAACGGCACCAGCAGCGCAACTCCAACTTTCGGGTCATTGATGTCGCGCAAAGCCTCAGCTCACACCTGCAGAAGGTCTTTCACACGTAAGCTAAGTTACCGCGGGAATAAGCGGGAATGTTATCCACCATCGCTGTCTGAGTATTGTCGATGTTGTCTGTGATCCGTAATATCCGTTGATAATCGCTGTACTTTCCGAGGTCAAGCAGTGCAGGAACACAATACTGCTACGAGCTTCACATATTCACGTAATGCATCGCCACGCGCGTATGGAGCATGTGCATATTTGAGAACGGTGAGCGACACTGAACAAACTAAGGTGCGGCTGGTCTTGGCTAAATCACGTGTCGCCCCGCTTAAACAGCTCACCCTTACCCGCCTGGAGTTGATGGGAGCTTTGATAGGTGTACGCATTTCTAAACTGCTACAGTCGTCGTTGCAAGTGGCCAAGGGTGACATCGAATTCTGGACTGACTCCATGGTCACGCTGAACTGGATCAGAGGCGACGCGAACAGATGCAAGCCGCAACAGGCCTTTTTTGAAATTCGAGAAGGCTGCAAAAAGTCTCAGTGGAGGCACTGTCCGGGAAGCGGCGGCAGACTCGCTGACGAGAGGATTGTCCGTCACAGCATTCGAGGGTCTGCCACGGCTTTCTAAAAGTGAGAAATTTTGGCCAATATCAACTGAAACTAGCTGTGGTGACCTCAGCCACATCGAAGAAGAGAGGAAATGTGGAGCTATACTGACGACGTACGTCGAAACAGCTGCACTGCTTGACCTCGGAAAGTACCAAGACGAAAAGGGTGTGATGCGTCTATCCGAAAGACTTCAGTACTCGGATAACCCCAAAGAGGTGCCCGCCCCGCATCGGCCTTTGGCGGAGCCGTCCACCGTCTTAAGGCTATCCTCCCGGATCGCTCCTCAGGTGTATCCTACGCCCCTCCTTTATGGGCCCTTGCCAAGCCCCAGGTATTGACCAGCGTCCCTGGCCTAGGCCGAAAGAGGGAGACGCCGTTAGCCGTTGCGCGTCAGCTCGTCCTCGAATACCTATCGACGCATCATCAACAGCGTCAAGCGATCTATACAGACGGATCAGTAACACTTGATGGGGCCACTGCAGCCATCTACGTTCCTCAAGGTAACATCGAGCAAGCTTTCAGGCTCTCCCATACCACCTCCTCCACCGAAGTCGAGCTCTTCGCAATCCACGCGGCCCTCCGGCACATCACGACATCGCCCCCAGGAACCTGGACGATCCTGTCGGACAGCAAGGCGGCACTGGAGACACTCGACTCATACTGCACCAAAACAACGGACGACCTGCACACAATGGCAATGTCCCTAGCCAACACCGCCCTTGCTTCCGGGCACAATATATGTCTGCAGTGGATACCCAGCCACATTGGCCTCGGCGGGAACGATCGAGCAGATGCTGCGGCCAGGCGCGCACACGAACAACCCGACGCCGCGGCGCGCATACCGCTCACCCCTTCGGCTTGCCGCATCCAGATCCGCCGCTGGGCCGCCCAAGAGGCGCAGAGATTCATTCGAGAATCCGCCCGTTCCAATGACTTCCTTCGCTCCATCGACCCGGCGGTGGAGTTCTCCCCACCACGACGTCTCCAAAGACCACAAGAGACACTCCTCCACCGACTGCGCCTCAACTTGGCATACACGCCACCGGTCCAGCGCATGATGGGGAGGCAGATCTCGGCCCTCTGCGATGCTTGCGAAGTGGTTGCGGACACATCACACCTCCTGCTGACCTGCCCCAAGTACACCGACCATCGCGATACCCTTTTCCGCTGCCTCGAACGTTTCGGGCACAACCAGCTCACGCTGGCCGCACTTCTTGGCCCTGTGCCTCAGCACCAACAGTGGGCCGTCACAACTGCCTTACTGCACTTTCTGAAGTGCACTGGCCTGGCCTCTAAGCTCTGAGCTGCGCGCTCCAGGAGCCTCACCTTCGTTTTCTTTCTTCTTCTTTTTTTTTCTTCTCTTTCTTCTTTCTTCGTTGCTATTTTTTTTCCTTCCCTTCTTTCTTTTCGTTTTTGTTTTTCCTCCTTTTTACGGAGACTCACCTTTTCCTCTTCGTCCTTTCCTTTCTATTTATTCTTCGTTTTCTTTTTATTTTTTTAATGGAATAGCATGCCGACCTTGGTCTGGCAGACCTTTCCTTTCAATAAATATATATTCCCCCCCCCCCCCCCAAAGAGGTGAAGCATCCTATACTGACGGCCAAAGAGCACCCACTACCAGCACTACTGGTCGACAGCGTCAGACGGCGAGGGACACTGCTGTCCGACAGAGAGGATGACGGTCTGCAGGTCCATTGTTATTGGTATGGCAATATACCATACAGTTGAAAGTATGGTCAGTTGTTCTGGACAGTGATTGGGCAGTGTCCCACTGTCCTGCATACCCTGCATGATGTCCTGCGTACGGCATACCCTGCATACCCTGAAGATGTCCTGCGTGATTGGGCAGTGCCTCTCGTCAGCGAGTCTGCCGGATTGGCGCTTCCTTGACAGTGCCTCACTGAAACTTAACTTGTTACAGTCCTCTTCAATTTCAATAACCCTGTTGCCAACGAAGGACTTGCATCTGTTCGCGTCGTCTCTGATCCAGTCCAGCGTGACCGTGGAGTCAGTCCAGACCATACTTGCAGTTTTTGGTTGGACCTGAATGCAGGTCTGACGGTTCGTCCGACGTGAGTCGTCATTGCACGTTTTTATTTGTCTTGTTCGGACAACAGTGTCCCTCGCCGTATGGACGGGCGAATTTTGGGGTTGACGGTTGGACTGACGGTTTGGCTATCTTTCCTTTGGCTATCTTTCTGCACCGCGACTGGTAGGCTTCTCGTTGGTGAGTGAGTTTGGCGGTTGGTCTGACGAGTGATCGCTTCCGCTGTGGTCCTCGTTTGCGTCTTACTGATCCCTAGGTTGCCAAGTGCGTGACGGTAAGACAATGTGAAACCACACATTCCTGATGCTCTCTGTTGGCGTCCTTTCTCTATCATTTCGAGTTACTAAACGGTACGCTCGCTCAAGAGATCCCGTCCTGGATGGCGCTCCTTTATACTCACTCATCTTCGACTCAGCATACTGTGGGCTCCTCGTATGCGCTCGCCTCCCGCTGTGGTCCTCGTTTGCGTCTTACTCATCCCTAGGTTGCCAACTGCGTGATGAGATTACGTGAGTGTAAGACAACGTAAGACCACACATGCATGACGCTCTTACGCTCTTTGACTTACGCGATGACTTTCTTTGAGCTCTGTTGTCATTTCGACTTAGTAAACGGTACTCGCTCACGAAATCCCGGCCTGAGTCACGGTCCTTTATGCTGACTCATACTTTATTTTTTTTTTAAATTGAATTTTTGAATGACCTCAGTCTGAATTACCTGTGTTTTCTCAGACGCTAATGCGCATCAAACAGTTAAATCAGAGGGGAATTCTAAATATTTTGAACTGTCGAGCTTGGAGGACTACCCCAACGTGAAACAGTGCCTACGAAAAATTCATCTCCCCGCCACGAAGCAGTGCAGCGGTGGAGCGCCTCCCCAGCGTCGCCGAACAGATTTTGACATCACGCAGATGAAGAACGTCGATCGAATTCTTGAAAGTGTGGTTATTCTCAGGGCATATTTTACTAACTTCCAATAGCAAGCAGCGAGCGCCGCAATAATGGACCAAGCAGTAGAGATGTATCATATAAAGAGAAATACGCAGAACAGTGTTAACCACGCAGGCAACATCTTCCCCCTCAAATGCGCGATTCAAGGAAGGTGTCGTGTGTTTCGCTACGATACAATACAGCAGTGTAGAGTGAATTCTTAGTAGTGAAATATGCACTTGTGAAACTATATTGCAGTAGTTGTAACCAGGGAAGGGTAACGGTAACGGAAACAGAAACGGAAACGAATATTATCGTCCGGTATTGGTTCAGGTAATGGCTATTCCTGTTGTGCGACTACATTTGAGTGACTTTTCATTTCACATTTATATTTTGATGACTCCATTCCCTGTAATGATCTAAATGCTACACGAGAGCGTGGAAACAAACCGCAATATTGGATCTCGAGCATAGAAATGATCTCGAGGGTGCATCCCTCGCTTACCTACTCGTCCCCGTACTCATAACTCCATGACATCAACACATGAGACTTACAAATCATAGGCTCCACGCACTCTACTCCACCATAGCAGGAGGATGAAAGCGTAAGACTTTTATTTATTTATTTACTTCTCTACTTCTTTTTCATTTCACCGTTACTGTGACACTATATTATTTACTACTGAGAGCGTCTGCCTGAGGATGCGCCATTGGATGACGGTCACTCCCATCTTGAGTTGCTGGTTGAGTTGAGTGACTGAGGACATGTTCCTACTTGTTTTTATCCTACCCAGCTGTGCGCATCCTAAACGACGTAAAATTACTTGTGTAGTGTGTACGCGTGACACCGAAGCAGCACTTGGGCAAAACAGGGTGCAGATCGACAGAGCCGGACGGGCTGTCCTCCCGCAGCTTTGTAACAGCCTTTCCATTACCGGAAACAAACAGTAACGGAAACGAAATCGAAAGGCTGGTATCGGAACCGAATAACGTAAACGAAAATATAGCCGTAACGAAAATGGAAACTGTAACGAAAATGCGTCCGTTACCCTGCCCTGGATGTAACTATAGCTACTGCCTCTCAGATGTAGTTTAATTACTAAAGAAGTAGTTACTGCCCCATTTAAGCCACGCGTGTCACGTTCTTCGTTAATGAAGGTTCCGCCTATGCAAGGAAGTGAACGCAAGCCGCCCACAGAATTCCGACGCCTTCTAAAGCCCGGCGTAGGCCTAACCTGCTTTTGACCTCCCACGTTTGGAACCTCCGTTCATGGACATTGTCGTTTGGTCACTGCATGCGCAGTGCAAAGACATATGACACGTAGACTAGCTGGTTTCGCAATCGTCTGCAATCCGTACAAATGGTCCCTAAAGTGGCAAAGCCCTCACATTACTCATCTCGAAAACCCGCGAAAAGACTCCATTCGATGCGTCACTCCGTGTAATGATAGCGGCTTCATGAGAAAACACCCCGACTCAGGTTCATCAAGTTTCTCTGGTTCGCTCCATCTGTGACGCTTGTTTACGGAACACTGAGGTGTCACATTTGTCCATTGGAACGACACTCTATAGCAGACACATATTGAGAGATCGATAGCACAGCCCATTTCTTATTTGACCGCTCCCACGAATTAAATACGCCAATGCCGTGTTCCGTCAACTTTTGTCCCAAGCTGTATTCATGGAGCAACGCAGTGTCTTCTGCAGCAACGAGCCATAACGCAGGAACGAATGACCGAGAGACACGGACACAGTAATAACACCGAGCCTCCTAAATACCCAACAAGTCCCTATTTAGGTGTTATTAAACCATTTACTGTGTCATGTTTGTCTGCGTGTCTCTCGGTTCCTTCATCATCATGTAGTCTGCGCCCTCTCCCTTTGGTGGACCAAGACATATGCTATATGTCCTTTTTACGTCCCCACGAAAAGCGTTCAAACACCACCTAATGTTATTTGTTTTCGTAATCAACCGGTTCCGCGACTAGAAAATTTGAAATTTCTAGGCATGTCTGTGCTGCTGATACCGTGGACAGGATAACACGATATGTTCAGTGTCCTCAACAGCCCCACAGGCGCCACAGTTGGATGAATCCGCCTTTCCAAGCTTGTGAAGAAGACGTCGGCTATAGGGCACGTTGAGGCGGAGCCGGTGGTAAAGTGATGCAAATGGTCTAGGGAACGATGTCGGGAAAGTAGAGGCAACCATAGTCTTTGTCCATATATCAAGTTCATCTATATTCATAGGTTCACTTTGTCCAAGGTCTGCATCAAACATAGCTCTTCTGAGTACATCCGAGGTGCATTCGGTATAATTTATTGAACGATTCGTAACATATGGGACGATGGACGGCACTGCGCTCCAATGAGCGCCATTGCTCAGTGTACGTGCATTGTTTGTCACTCATGTAGTTAGATAGACGTTTCATGCGTCGGTCATTGTAGCTGAAGCACATTGTTCAAAGACGAAAGGCTCTCCTTCCTTCCGTGATCGGGGAGCGTCTTCATATACATCTCTGGAAAGTAAAATCGTGTAATATCCACTCTACGAGTAAAGAAACAGAGGATGTAAACATTCGAGGAAGACCCTGGAAATAATTAAATTCATACTGAAGACCGGAACGATTGTAAACCATGCAAACCATGACGACGTGGACAAACATAAATACCCAGTGCTAAGGATCACACAAAAGACACTGCCCTTCTTCTTTCTTGCGAGCTTACAGTTGACACTTGGCAAACGACACAATTAATAGATAAATAAGTAAACTATAGATAATGTGGTCAGGAAGAAAGACAACTAATTTGAAACTTTCTCGACTTACTCTCGACGGCGATACAACGCATTCGATGAAAATCTGCTCGTCTTTCATCAATTTACTTCATTTCTAGATTGTACAAAGCGAGATAATTAATCTACACTTAGACGATTCGTGCCGCAGAAAAAGAAAAGAACGGTAAATAAAGCGGGCAACCCTTTTTCTTCCATTGCAAAAACGCGTTCCCTCACCACTACATCTGACTGTTGAAATCCTTTTCGCGACACACACACACACAAAGGCGAGTAGTGAAATATGGACTGGGCAATGAGTGAGCAATGCTTCGTTGAACGCTTGAAGATGGAGGGACGTCCGCGGTGTGAACATGCACACGTTGATGGCTTGCAGCGGCGAGAAACCTCTGGAGCATCAAGAAGATCGTTGGCCAACAGTCTGCAGTTCCACGATCTAAGACAAGTTGGTGCAGATGAGGCTGTGATGCATGGTACATATGTGACCAGAATTTGTTTAGCAGGAAATATGCTCGCTAGTGCCCGGAAAGGTGTTTTCAGATCAAGAGTGCCAGTGGTAGCCACCTTGCTTTTGAAGTGTATTCCTCACACTGTAAAAATAAATTAGGCGCATCATTCGGAGGAGGGGGGGGGATATATTTATTAGGACAAAGAAAAAAATAAGGGAGGAAAAGTCAGTCAAACGGTATGTCGGCTCGCTATTCCGCAGGAAAAAGGAACGAGAAAGGAAACTAAAAATAAGTAAATAAATTTAAAAGTAAAAGGAAATAAATAAGAAGAAAAAGAATTAGGAAATAAAGGACAAACTAACAAAAGGTAAAGGAAGGCTGAGATAGGTTAAAGACGAAGATGATTTTAAAAAAAGTTGAGGGAAATGCGTATGATGGTGTGACGGGGTGGGGCACTGACAAATGATATGACAAGACTCGAGTTCACAGGCTGTTCATGAGACTTTGTGTCGCTCAGGAACGTCAAAACTGCTTTGGTCACAGACCGCTGTGTGGGATGTCGTACCGAGCCGAGCAGCTGTCCAGAGAAAAGTCTTTGCACCGCAGCTCGAGTAGGCGTCGTCTGAGCGTGGCTCGAGGGGTGTCGAATCTGCGGCGGTCGAGAAGAAGATGTGGAATATCAATTTCAACGGCGCAAGTGGGGTGTTTGGGCGGGTGGAGAAGACTTATTTTATAGAGAAGCGGAGGTGTCCTGGCGACATTACGTCGTCTGTGTAGAATGGACGCATACCTCTACGCAAGCATGCAGTGCATGGTGTGTGGCAACGAAATCCATCGACGGGCCGGTGGACGGGTCATTTGTGGGGTAAAACGTTATCCCCACCAGTGGCATATATCTTGATTGCAGTCGGATTGCTTGTCGCTACCACTGAGAAATGCTCATTTGCCTTCTTCACAGTTATTAACAGCTTTTCGTGCTCTCCTTATACTTCGGTACCGGTCTCGTAGCCTTTCGTTGACTGTAGGTGGAGACCAGGTGTGCCCACCTTTGTCATAGGCTCGGACTTGATCTTCTCATCAGAATGTCAAATTCTTTTGGGTGGTATGGACATCAGCCTCGAGTGTCCACACCTTTTGCTTCAGTTTCTGAATAACGTGATTAGTTTTCTCGTGATTTTCCTTTAAGCTCTTCATATATGTATTGGCATAATGGTGGGATTGTGTCTGTTGTGGAATCACTGAATTCCTGGTGTAACGGTGACATGCAGGCTGTTGAACAGGGCTCAGCATAGCTTCTGTCCTTTAGCGCCTTTCTGTGCTTGGGCACAGCTGCAGAAGAATAGGCAACAGTGTTGATACCAATTTCCATTGATTTGTGCAGATATGTGCAATTTAAGTTACTTCTTGCCCTCATTGCTTAGTCATAGTAAATAGTGGAACTCTCGCAATCATCGATTTCGAAACTATAGTGTCGCTTTACTCATCGTTCATCACCGACAATAGCGCCGAAAATCCGACGCGGGTTAGTGGAATAGTTTTTGTGCAGTTTGATGTAATGCATGACAAGAACAGAAGCCGGACGTTGAGGGTATTCCAGAGAGTCCCTTTCTGAAAATCGGGGAAAACGACACTCCGACAAGGCTAATCAGTGAGCGCCCTTTGGCGCGGACAAGTAAAATCAGGGACTGTGCCTTATTAACGCAGCCAGGCAAAGTGACCCAAGTGGACTATCTGCACAAGGATGGCGGATTCCGAGATCGCCTGGGGTTGCTACTGCAAAAGGTGACTCCACCCTACACTCGCTCAGCTAAATGTAGAAGAGATCCTGATGGGATGTCCCGGATGTACTGGAGATCATCAACTCGTGGCCTCACCCCTGGACATTGCCGATGAAACTTCCTGCCATGGCGCGCGGTAGTAGTATCAGGAAGAGGAGAATGAGGACAACACGCGGTTGAGGTACGGTGGGGCCACACGGCTTGTTATCGCAGTGGGTGAAGCAGCAGCGTATAACTAGGTGGACAAGTGCATTGCGAGGCGGGTGGGCTCCAGTGAGGAGCTGAAGCAGTGCTGGCTCCAGGGAGAGAGGACGACAGTACCGTAACTGATACGTGAGCGCTTCCATAGCACGGAATTGCTGGGGATGACTATCCCAAGTGGAGGCCGGGAACCGTGCTCACTGTTGTCTCTCTTCGAGTCCCTAGTGGCCCCTGTGACCCTGATCAGCGGTTGGCTTGCTGAAGATGAATACCGATGGGAAAAGCCAGGTGGGAAAGTAGCGTGGGCTGAGTTCCCGAGCGAACGCTCTCTCACGTCACGGTTACGTCAGGGGAGGCGGTTTCTAGGTACCCAGGCGACCACCGAAAAGGGAGCCCCGATGTTAGCGTTGTTTCCAGCACTGTGTGATTCCAAAGAATTCCCCAGATGGTTGAAATTGTGGTGGTGGTGGTGTGATGTGTTTGGTGTGAAATTGTTCGCATGCCTACCTTGGGTCACGTGAAACATGCAACCACACAAGTGTGGGCGGGCTCATCTTGCATGTAAATCTACTCCCAGTAATACGTATATATTACGCAGTATAGCAGTGATGGAAAGATGGATAGACAAGTTTCTGGAAAACCAACGCGCGAGGGTCAGTGCAATATTAAAAACTCTTCATTACAGCACAACTCGGAAATCAACGCGTATTTTATTTTTACCCAAAACACAATCCACGCTTGGTGAATGTGCGAAAAAAATCCTTCCCTCTTAGTTGCGCTTGCATCTGTATTACTGTATAAAAAGTTTGAAACCTTGAGCGTTGCATTGTGTGAGGTGACTTAGAAGAACCACACGGGATGGCATTATCTTCTGGTGCAGCGTCTTTCCCGAGCCCCCAGACGGAATAGTGCGAGGCCGCTTTGCTGTGAAACTCGCTCATTTGGGAACGTAGCATTAGTTTCAATTCCAGCGGCCTTGGCTTGGCATCTCGTTGGACGCTATCGTGCTTTGCGTTGTGCTTCTCGAGCATGTTTGAAAATTTCGAGTCATAATCCGACTTGGGTCTAAATTTACATTTTCCTGCCAGGTTGCATTTTGATGTGGAACTCAGTTCCTAGGTTACCTCTTCCACGTGTCTATAGTACGGAGAAAGACGTAGTTCTACATAAAAAATCTGGCGAAATATTTTGATCTCTAATTGGAAAAGTTATTAGGTTTGCGGTCAACACCTGATGCATCTTGAATATTTCGTTTAGTGTTGTTATTCTTTGTTTTCTGTTTCAAGTGGGAGTCTAACAAAAAATGAATTGAAAATGCTGGAGCTCCTTTTACAAAAGATACATGTAGGGTACCAGGGGAGACAATAAAGAAGCCGAGGAACTCGCTTCGTAACCAGGGAACAGTGTACACACAATTGGTTGTTAATGTGGGTTTCACGAAAAATGAGCCAAAGTTAAAAAAAAAAAAAGTACATCGCATACTAAAAGACGGACTGCATAATGGAACTACTGGTGTGAGGATACACCATCCAATACTCCTGTTTTGTACTTAATTAATTAAGCTAAATTAATGAGCCAGTTTTTAATTATAATGATTACAGCCAAAATGTAAATGAGAAAGTTGTAGCGGGCGATACAACGACACGAAACCTGTTGACTGCAGCTTTGTACCTGTAACAGTTCCTTTTTTTCCCGGCTCCAAAGTCTGACTTTGGCTTTGAAAAAAACCGACGCGGGACCTGGACAGTGCTCTCGAGCGTCCTGTTATTGGACAAAGACCAGTCACAGTTCTCATTGACATTTTGACTTGACATTCACTTCTCAAGCATCTGCGACAGGTCGATTTTTTGCACCCCGAAAGTTAGTCTTTGGAGCCGGAAAAAAAAAAGGATTCATTATATAGAGATACACAGTTGGAATCAATGGGTTTCGTGTCATTTTATCGCCCGCTACAACTTTCTCATTGACATTTTGGCTCTAATCCTTATAATTACTGACCTATTCTAGCCCTTATAAACTCACTAATTAATTTTTCTAATTAATTAATTACAAAACAAAAAATAGTTCGAGTATCCTCACACCACTGGTAATGCTATGCAGTCAGTCTTTTTGGTGTACGATGAACCTTTTTCTAAAAAAAGAACTTTTGCTCATTTTTTGTGAAACACCCTGTATATTCCAAGTCATACTGACTAAAAGAATCTATACAACACTTTGCAACCTCGCAACAAAAGCAAGTAACCCTCAACAGCAGTTTAGGGTGCACTTTCGAGTCTTACATTTGCGTGATTTGTTAACATGCATCCTGCTGGCTGTTCTTTTGATCAACTATAGAGTTGTGGATGTTTCTACGTGATGTTTCCAAAATTTCACTTGTAGCTTCGAGCGAGGCATGGGAAAGAATAGTAGACAGTTATTTTGGGGAAATGGGCCCTGTGGAAAGTCTGCGAGAGAAACTTGAAGCTTAGGTCGGACCCCTATTGTCCGTGGAGCGACCTCATTGGTCCCCCATTGGCAAATAAGGGGTAATAGCTCAAAGTCAGGAGGCTTTCTTCTGTGGTGGACTGATACCCCCTTCACTTATTGCTGCCTTGAGAGTCATGGCGTGGTTTAATTCTCCATAACTTACTCCCTCCCTTGAGGCTGATACTTTCCGTGCAGTTGGCATAATCACCACCGCTGATGTTGTCTTAACTTAGTTGTATCGTCCATGGCGATGTTGTCATGAGTTTGCATACGTTCACGCGCGTAGTAATGACTTTGCAGGATGCAGTGGGCAAAGCTGTAGAAGACCTGCTGGCATCCGAGTCGTCCGACCAACTCTTTGCCGGCTGTCGGAAAAAGTCGTACGACGAAGACGCGACCGAAGATGCCTTTCAAGGAGTGCCCAGGAAGAGGCGTTCTCATAGCAGTGACGGGTACAGTGCAATGTTGTTTTCTAAAATAAAAAGTCTCGTTTTGAGTATTGCAAATACACACTAAGAAGAGCCCCAAGGGACTGTTGTCGACCAATGGCTTGCTCGCGAATGTAATGACTACACTGACGACGACGTACGGCGAGTGCAGATGACCTACAGGGCGCGCTCCAGGGCTCTTCTCAGCACACCTTTCAAAAATTAATCTTCCACTACTGAAAAGAGCGTATCTGAAAAAACGAGGGAACATGGTCCCCGGACACGTGACTCGTGACGTAGAGCGTCATAGCTCAAGCAAACCTGTATAAGCGGCGCGTGAGCTGAGAAGAAAGGCGAGGACTTCCCAACGTCACGCGAGGATTTGTAAATTTGATTGTGGCGTTATAATACACCACAGAGCGAAAATCTCTTGCATGGTGGTTCCTGATGGACAGCTTGACGAATGAGAGCCACGTTAAATGCCACCTCACTGCTCCTTTAATATGACAAAATAAATTCGAGGCATCGCTATAGAATCAGATTTGCGGCGCATATTTCCAAATATTCGTGCGCCAATTAAAATGTGAGCGCGTAACAGAGAGAAAGATCCCCATCGAAGCCAGGCTGTTAAAAGAGTAGCATTCTCGTGTTGCACTGCGAGTACCGAAAGCATGCCCAAGTAAATGCGACTTCTGTCCGCCGCGCTATATCTCGGGCCCAGTTACCGTTTTAGGTTCCTTATGGCTCCCATCTTACTCGCGAAACGAAACTACCGAAAATGTAACGCTAGACTAATTTTTCTTTGTCGCGAGGATTTTATTTACTCTGATTGCGCCGCAGGTCGTGCATATCTCCCTCCTGTATGAACGGCAGTAAAACTCATCAGGTTGAAGAATGGGATCCTTACTATGGCTGGAGTTCATTAAATTTCTCTCGACCTCCGAGTGGTGACGCCAATTTATTAGCTGTTTACACGGATCGCCTCGTGCAAGCCGTCAACGGTACCTTCGCTGAAGACATTCCAGAAAGCGCTGGCGATCACCACCACGCTACTCGTGTAAATGGGCTCCAGAATGACGAACCTCAAGTAGAAACGGTAACTGTGAGTCATCGCAGACAGGAAGTGAAAACCGTGCCTGAAAAGTGTCTCCAACTGCCCGTGGAAGAACTTGTCTTCTGGCCGTCTGTTTGCGAACATGATCAAGTGGCGGCTTTTGCCTCACTCTCACATAAGTCTCCCTCCTGGCCGACTTTTACAACGGCGAAATGCGTGGGCGGAGAACCAGTGCTGTGCCGTTCCAATAGTTATCCGGGATGTCTTGGAAGCTGCGCCGTAGACGTCGAAAGGTATGACTCCCAAGTGAACTTTGACGGTTCCCTCTACAAGAATCAGCAGCTTTACTACGATCCCGACGAACGGCCAGAAAAATGTATGGAAGAAGACAAGGGTCTCTTTAGTAGCGATGTCCAGCAGTATAACCTCGCAGAAGTTGGCGTGCCACCTCTTGAGCGGATACACATTCAAGAGCTCGATACTGTAGGCGGGATCATGCCGGAAATAGAGTTGCGGATTCAGGAACCAGGTGATGTTGAAGAACTACCGGAGCTTTTCATTAAAGAAAATGACGCTGACCAAGTTCCACTGCGGAAACGTCTCATCTTGGATTTGAGCAGCACTTGCGGTGAAGATCGGCTCAACTCGTTCAGGACACAATTGGTTGCTGGCAGTGAACTCGCGCCTGGAGCGGTGGAGTTTCAGCCTTTGGTGAGTGACCAGCTGGACTCCCCTGGCGTCTTTGACGGCACAGCGACCTGGTCGTCGACATCGACGACTCACTCTGGTTCCGTAGTGGTGAGTGTAGCCTTTGAGCGTGTATCGAAAGTTGAAGGAATAAGATGCACATATCTTGTATGCACAGAGTCGTCAAGACCTGGAAGAATTCCTCAAGAGTGTAGAGCCACCTCATGAACCGCCGCCACCTCAGGACGCTGTCACTCAGACGACACCACAGTTGTCACCGAGGTAGGTTTTTCGGGGAAACAATTCTTTCGTTTGGCATAGCCCATCTATGTTCGGCAAGCGAACAGTTTTCTCGGGAGAAAATTAATACGAGTTATATGAAGACCTTGACGACACGCTAAGACCGCCAGCATGTCACCAACGACGTCACCGCGCACGCTTCAATGATTCAATGAGCTTCAATGATTGGCCGGCACTCCATTGTGCGAGCAGTGTGTAATCCCAACGTAAGCACACACGCAAGCACAGGAGTCGTCAAGAAGCGAAAGGATGAACGCGGAAGAGAGGTCTGGAGGGCGATTTCAACTGTTCGTGGTTTAAAATGCAGCGTACTTTAATTGAAAAAAAAAAAAAAAACACCGGCCGTTTCTTGACAGGAAGAACTGTTTTCAGCAAACATCTTACGAGTTATTATGGAAATCTCAAAAGGAAGGCTTTAAAGGAAATGACGTTTAGCTCGGAAGATTGCTCAGTTAACCGAGCAGTCTATGAAGAGAAATTTTTCACCACTGCGCAATTAAATTTCCCGTAAAGATCTGTTGGAGGCACGGGTTGATGTGTTGCCTTTACATAGAGAGCCTAGCGAGACGTCAGACTTACTTATCCTGTTGTAGGGGTTCTAGACGCTGTGCGGATTAAAGACGTCCCTCTCGTGGTCAGTGTTCTTCTACAAGAACGCATCGATTTATCGTACAACCGCCAAAAGCGAATAAAATAAATACTCACGATAGTGTTTCCAATCAGTTCCAGTTTCACGTGGCTGACCGACTGTGGCCAAGACCTGAGCTCCTCAAAGGAGAGCCTAAGGACGCCAACCAGGACAACGTCTCCCGCACTATCTTCTTCGTCGTGCGATGCTCCCTTGACACCGCTCACTCCACGGGCTTCACCCAGTTCCCAAGCCTCCGATTCGGTGCATTCCGAAGGGTCCGTGAATGCTATCGGTACACCGGTTGCAACAGCCAGTCCTTCTCTACCCACTCTAGTGAATGGGTGCAATGGAACGAGGTGCGTTCTTTGGTCGTTCCCCATTGTTGTGTGGCTTGCTTCGTTAATTAGAGTCCTCTTTCAGCAACTGCTACAGTACAGCGGGGAAAGATTCTGACACGCGTTCGTTACCACGCCCTGTGTCCAAGACAGCTCCCATGAGTCGGAGGCAGCCGTTGAACCAGAAGGCCTGCTCCGCTCCCATGCTATTGAAACCTCCGAATACACTGAGCGTCTCTGCCAAGCACGCGGTAATTGTACCGGGACTAATAACCTCATCAGCATCGAACACGCCGGAAGAGGAGGTCAAGGTAGATTCTTACGCTTCTTTGGTCGTCTGTCTAGACTAGTGATGCCATCAACTTTTCGGGAACCGGGGGCTTGTAGTTGACAGTGACTTCACCTGTCTTGTCTTTGTGTTTACTTTCGTCACTAAAGTTTAGGTTAAGTACCAACTGGCCCAATACACGTTACGCAGTGGAACACACGCGGTGTGACGGGCCTCTGTAGTGAGACGTCCCCATGTTCGCGAAGGTCCATGGACAGTTCATCGAAATGAAGAATACTGTTATTGATATAGTTTTTCAGGACTCAAAGTAACGTGTGTGAAATCGGGAGTATAAACATAAACCGCGCAAAAGCAAGTATAAATCGTGTTTCCGTCGCACAAGCATAGCTCGCTAGGTGGCTCGCCAATAATAGGTATTAGAATGAAAAGAATTAAACCAAATATATATACAGGGTGGGTGCAGATAAAGTAGCCCCAGATTTATGCACGTATGGCGTTCCCTGCTTACTGCATGAACTTCCAGTGGCAAGGGATGACGCATTTATCCGATGAGAACGAACCAAAAAGTCGTAGTAACCAATCCACGTAACAAAAAAGTTATCCACGCAAAAGTTGCTCCCAGTGCATCCCGATTTTTCTATGCAGAAGTCAACATGGCGGTCACGGCACAGTTGCGTCTAGCTGCCGCTAGGCGTACGACATCTCGTTTTGTTTCTGCGTGAGTGGCACCCCCAACGGTAGGGCGCTGCGACTGTACTACACTGCAAATATCCCATTGGAAATACACGGAGCTAAGTTCGCGTTTCTAACGATTTTATTGCGCAGAGTTTGGTTACCACGATTTTTTTTTCTCGATTTGCAGCGCATAAATGCACCGTCGTGCGCCGCCGGAAGTTCGTACCGTATGCAAGGAACGCGCTATGTGCGAAAATGTGGGGCAACTTTATCTGCACCCACCCTGTACATTGAGGCAAGAAAATAGGCAGTGACTGTTCATTTTCCATTACTCCGAGTGAAGGAGGCAGTGACTCTATTTTGCCCAGCACTGGCGAAATTCGCGAAGGCCCAGTTATAGCCCAGCACGTGCTGTCCAACCGCGAGTCGCGCGACAGTGCCGTAAAGCGAGCTTCCCCTGAAGCGCACAGGCGTTAGGTGAAGCCGACTTGCGGAATTGTGCCAGAAGTATGTTCGCTCCACGTGTTCGGGATATCGACGACTTGCCGTCTCTCAGCGCAGCCGTCAAACTCGGAACTGATGAAGGCGGTTGCGGTGCTTTCGTCCGTATACAGTGGCGAAATAGAAGCCGATGTTATCAGGCGGCGATGGAACACTGCCCGTCAAGAAAGCATCAACTTTTTCCGACCTAGTGCTAACGCATTAAATAAAGGGGGAAGTATGTTATGGACAGCTATGCAGTTGCATAGCTACAGGTAAAAGTGGACGCGCCGTTACCCTCGCACAGCCTAGTCTATCTTGTCCTTATGTCGTCAAGTTTTCCACGGAAGGCCGTTTTCTGTTGTCACATGGTCAGTGAAATCGTCTGCGCGGAACCATGCAGCAAAGGAGGTGTTAACGTGCTTTGAATTTGGAGCAACTTGTTCTTACTTGTGCTCTGCTCCGAAAGGGGGCGCCCCGTGATAGTGGTAATGCACTCGCATCGATTGACGTGCCAAAGTGCGCACTTTTTAGCCGCCGTCTGGGAGATATTTCGATTCTGACGTTCATGTCAGGTTTGTAACGTAGTGAACGATAATTTGCCGTAATGCCCAAAGACTCCATTAAAGGAGCAATGAGGTGACATTCAACGTGGCTCGAAACCCTGCCAACGTCATGCTATCCACCAGGAGTCACTATTCCAAAAAAAAAAAAAAAAAAAACAGAAAAAAACGACCGACACGACCCTTGCGTGACGTGGAAAAGGCCTTTTTTTTTTTCTTTGTTCCGTCTTCTCTGCTCGCGCGCCGCTTATACATATTTGACCTGTGGCGCTGTACGTCACGGATCACGTGTCGGGGGCCATGTTACGTCACGACGTCCTCTCGTTCTGTGGTGCGCTCTTTTCACAAGTTGAGCGGAACAGAGGCCAGGCTCATCATTCTTTCGCGGGAGCTCATTTTATTCGTTGGAGAACTCGGGGCAGCAAAATTCCGAAAGTCCTACGATACTTTCTCGTGTTTCGTTCTAAAGGAGTGTAATTCCTCTCATACGAGTCCGAATAGGCCTCTCGTGGCGCGCCCATCGCCTAATTGAAGGACACCTAAAGGTCACCACTGCTGATACTCCACTGTCTCGATACTCTGGTAGGGCGCATTTTAGGGACTAAGTACGCCTTCAAATCTGAAACACCGAGCCATATCCGAGGAATAACGGCATTTAAACACCACCCCCGTGACATTTATCATTTGAGCCGTTAATAGAAATCCTCATCCCGTTGGGCACGCCAAGACTTCGTTCGATCGATTCTAAGTTGGGAATTGCACGTACGCGTTTAAGCTCTACCCCTTTGATGCAGACGTCTTTGCTGAAGGAGAAGAACCATCGTGGCTCTGCACAAAGACGCTCTTCAATATACATTCGGACCGAAACGTGTCTGTATAGTGTATGAAAGGAGCCACTGGAAGGTCCGATTCATTTATTTATTTACCGTACCTTCGCGACACATATAGATGTCTATGAGGAACTTGGTGAAGCTTTTAGCGGCACATTTTTAGATAGTTGCTGCTTCGGACTTTAAGGCGTCTTCTCGAGCTAACGGTAGTTGTTAGTTAACAAATTAGTAAAATAAAGTGAACTTTGGAGCTTTCAGCAACCCACCATGGGTGCTACCTGCTCCATTGCAAGAGCTGTATTGCTATTACACCCTCTGAATCAAAATCCTCACAGCAATCAAAACAAATCATAGCGGGATCCCTCACATTCTCACGGGCACTCAATCAATTGAGCGGGAAAGCACTATTGCACACTACAGATCTACAAAATACGGTGTCAGCAGTTCACACTAAGATGGAGTTCGCACTTGATAACAAAGTTTTTGAGACCAGTCTCGCTCAAGAAGGCTACCAGCAGTCGGATTGCCTTTCGTTGATTGCGCGGAGTATCCCAAGGACCCAATCAGCCAGCTCCACTGGGCGGTCCGTCATCCGTAAAATGTCGGCAAGGAGTGACTGTCTCTCTGATCTGAAGTGGCGGCACTGCAGCAAGACGTCATCCACCATATCACACTCGGGGCACAATGGAGACTCAACCAGACCCATCCTGTGTAGTAAAGAACGGCAGAACGGGACGCCAACTCGAAGACGGTGAATAAGAGTCTCAGGGGTACGCCGCCAGGCATGAAAAATCTTAGGTTGGGGTCCATCTGTCGCAGAACATTCAGGTTACGGCTACTGGCTAATGGTATGAGAACACAAACTGACACTATTTATGACCAGCTCGTTCGCATGAACGCTAGTTTGGAGCTGTATTCATATTTAAGCTTCGTTTTTAGTTCTTTGACCGGTAAATAGACAACGCCGAGGGAAAACATGCTCTATTCAAAATCATTCTAGCCTAAATAGCCAAAAATATTCTAGCCTTCTATAGCGCGGGCCGTTGTTATTAAACGTCACTTGTAGTCGAACCATTGTCTATGTCTCTCGTTTAGTCCGTGTCTTCCTGCGTTCATCAGTTATGTTCAGTTATCAGCCAACACGTCTTCTCGTTTTATCGCTAAAATCACACTCGTCAATTTACTATTGCGTGCTATTATCGATTATTTATTTGACGCTGATGAACCAGCGCTCCTCTGCACGACAGCCCGTCAGTGCAGAGAAGCTGTCTTGTGCCTCTGCAGTTATCGGTGAGTCCCAGGAAATGATTAAATTTTGCCTAACTAAGGCGCCGAAAACGTTCCCTATATCAACGACGCGTTTTCTCAATTGGCAGCATTTTACTAAAACATGCAGGATTTTCGCTTGGCGTTTCGACCCACTTTTTTCGTGACGAGCACTCGGATTTTCCGAAATTTTCTGGAGTGCTGAGAAATTTCCCGAGTTAACGTAACGTAATGTTTTCTTTTTTTGCTAGAAAAACGCAGCACATGTCGGTTTACCCCATCCATTACAAAATATATTCCCTACTACAATGGTAATAGAACTGTCGTTTGGGGACGAGCAAATTGTCGGCCGCATCGATTCTGATTCAAGAAGCTATGCGAGGAGGACATTTTTCATGTTGATGTTGACGAAAACAGATTGAATTGGTCACCCGACAAATTCATCTACTCCCTTCAGACAGACCCCTTTTGATGCTTAACGGCAGGCGTTTATAGGAACCTGAAGGGCCTCTGTGTTGTCGACGCCCTTGGTGGCTCAGTCGGTAGCGTGTGGGCTAAGAAGGCGTCTTCCCCTTTTTGGTGGTAGCCAAGGTCGTGCTGGAGACTGGGAGGTGACACGGGTTCGAATCTTGTCAACATGCGCTCATTAATTAAAGTTCCTAAATTGTAATTTACTTCGGAAGCTTTCGGCACCTGTGCCGTAGCAGTCTGGACCTTCGCCGAAAAAAAAAAAAAAAAACTGAGCAAATACTTCCGTCGAAACTTCGTGATTTTTTTTTAGTAATTAATTGGTTTCTGTTTCCATGTATCTTTCACGGAGCACTTTCCATCTAAATAAAACTCTGTGTTGCTCTTCCCTCGATCGAGGCTGAGCAAACGAGCGACGGATTTTCAGGTGTCAGTTTCTTTTGTAGAAAAAGAAACAAATTCTCTATATATAAAAAAAAAAAGTGCCGCCTCTTCTCGCATTTCCACGCGGTAGCCCATCGTCGTAGCTCAACTCTCTTGAAACTTTCGTTGACATGGCTTTTAATGTTTTCGGAAGGGTTACTCGTTGAGCTCGACGAGCTGTGTGCGACGCTTCTGGCGCACGGCGCGCAGCACCCAAACGTTTCCGTTCCTGCTCGTCGGCACTCTGATGATCGGCCGCCCACTAGTTTCGTTTGACGCGCGCGCAGAGACATTTATATTTCCGTATTCTTTTTCATGTGAACATGTGACGTCATACCTGGTGGCACAGCTGGCACTCATCCATCCATTCTTTCTTTCTCTCTACCCTTTCCACGTCTTCTCTCTCTCTCTCTCTTCCGACGCCTTTGAGAAAAGCCGGTGGAATGAGTTCGACCGAAGACTTCCTTCAGCCCGTTTTCCTCTTTAATCCATCCAACAGACGAATAAACACGGAGATATCCGAGCGCTAACTCCTCGCAACAGCATTTTCAAGCACGAGCCCGGGATTAATGTTCCTTAATGAGAATGGAATATCCGTGTAGTTGGAAGGAGATAAGAGCTCCGAGGTTAGTGGCCCCGCCTCTGAGATACAACACTATGGAACTATGAAGTAATTAATTGTCACGAAATTCTCTGTTCCAAGCTGCGCCACCATTTTCGGGAAATTTTGGTGGTGGTGGTGGTGGTGGTGGTGATAGGGCTTGCCGTTGTCGGCCTCACGTATGTGGGCAACGTCACGACTGACGCCCTGGGAAATTTTGGTGTCATTGTGGCCAGCATACGAAACAGCAGCCAATGAAAAACGCTCAATTTGATTGACATGTCGAGCCTTTTTTAAGGCTCCTCCTAATGGACACTGCTCTGAGCTGGTCACGGAGCGGGTGCATGTAAGAAGAAGAAGCTTTAGTCGCGTGGCATCCACGGGTCACGTGCAGGAAGCTCGTTTATGGCCCCTAAAAGGATATGCAGGCTCATGGTGGATGGTTGCCTTGTTGTGCGACCTTCCAACTCATTCATTTATTTACCCTCAGGGCCGTGAGGCAATACAAAGGGGATTGGCTAACATTTAGCAATATAATGTTAGTATGAGCGGCCTACAGAAAGATTTACACAGTCCAGATGAACAAATTGCATAGATTACATGGAGGTAAATAAAAAAGAAAGAAAATGAAACGTTTGTGTCGATTAGAGCAAACAATGAGAGCACAAGTGTGCACAAGAGAGCACAAAAATGACCGTGCAGCGAAATAATCGCACGAACATTTCTTAAATTGCTTGGCGTCAGTAATGGAGGTAATGGCACCGGGAAGGCGGTTCCACTCCAACGATGTACGAGGCAGAAATGACCTTGTTGAACATGAGGGAATGCCCACTTTCTGGGGGTGATCTGTACGAGTTGAGATATATGTAGGCTGTTGGATTAACGATTCTCTAAGGTAATTATTACGATAACATATTTTATTTAAACAAACGGAAACGAATTGTTGTTGGCCGAGTGGAAAGCAGAGGCGGATTGTCACTGCCGCGGTGGGGTTGTAATTACCGAATATGAACTGTTTTGTACCGCTTCTATCGAGCTCGAGATTGTGCAGTATTAGTAGTATCCCACACGGAGGCTGCATATTCCAACTTTGGGAGGACTCTCATGGAGGGGCCTTTCACACCGTTGCGAGATAGTTATATGTGCTACTGTCTTTGATCCTCAAATTACGGGCAGTGGGGTCTAGTACCGGTGCGGTGCGGAAACAAGATGGCGCTCCTGCTCTTCCTTGGACCTCAGTGTCGATACTCTGAAGCGAAGCTTATTTAGTGACTCTAGGTAACAAGTGATGCGAGCGATTGCGTCCCATTTTAGGTGGTGAATGGGTCTGCTACAAAGAATTAAGCACAATGGGAATAGGCGAAATGGGAGCTACCCAACCTTGACTTTTCTTGGTCATCTTTCAGTTACTCAGTAAAAGCGGGTGTTCTCCAGACAAAACCGAATTGCTTTAAATTTTACCGATGTATGTTTTTCGGATAAATCCGACGCATGACGTATACAGGGTGCTTAAAGGAACGGTTCCGGTTGATTTCGAAACTATGTCATTTTATTCCTCGTGGACCACTGATCACGGTACCGAAAATCCCACGCGAAATGGTTGCGCAGTTTGAATTCTATTCGATGGAATACGTGACAGGAGCGGACGCCGGATGTTGTGAGTATGCCGGAATTCCCTGTCTGGAAAATTCAGTGACGATTTAGAGGTATATGCGAGAAAAAAGCGTTGACATTAAGCGCATTTTCTCGACTTTTATACATTGGTGAACCAAGGACATTTGTGGATTTTTTTGAAAACTTTAATTGTATTTGTCGTCGTCTTCTTCACTACAGAGCATACACGATCATCTTTCATACCATAAAGGTCGTGTCCGGTACAATAAAACATACGTACGTGTCTGTCTTTTTGTTTTGCAGCTAACGAGATATCCACTTTGCAGGTGTTCCTTCAAGAGCGCTCTCAATCTGCCAAGGACGTGAAAGGTACGTGCAAATCGTTTAATCGTCGACGTCACTGTTGGTGGCTAAATTTTGTGCAAGCACTGTAAAACCACGATGCGGTCAGAGAAAGTCGGCAGAAAATCCTCCATCGGCTTTCCTTATTTCGATTTCGTCACTCATTGTCCCGCTGAAGATGGAATACGTCCTAAACGAATGGAAGCAAAATCCTGTATTAGGAAGTTTGAGTTTCTGCACGAAGCAAAAGAACGGTCTATTTGAAAAGCGTAGGGGAAGCGAACTCGAGCAATTTTGAATATTCCAGATTGATTTGACACGCGCTTTTCTTTGTGCTAAACGTGGCATTTATCTTCGCGGAAGCCTCGAACCTGAGGACGTTGTTCATGGTGTCTATCTCGCGAATCGAGAGGATGTAAAAAAGCAGTTTCGATTTCACCCGACCGTGTGTGTATCCATAGTAGGACTATGAGGAGCAAACAAGGGGTGATCCATACACAGCCACAAATGTGCTCTACTCAACACGTCGCTGCATCCAACAACTTCCTGCGCACGCTTTCCATCGTCCAGAACAATAAACATATTCTGGGCAGTTGTCATTTTGCTTGGCGACATCAGTGGCGATGGCGTGGTCGCGGAATAAAACGAACTCCCATTCGTAATGCGCATGCGGGGCACTCGAATCGGTCGACCGAAGACGACTGTTGTCATGGATCGCTTGCTTTCTAACCACATCTGCATTCGACCAACTGTCTGGTTGCACTTATGGAACATGACGGCCCCGATATGAGCGCAATAAAAGCCCGGTTTTTATACTTCCCAGCGGTGCAATTTTCAGACACCGCGGCCCTGTAACCAAGAAGGGCCGCACGGGATGAACAATTTCAGCGCTTTATTGGGAGCTTCAAATAGGGGTGGCACTCGTTAGAGACGGACCATAGGTCATGCTGAATACGCTGTGCCGCCCAGTTAGTTCCACGTGGGAATCAGCTCTCGAATGGTCCGGTCGACGAAAATTTGAAACCACGTGGGTTCCATCGCATAGGGTATCTTGCCCGTCCATTTGTATTCATTAGCGAATCTTCCGTTTCTTTGTTTTTCATTTCCTGCTGCCAGATGGGCGTGCAAGGCCCATAGGCATTTCAGTCGACGAACCTAACGTGTACATATCAACAAAGGAGCTAACTGGAAAGGACTGTTTGAAAGCCGGTTTCTTTCGTACCCTAGGCTGTGTTCTGTTCACCCCAGCGTAGTCCCGGAGGAGGCGATTCTAATGCAAGATGCTGTGACAAAGAATGCATCGACCTCGAATGAAACTGCACGAGTGACATTTTCTCCGGACGTCACGTGATTGGACATGTTGGACCGAGATGAAAGGAGGGAATGAAGGAGGGACCGTAAACGCAGGGAAGACCACGTGACTTGTGCAAACCGACAGCTGACATATTCGCGAACGCATTTTTTTCTTCCTCTTTTCTTTTTACGAGTTTTACGCACAGTCATAGACCTTTTCTCTTTCTGCAAAGATTGCGCGCGTAAATGACATCCGCGAAAAACCTGCGCACACTGGGAGCGGCATATTAGAAAATTGTACCGGCACCATACAGTTATTCCGCAAGTTAAAGCTCATCTTCGACGCATGAGGCGGCCCTGTACTCCTTTCCCCTCTCACGTTGGGGATGAAGGAAATACGCGTCTGCGAAGATGCGCAATGAACAAAATAAAGAAAAAAATGGCGTTCCTTCACTAATTTTTTGCGGGCGATCTATCGAACGGATTTTTGTTGTGAAAACGGCTACGATATCAGGTGACCGAAAGGAACAGATGTTCTCATTGGGACAACTTTGTCGCTTTTATAATTAACAAGTTAATTAATGGAAGTTAATTAAGACATTGCCTTTGGACTTTGCTAATGCCCTCCTAGGGAGTGCCCTTCAGCATATGCTATATTGCAATTGATTTCATCTTGGAAAAAGTGTTATATATATATTTTAAAAATATGTTCACAGTTAGCGTGGACACCCTGTATATTAATAAGAGGCCGTGCCAGGTCGAATGTGGCAGCGGAGATAACGAGATTGAAAGAGCAGCGAAATTATCGCACGATCATCCGTTCTCGAAATAAATCGTGATTTTATGGAGTCACAACTGCTCGAGGTATGTGTCAAACTAAGAAATACGAGAAAGTGGGAAACCTTACCTTCCGGTCCAAAAAATGGGCTTTAATAATGAGATGATAAAATTTCTTTTTCGGTGAGAAGGCTGTAACAAAGAAACAATTGCTCCAAGGGTATGAATGGCTGTAGGATACCGATAACCGAAGATATTCAGTCGCGGTAAATAAATGCGTTACGTAATCTTGTCTGGGCTCTCGCAGGCTTTGAGTGATACCAACTGTTTTTCCAACTGTGGAATGGACAAAGCATTATCTTGCTAGGCCTCTTCTTTTCTTTTTGTAATAGTGAGTCGCTTTGACGCCTGTTACGTGCCATAAACACATTTTTAATGCAACTGTGCCAATGAACGGTGCAGGAATTGTGGCCGCCATAAAAACGATCGACCAGTAGTGACCTTGAAGCAGGTGGGAGGCAACCAATACGGTGAATTTGTAGCCGTGACGTAATGAGACCAGTCGCCTCTATCGAGGAGGGCAGGCCACTTGCTTTTTGCGCAAGAGCTTACGTTATTTCTTACACAATACGCCGCCGCTAAACGATTCCAACATGGGTTATCCTGCCCGTAACGTAAAATGCAAAGAGGGCTGTGTCAACGCAACAGCAGACAATTATCCAGAAAACGAGTGAGCCAATCAAAAACTCTCTGATTGACGGCCCTTTTTAATATGTCGCTTTCAATGACAACGCTGTCTGGTCGTGCGATTTAAAGTACCTAAAAATAGGAAAGTTGCAAATTTTGCTCCACGTTTTCTCTCGTCTTTTTACGATAATAATAAAAACAGTTTTTCACAGCCATATGCAGTCGTCGGGTTAAACGATTTCAGTATTCTTCCTTATGTGCTTCCGAATGTGATTTACGACAGTACAGCGGTGAAATACATTATTCGTTATCCGAAAATGTCTCCGTTGCTATCCATGGTCACCAGACCTTGATGGTTGGAACGTAGAAGAAAATGAGTGACCTCATGTTGGGGAATAGTTTTTGTTTCTTATTTCGTCAGACACTTTTGCGCGTAATACATTGAGCAGTCGGAAAAAGGCGCTATGTACGGTGTTGATGGAAACGTTAAAAGGAGAACAATGTCCACGACGTATTATGGAACTGCATTATGCTCGGCCAACTCGCACGGGGGCGCCTATTGTATTGGACGACTCTCTCGTTCTGTTTGGCCACGGTAAAATACACTTCACTGGAGCGAATCTAAATATATAATTGGGGAACCCACGATCAATGTGCTCAAAAAAAAATCTCCAGCTATGGTATTTTCATTGGAATCCGCCCTGCGGACAAATTATACCGGAAGACGTAACTTAAATATTCTATGAAAGATGAAAGTCACTGAAAAGGTTAGCCTAAGGTTCTATGTTGTTCCAGCCTCAGAACATCAGTTCTCTCATGTTAAATATTCTACTCGAGTTACAATGACTTAAGTACGTTTTGGAAGTACCCGTTACTCCTAAGATACTTCCTTTCATTCGTTTTTTGAGACAGTATCGAGGTTGAGAAAAAGAGTAACCTGGATTGGGGGGGGGGGGGGGGCGCTATGCCCTTTACATATGCATAACTTCCATCCGGGATAACCCGGGATGCACAAAAGGAGTGCCTCGGGACAATAGGTTGGTCACAGTTCCTCATCATACAACAAATGAAAATGTCTCGCGGGGGAACACTCACAAATTATACAGGGAGTTTTTTTAATATTTTTAGTAGTACCAGATTAAACAAAAATAGCTATGAGACCAGCATATACCTCTCAGACATAATCCCGGAGAGCGTAGATGAATAATTATAAAAACAAATTCATTAATGAACTCCCTAATTAGGGGATTTCAGGCAAAAGCAAAACTATCCTCATTAAAAGACATTTTAAAAAATTCTGATACGTGCGATGAGAAATATATGGCCGAATATTGCTGCGGAAATGAGCGTGGTGGTGATCTAAGGAAGGAAGAGGAGTAAGGTCTGTCTGCTCACACAAGGCGGCAAGTTTCACTCCTTTGTGAAAGGGGAAGGAAGGGAAGGGGAGAAGTGGAAATGAGCCGAAACCACGGGAAGCGATTGATCTGGCCAGCACTTACTCCGATCATCTGTATGGCTCCAACGCACGCGTGACCATCTGAGGTTCTATAAATGCTTCTAATGCGCGCGATTTCGATTCATTTCCAGAACAAAATTATCCCGCAATGGAAATTTCAACACACGGGCTCTGTTTCGGGATTTACGAAAAGAAATAGAAACGCTTTTAACGAGGATTATCTCACATTCTGCTGTCTCACTTTTGCCCAATAGCCCATAATTAACGTCATCCACGTAGTACTTACTCACCCTCTTCGATATGGTGTACACCTGACCGTATAATCCACTCGCAAAAACGTTATCTACGTTGTTCTTGCGTAGCCTTTCATTAAAAAAAAAAACGTGTAAAGAATAATAATAGAAGAACACCCCGCACATTTTACCCATATGTTACACGCAGTACAGCGAGATTGTCATTCTGGGAAGACAACGTTACTAAACGTTGGCTTTGAAAATCCCCCTGATGACGTAAATTCCGTGTATTATCGGGGGCAGTTAAACAAAGTGTTGCCGTGTGGAATGGCAGCGTGAAAATATAGTACGTATATTGGACAGAGAGCAACTTACCGTGAATGGTACCATCTGTTTGCTTTCATGTGTTTTCTTCTTTTGCGTGATCGATACCTTTCTCGCGCTATATGTAGTTCCTTTCCTTCCTTTCCTTTCACGAGCTGCCACGCGATATATATATATAGATATTTTTTTTTTCTTTCTGTTAACACGGCACAGTGAAGATGATCCCGTGTCACTTTTCATTTTCTTTTTCGTTTCCCCCTTTTTTTGCGGAATAGCAAGCCGGCTCTTTGCCTGGCTAACCTTTCCTTTCTTTTTTTTCTTAATAAACATATACCCCCCCCCCCCCCCCCCCCGTGTCACTCTTTGAGTGGGCTTCATTCCCACGGACAAAAACAGCAAAACAGTCTCGTTTATGGGAAGCATTTACGGAATGTGTGACCTTTGTAAATGATTGCTTTTCTGTTTATAGCGGAGTTACGCCCAGACACTTGAAAGTTAAGAGACCTCACCTAACAACTCGGATCAATATTCGTCAAGCTGTCCATCGGGAGTCGCCGTGCAAAATATATATTTGCTCTGCGGTATATTACGAGTGCGCGATCAAATCCACAAAAACAATCCGAGAAAACACGATCCTCGCGTGAGAACCAAAGTCCTTTCTTCCCAGGACGCTTATACCTGATTGAGCTGTGTGTCTCTGCGTCACGAGTCACGTGCCCAGGGACCACGTTACGTTATGGCGTCCCTCGTTCTCTCAGGTACGCTCCATCCAGCAGTCGAAGATTGATTTTTGAAAGGTGTGCGGAACAGAGCCCTAGAGCGCGCTCTGTAGGTCATCTGCACTCATCATTCTCTGGCAGGAGCTCATTTTATTCTTTCCAGAACACGCCGCAGCGACGAAAAAAAAAAAAAGGGGGGGGGGGGTTACCTTAGTGCTCCTTTAACTCAGTGGCATGACGTTGACACCGAAAGATAATCAGGGACATGTATTCTAATTCGATATCAAAATAATAAATTTTCAAGTACAGTATTTTCCTTCCCGTTATACGTAAATACCACAAATCATCCTTTCATGTGAACTTCAGTCACTATATAAGCTACGCGTAGCTTATATAGTGACTGTAATGTGAACCTTTTTGGAATGGGGTAGGGTCCTGCACTCAACGCAGGGAAACATCCCACATCATCATCATCCATTCATCTATGTTGTTGTTGTTGTACCACAAATATTTGTGTTTCCTCTGGCAATTTTCGGAAACTTCGTAACGTGAGAACCCCGCAAATTTGAATTATTGAATTACGAGCGGAAGTCAGATTTGTGGTAACGCGTTACAAGTAATTGCGTAGTAATCAATTACTTTTTGAGTACTTGTGCAAGTAACCTGTTAGCTTTGAGAGCGAGTAATTTCTCGAGTAATCTGACTACGATTTTGGTTAATCATTTAAAGAGTGATGGGGCTCATTCGTGGACAGGATCAATCCACAGAGTTCATCCCAGCCTTTCCTATATATATTCCACAGCAATCAGTATTTTCGGTTGCACTTTAATCTCTTCATACCGTAGCCTACTACACGTACAGTAGGCCATTCTTCGGAAATAATGAGTCACTTGGAAGCAGAGTTACGTTGCTCTAAAAATGTAATTAATTGATTACCGTTGCATTAATATACGTTAATTTTTAGCGTTACAAATTACTCGGCTAAAAATGTAACGCGTTACCAGGATACCGTTACATTCGGTAATAATAAATCATACGGCTAAAAAAAAAAAAAAAAACTTGTTGAAACTACGCATACTGTGACGTGACTAGAGTTGCTTACCATGGAACAGGATAGGTATTGACATCGCGTAATTTAAACAAGAAATCGTTCGCGTATCTTCGCTCTCTCACTATCAACATCTCCGAAAGCTGAGGCTATGGCGATAAATCGGGAGAACTCGTCTTCACGATGGAAAGTAACTGTTCTGAGGCTGCAACGCCTCAAGGTACACGAACAACTGGAATATGGCAGCCGCCGACAAATCCAGACAGAATCGAAGCACGTAATCTCTCGATTGCCGATCGACTTCGTTGACCAATTACGGTACACTGGCACTGCACGGCTTTTGCACGATTCACCAAGGAGCCTCATTCAACTAACGGGTCACTCATTCTCTCTCTCTCTCTCTCTCTCACCCACACAACGCCATCTTGTGAACATGATGGAAATTAACTGTTCTGAGGCTCATACACACACACAAAGAGACGGACACAACGCAGTGTTTGTTGTGTGTGTGTGTTTATGAGAACAGGAGAGAACGTGAAAAGAATGTCCCGTTAGTTGAATGAGGCCAATGAATGAGATGAGTCGTCCTAAAGCAGATGCCAACGTAGCGTAATTGGTTAACGCACTCGACCGGCAATCGAGAGGTTCCAATTTTGCCGCTGTCTGGCTTTTTCGGCGACTGCCGCATTTCAATTGCATGGCAGTATCGAAGAGGAAGAAGCATCGCAATTACGAACTCAGTGTTTTGCGCAACGTGCGTTGGCGCTGAAGGCCTCAACAATCGAAGGGCTCGGCCTTGATGCCTTCAGGGTGAACGTATATTTACGTGGAGTAACGACGAAGGAAAATAGCGCTACTAGCAGAAACAAAACTGCTTAACTTCCTTTTTTTTTCTTCCCCCGTACAGTCCCAGTTTGTCGTGTAAGTATAAGAGTAAAGCATTCCAGACCTTGGAATCCAACTGTAAACTCCCCAAAATTTGGATAAATGAAGCTGTAAAGAAACTACCGATGGGTCATGGAGCCCATTGAAGAATCTATAAACCAGAATTGTCTCGAAGGGGTTGAAAAACTTCGCTTATTCGCAACAAGGAAAAGGCAAAAGTAAGAGGAGTATGTGGGTGTAACGATAGCACTTAAATCTAAGCGCTCTCTTTTGTGCGACGCATAATGTGTTGTGTATCTAACAAGAACCGTCTCATAGGGTCATAAGGAGCAGGAATGGCTAGATACGTTAATAATTCGAGTCAACAGTTGACTAAATCAATACATGTAGTTTAACCCATATAGCTTGCTGGCTCAAGTTCGTCCCTTCTCCGAGCACATAATGGGATATTCGCGACATTATCGAGAGAGATGTCCACGGAGGAAAGCAAGGAGGAAACAACCATTTTTTTTTTTGTTCGGGAGTTAATTTCACAAATTGTAACTTGGTAATATCTTGAAAGCAACGAGTTACTTTTATGAGTATTTAGTATTCTACCCAAATACTTTTCAAGGTTGAGTATTTGTACTCTAAGATCCCTACACCTTTTTGCCTTAGGTACTTCGTAACTTAAATACTGTTTTTGAATATCTTATACAAGCCTGAACGTATGTGGGAGTAGCGGAATTGGTCGGATGACGATTAAAAAAAAAATATCCTATTCAATTCAGTCTACAACGAATATAGACCCGAAGGGTACAACACTGTAATCTGCACAAAATTCCCTGTTTTGTGGTACGCTCATTTAATGCGTGGTCTTCGGCGACGTTCACTACAGTAAAATAGCGCCCTCTTTAACCTGGAATTTGTGAAATGAGGGCCCCAGAGAAACCAGCTGTCTAACAGCAGATTTGGCGGCTGCGTGTACGTTCAATGCCATCTTATTGCCTTGAAACAACAAAGGACTCGGAAATATATTCCCCAAAGCATTATTACTAGACGGCTCAAAGTAGAAATGACGTTTCTTTCGCAATACCCCGGCACAATCACCCCAGGCGCTGTTTTGTTGCCATAGCTTTTTATGACGTCAATGCAGAGGTTGTTATTGGGCCTCTCCAGTTTTTCTGCTCACCTGCATTTCTCTCCTCTCGCAGAAAAAATGAGGGTTGGAATACGGTTCCCTCGGGTGGCTTTCGTCAAAAGAAATCTTTCTAGCTTTGATCTGGATGTCTTCCTCTCTGAAATGGCTGTGTAAAAGGCCAGCTTCAACCCCCGTCATGAAAAATCCCTCCCTTAATAAGAGCGTCGCGAACCCAACTTTGTTGTTTCCCCAATTTCTCCTCCAACTCCCGACGCATCGTTCATCCGCTTGCATCTTCCCGAAGCTTCCCTCCTGCGGGGCCACGTGACCGCGAAGCACCTGCACGTGACTTCCGCCCGCTCAGGTGTTTCCCCTGGCGGAGGAAGGAAGAACGAGGGCGTCGTCTGCGTCGTTCTCGTGGTTGCGCTTCGGTCCGTTCATCGCGACTGTTGTGTGTGAGTGCGTGTGGTGTTTGTGGCCAGTGTAGTGCCGTTATAGCACCACCAGGATTTTGAAATAGATCGCCTGGATTACGTCGGGAAGAATATGTTGGACGATGGATGACGCTTCCGTGCGTTGATGTGCTCTTCTGTGCTTGTATAATGAAAGTCTGTTGTCTCGCATGCCGCTGGTTGGAATGTTGGCTACGACAAATCTCTTGCGGATTTCATCAATATGAGCTATTTCTAAAGGATACCCATTCTGCGCTTTTGAGTATCCTTTGTTCAGTACAAGAGGCTTCATAACTCCTCCATTGTACTCGTTCTTTAGCTCGGGTGTTCTTTCGATTGTATATTTTAAACGGATATTTTGTGACTGTTGCGGAGGGCTTCTCCTCCTGCTGACACGCCGGTACTGAAGTTTGACACGTTCGCAGATTTTCCGTGTGTCCTGAACGTGCGAGCAGTTTGTCAAGGGTATCTGCAAAGATAGCCAGTGGACAAGTTCGTATATCGTAATCTGTTCACATCTAATCCACGATAGCTCTTTGGACGTCTTGCTGCCTTTCTAGAGCGTCCTCGGTGTTTCAACCGCAACCTGTTGCTCCATTTCAGGTTGTCCAGTTCGTATTATTTAATGCCACTAGGTCCTTGGAAGGAATGATTTCCTTTTCTGGGTTCTTCCTGATGACGTATTTGGATTACGTTGTGGCCGTTTGAGAAGGAACGAGAGTGATACCTTCACAGACGGTGTTCCATGAGCAAAGACACGAACGGTGACGCTCGGCAAAGGATATCCGTCGCCACGTATTCATTTCCTCATACTCTTACATACCAAGACCTGTAAGTCACAGTGAAGTAGTGACCTACAAAGACTGTCGTCGAAAGCGGTGCATTGTGCGCGGATATTGCAACTGAAAGAGGTTTCGGTGCATCGTCTGCAGAGATTTCCCCTTCTTCGGAGCTACCTAAAAAGCGAAAACAACTACAGATTATGCGCTGTTTCATGCACCCGTAATGACGGATCACAACAGGAGTGCTTGGAAAACAGAATTGCTCACCAGCGTCCATCGTGAAACTGTGAGGACGGCTCTTTAAGGGATGTAGGTGTTCGGCAAGACGACGTCGAGCCCGACGGGTACCGCGGCGCTACGTGGTGGAGGGCCCCTAGCCGACGATGAAGGCAGCAGTGGGGGCTCCCCTTCACCTTGTCCCCCTGGTGGGGCGAGTAGGTCCCCCCGGGGATCTGTGGCCTGGGTAGCGGCTATTATGAATCACCGCTTTGTACGCAGCTTCAGCGAGAAACTGAGCACCGGCAAAAGAGCACGCGCCGAATGTTGGTGGAGAAAGCTCAGGGCACAGAAACTCACAGGTGATAGCCCTTTTTTCTTCCATCATATTGGTGTCATATTGGTGGTGGAGCCACTGTAGTGTCTCCCGTACAGGATACGTCAGAAAGGACAACGTTTCTATTTTTTCTAAGTTGAACCACTTTGAACGACAAATAGAGAAAAGGTGTCCTTCTGAGAAGTGTCCTGGAACCAGTGGCAATTGCTAGAATCCTTGTGACCGTGGCAGGATGGATAAACGTTGCAGCAAAAAGATGAGAAAAACAGTCAAAACTCCGATTTACGGTATTATTCTTGCAGATGGAACTGATTTATTCGCTTTGGTTTTGCACTTTCGGAGCTACAGATTTAAAGAAATGAACTATTTATAGCGCCTATATCGACATTTTTAGGGCCTAATCGGGATTTTTAACGCCTTTTATAGGCGCCTAAAACGAGGTTTTTTTCGTGCATAAAAATCCGGACTCAAGTGATCACGTAGATTCTTCCCACCAGCTTTTTCTTTTATATATGTTCCTTCACTGGATCGTTGTGTTTCCCACTTGTGGAGGAGCTACTCATGTCGTCAAAACTCTTTCTGCTTCCCGTAAAGCGGCTCGATTATGCGTGACTGTGCATTGGTCGTTCGAGGGAAAGCTTTGGAGTCCATCAGTAAACGCTAACACTGGGGACGAGGCTGTTCGAAAAACCGGACATTCTGACCGCATGCGGCATTAGTGAATAGCGACCGTTATTCTCGTCAGCTATGAATGTACTTCCCTGGTTTGCTGGTTATACCAAGTGAGACTAGTTTCGTGCAGCTTGCCTCACGGCTCTGGTACGACGTCGCAGCGAATAACAAAGTGGTTCACCGTACGCCTCGTTCCCAGTGTTGGATATGAGCGTGTCTTATGTTGATTATGGGGTTGATTATGTTGATTCTTGCGTGGCTCGCGTGCATAAGCGCAGGTTCCTTTTTTAATTGTTCTTGACGGTTATTACAATTTTTGCGCTCTGTACGTACGATATGAAAATGTGCGTTCCGTGATTTGAGCCTGTGAACAAAATGAATCCACAGACCGACGGATCATAGCCGTCGCGCTGCAGGTTCCAGTCGACGTCATAAGTGTGGCGGAAATGGAGAACATTGCGTGACCCAAAGAGGTTGTGTTCTATCCCCTACGTTTCGGAATATTTCCGCGTTTTGCAGGTGCATGACATCTTTTGAAGCAAGGCACCATCCAGCACGGTGGTTTGCAAAGACGTTTGCCCGCGAGAGTTGCATTTTGAGAAGGCATCTTTTATTGGACGCCATTTGTGGAGGCGACAAGATTTTGGACAATTTTATAAGGAAAAAAGTTTGAGCCGTTTTCAAAGCTCTTCTCAGCATTTTATCGCGATGGCTCCACGGTTGATTGTTTTTGCGCAAAAATCGCGTTTTTTGGCGCTCGTTTTTCGCCGGAAAAAGAAGACACCGGGGGAGAGCGAGAAAAATGAAGCTTCGCGCGCATCTAGATTTCGTTTTTTCTTTTGTATCTCCCTCGAGGTGTTGAGATATATCCGTCAATCGTTTTCACGAGACCCCAACGGCGTTTTCTTCCAATCACTGCCTCTTTTGATTGCCGCCATTGCCGGCAACTATTCGTTAGAGCGGCGAAAAGAGCGTTTGCGCGTATTAGCTCAGTCTGTCGCATCTGCGGAAATAGAAGGAACTTCCGTTGAGAAATCAAAGAGCCACAAACACAATTTGAAAAATTTGAGTCACAAACACAAAATACCGTTCTCCCGTTACAGTCTAAGAAACTCACCACAAAAGGAACCGTTACCTAGTCCGGAAATTGCATTCATTCGATTCCGCATTTCTGGATTATTGTGAACTACGACAGTTCGTTATTCGTGTAACTCTCTCTCTCTCTCTTTCCCTCTCTAAACGCGACAGTGGGTATCCGGGTTGTCGGATTTTTGGCCTCGATTAATTTTCTTGGTTTCTTCATAAAAGCTCACTAAGTAGAACCCTCTCATATCCTAAACATATATGCGATGCTTTATTACTAACTGCCGTCATTAATACTAACGACGGTGATAATAGAAACGTCTGTTGGAAGCGACGTTAGCAGCGACATCATCAGGGAACCCTGGGTTGTTTGCCAAGGGCTTTAATGAAAGGATTTTCTCCCCAGATGCTGTTTCCTGATCGATTACGCGTAATTATTTTCTCTGGATCGATGAGGCGGCCATCATGGTTAAATATATTCATGAAGAGACGCTCGTTGAAACGTTTTTCGATGTTTGAGGATCTAAAGACGTCATATTCCAACACATATCATGGAAGAACGTGCCTCGACCGTTAAATGTTGTTTGCTCTTAATGGCTGGTGCTTTTCCTAAGCAACTTTGCCCCAAACTATAAGCCCGTTATCACCGTATCTATTACGAGGGGATGGTTTAGCAGCCGACCTCTTATTCTTTACCAGATGGCGTGAGAGAACTCTGTTTCAACTAAATACTCGAGTGTCTGCCTATAGTGAAAGCCTGCCTTCCAAGTTATTGGATATAGTTTCGCGCAGGCCTTATTGTCTGTCTCACGGTGCGGGAAATTAGATGAAAAAAAAAACGAAATCCGAAATCGGAATTTGTGATCAATTCAGACTCAGTGAATAGCGGGGTGAAAGCAAGATGGCGGACGAGTGAACCAGGACGCACTTTTATCAAAGAAGAAATGAACATACACGTCGAACTGAAACTGCGCCTTCACTCACTGGAAGATGCCGATCGATGCAACTGAGTTGTGTCATACAGGTGTTATTCCGCACACGCTGCCTACAGAATTGTTGAGGTAACAGTCGGCTAATGAATCCCTTTACACTGAGCTCTGCAGGGGGGAGTTTGTCGGAGTTATCACACGCAGCCTCCTTCTTCTCTTACTCACAGGCTGCATATAAAGTTACGCTTTAGGAACTCAGTCATGTGACGTCATCGATGCTATATCGCCTGTCTCCAAAATGAAATATCGCTTCTCAACTCTGGCTTGTGTGCTCCAATAACGGAAGGAGGGGAAAAAATGCACCTGTCCCTAAAGTGCCCGTAAGGGCATTACGTGAGGGGTGCCACGTTTGCAACTGTACACGAAACGCGTTATGTACGCATAATATAGAAAAACACATAGAGATGGTACAGCTTGGGACAAAAGTTTACACACACACTGAAAACGTGGATAGAATTGTCGGTCACCCGATTCTCATTCATTTTCTTCCTCATAGCTAGCAGCGGGGCGCTGCGATGAAGAAATGCGCCAATGCCGTGTTCCGTAAACTTTTGTCCCAAGCTGTACGTACGTGGTAAATAATTAATTGTGAATTAGTGACAGAAAACGGCCAGCTCTTTGCGAAACCTAGAGAAATATGTAACGCGGAGGAAGGCAATTTCATTCACTTATATTCCGCGGAAAGAATGATTGTGACACGTCAAACGGGCTGGGTCGTATCCTTTTCAGCCGATTTCGAAACCATGCATGGTGTCATCTTATTCCTCATTGGCTGGTGACCATGCGAAATAGTTTGACTGTTATTCGATGGCAAGAGCAGACGCCGGATGTTGAGAGTATGCCTGAATTCCCTCTCTGGGAAAAGGTCATTCCCTACGCCACCGATCAGAGCACGGCCTTGAGAAAACCCTCTCACTCCTCCAGTTAGAGAGTGACGTCACGCTAATCTCGTTGCCCCCGCTGCAGCCGATCTTTAAAATTCGTTCGTCTAATATCTAATCACTTTTCGGAGCAAAAAATTGCCAAGTAGATTGTGAGCCGATGAGTGGTACCTGTTTCCACCAGCTCCCGTGCCATAGTGGTTAGGTGTGACTGGGAGGTGACACGGGTTCGAATCCCGTCACCGGCTGTGCTGTCTCGGGTTTTTCCGAACATTTTCCAGGCGAATGTCGGCACAGTTCCCCCTGAAGTCGGCCCAAGACGCATACTAACCTCTCTCCATCTGTCCACGCCAGTATGCCGCTCATAGCCACACTTGCTTCGCTGTGCTAACACGAAAAAACAACAACATGTGTCCCTTTAACGGGTTCCACTTTGCATTCCCTCTTCGTTTGTTTCAACGGACGAAAGGAATCCGCGGCGGACATCGCGATTTCCCCGACCCTTGGAGTTTTCATTTTTTCTTGTCCCGCGTGCACAATTCCTCCATGCAGCGCACCTCCGCAGGATTTACCTGATGACGTCGTGCGTCGTGGTGCCAGTGGTGACAGCTACTGAGTAAGGAAGCGAGCGTGAATGAAGAAAATACGTATAGAAGCGAAACCGTGGCCTTATTGGTCAATACGGGACTCGTTAATTCTCGCTGTCAAGTTGTCTCGACAATGGCCTCAGTCACGTGATCAAGTCGGAGGGGGAAATAAACCGTGTGAAAACGAGTGACGGAGAAGAAACAAGGACAATCCTGCTTTTTATATATTCCTCCCCCGTTCCCCTCGGAATCGCCGAGCACACCACACCTGATCCTCCTTGCCTCACAGAGGAGCATGTAAGGCGATGTTGTGGAGGTGAGTCGAAAAATCCCTTTCAAAAGGGAAGCCGTTCACATCCGGCAAGAGGGAACCGCCTGCGCTATCAGATATATGCTCGGCGATTCCGAGGGAAAGGGGGAAAGTGAAAGCCCTTGTCCTGTGTGTTTCTTCTCCGTCAAGTCTCGCACTCGTTCTCACGCGTTGTCTTTTCTGGATGGGCGTTCACATTCCGTCCTTCTGCGGAAGCGGAAATGTTGTCTGTTACTCGGTTGTTCGGGGCTCTGAAAAAACATTCCTCGTGGCTGGGTCACGATTCAGCCGCTTTTTCTATCCCCAATTCTACGGGGGAACTGGCAAAACTGGTTTACGGCGGCAAAGGGACATGGCGCCGACCCCCACTGATCAGCGAACCAGAACGCGTGGAGCCTGTAACGTCATCGGTGACGTGGAATCATTCTTCACCTCCTCGTTACGCCCGGAGTGGCGAGTTAAATGCGAGGAGCTATGTTTATGTGAGTTCTTCTTCTTTTTTTTTTTTCTGAGAAACAAATTGCTCACATCAGAACCTTTCATGCTATTCGGTAAATTGACATACACACTTTCATCGGACGTCTTAATATGAAATGTTTTGGGTGGCGTCTCACGCAGTCATAGCAACCGGCTACACATATTAATAGTACCTACTTGAAAGGAACTGTTGATTAAAACAATAGTTTAAGCTGAGTTATGGCGGGCCATAGCTGAGTGGCGTTTTGTGTGGATCTTCCTCCTCCTCCTCTGACCACAGCATCAGGTATCCGCGACATTATCGTGCGAGATGTCGAAGAAGAAGAGCCAATAAATCGCGGGCGGCTATCTGAACCATTTTTATTTAAAAGTAAACTTAACCAATCGAGTTTGAAAGTATTTTGAGAATAAGGTGTTACTTTTCTGAGTATTTAATATTCAATTGAAATACTTTTCCATACTTGAGTCGGTAGCTTTACTTGGATATCTTGTAGAAGCTTGTCTAAATGAATCTGGAGGGGTGCGACGTAAAATAACTGGCTAACCAATGTGAACGTCGAGCTGTGGACTGAACCTGATAGAAACTCGAAGCACGTTTCCCTACACACATCGTAATGCTCAATTTTCACTGACTGCTGCTGTCTATCCTGCCTTCCGTTGCTCCAACATTCTTTGGATTATTTCCCGTCGCTGGTAGGCACGTAAAGCGAAATATCTGCGCGAAATGATCACTATGTTTTCAACTCCTCTTCCTGCGTTGTTAGTATATCGTATCTTTGGAGCACATACATTCGTGCCCGTTCTCCACGCGGTCGTTGCGCCAGGTAGAAAGAAATGAAGGCGTCATTGTTGCGCGTCGGGAGAGTTTCCATGGAAACAGCTCATTAACAGTCTTCCGTTATCGTGAGTGAGTAAAGTGCAACGTTTTTGGAGTTGCGTTGACGTAGAGTGACATTTTCATCAGGTTTCCCAACGGACTCTTGGATTGGAACATACTTTCAGTGGCAGGAGGCCATTAGAAAAGATAATATTTATTGCCTTCGTTAATCGGATTCTAGACAAAACAACGAGAGAAGTGGAAAAGGCGCTTACCACTACGGCACTGCCAAAGTGGGTTCTAATCCCTCCACTATCCCATCCTTTCCTTGCATCTTCCGAAAAACCCACGTCATGATTCCACTCTGTCTGTGCCATATGTGTCTGCTCATAGCCATATAGTATTGCTTCGCGGAGCTATCCAAGCAGCACACCACTATTGGGCCAATGTCGGCACCCCAATATTGCCAATATCTGTCCAATATTGATAACCCGGTTTTACCAGTGTTCTGCCAGTACTTCCAATGTTGGAAAGTAAATTTTCCCAATTATGCGATTCTTGCCGCTATACGACAGCACGTTATATTGTCTCCCTTCCTTGATAGACTTGGGTAAAAGAGCTGTCTGCAGGTTTCCGGTGACGTCATGACGAGGACTCTGTATTTGTGCATGCCGGCCACGCGCTAACTTTGCATTTCGTGTATGAAGGCAGTGAATTTTCCGAAACGGTGTATCAGTTTATAGCTCTGCCTAAATTTAACAAGGAAAAAAGCTGGCGGCAATTTAGACTTGGCTAAAACTTGTATCAGTTGTCGGTAGAGCCCAGCGCTCGCGCGGTCTCGAACGCGGAAAAGAAATTTCCATATCCAACTCCCCTCTTGAGAACGATATGAGCTCTTGGTCGCCCATTCATTCACTTATTAACGTGGCGAAACCGTTTTAGCGCCCCGCGTTTCCAGTTGGAAATGCAACGTCTCGCGGTAGTGTTCCCACAATGTGTTTTAACACCGACAACAGCTCTCCTGATACCGAAAATTGTTTTTGCCTCCGATTCGCGCCATATTTTAAGAGTAAAACTTGTACCACGATGGCAAAATCCGTCAGTGTCCGCAAGGACGCACTGTAATGTAGGTTACCCTCTGACAGGCCTTACTCTGAACGAAGGAGAAAAAAAAAAAGAAAACAATGAAGCGGTTGGTCCGCAGAAAAAAGAAAAAAAAAACTTATTACTTTTGGTACGACCCTCGTCCAAATCATGCTACCGCTACGAACTAGCGCTAAACTACGCACATAAAATGTTAGTGTCCGATAATTATCCGCGAACACCATTCGTGTCAACTCCAAGAACGAGAATAATCGACCTGGGTGGAGAGCCAGAAGATTCCGGGAACCCTAGCGTGAACTCCGCCTAGAGGGTATCGCCCTTACAAGTCCACTTTTCCTTAGTAGGGATACGTGCATGCTGACGTATGCTAACCCCCCTTGCCTGTTCATGGCGACAGCTAATACCAAATGACATAGCTGGACCCTTCCCTCCCTGTTCCCTTCCCAGTCACACCAGCAATTCCGCTGTGCCGAGTTAGCGCGATCATGCGAATATTTTTTAAAACAATTACAGCAATTGGTGGCTTTTTTTTAGGCGCACCATTTTCCCACGTAACGTATCCTATCTGCAGAAAAAATGTTTCGTAACGAAAGCTTCAAGTCTTCGGGACGCTAGGAGAAAGGTCAGCCAGAAAGGACGGCTTGCCATTCCTTAATAAAGGAAGAAATGAGAAAAGGAAGTCTGACGCGAAGAATTTGAGTGGCTTCGCAGTCCCACTTTCGATCTCATATTGCGGCTTTTAATTGCCACTCCATCCCTTTTCGAATGGGATTCTTCCACGTCGAGACGATGGGTGGGTATATGTTTATTAAGAAAAAGAGCCGTCTTGCTATTCGAAAAAGGGGAAAGGCATCGAGACGATGACTTTATTGTTATAGCATTAGGGCTGTGCATTCCTTATACGTATGCAATCTTGCCTGACGAGCTCCCACGTCGATCGTACGAGAAAGAGTGTTTTCTTTGCGTGCACTCTTTTTGTCTTGCCAGCCCAACACGACTTTTGTCCGTCATGTGGAACGAAACAGACATAATTCGCATATTTGGCAGCCCAGGTTCCTCTAGTGAAGGCGTCCGTGCCTCTTTCTAAGCTTAGGAACAGAGGCTTTCGAGAAGGAATTCAATATCGGCGGGATTTTCTTTTTAAACCGGGGTTTTATTGGGTGTGTCGCTACATCCGAGGTGTTTCTTTTCCCTCTGGATGTGTTTCACCTCGACAGACACGACTCGGTGTTTTCCTGTTCAGAGGGAAAAAAAACGTGGTGGTTGTCTGCGTTCCAGACGGCAGTATTGGGGAGAGTGAGTTTCTTCAAAATGCAACTCCGGCTATAATTCTCGGTGATATTCATCTTCATAATATCGCGGGGGATATATTTACCAGGGAAATAAACAACAAACAAAGACGTGGAAGCCTTTCTTGGCATATTTTCGGCCAAATACGTCGATGAATGCACAAGTAAATGGCTGAAACGACACAGAGGGGGAATGTCGAATAGGATGGCACCGCTATTACAACTCTCATTACAATTCAATGAGGCTCTTTTCTACAGCCACTTTTTCTGGAGGGGAAGCGTGGTGGCAAAATATTTTGTCGGCTGAACTTCAACTGTGATATCCACGCGAGGAAAGAATAAATTGGTTGATTGGATGATGATGATCAGGTGGTGGGTGGTGCTTGTAATGATGAACGGCTTGCCGTTGTTGGATGGTCATCATTAATGATTTACATTGCAGTCTAATTTCTGAACTGAAAATTTGGCACGGCTGTTCGAGCAATTTAGAAGGAGAACTTTGCCCCCCGATACTGTCCCGTGTATTCGAGGTAGTCCTCCCATTATATGAGAAAAAGTTTCGGGCCAAATCTCCCAAAGTGCAAAACACGTGTAATGGCTATTCCTGTTGTGCGATGACATTTGAGTGACTTTTCATTTTTTGTTTTTGTTTTAACGACTCCATTCCCTGTAAGGCTATAAATACTACACGAGAGCGTGGAAAGAAAGCGCAATATTGGATCTCGAGGGTGCACACGTCGCTTACCTCGTCCCAATCCTCATAACTCCGTGACATCAACGCATCACTATACTCCACCATAGCACGAGGATGACGGCCTACGATCTTTAGTTACTTATTTTGTACTTTTCTTTTCTTCTTCTTTTCATTTCACCGTGGCCATCGCAGTATTATTTACTACTGAGAGCATCCGCTTATGACTGCGACATTGGATGAAGGTTACGCCCACCTTGAGTTGCTGCACTCCGAGTGACTGAAGACTGAAAACATGTTCCTACATTTATTTTTCTTTTTTATCTTGCAAGATGTGCGCATCCCAATGACGTAAAATTACTTGTGTAGCGTTTACGCGTGACACCGAAGCAGCACTTGGGCAAAACAGGATGCCGATAGAGCCGGAGGGGCTGCCCCCCGCTAGCTCTGTAACAACCGTTCCATTGCCGGAAACAGTAACGGAAACGAAATTGAAAGGCCGGTATCAGAAACGGATAACGGAAACGAAAATATGTCCGCTATCCTTCCCTGGCTATAAACAATCGTCCCTTTCAGAGACCATCGTAATCCCCTCAAGACCTTGTTCGCCACTAGCTTTGGACGAAGTTCGACTCTACCAAACTCGTGGCGCTGTCGAACACTATGACGTCATTTGTTTACAAACAGGTAGAGGCTATAATTATATAAGGCTATAACAGGTAGAGGCTGCGCGAAAAGGAGCGCGCGGTTTTGCGGGGAAATTGTGCGCGTGCCGCACCGACGTTCGCCGACGAGAGCGAGATAGCGCGGGGCCTCGTCGTCTTCTTTGACTTGGTCACTGCCGTTCGTCAGTCGCGACGCCGGAAAGCGGGTGACCTCTAAGCGACTTTTCTGCCGTTACGTGCGCTCGCCCGGTGCTCTCTAACTCTATGCTTAGAGGAGCATGGAAGGACCCGAAAAAAAGGATGCGGAAACTTTAGCAAAAATCTCGTATAGAAGGCTTTGTGGTGGTAAAAGCTTTTCTTATTTTTGTACTGGCCAGCATTTGGTATCGACGCTTGTTGGAGTTTTCGTGCCTCATCGCAAAGGCCCATGTGATGGAGTTGATTACGTGAATGTGGCATTTCCTGAAACACCTTGCAGTACCCCCTGTACACCTTGCACCCCCCCCCCCCCCGAAAAAAAAAACGTCAGTTTATACATTGAATTTCCCTCTCCCCCCTCCCCCAAACCGAGGGTCTGGATCCGCCCCTGATCAAATCACACAATGGAACAATTTTATCTGTATTACCACATTCGGAAAACCCAGTTCGAAAATTGCCAATTTTGCAAAACTTGGCAAAAAACAGCTCAGAGAAGAAAAAATGAACACATTTTTGGACACCTGGAACACCACACAGCATGGGACCGTGTTTAATCGGGAACAATAGTGGCAGTATTTTTGTGGCATTTGGATATAACTTGGTATCTTATTATTATTGTATGAAATATTTCAACTGTCAGCATTTAGTACCTAACTTAAATACTTTTGATATTGATTGATTGACTAAAAAAAAAAATGGAGACGCGAGTCCTGACAAAAGTCGGTCACGCTACTCCAGAACACGTGAATAGAAAAGAAAGTAAAAAAATGGAGCAAATGCAACCCCAAGATAACCAAGAACTATAACAAAGAACAAGCAGGGTCCAACTAGTGAATGGGTCCACTGAATGAGTGTTTTTTTCTTTCTTCGGTTTGTCGTCGTCGGCGTCATCATCATTATCATCAATGAGCCCAGTTAATGAGACAACAGTTCAGATGACCATATATTAAATAGAGTGGTGGCCCTCAATGCACTGCACAATGTACTTGTCCTTAGGACAGTAGATATTGCGGGGCACCTGAGTCATTTTTTGTAGATGCCTAGTTTGGAGAAACATGTTAGGTTTAGTGGATATGCGGCGTATTGCTGTGTTGGGCTTAAGATGAGTGCTATCTACCCATAGAGCCATTTGTATTATATGCTCTACAGCACTCTTGCTGACAAAAATTACCATTTCAAGTGGAACAATTCTTCTTACCAATCCATACATCATCTTCACCGGCAGATGGAATATTTTGTTGTTCTGGTGTATTCGTTCGTCATTACAGTGGGAGGGATTAAGAGGGAAAGATATATATATAGTCCAAGCCCCAGGTAGTACTTGTTCAGATTAAACCTGTTAATGGAGCTTTTCTAGCTTCATGCATTTAACTACGGATAAATTTGATGAAAAGTGTTACTGATTGCAATTTTTTTTTTTTTTTTCAGAAGTGGAAGCTGTTCATGCCTGCGAATGGCTTCGGCAGGCTGGATTTCCGCAGTATGTGCAGATGTACGAAGGTGAACATCGCATTTAATTCCATCCATTAAGTTATCTCGAGCATGATTTATAGACTATCAGTCTTTGATGCTTTTCTGCCTTCTTCCCTTATGAAGTAGAACGGAAATGAGGACGAAAGGAAGCGTTATTCCGAGTGTAATAGGTGTTTCTTTTTGTCTCTTTACCTCAATTTTCTAGTTGTCTCGGAGGAAAGGATTTGTGTCGTAGAAGTCGAATGTCACGGAAATGTAGCAAAGCTGCAAAAGCAATGGCAGAGGTGAATGACGAGAGATTGTGAAAGAGGCTCAACTGCTCTGTGTGTGGAGACAACTTGACGACCAGCCTTTCAGTGTGGTCAAAGTTCTAGAGCTGTGGCACCCACATGGCTGGGACATTCTAGTCACGTGTTGCTGGGTCATTGAGGTCAAGTTGTGTCTCAGTGAAGCAAAGTGAAACACTCACGCAACAGTAATTGCGCTCTTTATTCAAATGGCCAAGTGTATACAGCATCTGCTGGTTGGTGTTAGCTCCAAGGTCATGCTGAAGACTGGAAGGTGGGGTTCAAATTCTACTGCCAGCCGTTCTCTCGGCATGCTACAATCTTTTGGAGCTGGCGCGCAAAGGCGCAGGTAGACGAAGGTTAGATGCGTACGAGGCTCCACCTATCTGTGTCCTTGAACATCACCTCCAAATTTACAGTCTCCCTGTATTGGTGTTTTAACTTGTTCTCTGAGGTTTCTCCTGAAGTCTGCCCAGGACTCCTGCTGTCCTCTCTACATCCATTGACGTCTGTATGCCGTCTGTTGCCACGGTTGCTTTGCGGTGCTAATATGAGATTTAAAACCTCTTTCTTTACCTTTTCTTTTTATCTCATTTCTTCGCATTCTAATTTTTTTTGGTTCAATCCAAAGCAGTCTGTGAGCAGTAGCAGGGTGCACATTTGTAGAACTACGACGTGCGTCCCTAAGATATGATCCGCTATCTTATCTCTCCATAAGAGTGGTGCTTACAACGCGCTTGTCTGAAATCTCGAGCCACATACCTTTGTCACCCACTTGCAAAAGACGGTGTAAGTATGATGTCCGCATTATTTGCGCTCTTTCGCCGCGGATGAGCCAAGTGTGTCGTAAGGAATATTATCAAAATGTATGCAGGAACAGAGATACCTGTTTCAAACCACTTGGTTGCTGCCACACAGCCATGTACAGTATGCATATATAGGGTTTTTTCGTTTTTGTATATATATATATTTTACAGATTTTTAATAAAAATGCTCCGAGCATCATAGACACCGTTTTAGCACTTAAGTTCTACGGCCAGGCGGACATCCTTTTGAATAGAGTATGCAAATACTAGATGACAAATTACCGAAAATATAATTAATTAACCCTTTGATTAGGGGATTTTGGGCAAAACTAAGATATCAGAATGGGAGACAATCCTCGTTGAAAGCGTCTCTTGGATTGGGGTCAGGGCTTCTGACGTGCACAGTTTCGGTTTCGGCTCATTTGCGTAGCAAAATTTGGCGATAGGTATTTCAACACACACGCTTGTTTCAGAATTAAAAAAAAAAAAAAAAAAAGAAATGCTTTAAACGAGGATTGTCTTCCATACTGCTTTCTTACTTTTGCCCAAAAGCTCCTAAATAAATAGCTGAATAATATGTTTTAGGTAATGTAGTCATACAGTATAGTGAAACCCGCGTATAACGATATTGACTGTAATCGCGAATTCCATCGTTATACAGGATACATCGTTAAACGAGGGCTGACCTATATAGCTTATCCCCGAAAAGTCGCGCGGCATGCCGCGTGTAGCAAAAGAAAAAGAAAGAGATGCTTAAAAAACGCGAAGCTGTGTGACATCGCACTGGGTTGGGAAAACAGCGATCAGAACTCGTGGAGGGAGCCAGGGAACACAGCAGGACAACTTCTAGCAACACTACACGTCACCATTCCGCAAGTCGGCTTCACCTAACTCCTGCGTGCTTTAGGAGAAGCTCGCTTTAGGACACTGTCGCGCGACTCGCAGGTGGAAAGCACGTGCTAGGCCTTTCGAATCATCTCGCGAATTTGAGCAGCATTGGCCAAATACGGAGGTACAAAAGCGTTACCACCTACCTCGTTCACTGACAGTATTGGAAAATGAACAGTCGCTGTCTATTTTCTTGCACGTAACATGAAAAACGGTTAGGAGCAACTAATATTTATTCGAACAAGAACTTTCGTGCAAGAGACTGCACTTCTTCAGGTTACACAACTAAGTGCCAACGCACTTAGTTGTGTAACCTGAAGAAGTGCAGTCTCTTGCACGAAAGTTCTTGTTCGAATAAATATTAGTTGCTCCTAACCGTTTTTCATGTTACGTGTGTGATTCCCTTCTCGCGGGCTCCTTGACAGTGTTTTATTTTTTTCCCCTTTTCGACGTATCTATTTTCTTGCCTCAATTTTTATTTTGGTTTAATTCCTTTGATGTGAATTTCGGGTAATACGAATTTTTTCCGCTACCCCGTGAGATTCGTATCATCGAGATTCTACTGTATCTTATCGCGGCGAAAACCGCCGCGAGGTTACGCGCACGGGACAGCGTCCAACATCGTTATACGAGTACTCGGAACTGCGGTCTCCATCGCTATACACGGGTCGTTTCCCCATAGAAACAATGTATATTTTGACGGTAATCATGAACCATCGTTTTACGAGGGATATCGTTATACGCGATATCGCTATCTGCGGGTTTTACTGTAGTTGCATACTTCCATTGAAAGAATGTTCGCCTAGCTCCATAACCTACCTGGAAAAACAGTATATATGCTGCTTTCGTAGCTTTTTTATTAAAAATCAGCAAAGAATTTAAAAGAAACTTGTATGTAGATGCTCATGTTTTTGAGATTTATGCTTTTTGAAAGTTAGGGGCAGAAATTGGGTTTTATTTCAAAAGCCGTAAAGCAGGATAAAATGCGGTGGAAAATTAAAAAAAAAAGCCCTCACCATGCTTCATGTGAAGAGGAGATGCCGTGCAGCACTTTGTGTTCTCTGCTGCCCGTATGGGTGTGATAGGTGGCTCAATTTGCAACTCCATTTTCAGGATTTTTTGAGTTGATGGATGGTGATGCAAATTGGGGGTACAAGCGGGTTTTACTGGGCTTAAGCCTAACACACCAGGCAAGTTTTCTGCGGATTTTTGGCAAACTTTCCAGAGGATTGTCAGCTCAGTTCCCCCCTCAAGTCTGTTTCAACTCCCTTGTCACCATCCGTACATCGTGACAGTTGCTCCATGGTAATAACGCAATATTGAAAAAAAAAAATTGCAAAAATTTTAAACGAGTGCTTTGACATGGTATCAACTGAAAATTGTTTTACCAATGTCACGTCTCTTGGTACAGACACAGACAGTGGACAGTATATGTAGTCCTAAGGTTGACACTTTTTGCAGACAACACCTTTCCTGTGGAAATCACGAGCGTCTTGAAGGATCATCCCAATCTGGACCAGGATGAGCTGCAGTCACTGTTCAGGTCAGAAACTGTCAGTGCAGTGTCATTAGGATTATATGCAACAAAAAGTGCTGAATAGTCAAAAGAACGAATGTGCCTCATTGAATAATATCGGCTGTGCTAGAAATTATGCAGTTAAGACTTTCACTTCCTAATGTCAACCTGGCAAATTATGTCGTGGGTTTTTCTGGTGTTTAATTTTTCAGAAATTCGGTATAGAATATCTGTGGTAATTTTGGTCACCACGAATCGGTGGCTTTTTGGTGGTAATATTTTAAACATGAGGCCACTGTGGGAAAATGGACGAGAATTTGAATTGGCGTTTCCTGCGCATAGAGCGAGCGCGACACTTTTGTTTACAGTACCAACTGCTAAAACCTGAACTTGTTATAATAAATTGCCTCCTTCCATTGCAACAATGTTCCTTGTCTGCTGCAAAGCAGTTTACCATGAAGTGACAGGAAATAAAATTGAGTAATTTCAAGTGCTCATTGTTATTCATGTGCAGTTGGCCCCTCATTTATCCGAGCTTCGCTCATCCAAATGTGGAAGCAAATTTTGAGGAACCGCAGAAGAAAACATCCACTTTCACTTATTCAGTGGGGAGTCAGAGAAATTGTTGTTGTTTACTTTGTAGAATTCCCCTCTTTCCATTGTACTGCACATTGACTAGCCCAGTACATTATATATGATCCATTGAGTAATGAAACTGTTCACTTACAGAGCTACGTTCTTTAATGTGTAAACTAAGTTTGAGAGCTATGGATGACTGATGTCCTGGTGTATGTCACCTTTGACCAACATGAGCGGTGTTATTGGAGATGACGATGTCATTAATAGTGACAGTGAAGAACCCAGTGTGGTGAATTTTGAGAATACCTACACAGAACTACAGGAGTCCACAGTAGTGTTACATTTGTCCGATACATTTTATGCAGTTTTACACAAATGGCGATGGACAGTTTCGTCCTACATAAACGCAGATTTGTTTACCAACTGATGGGTTGTCTCAAGTTTCGTTCAGAGTTCTAGAAATTTTTTGCTGGAAACAGCAAGTGCTGAATAAACGTACAATTATTTTCCGCAACCTTGTTAAAAAATTACCAGGCTATGTTTATTGACCAGGCTATGTTTATTGGTGCTCTTTGGTAAATACTTAAAACCAGAGATCCTAGTTACTGGTGATGAATAAACGCAATTAAGGCTTCCTACTTCGTTGAGATGTTATCTTTTCTTGTTCCAATGGCCATATTTGACAAACTTTGTAAAACGGAGTAAAGTACGAAAAAAAGTGACATTTTGAGAATACCTTTCTTCTTCAGGCGACTCAATACTTTGAATAAGTGTGCAAGGATGAAGAGAGACGGTCTGGTAAAACAATCGGTAAGGATGCACACTGTTTTACATTTTAGATCCACATAAATGCAACGCGTCGCTGCTCTTATTGCGCAACACATTTTACTATGTATATGCACATTTTTGCTGCTGCCTCTGTCTTGTCCAAAATGCTGATGTGAGCGCATCAACGAAGGTGCGACACCTTAATATTCGACAAATATTTGAGAAATGCGAATACAGTCGCCTACCGACTTTTCGGACGTGCTCGATTATTCGGACTCGTTCGCGGAACGGCCGCGGGAACCATAGAGTTGATGTATAAGAACGTCCAAAATTTCGGACGCCGTGCAGCTCCGTCGCTCGATATTTCGGACTCTATTTGCCCAACCAGCGAATTTCTCTCTTGGGGTGACGGAAAATATTGGTATCATCTGAAATTCGTATCGAAAGAAATCAACCAACTAAAATATTGAGGCAAAAAAATAGGCAGTGATGATTGTTCATTTTCCATTCCTCTGAGTAGAAGAGGTCTGTCATAGCGCTTTTGCGTCTTCGTTTTTGGCCAACGGCCCAGCACGTGCTGTCCGCCCGCGAGTCGCGCTACAGCGCTGTAAAGCGAGCTTCACCTAAAACACGCATGTGTTAGGTGAAGCCGACTTGCAGACTTGATGACGGCGATGCCTCTCACAGTGTACGTTGACGAAATGTCGCTTCGGGAAATAGAAGCTGATGTTATCAGGTAGAGGTGGAAGCGCGTTAAGAAAGCATCGACAAATTTTTCCAGCCTACTAGGGCTTAGTAAAGTTTATTTTGAAGCGAAATTCGTTTTTTCGGACTGCTCGATTATTCGGACTTTTGCGCGATCCCCGCAGAGTCCGAAAAATCGGACGGCGACTGTACTCACAATTGCCTGTGAATACTGTTCAGATAGCACTGCCTATTTGAGTCGAATTCAAGGTTTCAAATACCCGCACAGCTCTGGCAGTAATCCACCATTTGCATTATCGGCCAAGAACAGTTATTGTAAAACCCTTTAACTTTGTGGTCTCAGTTTTTTGCAAATCGTGCGGAGGGCATATGTTTGCAGTTACTAAATTTTGCGAGTTCTGGGCGCCAGAGTTCGTGGGTTACTTGGCTGGCCTCGTGATAGGCCAATAATGATTGCACGTAAAAAGCGGGACTTGCACAGTAATTTGTGGCATGCATGTGGCATGCATCCGTTGACATGATATTGACATCAAATGTTGTAATGTAGGTGGCTGTAACATATGGTACATGTTGTCACATAATACAGAAGATTGGAGGCATAGTCTCAACAACTTCGACGTACACATTTAGATCCACCAGGACAGCGACGAGGACGAAGGTCTTGCCCTGAGCAACAACTGGCAATTCCACCGCGGCAGCCGACGCTGGTCTCGTGTGTCTCCACCAGTCGTCGTGACTCCGAGCGGCACCCAAGAGGCGTACAGCTCGCACGACAGCGTCTTCCTCGACGAACCGAGGAGTAGTCCCGATAGTCGACTATCGACGAGCGACGAACGCATAATCGGCGTTGGGCCGGACGAAGGTTCACCAGGGCCCAAACTACGACGTAGTGGAAGTGAAAGGATACGAGATGCCATCCTGAAGAGGATGGACAGCTTCAGGGGTACACGCAGAAGAAAGGAGAGGCCGCAGGATGGTTAGTCCTTCTCTTTACACTGTCTAGATCCGGGGCCTCAAACCTGCTATACTATAGCCTGAGGGCCCACTCAACAGAAGGAAGCTGCCCTCTCAAAAAAATTTCAGAAAGAGTTAGGAACGAAACCAGATTTTCGGGCACGGTTTTTACCCTTGCCCGGCATAGGACTCATGAATCTCAACTCAATCTCGAGCCACACATTAAACGAAGGATTAAACGAATAAATTTCAGTATACATAGTAGTTCGTTAGTACGCTATTACTAGTTCATTGCTACAAAACAGCTACAGTCAGACTTCTTTAGAATGAATGTCTTTTTAATGCAAAATGTAACCAGCCAGTTTCAGACCTAGTATGTTTACATCTCGATAACCCTACCTGCGTACGAGAAACTGAATGGTTAGCTTTCTGTAGGGTTGATAATACTGCTCTTTACAAATTCTGTATTGATGCGAGACAGACATTGAAGCTAGTAGCATACTTTATTCTCACACTTTTTGAAGAACTGGCAGTCCGCTTTTGCGGAACCAATGTCACAATCGCGGTGTAGTATATAAAAAGTATGATGTAACACGTAGGAATAATAAGTTGCTACGTATAATGGTGGTGATGACCAGATAACCGCTATCCCATAATGCCCTAGTCATTCGTTTATACTATCATATTCCACTACGTTGCACAAGAGGTGCACATCCTCTATAACGAGCTTACCTTTACAACAGCAGTCTCCCCTTTTGCAGTTACTTTCTTTCACTGTATTTAAATTCTACCGCTGGTTGTGCCGTTTTCCCTAGCAGACTTTTCTGATGACACTCAAGTTAGCTCAGTATGTGCACTAACCATCCTATCTTTCACTCCTTCCTGCTGTCCTCTCTCCACCTGCTTTGTGGTACGAACACTGATTTTAAAAACTTGGAATTTGGCATCTTCATATTGGTCGACAACCCTTTCACTTCAGGACTCGGCGACCCGAACTCCAAAGGTATTGCACGGACTAATCACCTCGGGCCCGAGGGCCACGCGTTGAGCGACTCTGAGTGCTCACCTCAGCTGGATCCACGAAAGAAACTGAGAGGCTACAAACACAAAGAATGCTGGCTGATGACCACGGACAGGAACAGCTTCTACGATAATGTTCCGACCACCCAAGTACAAGGTAGGCCGGCCATCTCGAGCCATCTCATCTACGGCTGAAGATGTGACGTTGTTTCCAATAGCAGGAGCACTTTGTGGCCTCTCCGAGTGCTTTCCTGCACGGTGCTTTTCCTTCTTTTTTTTCTTCTTCAGTTTACTATAGTCGTGTTCAACTTTAGAAGGAAAGGATATGTAGTTCATCAGCTCTCAAAATATTACTGCACAGCAGATAGGATGGGTGGGCACAGAGAGGTCACGCTCCCTCCTGTGCCAGACTCACTTTGCTTCCGTATTGGCTGTTAAGACTGCCTGTATGACCCTATGCTGTGGCAGAAATGTGCTCCCCTACTGATGGCGCATGGTGGCGCTGCAATCTCTCTCTCCTGCCGTACCATTGTGTCTCCTTAGCTCAAACAGTGTATGGAGTTGAGATTTCTTTTTCTTCTTAAGTTGAACGCAACTACATTGTGATTGCATTTATATTGTCACTGTTATTGTTGTTATTACACGTTATCCCAGTGTCAGAATGTTCGAGATGCCAGCAGATGGAATGATGGTGCATGTTGTTGCAGTTTTAGGAAACGACAATCGAGTACGGGACAACAGCAGTATGGGATCTGGTTCATTGGGAGGAGGAGAGCAAGAAAGGGTACAATACATTCCTGAAAGGAGAGATTCTGGCGTTGGCTCATCGCTAACGCGACCTGCAATGTAAGCAATTATTTCAACATCGAAGGTTACGAAGATGGGTTAATTAACGAAATGTCGCGATACCCCGATGTCTGATAAATGAAGCGTTGAATTAGCTGCATTACCCCAAACATTCGACAGTGACTGCAAAAAATGTATACGTATGTCATTTTTCCCACGGAAAATATTTCTGTGGTTTGTGGTCACCCGAAAAAGTGATGTACAGGAACGTAGACTCTCAGTTGAAAGATCCATGTTGGGTCAAGTAACGTTCCAAGGAGGGCGCAGTTGCATAAAAATACTTGCGTAGTATTGTAAAACTCCTAGGCATACTGCTGCATACTAGATGGAAAATAGTGGGAACATTCAACACTTATTGTCAAACGTGGGAACTTTCTAGGGGTACGCTAAAAATGCAGTCTCACGCTGTAGTACGAGTGACCCAAGTGCTGTCCTATCAGAATTATCCATCCAAGGGTAGTTTATTTTGAGCAAATTGAAAGTTTGACCCAGTAGTTGGTGAGCAGATAGTTTAGGGCAGCACGTAGGGGAATTTGAATTGTGCCACATTAACATTGCAGTGGTAGCCCGTCGAGTTTCCCATGGCATTGCTTCACAACTCCGAGTGAACAGCTTCCATGTTTAGCCGGCCAAAGATACGACCAGCTGTCTGCCTCGCAGTTGCTGGTTTTCAGGAAGTTAGCCATGCTGCGATTAACGGCGCTTATGGAGAGGTTTTCCCCTCCATATCGTTCAGGATGGGGATGGGCTGTACCAAAGTTTATCAAACGAATGCGGGCACCGGATTACAAAGGTAAGTTTTTTTTCATTGAAATGGTCTCGTCCGTTTATCTCGTTACTCACTGCTGTGTGCAACTATTTTAATGGCATTTTTGCCTATGATATTGCACTGCTCCCCGATGTTCAGAGTTCATTGGGGGTCAACTGAAGTCATGACTGTCCTGGACACCAGACGATACATAAAGCATACCTCGGTTTCGCATCGTACTAGTTTCAGTTTCAGTTAAAGAACGCGTAGCGATGCATTTGCGGGTGAACGTAACCACCTAGAAAGCTCCGTGTGTCACTGTCAGTTGTTTGTGCTATTCATGTTTGTTGCTGTTTCCGCAGCATACGAATTCAACTTGCAACAGCTTGGTACGCTTGGTGGTATGATATTTGAAGAAGGTTGAATTTGTATGCTGACAGTATGAGAGTACATCTCCGTGCATGAGAGATAGAAAAGCTTGGAGAAAACACCTGAGTTTGTCCACTCAGAAAGAAGCAATAAGAGGACACAACGCTATGGTAAAAAAAGTGAAGCAACCTGGGCCTCACGTGTAGTTGTTGTGGTACCTTATTTAAGAGCGATCCCACGCGCGTGCATGAGGGGAAAGGCAAAAGCTGAGGGGCTGCGCAAAAGGCTGGCCTCTTCTAGCAGTGCATCTTCAGTCCAGAGGCATTACAAAATAAATTGCTCTGTCAGAGCTCACATAGGAATGTGAAGTTGTAATGGAGCCTGGAGGATGGTCATGGACTTCTCCCATTATTATTTTTTTTCTTTCTCGCTTCATCTGCACTGACTCGTTGCTTTCTTGCATCATACGGTTTCTACGCGAATTCAATTTTGCGGATGACTCGATGTTTCGTATAATTCGATATCTTCGATAAAATTATTTCCCGGGTAATTCAGAGTCCTGGGTGATTTCTTGGATATTATGTCCTTTTCTTTCATTCCAGCAGCGTAACTAAGAGCATTCAATTTGAAATTGACTGGTTTCAGACAAGGCGGTGTTCGGCGTACCTCTCAGCGTGTCGCTTCAGCGAACTGGTCACGCGCTGCCTCTCTCCATTCAGGGAGCCATGGACTTTCTTCAAAAAAGTGCGTCTGATTCGACGGGACTGTTTCGAAAATCTGGGGTTCGCTCCCGGATTCAGAAACTTCGCAGCCTCCATGAGATGAGCAGTACAGCCATCGTGTACGAACCCCACCAGGCGTACGACGTAGCCGATCTGTTGAAGCAATATTTTCGAGAGCTTCCCGAAGGGCTGCTTACGAGCAAGCTCTCAGACACATTTCTTTGCATTTTCCAACGTAAGTGTTCTCTTTCAAGCAAGTTGGGACGTGGAATTGGGTGTCGTTCTTAGCAGTACATTACAAACCACATTCAGTACGGCCAGGCTTGTTGATTACGATGTTAGTATAACAAATAGCTTCCATCTTCTTAAGACACATGTAAATAAGATTAACTTTAGACATAACTATCGTTGCAGAAGTGCTTCATCGCATATAGCAAATGGAATTCTCGCGGGACGATAAATTGTGCAAAAGACGAGAAGATTGGTTGTTTGGACAATTGTGCATGCTCAGTGACATTCTGCATGTACCTTCTTGTACCTTCTTGTACTTGCTTTACATGATCTCAACTGGCAATGTCACAAACACTCAGATATAGCGATACTCTGATGCAGTAATACCCCCAGACAGACACCATCCCTACTGTGTACAGCTGGATTCTTCTTGCAAGCTTCAATGCTCCTACGTGAATACCTCCCTTCAGCGAACGAAAAACCGAGAGCTTTCACTGTACATGATGATAGTTCCAATATTGCCAATATCGTTATAAACCACTAAAAGTGGGTTGTGTGCAGTCCCGCATATTGTGCCATACCCATGAACAGCTGATTATATATGCCTTCTGTCCTTTGGGTTTCTAACAATAAATAAATAATAAATATAGCTGCTACGTCATCCATGTAGTTAGTGCCCTATATTCTAAGGTTAAACTCGGTAAAACCTGTTTTTGACTGTCTTGATTTGCTGTAATCTTTTTTCTTTCAATGTCCCATCAAAGGTATTATGATATTCTTTAACTTTTTACATTTCGAGGCATCACGATTGCAGTCCATTAACACGACTTATGATTCGTTTCAATCACATCGATCGTCAGCATCATCTCGATATCTTTGCTAGCCACGGGTCATTTTCTCATGCTCTCCAATCGATTGTTTAATTATTAATTCAATCGATTGGATGTTACTGATACGTTGTTTTTCATTCGGTATCTATTTTAGTGTGCACCATAGGGTAGACCATTTAGGTTGTTTATGGACACCTCAAAAATAGAAGGTTGAATTGAATTGAATTCAACACGCCTATTCTGCAACTTGTGTTCATATAAACTGCGAAAAGTGGTGTTTTTTTCTTCCACCTGACATCGTCTGGTTTTACCTGGTTTTACTCCTTCCTGAAATAGCACCCGATCCCCCCCCCCCACACACACACACATGCCAAATAAAAAAAAAAGAAACCACATAAAACCTGAAAACAGAATGCCCTATCCATAACTGATACATTTCCTGCAGACATTCCAGAAGAATATCGGTTAGATGCACTACAGGCAGCTATTCTTCTCATTCCCGATGAAAATAGAGAAGTACTGGAATCACTACTGATCTTCCTCGATGATATTTGTCGGCATGCACAAGAGAATCAGGTGAGTCTATTCTTACTCACTTGCCACTGCTGAATGAAGTCGGATGGAGATTCGTAATATACCGTATATACTCGCATAATTTGCACCCTTTTTCTTCCCAAAAAGGTTGGAAAGGTTGGCGGCGCACAAATTATGCGGGAATGCTCATAACTTAGAGCCCGTATTGACGTTTTCACTACATTGTACATGCGCGAAAGAAGTACACTTGCCTAGTTTACTTACTGGCAACTGTCGACGGTCGGGAGGCAAAATACTGATCCCCCACTACCATCCGGTGAGATACGGCGAGATGCTGCGGGAAGTTGCCACCAGTTGTGCTGACAATCAAAAGCATGCTATGTTCACCAACTTTGGCACATTCAGCGCTCGTTTTGTAGTTCGAGTGACAGTATCTTCCAAACACAAACCGAACAAAACCATGTGGTAGGCAGAAACCGCAGTAGCTGAGAGGCAAGATACCTGCACAGGAAACTGTGGGTGCACAAATTATGCATCGGCGCAAAATATGCGAGTAAATACGGTACCGTCGCCGTCCGATCTTTCGGACTCTGCGGGGATCGCGCAAAAGTCGAATAATCGAGCAGTCTGAAAAAACGAGTTGCGCTTCAAAATAAACTTTACTGAGCACTAGTAGGCTGGAAAACTTTGTCGGTGCTTTCCTAACGCGCTCCCAGCTCTGCCTGATAACATCCGCTTCTATTTCCCGAAGCGACATTTCGTCACGGTATACTGACAGAGGCACCACCGTCATCAAGGCCGCAAGTCGGCTTCACCTAACGCATGTGTGCTTTAGGTGAAGCTCGCTTTACAGCGCTGTCGCGCGACTCGCGGGCGGACAGCACGTGCTGGACCTTTTGAATCAAGCCGTTGGCCAAAAACGAAGACGCAAAAGCGTTACGACAGACCTCTCCTACTCAGAGGAATGGAAAATGAACAATCATTGCCTATTTTTTGCCTCAATAAAATAGTTGGTTGATTTCTTTTGATACGACTTTCGGACAATACCAATATTTTCCGTCACTCCAAGAGAGAAATTCGCTGGTGGGGCAAACAGAGTCCGAATAATCGGTCGGCGACTGTACCTCATGCACTGGCATGCGTTGTCCTTGTTGAATCGGACTTGGAAAAGCTACGCTGTTTTGACTTATTTGGGCTTTTTCAAGCTATACGATACACCACAAAACTTTCAATGCGCATCACAAGGAGATGATTGAAAGCTTTTCTACGTCAACCTTACGATATTCATTAAGCCTGACATTATTTTTACTATAGGCTGCGTGCTACATATACGAACCAAGTAAAGAAAAATACTTTCTTTTAGTGCGAATTATTCAACTTTTTGGTCTGGGTCAGGATCTGGAAGTATAGTAGTACATTGTACTTTTTTCTTTGTCCATTCGCAAGCCCTATGTAGAACACAAAAGCTGATGCATATCTTGCAGGGACATGGGAATGAACTACAAGTTTCTTTTTTTAGTTTTGTCTCGTGCTGTTCATTATCTCCGGTAGTGTATTACCCAAACTGAGGGATATGCTGGCCCCAAAATAATTCTTCTTCCACTGTGTACTAAAGCCACATGTATACATTGAGCGTTTTTTGTTGCAGATGACGGCAGCCAATGTGGCGGTGTGTTTTGCACCGTCGTTGTTTCAGCTTGCAGTTCCTCGCAGTGCAAGCACCAGTCCACGGAGGCGAGCTACCACTGTGGGCATTCCAGACCAACGAGAACTCAGTGAGAACAGGGCTGCTCATGAGTGTCTCACATATATGATAGCCGAACATCGAAAACTATTTCAGGTGACTGAGCTAATGCTAATTTATCCCTCGAGTAGGTCACAAGTCATCGCTGTATAAACTGTATCTACTTTCAAGATCGTTCATGAAGGCAATCCCGTTAATTCGAAATCTCTTTAATTCCAGCTGATGCTTGGGTCCCGTCAATGTTTAATGGGGGGAAAATTGAATAAGGAAATTGAAAGGCATTGATATTTTCGAATAGATTGATATTTTTTCAAAATGGATCGGCGATGTTCACATTCACGATTAGGTTGAGTTTAGCATTGCAAACAATATTGATAGCATGTTGAAATGATGATGCGGCTGAAGATGACTAAAATTGGTAAAAATCCACAGAACCCCTGGTGCTAGGTGCGCAGAGCACTTAACTGGCAACGAGACGTTTATTTCCTGAAACAAAGTTCCTTGTATTCTCTCCTTTGTTCTCCGCAGTTGTTATTCCTTTCTTTCCTCAGATAAAATTATCTATTGTTTCGATAGGTAAATAGTCCCTCTGCTTAAGCGACCACTTCCTTAGTGTCTAATTTCTGTGGCTTTCTGATACAGCAATGCACCCGGTTTTTTGCTAATTCTTTTGTCGTTAAAGATTGGTTCACACCCTGCATAGGTCTGAAGGTGCTTCACCAAATTTCATATTTTGTTCTTAACGTTACCTCGATGTTCTTTTAGTCTACTGTTGATACACCACACCGTAAACACCTGTCCACAACTGATGACAACATTGAGTATGCACAAGAACTGATTCTGTAGGATAGATGAGTGACAGTGGATGATGTGGCAAGTCATATGCAGAACAGCCGTGGCCCTATCTATGCAATAATCCAGTGCGAGTACAAATAATTTTTTACTCACTCATTATAATGATGGTTGTGAGAGCACTTGATCGCATGTGGCAATCAGAATTCTCCTGGGAGAGGCTGCTCAAGAGGAATCATCCTTTGAGCAAATGTGCATGCTCAGTGCCATTTTGCATGTACCGTTGTACCTGCATTACCTGTAGCATTACTGAATAAATATGCGATGCATTTGCAGTACTAATGAAAACATGCATGCATATAATTGGCAGTGTAATCTGCTGTAACGTGCTGGTGACACTGGTTGTACCTTGGTTTGCACACTCATTTTTGAAGTTGGCTTCACCTAATACACGCGTGCGATAGGAGAACCATGCTTTACAGATTTTATGGCATTTTGTTATTTGTTAGGATGGCATGGACGCTTGGCTAATTTAAACAAACCTGTCATTGCAAAGGGAGGGGGAAGAGCATTATCCGTCTGCTCAATACCGCAAGAGAGTGGATTACAATGTACTCAGTTCAATAGAAATGCGAATGAGAAAATTCACTATACTTTAGTGAGGAAGTAGTACCTGAGGAAGCGTGGACCTCCACGCGAAAGCTTGTACAAATTAAACTTAAACAAAAATCTTCAGTGTCGGTTTCTGTATTTTGTTTATATACTTTCCTATGTGTCTTATTGCCTACACCATCTGAAGAAGTCAAGATATGGAAACATTGTGTGCAGGAAACTTTTCTTTGGTTAGCTAACTGTCCCATTAAGTGGTAGCCTTATATTTAGTGTAAAAGAAACTGGGAACAGTCATAGAACACGCATTAATTGTCATTTCATATTGAATAGATTCCTGCGGAAACAATACAACAGTGTCACCTTGAACTGTTTGAACCAACAACCATTGAGGAGCTGGGTGGACTCAAATCATTCTTGGATGGCTCTCTCCACGTTTTAATTGTGGTACGTTTTTTCTTTTTGCTTCCGATTAAGATTTTCAAAAATAAGACTCACTCGTAAGATTTGCTAGATGAGCATTGCTCGAGAAGTCGTTGATCTTTTTTAACTAGCTGTATTCGTAAACTTTGTCCTAGTGGTGATGCAAATAAATGTCCTCTTCTAGGAAGCGAAAGAAAAGAGCAAAGGATGGACAATCCAGCAACATCCAGAGGTAGAACTAGCATTCAAGAAACCCGGAGATGGCATTCCATTGAGGTTGTGGAGATGCGCTGTAGAAGTTGAGGCACCACCCGTGGAACTACTTACAAGGATATTGCGAGAACGGTATATTGTTTACGTATCTCGCTTTTCTTGACGCCCCTCTCGAACATACCACGCCGTTCCCCAAAAATTTTCTCATATGAACATACCTTGTACGAATATGACCTGAGACACTCCCTCCCATACAGAATTCCAACACTCCTAAGATGAAAATCCCTGCTTGATGATGCAGCAGAACAACAGCTATGCTGTGTTGTTTGCGAACCAGTTACACTTGTCTCTGGTTGCCCGTATTTAATTAACACCTCGTGATGCAAGATATGTGCCATAATAAATGGCAACTTTAACAGCTGCATATTACTGCTTTTGTACGTAGACACATATGGGACTCTGCCTTGTTGAAATGGCGGTTGGTGGCTCGACTGGATAAACAGACAGAGGTTGTCCAATACGTCTGCTCCTCCATGAAGCCGCAGCCACCACGAGAATTCTGCATCCTCAGGTTTGTGTCCGTTAATATCTTAAGTATTCGATTCGTTTCGATAAGGTATGGCCTTTTAATAAACCGTATACCTCGGAATTATTGAAATTTCCCGAATGAACGAACCTTTTGTGCGTGCAATGTTTTCGCAGCGCGCTAGATCGCGAACAGTGTTGCAATGGCTCCTCACCACTCTGGCGTGTTGTCTGGATCCGGCAAGAGCCTTTACTAGGAAAACGCGCACGATGGATGGTTTAAATTTTACGCGAGAAATACGAGGGAGATTCAAATGAAAACCACAACTTCTACTTTTACCAACTACGTACATACTAGATGTGGGTGGAAATACGCGCGTTTATTATTTTAACGCGATCACCCCCAATCTCAATGCATTTGTGCCAGCGGTGCACTAGAGCATGAATACCCTGTGAGAACGAGTCTTTCGGACGTGTGCGCGACCAATCATGCACCGCATCCTTGACTTGATCGTTGTCTCCGATCGTCGTGCCACCAAGATGCTCGGCTCACTATCGGCACTACTAGCTGTTTAGTGTTGAGTCAGTATCGTTTTGCCGTTCCTGCGCAGGGGTTCATGTTGTGCTTGCCTAAGTCGCCGCTTCTTGTCTGTTTGATGTATTGGAATGTCCTGTGGCCTCCTTACTGTGCCATGAAGAGCTGTACAAACATATCTCAGTGAAGCACTTATAGGTTTCTCTGTACTTATTGTGTCAAACAGCATCTTTATCATTAAATTCTCCTTTGCCTAAGAGAGACATTCAGATTTAGTGTGTGGTAACCACTTTGTTTAATGACAAATTCTGCTGGTCGTTATAGTGCAGAAAAAGTTACACTGGTCACTCGATCGTTGGTAGTTTCTACGCTGAACCGCCACCGCCACACTACACTGTGCTGCACGTAAACAGAATGGGCATTAAGCTTTGAAAATGGGACAGTTTGGAATTGAGGGATATGTCGTTAATTCACTTTTTATTCATCCTTTTTCTCTCTGTCATTGTGCAGGTCATGGAGAACAGAGCTTGTGAAGGGTGCCTGTGCCCTTATAGAACTGTCTGTGAAGCATCCCGCAGTTCCACAGCGGGGAATACGTGGTATCGTCCTCAGCTCACGGTACCTCATTGAGCCTTGTGGAGCTGGGAAATCTCGTATCACGCATATTAGCAGGATAGACTTCAGGTATCGTACATCACTCGGCGTTATTTCTTTCATGCCTGTTTCATCTCGTTGTTCACAGAGGACGAACACCGGAATGGTACAACAAAGTGTATGGACACCTCTCCGCACTGCTGCTGACCAAACTCCGTGACTCTTTTGCTCAACGCACTGAAGGGCCCGAGACCAAAGTATGATACCGAGCCCAGATTCTTCACATGCTGTTTGTACATAGGAAAAGCATTGTTTAGTTCCAAAACCTTTCCGCATTTCACCAACTTGCGCTCGCATAGAGAAAGGAACAGAAGTTGACCTGAGAGCAACATTCCTTAATAAGTCTATGGAAGAATGTGACACAATACCCTTCCTCCTCATCGTGCTATTCACATTATATGTCAGCAGATATTTTTGTTATCATTGTTGACCGTCGTGCAGCTCTAAAGGGTAATGATTTTAGGCAAGATTGTTTTCTTCTAAAGTAGTTATTTGTTCAACAAAGCTCCACTTGGTACTTGACACATGTATTCCTGGGAAATTTCTCTATGCGAGCAATTTTAGTCAGTTTCTTTCGTCGTTACTTTGTCTTCTCTGTAGTTCCCTGGCAACGTACCAGTGTAAAACCTCAATGGATGTGTTGCACACAAAATGTGCCGATGATTTTTGTATAACTTTGTAGTAGCGATGCAAGCCAGGATCATTTCTGACTGTGGATTGGGACGGCATTTTAGTGTACACTGGGCACTGCATAATATTCGTGTTCTTATGGGAGGTAATTATTGAATATAAACACGAAAGAACTCCATGTAGTGATACATAACATATCATTCTTTGCTAGAGCTGCGCAAATACCAAAATTTCCAAATGAGGTCGAGTGCAAATATCTCGCACACACTGGGAATCAAATTCCAAATATTTCTTTCAATTTTCGATCGAATTTCAGTATTCACGAGAAGCCCAATTTGAAATGTCTCACTTTTGAAAATTTGATAAATGTCTGCCTATTAGGAGAACAGCTGATCCTAATGGGTGAGCCTTCACCTTCATTCGGAACAAAATATAAGAAATTAGCTGTACACGTTACATCACAGGGATGTGCATACTCTAGTTGAGTGGTCCTCAACCGGGGTGGCCCGAGCCCTGTCCTGATGTTCCGTGGGCTAAACTCCTTCGGCCAGCTCCATCAAAGAGGCATATCCAGCACCTGTGTGTATGGGCCTTTTGGATGTCACTGGCTGTCGGCTATGGCCCGTTTTTGTTAAGCCAATAAAGTTTCATTCATTCATTAGCTGACCGTGCGGAACATCTGATTGCTGGCATCAGGATCAGCGTCAAGATTGCTGGACCAGGGTGCCGCGGCAGATGCTCATCGTAGAGAGTAGAGCCTGCAGCTGTTGCGATCATCGGTTGGCTCGACTGCCAATGCAAACCGACAATTAATCAATCTATATGCACCACATAGGATTCCTTTTCCTTATTTTCCGAAAGCATTGTGAGCATTTGGAAAGTCAAAACTGCTCTTGTGCCTACATGGGCTCGATATTTACGAGTTTCAGTGATAACCCACAAGACACGGGGAATGGCTCAAAAGATATATCTTGCGACGAAACAAAATAAATTATCGTGAAATAAATTAAACAAAATAATTTGCCACTTATACAACAGCTAGTTTTCCTGACCCACTTCTACGCAGTTACTTGTAGGAGTAGGTTCCTTGAAGCCATGCTGGCACGCTCGTAGGTTTCCTGCTCTAGTTTGTTTGCGTTGTACTTCCAGTTTTGCTTATTTGCTTATTCGAGACGATTTGTCTTGGAAGACACAGCAAAAGGTGCCTGAGAGGTGCCATGCCACCCTACAAAATGTAAATGGAAGCAGTACAGAAATTTGACACTCAAACTAATAAAATATATATATACGAGTGCAGGTTAATAGTAGTGTCATAGAGCAATTCCCAATACTAATGCATGTACAGGTTGGGACAAAAGTTTACGGAATACGCGAGCGGCATACTTTTTCTTCCGTGCGACGCCAGCTGGCAGAAGCGGGTGAGTTCACTGTTTCGGAGGGATGGAAGGGATAAGCTCTGTGTCGCTAACAGTGCACCCTTCCACACCTCTGAAACAGTGAACTCACCCGCTTCTGCCAGCTGCTAGGGCGTCGCACCGAAGAAAAAGTATGCTACTCTCGTGTTCCATAAACTTTTGTCCCAACCTGTACATGAGAACATGTGTACCCTGAATGGTTATAACTTTACACCAATAACAGTTTACCAGCACAAAAACATAAACTTACTCTAGGAGGTGACAACGAATGAATAATTTAAAGTGTCATAACAGCCGTACAATCCCTACACTATACATTGTTGGAAATTATTACTAATGTTACAATTACTAAACCAGCTTTAATAGTTTTAATTTCTCGGTGTCTCGAGACATTACCTCGTAAATGTTCTAAAATAATGGGTATTCATTCAACAATTCTAGTATTTTCCGTCGCAGGCGTTGCTGGCAATAATTTGTGCGGGAATTAGGCCTAGGTATTGTATACTTTTCCAGAGTCCACATGGATTAACTTTTGTGCAGTACTTTCCCAAAAAAGGCAGGATTACTTGTACAAGCTGCAAATATTTCCTTCGTTACTACTATATGAAACTCTGGAAGTTGTGAACACATTAATTGTGACCTCTAATGTACAATATACAGTGGGACTTTTACTGACCCATAATGTAGGCACAGAAAACCTTCCAGTCACTCATGGGAATGTGCTTATTTCGTATGGACCACTCTGCCCTGGAGGAGGCTGTTCTTGAAGGTAGAGTGTAATCCGGAACAGCTTCAGCCATTTGCTCACAAAATCTGTTCATGACACAGAATGGCTGGAGGTAGATAACAATCATTTTTGCAACTTTCGAGTTCCCAGCGGCCTTTCTTCGCACAGGAATAAGTCTTTGCGCTTCATAGTTTCGGTTTTCTCCAGCAGATTTCTTTGCACTTGGAAGTAGCCCATTCGATGTCTCCACATCTTTTACTAACACAGCGAGTGAAGGAAATCGCTTCTCAATGTCGCACAGTCGAAACGCTATCAAGTGGATTCGGAGCTACACGCGAATTCCCGCGGCTGCCTCGGTCTCAACTTGTGGACGTCAAATTGGGACAACAAAGGCGCTTTGCCTCGTTTCGGTAATATATAAGAAAAATATTTGAACGCTGGGAATAATGAAAATTGCTCGCAAATACTGCTCGCATTTCAAGTTTTGAATATTGGCACGGCTCTACTCTTTGCATTAAGGGGCTGCTGGGACCCAACATTTCTGGAAAGTTTTTTTAGGTTAATCGCGCGAAGAATCGCTGAACTGTGCTTTTATATCGTGCAGTATAGTTACAGCTGGTGAGCTTATTTTGATATCCTGTCCTCTACTGCCTCCCAATGCAAACGATGACATCCTATAATTGTGAAACTTTCCTTTTACGATCAAACAAAACAAAACAGATGCCACCTATCTGCGTGGCATCATCAGTACACACTGGCTAAAAGTCTACTTATCTTTTGCTTTTGGAACATTTGTTCACATATCCTGTAATTGTTCGCAACAGAATTGTTTCCACTAGTAACGTCTAGTCCATAGAACAAAAAATACCAAAAAAACAGTAAAATGTGATTTCATTTGGTCATTGTTTGTTGACGCAGTATACAACCACATATCAGTGACAGAATCCGATGGTTAGATGGCAAGTCCCCAATGTTGCATATCTCACACGCAGTTCTATTTAGTACTGGTCATTAGGAACTCTGCGAGTCTCTAATAAAATGACGTGTAAACGTTCAAACAGTCATTCTCCACTGTTGGGCACTCTTTCATAAAACATTGGTTATTCATTTTGGATTACTCGAAGTAACTCTGCCAGCATTAATTTTTATGTGGTCATCGGGAATATTTCTGTACCCAAATCACGCAAAATGTGTACTAAAAAAGTCTGTCCAGACCAGTTACTGTACTTTGCGTCTGCAGAAAAGTGTCCCCACGGCTGTTTAAAATAACGAGCGCTAAAGCCAGAGGAGAAACTGGTAGTTGCCGATATTGACAGCACAAAAGGGAGATTGCTAGCAATAAAATCCAATTCTAGGTAACTGGCTGCAGGATTTTTCTTTTTTTGCGTGGCAATTTTAAACATAACATGGGATATATGCAACAGCAACTTTTTTAGTTTAGGATTAGACTTCCTCTTTAATTGGAACACTAATTTAATAACTCTTCTTTCACTATAAAATCAGTAACTTCGGCATCCGAATAAGTGCTCTTAGAAGGATAATAAAAACTTATCACAGTATCAGATGCTCTTGATGAAGTGCAATTATACACAAATTACAGGGTTTTCAAAACCATCAAAAATTAGTGATATCCGACCTTGCCCATGGTAACAATGCAACTGTTGATTAGTAGAATTTGCTGTAACTAGTTAAAACCCGTAAACCGCCACTTTCAGAACGTTATGCGCAGCTGCAATACAGCCATGTTATTAAAAGTAACTGGAACTTAGTTACTTTTGTCCATGACTTCATACAACAATGTTGTGCGATGATGGTATGCTGCATGGAACATTTTACAGCACAATACCGATATGGAGCTGACAGTTTTCAGCTCAGTGGTCATGGAAAACAAATATATCTAAACCAGTTCTTTTTGTGTTCCGTAGTATTGTACATATATTTCAAACGAGCCCTTATGCTTTTAGTCACTGTTGCACTTTTCATTAGGGACCACCACCTTTTTTTTTTTTCTTCTTAGTTTACTAGTCACACCTAATTACTGGCATGCACAACTGGCTGTTTACCTAGTCAAGGATGAATGAATTTGCAGTTTGTATGTATGTATGTGTAATTTATACTTGTTGACACCAGTACAGTGTTAACGTTGTCCAGATTGAAGGAATTGATGGATATTTTATTGGTCATCTTTCTACCATCTTGGCAAGGGAAATCACAACAACAAAAAAAAAAGTTTCACGACTACAGTTTTTCATGTTGAGCAAATTTTATGCTGAATGCCGTTTAATGTTGTGTGTTGTTACTTGGAAAACATGTGCTACTGTTGTTGTGAATGATGTATATATGTGACAAAGTTATTTCGTTTATGAATGTACATATAGGTTGATGGATTCATAATCTATATCCTGGATTAAATAAATTGCACGCGATATGTGACTGTGCTTCGTGATGCAGAGGCTAAACCAACAATTAGGACGAACACAGCATTTACGCCACCAAAACTCAGGCAAGGATATGAAAGACTGCAGTTGCCGCAATTCGTCGGCATTTCAATGTCAGTTTGTCAACTGCAGTACTTGGTAGCGCACATGACCGTGATTCAGAGAGGGGTAGGTTCGAGTCCAGGCACTCTGACCTTACGTGTTTAGGGTGGTTTGCTACGAACTGTCTCTTAACACGCAAATTCCTGCCTACAAGCGGGGTTTTCTGCATAATTTAAAGCAATTGGGACTTAACCGAAAAACTCTGCTTTTGTTGGATGCAGTAACCCAGACCTCAGCAGGAAAGACCATCACAATAAGTCAGGGTGTGTCTCTCGAGCCAAATCCACTGTACAGATGAACTCCATCCTTGTCTAGAGGGTGATGTCACCTACTGTGATCTTGCGGCAAAGATGACACACATGACACGATGCTCAGTTTATGCACACTTTTGACATTACCTGCTTATGTTGGTTGCTTCTAGGTGGTGTGATCGAGTGTCAATTATATGTTTGAGGGGCAGCCAAGCTGGAAAAATGGGATATAAGGCACGGTGATGAGAGGAGCGGGTATCACCGCGCCTTATATCCCGTACATACCGGAGATTCCTGAAGGCCTTTTTTCTTGGTAGCGTGGTCAAGCGGTGGATGCAGGAGGTTGTAACGTAATAAACCCTTTGGTTCTCCGCAGATACTTTCTTGTTGGTGTGCCCTCAGGGGCATCGGGTGGACACAACCCCCCAAGAGTAGAAAAGCTTCCCACAAATTAAAATGCTAATCTTTCGTGCGTCCAACAGCTAGGGCTGGCATTCACAGGCACAATTCCTCGTACATAAGCATAAACAGTACGCTCTGAGGGGAGGAGGGCCTGCAATGCGAGGCTGGGTATGAACATGTAGCCTCGTTTCATATTTGTACAATAAACAACGTTCTGTATGGACCAAAACGATTGATTCAACAAAGGTGTCATGTATTGGTCATACATGGTATGTTCTTTCCCGAGCTACAGTGCAGTGCAGCATGCATGCTGGTTCGCGAAGCCGTTAATAAAAAAAAATTGAGTTTAACAACACGTACCTCTAAGATTTTTTATTACTTGTTACGGAGAGAATGGTGCATCTAATGACACCCCGACTGCTTTCCTAGACCAACATCTTTGTACCGAAAATTTTTATTGATACTATTAAACTAAACTATGGGATTTTTTGCTGCAACTTCGGAGATTCATTTTTTTTTTCTGGATATAGTACCGACACAGTGGCATTCACAAATAAACGTAAATATTCTAAAGATATAGTACGATATTACATTTTCTAATTTAAAAAATAGACTTAAAAGAAATTTTGCAAAATTTCTGCATGCTGCAGGCATGGATCGCTTCAAGAGCGACAACAAATATTGCAAAGACACTAAAATGGACACTCCTCTACTGAACAACATGCTCTTTAACCTACATCTCTTTATCGAGGCAACAAAGGCTTTCGCTAAACACCGCATTTTTTAAGTGGGTGCATACCCTATACTATACTATTTTGCTTTTCTGGAAACACATTCTGGTGCTGTTGGAGTGATAGGGAACCACCAAACAATTTGGCATACAAAAATGGTCCAAGTTACGTTGCGAACGACGTTGCGTTACGAGCATAACTTCGACCATCTCCGAAGCAAAATTTTCTTTGATGGGCTGTTTTGAGTCGTCATGAAGAACGTTTGTGAGTAAAATGAACGATGTCATGAGTGGGAATATATGGGATGCGCGCTGTCGAATTTACGCATTTTCGGTAGACACCCCTCACAAAAAGACAGTTGGGTGCGTTGCCCCAAACCAGAATATGATGTACTTGCTATGAGAAGAAAGGGCATTTCGAGACGAACACAATGATGAGATTACTTTAGAGTATCACAAATGGGAGACGACTAGTGAGGTTCCCTAAATGTACCAGATTTTACAAATGAGGCAACTTTGCGATTTTTTGTCTCCTCAAAGGCAAATCTTGGAATCTTCAGAATTTTGGATGCAATGCTACCCACCCGACAATATGTGGAAAAAAAAATTGAGCTGAATAGGTCAAATAGTTATGAAGATACGTGGCGTCAAACTTAGTAGGAAGCACAATGGTCGAAATGCCCACATCTGAATAATTAATTAAAAAATAACCACCACTTATTTTCAACTACTTTCAGCGCCAATATGCCTCCTAGGGACAAGGCTTTAATATGTATGTTTGAAAGAAAAAAAAAATTGGAGGTAAAATTGGAGAGGTGGACCGGATCACCCTGCCTGATTCAGCGTGAAATCACCCAGCAGACAAATCCTGCTGGCCAATAGGGGCACCACATTCCCTATGCCAGACTGTTTCATTGCACGTATAATAGATGAGCTTAGAAAATGTGTAGGACAAGATACATACTCAAATATACTTCTCTCCTTAGGTTTTCAATGTGTGACTTTATCCACTTGGATATGTATCAGACAAGGCAATCTTTTAAACGATACATCTATGAATCTATGATACACTCGAAGGCTTCCTTTTCTTCAAGTAGTTGGCAACAAAGAATTCTCCTGCAAGTTTGAGAGACGGAAAACCATTACTGCAAACCACAAAGAATGTTCCCCCCCAAAAAGGAATGCGATATCATAGCGCATTCTGACATCGTAAAAATGTCGTAAATTTAAAGTCACTGAAAAGTGAGCTATGCGCAAGCAATGGCACTATAACACATTGAGTAGCTTTTAAACAACCTAGTTTCAAAGATTTATCTACCAAGTGGGCTTTGCAAGCACCCTCATCTAGCAACATTGAAATGGCTCAATGCACCATCCACTGAGAACACGTGCAGCAATGCTTGAGCAATCACAAAGGTAATTTCCACACGGTGGTACATAAAAACAACTGGAGCTGGAATTCACTTTACGCGGAGGATGTAGATGCACTTTCATGCACTCAATGAATCAAGGTGTGAAACCATGAAATCACGTAAAACGTTACAAAATGCACCAAAGGTTAAAACTTTCTAAGTGTGTCTAACAACTAAACAGAGGAACATAATGACATTATTAGCTGTTTCCACAGAAAAAAAAATGTATTTTTCCCTCACCAGCTTTATACGACGACCTCACCAGTGGCCCACTGGCAGTATACAGGAATCCAAGATCGTTGCCAACCTTTTCCCAGTACTTAAACTTGTCGGGCGTCACATACTCTACCACCTGTTGACATCCAACCCACAGTGTCATAATTTTTCCACATGCAGGCAGAAGCAATTCTAGCTTACCTATATCTATGATTAAAAAACAAAACAAAGAAGTCTCGTAGCCTCGTAGGCAAATGAAATGTGACACTTGAGCCTCACAATGCCCAGGTGCAACATGTGAGTCGGGTGTATTTTTTAGAATGCATGCTTTGACACGTTAATAGAGACATCTCATACAAAACAATATTTGTACTGGACCTGTACACATTTAAACCAACCTTTTGTCCGATTTCATTTGCACGCACATTTTACACGAAGTACTTGCGAAAAAGAAGGGTGAACGGTGCAATAAAAAATATGGACCAAAACATAAAATAGTGTGACGCGAAAGCAATCAAAGATTAAAGCAGAAAAAGAATGCAAACCTTTAGATGTCTCTTAGTTGGCTGCATATACTGCCCTAACGTGAAGCAGTCAACTCCAGCCTTTCGAACCACTAAAAGATAACAAAATTGTTTATCGAAACGTGAAACATTTGCAAAACAAAGACGCTGTAGAATTACCGATTGGGGTGTCAACTCACATTCCATCGTGCGTTGTATCTGTTCATCAGTTTCTCCGAAGCCGAGCATGAGAGAAGTTTTTGTGATGACATCCGGGTTTGCAAGTTTGGCCTGCTTTAGGACAGAGAGTGACTGCTCAAAATTGGCTCTTCTGTCTCTCACGTACCTTGAAAGGAAAGTAACAATTTTTATGTTTCGTGATGCGATTTTTTGTGTTACAGCAAGATGGCCTATCTCTAAAAATCACTACTGTCACTGGGCAAGTTCAGCACGCTTTTCTTTGAAACTAGGTTTTTTACGGGATTTATAATGATAATGATAATTTGCGACTTTACGTCGTGAGACAACCAGGATTTAAAGGCTGACGTAACCGAATTTATTGCTTCATCCAGTTGTCACTACTGTTAAATTCATGTTGAGCCAAGTTAAGATGTCAACTAACATAATAGCCTGTTGGATTACCTAACACCCTCACAGATGCATTTGGAAAAATATAATGCCCGAGTTATTTATGACTGAATGGTATAGTCAAGGCTTCTGCTACTTAGACAGTTTCCATGGGTATTCCTTCCAAGCAATCAAGTCGGCGATTTGCAATTTATCTCGCCTCAAAACGGTCATCATTCACGTCTATCTCGGTTGCACATCCCTATGTCGTCCATCAATGCGTCATAGTGAAACTGATTTATCTCAAGAGCGGCGCTGGACAGAACCTTTCGAAATCAGTGGACAGCTTCAGAATTCCAGGAAGCAACATTTTGCGGACCAACTCACATTTGATACTCTGGCACAGTTTCAATGTTGTGAGCGTAAACATCCAGGCCAGATTTTGCCACAACTTCCACGGCTTTCGTGTCACCGGCAAAGTCACCCGTCAGACATTCCACCAGGATTGTAGGGTCACTACCACCAAAGGGAATAATAAGCCACGATGCCACATAAAGTTCCTTCTGTGCCACCACAGCAGTAAAAACTTACTGTAATTTTATTTGCCTAACGGTTTCTGCTAGGTGGTTTGAACCACCGTCTGGGAGGTCTGAAATCACACTTGAGTGAGCATCTATGTGCATATTTAAATGGCAAAGCAAATAGACGTAATATGGAACTTCGCATTTATTCCATTCATTACCGTTACAACAAAAACTAGGCTATAACCTGTCTGGAGCGATCAACGAAACCTTAAAGGAGCACCCAGGTGAACCCCCATATATTTTTTTAGTTTTTTGCTGCGGAGTGTTCTGCAATGACCTCCTGCGAAAGAACGTTGAGTGCAGGTGACCTGCAGAGAGAGCGTGAGGCCCCTGTTCCGACAACCATTAAAAAATCCTCTCCTCGTGAAAAGAGCAGACAAAGAGGATGTCGTGACGTAACGTGATCCGTGACGTACAGCAGTACAGCTTAAACATTTATGAGCAGGGTGTCAGCCCAGAAGAAAAGGCTCTCTCCTTCTCACGTGAGGATCCAAGGATCGTGTCGCTGTCCGCGGCTGCTTTCTCAGACTGCTTTTGTAAATTTGATTGCGCAGTTGTAATTAGAGCCTGCTGTTTTCGGGAAATATTTTTTTCCCCAAATTCGGGGGTACAAATCGGGGAAGTATACGTGCTCTCTAAATTCACGCAAATTCGGGTGGAAAAACTTCCGGTACGCTAAATTCGTGGAGAAATCAGGCTCTACTACTCAAACAAATTGTACTGGTTTGGTACAAATGGTGATGTAATTGTGTTTACTGCCAAACAAACTAGTGTTTGTTCCTACAGATGTTCCAGTGAGGGCAATTGGCCAGATAACAATTGGGTTTCACCCTAAAGGTGGCAACCTTAAATTTGGGGTGCAAACTCGGGGAAAGAATCGGGTTAAACCCTAAAACTTCAGGCTCTGGTTACAATGCATCGCAGAGCGGAAATATTTTGCACGGTGACCGCTGGTAGACAGCTTGAGAGATGAGGCAGGATTTGGAGCTACATTAAATGTCACCTCATTGCTCCTTTAATAAGTGTCTTTAGTCTCTGTTGAACAGCCTCCATCCAGTCGCATAAGCTTATTTCCAACCTTAAAAATAAAGATAATCTTGACACATACCATCCCTATCCACAGAAGTGATGACGATATAACCCAAACCCCACTCCATGACTGCCTGGGCCGTGTGCACCGGCTCGTGTGGGTCGGGTGGTGGTGGATTGCGAGCCGTTTTCACCGAACAAAATCTGCATGCTCTTGTACATGTGTCTCCTAGAACCTGCAGAAAAATACCCCATTTTTCTGCACTATTATAGGGTGCTGGCTTGACATTTGGAGGTCTCAAAGAAACTGTTTGGTCGTGCAACTTGTACGCACGTACGTACAGAAACGAAGTGCAGTGACATTGTCTCTCTCTCTCGCACCACATTCTAATTATTTCCCCCGTTCACTACCGAGAACAAACTCCTGCATGACATGGCACCATCAGCACCAAAAAGGAATGCCCTAAAGTTTTCGTGGAAAACCTGGCATATGTCACATTCATTGAGCTTTAGGGATATCTAGAGATGCTAAATTTCCAGAAATTTTGTACTGCTGAAAACAAAAGAAAAGCTACGCAAAAAGAAAACCATATGAAATTTTCACAGAAGAAATCTTAGGCCTAAGCATAGGCGGAGAGTTTTCAATCTGCCGGAGGGGGCTGGGGCACAACGTCCCCCACTCCCCTTTCATGCACAGAGATCGGGCAGGGTGTCGTGCCCCCCTGGGAAGGTTCCGCAAGGTTTCTCCCACTTACCATTATAGTTGCTGTAGCTACATGATCGGGTCCTCCATTCCAACATACTCCGATGTTGGGGCATCTTGCTTCTTCACAGACTGTGTGGAGCTTTTTACCACGGAGCGTATTCTTAAGGCGAGTAAGGTTGCTGCCTTTAGGGATGTCCACCTTCAACCAAGGAGGCAGTTTTAACCTCTCCGTTTGGCCTGGTGCCCGTTTAAGTTTCCCGGTGTAGTCGTAGCCGTCAGCGATGAAGTCTCCCAGACCAGGTCCATTTGCTATGGCATTCAGCTTTTCAGGTGATAAGGTGCTTTTCAAACAGCTTTGGGTGGTTGTAATAGACTGCGGAACAATATATTATCGTTTGAGGACGACGACTCTCCCAGATTTTACAAAAAGTATCTACTTTCAAGTTCAAAGTGGTGCCTGCAGAACAAAAACAGTTTAATTTGACGCCTGCATTATCAGCCTGGTTGCAGGCATAGTGACCTTGCTTGATAACAGTCTCTTAACACCCGCCGTTTACTCACCGCTCTAGAATGTGTAAAGCACGCAAAAACGAACTGCCCTTGACGAAGCATTCTCGACGAATTTGTAGCAAATCTCGACTAGACGACAGGCCAAAAATTGTTTACAACACACCGGGGTTTGCAAGGGGCTCACTTCCTGCTTCCTGCACTCTGTTAGCGGAGCCCCACGTGACTCGATCACGTGACCATTAGTGGGACGTCGCCGTCGGACGCTGTCGGCAGTCGCACGAATCGCACGGTGAAAAAAATTGATTTACACGTAGGGGCGAATCTAGAGAGGGGGATGTTCTGATCCCCTCCTCGATTTCTGTGTTTGATTGACCCTAGATCGCTCGTCTAGCACGCTGTCCTCAGAAAAATCCTGGATCCGCCGCTGTTTACACATGACTGCTTTGTGTGCGACATGCAGCACGTGCAGCAGGGCAGGACGGCGGATAATTTCGACCACTGGGGTTCTTTTGATACAGTGGCTAGAATATACTCTTACTTTTGTACACTGTACTTTTGACGTGCGCCGGAAATCGCCGACATGCGGCGACGGACGCGCGGCTACGATTGAGCGAGTACGCGGTATTTTTGAATAAGGTAAGCCAGCTATGTAAGTCAACACGAATAAAGTTCACTGGGCCTTGCATTTGCATACACAAGGCCCCTTGCAGTCACAGTCTATACATTCGGTTAGGTATATACTTATGTGTATACCTAACCGTATATACATCCGAGCCCACTTCTCACAGGTGGGACTCAATTTTACTACAATTTTTATCGATCACTTCTGATAAAAAGTGTCACAAATGGCCTTAAAACAAAAGCGGTTATTTAGTCGGGGCGAGGTAGGACATTTTGATCAGAAGATCGAAACAAACCATATAACGTATTTTTTTTTAAATTTTGCGCAAACCTGTCTTGTCTGTTTGTCCTGTTTTGAATGTTTTAGTGACGCAATTACACTCCAGCTCACTCGAGGTCTTCTTTGGTACTTGTGCAAGTCCTAACTCTCTAGCCGTCCGCGCAGTGTGACCCTCTTGTTGTATTACTGGAGCGAAATTCCTTAGATTCTGTAAAATTTCTTTTACTTCTTTTTTCTTCTCTACTTTTTTCTGAGTGAACTCGAAATTCTCTAGATCTAGGGAAATTTCCCTAGGATTGACAACGCTGACCTTTGCAAACAAGGTTGGCCCGGCTTTGCGTGCATCTGCGTGCATGGATCAGGTTCAGGTTGATTGTGTTCGTCTATTCAACTCGCGCGACCCGCGAGTCGGAGTCGGGAGGTATGATGAGAGTCATCGTATGTCATCGACTCCTGCGATCCGCATCAAGAAGGGAGTCGTTGGGAGTCGACTCTCGAGCATCTCTGGTGATTATTCTTGCAATTTTAGAATCACTGCTAACGGGGATAACATCACGAGAGCCGCGCCCTTTTATTTTCGCCCACCAAGTGTCAACTCTCTCGGGATGCTCGAGTCCAATAAATAAAGTTCTTCTGTTTGTGTTCCAGTCTCAGAGCAGTTACTTTCCATCGTGTTCAGGTTCAACGCCTAATCCATTCCAATCCATTTCGGAACTATGGTGTCATTTTGTTTCTCGCTGACCATATACTGACCACGATATCGAAAGTCCCACGCGAAATAGTGGGGTTGTTTGACTGTTATCCGATAGAATAGTATGTGACAAGTATTTCTTTGGTCCTATAGTATCGCTTTGTCCATCAGTTTCTTTTTCCCAATTGCTGCCCGCAATCTATCTTAAATTCGGTTCATTTCTTTTGCATGTCATTTTGATCACTCTACTTCGTCTTTCTTCGCTTTTAGGTTCCCTCGCTGTAGATTCTTTTCACCCACTTCGTTTTGCTGCGTTTCCAGGGCATTTTATTTATTTATTTATTTTTCGTCCTTTACAGGTTTTTTTATAACGAGGCCACGTTATCTCGCTTTTGAGTCACGAATTTTAGGTAATTAGTTATCTTATAGTTCCGTAAATTATTTGAGAAGATGTCCGCTTGGCCGTAGAACTCACCTGCAAAAACGACATCTATGCTGCTCTCGTAGATTTGTTATAAAATATCTGTAAAGGATAAAAAAGCAACACATGACCTTAAAGATGTCCGCGCCAAGATCGGCGGCCAAACCTTGTCAAATCGGCTTCTCTCCGCCGTTTTGAACGTCTTTCGATTGGACGTTTTTCACAACCGCTTATTCGCATGCGCTGCGGCGCCGATGATCTTGGGTGCGCCGGGCAAGGTTATCTCCGTGTTCAATAGATGGCGCTGGATGGGGAAGACAGAAGTGAGGACACCGCGCGAGTTGGTCTGTCCAACCAGTGATTTATCCAGACCTCCCTTGCACCACAAAACAACCCCTCCCCCAATTGTTCGGTCGACTTTTTTTTTCCTCTAGAAACGAACAAGCTACGAAGGACAACAAACAAGCTAACGGAATGACAAATGAAACGTGACGCACATTAGATTGAAGCGGCTGTGTGAACATTTTCTGCACTGCAACGACCAGCGGAATTGATGGGCTGATTTTTTAAAACGAATCTCTCATTCTTTGCGCGATTCGCCCACATTTGCAATTCTGGGGAGAATCCCGGGTAGGGAGCAAAGTCCCGGTAGCGTGCATAACGCTACAATATGTTCGGGGGAAATTTCTTCCCTTTGATGAATAGTCCTTTCCTTCAAGCAGATGGTAAATAATAATTAATTATAATAATAATAATAATCCGTGGCTTTACGTCGCGAGACAGGGATTTTTCGTTTGACGAGGATTTCGAGGATGGAGGAGTACCCTAACGTGGGTAGCTGCCACCGGTAATAGGAAAATCCCTGCCGATTTCACCATCCGTTGGTCTCAGCTCGCATAGCGCTGCATACTTCAATCTGTCTTCCAACGAGGGTTTAAGTACATGCAGACTAAATGAGTGTAAACGTGTCTACCAACATAGGCAGAGTTCTGCCAGGCCGTTTTATTTACAAAGCCATTCGAAGCAAACTTCTGAGCACGTAGAAAAATTCGTTGTCTTTGCTCAACGCGTAGTCTTGTCCTGGGCGGCCTTCTGGCGTGGTTCCCAAGGTCGACGTTTCCCTTGCTTTCTAAGAGATAACAAATTTAACAGCAACATGATGATGACATGTGCTAACTGAGATAACTTTTACATGACGGACTCGTAACAATTATTCGGCCTTATGAGGGGTTCAACAGTGAGGAAACGTACTTTCCATAGTTTGGCTACGGGATATCCTGACAGACCAGGAGCTTGAAAAATTTCCAAGAATATGACTGCGCGGAATGCTACTCTAGAAAGATCCATCTACTTTAATGAGAGTTAAGGATAGCTTTGTTCGATAAGCAACTATGGGAGAACGCTTAATTCCTCGAGTGAAGAAAATATCTTGTACATTTACCAGCGCATTTCCAGGCGTTATGTGTTCCGTAGTCTTAGCAGTTCTACACCGGGTGCAACAAGAAATCCTTCATATGGTCCAAACCTGCACCTTTTCCGCAATCACACACCAGCTTGCTCGATCATAGTACGACGAAATGACGTGCAAGTTTTGCACGTACTTGTCGATCAGGTTATCTAATTCACCTTCACGAAACACATGGTAGTACCTATGCAAAGTCAGCGAGTTGCCTCCAACGTCGGTGTCGTGCAAACTCTCTTGAGATGACGACAGTGACATGGATTCCTTCTTGTCGTGTTGTCTGTCGCGTTTGCTGTCTGCATCGTCTTCAACCTTGTCGTCTGTCAACTTTTCTGTATCCGCAGAACCCGGAACAGGACACTGAATTACGGTCTGAAAACTGGCCGTAGAACTGGAACCATTAGATGTGCTTGATACGAGGCCATTCACGGTAAGTGAGTCAAAGTTATCCGTCGCAGGACTTTCTTCAGTTGCATTTGGATCGTTACAGGAATCACTTTCCTCGCTGTAGTCTTCGATAATAATATTGAAAGGGATGTCATCGGAAGGATCCTTCGAGCGCTCTTCAGCACCATCATCATCATCCTGTGAAGCGGCGATGACTTTGTCGTCTGCATCTTTGATGCGGGTGAAATCTTCACTGGTAGCGATGTCTTTTTCTTCAGCGCTTGTAGTCTGGATATCGTCTGTTGAAAAAGCTTTCCGTCTTGACGAGGAACAATAATCTCCCTTCATTTCTTCTTCTTCTTCATTACATTCAGCGATGCTTTCCAAGGAGTCGTCGGGAGAACTATCATCGTCAGGGTACACGGCATGTCGAGCAACAGCTACGTAGAGACTATCTGCCGAGCTTGGATTGGAGTGGTGTGTAGGCGAGAACACTTCTGGTGTACGACATCGGGTTAGCATTTCTGGAGTGGACGCACATTCTACGGAACCTCCAGTGGAACCTGAGCAGTGTACTTGTGGCGGAAATCGCTCATCGGAAGTGTGGACCATTTCTGGACTAGTAGTTACCTCACAATCGGAACGGTGTAATGGGGAAAGCGGTTGTTGCGTAGTTACGTTTTCTGACAAGCTGGAATCAGGGGAGGCTACATGTTGTAGTGGTGCAGTTATCTTATCATCGTTCTCATCAGCAGCGTCTATGGATAGCACAACGGGTAGGAGGCGCTCCCAATAATTTCGCTCTGTCGATTGTTCAACAGACGACTTTGCTGTCTGTGCAAAAGATGGCCTTAAAGTGAACTGTGGCTTCTTGACAAGTGTTAGCCTTATGGGTTGAATGCAGGATACATCGTCATTGTCACTTTCTTCGGACAGAGGGTACACTAAAGTACCCGTGGCACACGGACTGGAATTGTTAGTTTCATCAGGCTGTACCTCATGATCAAGCTTGACGTTGTCGGCGTCTTCTTCGTGCGAGTCGTCACTGATAGTTTTCTCCGGCGATAGCTGTGTTTCTGGAGAAGGTGTATTGCACACATCGAGAAAAAGTATCTGAGACAATGCTTCAATCGTTTCTTCCGAGCTTGTTTGTGGGACGTTAGACGAAGTTGTCTCCGTATCAGAACAGAGTGTTTCCGACTTAGACAAGTCCGGTTCGGCAGAAGTCACTTTAAGGCTAGGCACCTCACAGTCCGACAGACAGCTGTAGTCTTCAAGATCCTTGTTATCAAAATCTAATGGCGGAATATCGTCGCCACAACAGCTTCCTTCAGCAGCTACAGACGCATCAGGTGTTGACATGTAAGAGTTGGTATCTCCAGAACTGCTTTCGTCATCTTTGCCGATGACATCGAATGGCTCTTCCTGAGGTAGGTCTTGGAGCACCTCCCACTGCGGAATGACATCCCTACAATGAGCAAAGGACACGACAGCTCCAATAATATCGCGTATGACGACAACTTGGCAGTCGGCAAATTTTTCCAGGTACTGGCGTCCCCCCAATAGAGGCGGCGCCACCTTGCGCGTGGGTGAACACTCAGGCGATGAAGGACCGCCCGGTGTCATACTAAGTGGTGATGCCCTCTTGCTGTGCAGCTCTTTTCTCTGGAGCATGGCCTCAATTTCACTGCTGCTTCTTTGAATCACCGAAATGATACTTTCTTCGCTGTCGATACTGGTGTCGCTCTGAAGGCTGCTGCATTTCCGCGGGACCACAGAAATAACGGATTCTTCCGAATCTTCGGAAACGTTCCGACTCCTCGGTGTAGATGGAGACGACGTGGAGAATCTTGGCGGTTCTGCGTCGGAGGGTCGATTTCCAGTTCCTACACTTAAGCTCCTTTTCACGATTCGTGGTCGTGTCTGTGGCAATCGTGTGGCTTCCACGTCTTCGACGAATATATCTGACTCAAAGGAACTTGTTTCCTGTTTCCGTCTGGAGGACGCATCTCTGAAGATGGTATTTCGGCTAAGCTTCTCAACGGATCCTTCACAAAGTGTGTGAAGATCAGGCATTGAGTAGTACGTTGCCAGTTCTTGTTTCTCTTCTGTCTTGTCTTCAGCAGCACACTGATTGTACAAGTTCTTCAGCATGGCTTTTTCTTGTAAACGTTGATTGTACAACCGCATTCTCTTCTTGAAGAGTTCTGTTGAACCCCCTCGTTGTATCTTTGCTGTGATGTAACTTTGAATAGTCGCCGTATTCCTTCTCTCTAGGTTGGCGTTATTGAAAGAATTGAACCAACTTTTGGTCGGAAACAAATCTTGTTCTTCTTTGTTGTATGTCTGCAGCTGACCTTTAACGAGAGTGGACAATTGGTCTTGGTTGATAATGCTATTTCCGTTAGCGATATCGGAAGACGTCAGCTGATTCACAACTTCTTCCCCGCCTACTTCCGGCAGCTCATGATCTTCTGCCATAGGAGAAAGCAAGCTATCTTCTCGAAGGTGCTCGAACCTAGCGAAACAGGACACGGTAGATTTGGATCGTACGATGCCGTTTTTCTCTTGAACGATCCTTCGCAAGTATTCTCGTGGATCGCTCGCTGTGGAACATCGCTTTTGGAACTCCTTGCAGCCTTCTTTTTTCCTACGAGACCTTAGTATGGACGGGATGATGCTCAGAACGTCACCGAGCGACTTTGACTTCCCTTTTGTTGTCTTGTCTTGATCGAGAATGGAAGGAGGTCTCGTGATTGGGTCCACCGGCGGTAGGCCTGCGTCGAGATGCCTCAATTCGATTAATTCATTGTCGTCGGATTCATTCTCTTCTTCTGGTCGGGAAGGACCCTCTGTGAACCAGGCTCCGCGGCAACTTCGATAAAAGTACGGCCGCGAGTTGTGACTCGTCGACGAAAGTTTTTGCAGAGCTCGCCGCACAAAGCTGTAGCACGTTTCACCTGGGCTTGACAGATCAGAGCTGGAGTCGTCACGGTGGGAACAGCGTCGGCGTCGGGCATGGAAGCCAGAGTCGCTGTCGGAAGGAGCGTTGTAGGATTGGTACATCAGAAGGTCGTCTTCGCTCGTGGTGGTGCTGGTAAGTTCGCGTTCCACAGACGAGCCACGTTCTGGAAAATAATCAGAAGGAAACTCTCATTTTAGATCCGAATAATTTCCCGCCACAGAATGTCATACCTACCTTCGCTACTGCTTTTTGTCGGCTGTCGATATGGCACCAACACGTCCTGGGATTCAAACTGCAAGGAGGCACACACATATATCGTGTCTGTTGCGCTATAAGCATTTCAATAAATTGCTCAGTTGAAATGAAATCCGTGAGAATGTGTTTGTAGAAAACTTGAACACGACTCGATCGAAAACACTTGGAATGTCTACTTTGTCAAACTGTGTGTGTCGTCGTAGAAGATATTCCAATTACACTGGATGCTCGACCTTTCGACATTGTTAAAATTCGAGGTTGGCTGTGCACGACTTCCTGACAACAATCTCCACTGGTTTACACTTTCTTGTGTCGTCTGAGAGCAACACGCGTTCCGTTCGCTCAGCTCAACAACTGGTACATCACCGTACCAATGATGGTACATGAACCAATCTGAGACACTGACCTTCCTATGTGACTGCTCCACTGCCCAGACCGTGATAAGGACCCTTCCTCCAACTCGCAACACACGAGAGAGTTCCCGGAGAGCTTGGACTCTTCTCTCCGTAGAGGCTAAATGATGGATGACCGCAATGGAGAGAGCGGCATCCACTGACTCGTCCCGGTAGGGGAGGCTGAGGACGTCGCAAAGCAGGACCTCGTGTCCCCGGGCTGCCGCAGCAGCTGCCAAGGTTGGACACCGGTCGCATCCCGTACACCCAGTTCCACCCGCTTCTAAGTACTGACCGCTGCCGCAACCTGTGACGGAAGAAGAAAGTTTACCATCTTGGGTAACAACGCAGCTTCTCCCTGTGTTTTGGCAGCCAAGTTAAAGTTGCGCCATTTTATCGAGTTGGTTAAGCTAAGACCAGCGTCTGTGGGACCAACGTTCTTTCTGAAACTCCTTCCACGTAGTGTTGCTACTGCATACTTACGAAGGTAGAACTCCGAGGAAGAAAAAATTAAAACGGAGTCTCCTCCCGACCTCATTAGTCTCAAATAAGAAGGTAACACTTCAAGGTCGTTCTGTGGATCCATCGACGAATGCCTTATTGCTGCCTTGTCACGTGCTCTCCCTTGTACAGAGACAAACAAACCGTCGTAGCCTATTCAATGTAGAGGCATACTTTTATTGAAAGGAGCTTGCGGAACCGAAATATGTGCATTATAGAGACGAACAAATAAATAAATATTTTTTCACGCAGAGCAGGTGTTTGCTTAGCAGAAGGTTCTTTGACGACACAGCTTGCACCAAGTTGCTGGCGGTGTCATGTGGTCATAATCTGCTTGCAAGGCATAGATTGTCGTCCCATAGCAGGCCCTTCCCTGTTCGCAATATGAGTAGCGCCTGTATTAATCGTGTCATCACTTTTGCCAATGTAAAATAATTGTGAAAAGAAAAATGTAACTGGTTCATGTGGCAGCACCGTTTTGTACGTGATCGCCTTTCAGTGGGCCAAAGTTGAGCTCAGTAGCCTTCTAAAGGTGAACTAACGTAACATATGATCGTAACCTAACCTTGCAGCTTATGTTTGCTACGCCCTGCATTCACATCAAATGGGACATTTCCCGTCGTTTAACCTGCTTAACCCCGCATTTGAAAGTGCGATACAATATTATCCTTTTGGATGAGAAGCCTACTCTCACCTTATTTATATATATATATTTTTTTTCCACAAATTTTAAGGCTCGTAATAAGCTTTCTTTGCAGTGACTTGTTTTGTCCCATTTTTCAAATCGATTCAAATTTTCATCTATATATTTTATTTGAAGTGAAATATTTTGTCTCTGTTTCGATCCCCCAAACTGGCTAACTCAAATCTGGCAACAAGTTATCTGGGTTGGTCCGGGCGACTCTTTGGAGCAACGCCTTCATTTCATGAATGCTACGTACGCTCTGATAATTATCAATTCCAAGCGTGCGACGTTCCTTCAAAAGCGAGGAGAAAGTATAATTTTAAAGAGAAATCAATCAGTATGTCTAAATAACAAACGCCAGATTTTTATTAATCACTCCGTATAATTGGGCCATGCAAAAACTGTATTGAGTCGAACAACAGACACACAAAATAGTGAGTACATAAAACGGCTCGATTTGTCTCTTTTTCGCGTTACCTACGTCACTCGCAGCGTTGTTCACAAACTCGAGCTTTCTGTAATGGAGTACAACCTAGGCATGCGCAGTATTAATATAACTAAATTCTCAATTTAAAACCGAAGCGGACACCTGGAGGGAAATATAATAACAGAAAATGTGAAACGAATAGTTACATAACAGAAGTGAATACATATGCGTACACAGGCGTCTTTGCGTCAAGACTCCGCAGGACTTGGCTCATCACTATGAGCCGGCTCATTATTCCATTTGAGCACATTATCAAAAGCAATGGGGTAGAGCATCGTTCAAATAAATGTGTTGTATACCTTCTCTTGTGGCGTTTTTGGGCTTACACATGCAGCTTTAGGAGCTTTTCAAATATGTGCGGTTACAGACATTCCGTCGATCCACAATTCGAATATAAAATTCTATATTCGATTCGGAATTTGAATCGAATACAGGATTGTTCGTTTTGGTATTCGACAAATCCGTTATTGTAACTTACGCGCCTGTATAGCGCGCTTTGCCTGCAGCACAGAGGAGTACTGCAGTACAGCAATACTGCACGACCGACCGACCGGTCGTATTTTTATTTATTTTTTTGTCGACCCGCAATATTCCATTACACGTTTGTGTCTCCTCATGTTTTGCACTCCTTCTGTGTAATGTAGAGCTTATCTCGAGTCCTTACCAACATCAGCGACGAGGCTACCAAGTTCGAGCTCCTGTAGGAATTCTTGAACGCGAGGTAGTATCCGTGGCCTGGCGAGATGTGGCGCCAACTGGTCGTACACGTCATGAACATAAGCTCTCTCAAGGGCCACGCACCGGGCACGACGGTCTTTCAGTTCCTCGGGTGAGACGTCATCCGTTGGCTCACCACCGCTGTCCTTGCGGAGGTGCATTGCCCCCTTCACCACATCCGTTCACTTCTCTGAAACAGAACGCTATCTTTTTTAATCTTCTTCGCATCCACCAATTATTTAAGATCTTATAACTCAAACTGTTTCGGTCTTATTGGGCCCACTATGGAATTTGGGGACGCTAGCAGACGAGGACAGAAGGAACCAGACAGGACACTAACAACTCGAGTGTATTGTAGACATAAGAGGCGACAAGTGCCGACATTCAAGAAAGCCACCCCAAACGTATCGCTCCCCGTAGATAACAAGAGTATAGTTAACTCCTTAAGAAGGCAACCTTCCTATTGGACAATGTAATAGTTCGTTTGCTGACGCACTTATCGTCCCCAATTAAACGTACTATGCGATAGGTTTCGATGACCTCCGGAGTGATCTGGTGCCTTGCTCTCCGTCATCCTTCGAGGTCATCGAAGCCTATCAGATACGTTTAACTGGGGAAGACAACTGTTGAACATAACACAAGGAGGCAAGCGAGCTGGTGTGAAGATGTAGAAGGCAACATTTCCTTGAGCTTGAGGAGGGACGACGAGGACAGAAAACAGCAACAAGACAGGACGAGGCTCTTTCTGAGCCTCGTCCTGTCTCGTCCTGCATTTTCCTGTATTTCTTCCGTATATTCTTCCCTTCCGTATTTTTCCGGAGAATTTCCCTAAAAATATATCGCTCCTTGCCACAGATGTCGCGATGAGGAAATTGGGTGTGGTTTTACTGAGCCATAATTTCGAGGTCTTGTAGGGACATTTATGTTTGATGTACACTGGACAATGGAATTATGTAAAGCATGAAATATGAGTTGGAAATTCCAAGTTACTTGCTATGCACTACGAGGGCGTTCTCGGCTCGACAAATCAAAATAGTATGATTTTTGAACCACGAACAACGTCTACTACGTTCGCAGGAATCGTGCTCACCGGCGCAGCTTATGCGTGGAAGCCCAAGTATGCAGGAAGTATGAAATCTCGTTTTTGACAATTAACAACGATGTAGAACACATCATCGTCTAACACGTAAAAATACCGTGCAAAGAATATCCGGCAAGAGAAAAGGCGATCATACAATTTAAATCCCCTGCACCCAAGCCAAGTCCAATGAGCCTATTTTTGCGCGGGACGCGTGTTTCGACCGTTATTTTTCGAAAAAGCTGTTCAAAGTGTCACCTCGATAGGCCACATTCCAATTGTAGCATTACTTGATGCCATAAATTTATTATGTATTATGCACACCTCGTATTAAGATCCCTGAGTATGAGACCCGCACCAGTTAGCCCTGTTCATGGAGGAGAAAACTCGATATAGTTTAGGATCTAGTAAATAAAAATGACAGAGTTTAGTAACGATTCCCCAGTTCTAGAAATAAGAAATGAACGAGAAAGCGCAAAAACGCAATGCATGAAGGCTCACGAGAACGGCTTACTATTTTACGAGGCGTAAAAAGCAAGATTTTCAAATTTATAGCGCGAATTTCTTTTTGCTTACACGTTAGAGCCACGAAGCAACTGTGGCTATGAGAGGATGTGGACAGCAGTAAGGAGTTAGTATGCGTCCTGGGCAGACTTCAGGGGGAATGTCTGGAATGTCTTCGGAAAACCCTGGGAAAACCTAACTGCGAAATTAACCTTCCATTAATTTGGTTTCATTCGATTAAGCATTGGTCATGATGTCTGTTTTACTTTTCAGTGGTAGAGCGACGCTTCGTCTCCCAAAACTGAAACTACTGTAGGCAAAACATACATTGTGACATCTCAATTAATTGCACAAATACGAGAGATGGAGGAGTTATCGGGCCAACAAGGAAGAACGCAGCCTAGAGTCCTTTATTACAATTCCACATATTCACCTCGCCGGAAATTTCAGCTTTTCAACTACATGTTGAACTCCATTATCATCTCTGTTCTTCTCTGGACATCCTCTCATCATCTGTTTCAACTTTCTGTGTGTAAATGCACTGGGGTAGCCTAGAGTCCGTCGAAACTCACATCTCCATTTTTTTCTTTATCACATCACATCAACGCACACCGCTCCTGACGCTTCTTTAACACTCGGAAAAAAAAAAAAAAGACAAGGAAACTGTATGTATGCTCTCCGAAATATCCTTCGGCTGCTCCTATCACCTCCGACAATCTCTTTCCTCTCAGGTTTAAGCACAAAAAAGAAAAAAGAAAAAAGTTATCTGGTGGGGCGAGTTTCGGTGAGCACGGCGGATGTTGAATTGAGTTGATAAGAAATAAATGGAGCAATAGGCACTCATTACGAGAGCCGGCTACTCCAGATCACTTCGAAAAACAAAACGGCGGATGTTCAATACATTTAAATCTTAAATCTTCCGCGGAGCCTGCATTGTCCCGCAAAAGCAGAAAACCTTCCCGTAGGTTCCGTTTTTCTTTCAAAGCCGCCTTTAAAGGGCTGTCGCATCCGTCCCGATCCATTCCGAAACTATTATAGGTCGCTTTATACTCTTTGTTCATCACGGCGAAATAACGGCGTAAAGTACGACGCGAATTAGTGCAGTAGAACAAGATAGAATAGTAGAACACGCAAAAGAAGATAGAATTTCTTAATTGGCGCCTAGTGGGAAGAAGTGGAAACCCTCTTCCCTGCTTTCCCTCTTCCCACAATAAAGCGTTACTCGGACTCCTGTACTTGCACCTGAAGAAGCCCAGGCTTTGGATGAAACCTACGTAGAAACAGACGTTTCACCTGTTCCTGTTTTTGAGATTTGGATCCTTAATTGTGAAGGGGCTCATTATTTCATTCCACACCACACCACCACCAGCAATGGGGTATCGCCCCTGACGATGAAACCAGCCCCTATCTCAAAATAAGGTTGTTGTTGTTTCCTGTTTTTGATATTTCGAGGCTAGGCTTCTTTGATTTTCTTCGTGCGTCAGTATTATACAATAAAAGAAATTGTGGACTAAAACTGTTGCCACAAGTTCGCAGTAAAACAAAGCTCATTCATGGCGCGTCTCTCTTGGTTACAACTTGGGAGCAAACACAAAATGGTCCACATTCTGAGTAACTACACAGCTCACCCTCGCAGAAATATTAACAACCCTTGGAAACATACATTTTCCGGTTGTTTCGGGAACAGACGGATTAACGTAAGGAAATACCGTGCAGACACACGGAACTTCCTCAGGTTGCGTAAGCCACTTTGCTCAAAGTAAACGTGTTTTCCGAGTGGGAGACAGACAGAGAGACAAAATGCCCGGAAGGAAAGAGGTTCTTTCATAAGATTATGGAATTTTCCACGCCCGTCTCTTCATTGACGCAAAAGTGGTGACGTCATTACGAGTGACGTCAGAGTCTCCTTTCTGTGCTTTCTTTTTTTTTTTTGTGTGTGTGTGTGTAAGGGGAGTTTTATTCCACATCGATTTTAAAGGTTCGACTGATGCTTGTCAAACGAGTGGTTCATGTCACACGCCGTATTCATATTTTCGGATAGGGTTGCCAACATTCCAACCGATTCGTACAAGTGCATAAATTCAACAACATGCTTCTTTCTTCGGGGTTTGTTCATTGTTATTCTGTAATACTGTAGAAGTACTAATTATCGCCAACTTCGCGAATACCGTTTTTTCCCGCCAAGAACTACTAAGACACCCGCAAGAACTTGGTAGTGCAGGATCAAAGTGCGTCCATCCGCGAATTATTAGGACCGCGAAATTAGCCACTTACTCTGTTCTTTTATATGTCACATCTCATCCTGCCCCATTGTGCCTTGGGGCACACCTTGGGAGATTCGCACCTTACGTGGCGAATTTCCTCATTCATTAACTTATTTGTTGTTGTTGTTATGTCACGTGAGAGACGTGTGCGTGTATTTTACAATTGTGCTTCGTGAGATATGGTAACGTTTACAAAAACATAATCGTAGAAAGTTTAGGTCAGAAACGGTTTTGCCGAAAGGCATGACTTAGAAGATTGACGTATTCCATTCCAACTCGACGAATCAAGGTTTCCAAGCAACTTAACAAGGCCTTCTAACCGAGAAGGAATAGGGATAAGCCTTTCGTGACGGCGTTCGTAAACTCCAGACTCACTTGAGAGGTAAACTAAGAGGATCTGAAAAACAAACCACATAGACAACATGATTCCTGCTATCCTTACGAGTAGAAGGAACGGGACAAGCTATTTTTAGCTCCAATTCCTGGCTGAGACATTCGTTGATCCCGTATGACTGTAAAGGACAACTACGCACGCATAATCGCCCAAGTTTTCTTAGAAGTGGATTTTCTTTGCGCATAAAGTGATGGTCAAGTGACGATAAAAACAAGTGCGCGCTTTAGTAGCAGGTATCCCTTGTTTAAAATGACGGATTGGCCCAGTTGGTACATAACTCGGGTTTGGAACTAGGAGCAAAACTGTATCTGTTGTTATTTTACAATATCTTTGTCTTTTCTTGGTTCCTTGGAGTTGGTTCATCTCCACATGCATTTGGTCCCGTCTAGGTTGACTCTACTCACACGATAACTCGAGTGTCCAGACAAAAAAAAAAAGAAAAAAAGGCAGCAAAAGCACTTTCCTTCCAACCTTCTCATGGATTAAACAGCTATGAAGGGGAACGTTCCTCGACGACCACGTAAAGCGTGCTTTGCCTGCTTAACCGGAAAGCCATGCGGCAAGCCTACCTTTTGTAAGACATAATTGGCTGGATTGCTTTCGATGTGTTTTTTATTTATTTTTTCTTCGTACTTCAATGTATGAACCTTAAGTAAAGAGGGATGTTCTTATAAAAAACATTTCATGAGGCATGAACAAACAACATTGTTTTACGAGCTTGAACGTTGTTCAGTTGGTGTACCCTTGTAGTCTTTTTCTTTTTACTACTTTATTTTGCGGACGCTTTGCACGCGTTAAGTGGATTAAGTGGACAAAATCAGGAAATATTTGAAGTGAAAAAGAGTTGAAATAAAACTTGTTTCTCGTCATGTCATTTTCCCGTCAAAGGGCACCGCTTGTTTTCTAGTACACATTGCGTTGTTTTCCTCCATAAACTTAACGTAACCATTTCGGTTAAAGCTTAATGAAAATATGCAGATGCCTCAGCTACTATACATAACATAAACATCTATGAACCCGCTAGAATTTTAATGAAAACGTTCACTCGGCTCAACTGTGGGAGATTTTCGGCGACATGATTCGGTGCCTGTAGAGAGAAGAAACAGGATGTTTTTTGCGTTCGTGCTTCTGGATTCCAATGATTGTTCGGTAGCGCTCAGTATAAGACGCTTTAAATTGTATGTTTAGTTGTTACTGTCATTATGAGCACGCACTCACAACGCGAGCAACAACCTCTTTGGAAGGGGAAAAAGGAAGAATTTTGATTCCAGTAGAGCGAAGGAAGTCATCAGTGACAGAGATATTCTGCTCAGTTATAGGTCAAGATATAGTTTGTAGTGTGCCTAGCCAAGACCAGAGACAAAAGCGTCCGTTCCCGTCCTAGAACATTTTCAGAATGCCCCTTTATTTTCCTCCCCACGCGTTCGTGCCCCATCTTCGTCCTCCTTCTACATAGTTAGCTAGTGAACTAAGATTTATTTGCAAACGTACAGCAGCAGACTAAAGTAACTGAGCTTCGTTACATTTGCTTTTTAAGAAATGAAACCCTTTTCTGTCCAAGCACAGTAAAAAGTGGTTCAGCAGGAGGAGAGGAAATGCACAAACACGTGGGAAAAATATGGCGCTAGTCTGGGACCTTGCATTTGGTATTACCGTCACTTGTAACCTACCCGAGCAGGAGCAGAGATATTAGTGTCTTGTTTCACAGTCAACCACTAATGCCCCATGATTGCTCGACACAAGTAGGACACCGCTTTATGTTATTTTGTTTATTTATTTATTTAGTGAGCCACCGTTTCACATTTTGTGAGTTGTCACGTTGGAAAGTGGACTCCATAGGTGTTAAGCAGCATAATCTGTGAATTCCCCTCTATATTGGAGGAAGAGAAATGAAAATGTTTTTTCGCAGCAACTCGTTTTATTTTTCTTTGATTTTTCCAGTGTCCCATTGACACAAAACTTTGCCATGTTGTATTACGTGTTAGCGCCGCGAAGCAACTGTGGCTATGATAAAACCCAATAAACGTGTCTCCTCAGTAGTAGTTTCAGAACGGCCACATAGAGACACAAAGAATCCTTTCGTTGCAACAAGGGAGAGCAACCACCTTACAAAATAATAAATACTGAGAAGGAAAAATGTTGGAGAAGCGCGGTATCTGTGAGTCGATCTGGACACATGAGCAACCGGTCGTATGTTATCTTTGCCGTCTACAAGAAACGTCATCAGTAAACTGGGTAAGTGACCACAAGTGACTGCCTGCTCAAGATGTACGCATCAATCTCGATACACTGTGCGCGCCAAAGAAGGCCATGGAGACACATCGTAGTTGAGTTCATAACAGGAAACCTTACCTCCTTTTACGAACCCGCATGAAACATAACTCATCGAGTCGCCTCAAGTTGACCCGCGAGACAACACTTGTGTGCACACAATCCATTCAACACATCCTGTCAATATCCCGCTCAAAGCCGCCATCAAAGAATATGCCCTGCCGCAGCTCAACTATGCCAGCTTCCGCAAAGAGGCGCTGCAGTTACCGCTTCGCTGAGGTGGCGCAGCGATCGCTAGGGTTGTCATAGTTACCATTCAGTTTCTTTTTCTTTCCTTTCGTGGCAGAATGGGGCATCTCATTGGAGGACATACGGTTGCAAATGACACAACGTTTCTTCGGACCGGACGCAAAAATATTATTAGAAAGGAAATTGTTTACTCAAGTGATGTATATCGTCTTTGAAACATTATGCAGGTTCTGCCACTTTACCCTGTTGAGCAGGGAAAATCTATTGGCGAGCAAAGGGAGAAAAAGTTGTTGCGCAGGTAACTCTTTGAATCTGTACAAATGCACAAGTCGCGCTGTTGAGCTGCATTCATTCGACAAACAGCGTTTACCATGGTGGCGAGCAGTGTTTCCGACCACCGGTGTTTTGGGATCCCACTCTTCCAGATGTCAACTTATTCGAAAACGGATCACATTTTGCACTGATGAAAACTTTGCGTCAAACGAAATTGGGCTAATTCTCGTTGTGGAACGTCCCCGAAGTCTCACATGGAGTGTTCTCTTTTGCAGAGTCCTCACTTTGCCGCCAGGTGGTTGGGGGCCCACCGTTACGTCAGATTGTGGTGTGTCTAATTACAGGCCGGTATCCGTCTGTTTCAAAGGTGTCTGAAATATTTTCTGTCACACCTTAGCAGATATATGTATGAATCTCAAAATGGTTTTTTGCCCCACCGATCAGTGGAGACAAACTTCTTGGCCGCTTATGTGCGTAAGAAGGGTGTACTAAAGCCTTCCACTTAGCTCTCCTTCAGCGTAAACTGGAACATTGCGTTCAAGTTTCAGCCTCAAATTCAAGGTCCAAGGCCTCAGTTGTCTTTTTCTTCAAAGGTTCTCAAGTTATTTAGAAGGAAGACAGTGAAAGTAGCCCTCTGACAGCTATGTGGTGATATCACCCCGAGGATCTATTCTGGGGCCATTTTCATAAACGATATTGATGGCGTCATCAAATGTGGCAATCTTCTTAAGTTCGCAGACGATTTGGAATTATTCCTCGCTATTTCTAGCATGTCCGATTGTGTACCTCTTCAATTCGATGTCGATGCAATTGCTCAGTGGTGCATTTTGAATTCAACACCGACAAAACTAAAATGGTGACACTTGCCAATATCGCGAATCCAGTAGTTTTTACCTATACAATGAATGATACTGAGTTATGTAGGCAGTCTGCTGTGAAAGATCTTGGTGTCTTTGTTAATCGACACCTCGTATTTAATAAACATGTGGACTATGTTGTGAACAAAGCTTACCGAATTCTTCGCGTGGCCTGTAAGACCACTAAGGACTTGAGTGACCATATTTGTCTACATGTGCTTTTTAGAACTCTTTTATTGCAAGTGATTGAGCTTGGATCTGTCTCGTGGAACTGTGTCGGTAGGAGCAGTGTCGTGCGTTTAGATGCCGCTGTTATGTGAAGATTGCTTCACGGAAATTTCCTTCTGAAAGTATATCCTCTCTGTCTTTTTTGTCGTCGTTTTTGTCGGATCGCAGAATCGGCCGCGATTACACTTCTTGAACAAATGTATCAAACACATTTTGAATACGTCATCTGTAATCAGCTTGCTCTTTTTCACGCGTCGTCCGAAATATGTCCCTGTTTTATGTGGATGACAGTCACCCACGCGACGTATCCAGATGTCTGTGTCCGGTCATGTTGGCCTATTTCATTCATCTTATAGCCATTTTACACAGGAGGAACACTGTTACCTCCAGGTGTGACTTGGTGCCCTGCTGTTTAGGCATTGCTGTTTGCAGGTACCTTATTCAATAAAGTATTAATATTATTGTTCAGCCCACATGCCCTAGCCGAGTCACGGTGGGGGATTTCAGAGAAGTAACTCTACTCGAAAATGGCGGCGCCGCCCGTCGTGTGATGTCAAATGAGACTCCTCCCGATAGCCAAACTCTCCATATAAACGGCTCTGTTGTACTCGTTCGCGATAACTAGTGCCATCTAGCCCAATGGCTCCATTTCGGATTTCTAGCAAAATTCAGAAAAATAAAGCTAGATGGCGTAACACTAGCAAAAGAGAATGACCGGGGTGGGGGTGATGTAGGGGGAAGGGGCCGAATCGATCTTGTCACGTGGACAGCAAAGTTGGCGATTCTGCTGGCGCGTTCTTTTTGAAAGAAAAGTGCTGCACTCGTGCTGCACCAGTTGTTTAGTGCACGCGAGGTGTACAGACAGAGTTCTGAACCAGTTGCACTGACGTGACACCACCGGCTCGTAAAAAGAATGAGGAGGCGCAGACCTTGTCTGCTACAGAGCGTTTGCTTGTGTGTTAGCATGGCTGTGTTGCAGCCTCCCGCTTTGTATGTACGGACAATTCATAAGGGGGTATTAGGAGATTCTCCTCCCTTATCCTTCCTGGCGTCCTCTTTTAACAGCGCAAATGCTCGCAATAATGCCCGAGTAACTGTGTCAGCACATGGAATATGTTCTGCTTTGGACGGACAGGAGCGTACGTATCAATAGTTTACTTTAGCTGATTTAGTTAACTGCGCGAACAAGAAGCATGACAGGTATTTACATGAGAGGTGACTCTTTCGGCAAACAGCCGATGACAGTAAGCGAGCATTCCGGACTGGAGGAAAATGTCCCTACGCCGTCCTGTCGCGCAGCTTATAAAGCCGCCACTAAGGGAATCCCGATCCCGTATAGCGCCCGTTCTCAAGGTCCTGCAGGCACCTTTACCGAGTCTGCCGCTGACCCCGGCCCTGCGGGCACTGAGTTACTTCCAGCTGGCTTCTCGTCGGACCAAAGTCAGAGATCTGCCAGATCCCGTGGCTTGCTACGTATAGCGTACCCGCGTACGGTTCATAGGGTGGCTCTCTCCTTGGCTCAAGTGCGGATTGGACGGATGAGACTTCTGCAATTAAGCTTACCCATACAATGACAGAGTAGGGAATAAGACAAAAAGACAAAGCCCACTAGGCTTATGCTACCCTAAGCAATGCCAGGGCCGCACATCCTGCACTCCACCGGGCGAACGAGCGGCCCCACGTTGGGCGCCACTTGTGGGGACCACCCCCAAGCGGTCGCTTGTGGCGAAGTCGCCATCGTGTCCTGGTCACATGTCCTCGTGGGTGACACAAGGCTCATATTTTGTGACCACCTTCAAGCGGTCGCTTGCAGAGATCTGTACTCGTGACTGTCGCTCACTCACGCCATGCTTAGCTATCCGCTCTTCAGTCATGCTCACTCACTTCTCGCTCAGTCATTCATTTTGCTCACTCATGCTCACACATCTCCACTCTGCTCTCTGTTTACTCACTTACTCTCTGCTTAGTTCACTGTTTGCTTACTCATGTCCAGTTATCTTCAGCTCGGCTTCTCGTCTCTGGTTGAGCACTGTAGGTGCTCAGGCTCGCGCGCCAAGTTACCTCAGATCCTCGTTTGCCGTCTCATCTCCCAGATCTCTAGGCTGTCAAGAGCGGGAAGAGCATGATATGCAGAGAGTGAGTTGAACTCATGTAACGGGGAATACGTGAGGGCCAAACGAGGTTAGGAAAATGGGGTAAGGTAACGTGAAGCGAAAGTAAAACATAGCAGGTTGTGATATAAGGTATAAGGCACTCGTTCACCTGGAACCACAAGTGCGGGGCATCAGCTAGTCTGCTCAGTTCACGACGCGAGAGCGTTACACAGGTTCGCTCATGTTCAGTTCACCCAATTTGAGCATCATTCCAGCTAGCACATGCTCAGCTCATTCGCCACATTGAGCGTGAATGAGCATTCTCATGAGTGAGTTTTGCTCATGCTCATCTCCTCGTTTGCTTATTGATGCTCACGAATGAATTTTGCTCAAGCTCATATTCTCGTTTGCTCGCTCATGCTCCCGTTCACTCATGCTCACTCATCTCCCGTTCAGCTCCTCGTTTGCTCACTACATTTACCACTTGCTCATTCACCACAATCAGCATGAGTAAGTTTTACCGATGTATGACCCATACACACGTGATCCTAATAATAGCGGACCTGTATCATCGTATGGCACAGAGCATGAAGATGATTTGCTTTCGATTATGTATATTTTTCTGGAATCGCTAGCACGCTGGTACGTTGTAAAATGTTAGGTCATTATTATCATTATTACAGCTACGACACGTGTTCGTTGCTGACATGCATTTAAAATCTGAAATAACTGCACCCCTGTAAGGTATGTACAGCCAAGAAAGAAAACAGCCTCTGGAAACACCACAATTTACCACAGAAGTATACCAGATGGTGCGGACAGCGAGCGAAGGTAGTGGACGATGCGAAGGTCGGCACTCGTGACTGTCGCTCACTTATGTTCACTCACTCCGAGTTCAGCACTCAATTTGCTCATGCTCACTCACCCCGCACTCAGCTCTTCGTTTTGCTCTACTCAGCTCTCTGTTTGCTCATTAAACTAGCAATTTTGGTCACCTTTTTACGCTGAAATAATTTCATGTTCCTCGGTGTGCGCTAATACGTTGGGAGGCAGCGTGCACCGAAGCTCAATTTGCTCCCTCATTTATTGCGTCGTGTACGGTGTGCGTGTGAGAGGTTCCAATTCTTCGGCATCTCTTGCATCTCTTCCGTTTCTTCTCAAAACTCTGACGGAGGAAAAACGGACGTAGCAGAAAACTGCGATTGAGAGGAAGGCCATTGTAAAGAGAGTCAATGTAGCTGTCCTTCCATTAATGACTCTTGACGATACGTTCACGTAGTGTTTCGTTGCCACAGCGCCATTAACCAGCTCTTCATTCACTGAACCATTGTTTCCAACCAGGATGGGCCAATGGCCAATGGCTCCGCTCTCTTCCGGAAGGGTCGACGAATTTCGTGTAGACGCGGCAACCGACAAACGTTCTCTCCGCTTTCTGTAACGGGCTTCGGAATTTCGAATGGCATGAAGGCTCTCATTTACTTTCTGTACTCTAGACTGGAATTTCTCGACGTAGTCTTGAGCTGGATAAAGAGCATAGTCAGCTGTCAGTCTCGCCGGACTAATACCGTCGCTGCCGGCATTAAGCTTAACGGTGTCTTTCCTGGCGACGTCGACCGTGTTGTTGGTGTCGAGATCGTTCGTTACGTGGACTGTCATGCGATCGTTGGTGCCGACAACAAAGGATTGTTGCCTGTCCTTGTGCGGACGGTGCTTGACGCGTCCTTGGTCAAAAGCGCACGCCCCAACAGGTCTCTTCGTTGGTGGCTGTCGTAGGAGGGTACTCGTTGAAGTCCTTCTGCTTTCAGTCGAATGGATTTCCTCCGTTTCGTCGTGGTGAATAACTTTGATTCGTGGCTCTCGGGGAACGGTACTCGTCGAAGCCCTTCTGCTTTCATTGCGATGGTTTTCGTCTTGTTCCTCGTGATGTATGACTTTGATTCGTAGACGATTGGTGTCTGCTCGTTTGTAAAATGCGCCACTTTCTTCCGTGTCAGTCATCTGAAGCCGTTCAACGTCTGCCAGAGATGAAAGGAATACAGCATACCAGAAAGCGACGAAAGAGATGCTTCGAAGGCATGCCATGGCTAACTGCAACGACAAGGGCGTCGTGATGTTGAGCCTTCAGCAACCCGAACGAATGAATACAACGCCTTCTTTGTCTTCTTTCTCCGTCTCTGGTCAACACTGAATGGATGCGTACAGACAGCGGTACATTGTGGTCCCAAAGCCGAGAAGATACGTACACGACTATGTTACCTACAAAAGCGATGAACAAACGAGGTGTCTCCACTTTCCCACATTACAGTAAGGGACTCCCAAGTCTCCCTCAGCAAGCTGTTGAATGCGACACGCTGTCTTCGTTTGTTGACTGCATTCAAGTGTATTTTAGTTGAATTTTGCAGACAGTGCTTTTACACCATGCATTGTAGGCATTGCCCTCCTTCTATGGCGTCGTAAGACGCTTCGAGTATTCTAAAATAAATAATAAATAAATAAATAAATGTACAACCATAGCATCCTTTATAAGAGGGTATGGTACAAGCAAACAAACAGCTTTGGAGGAGGTGATCAGCTATCCGACAGTGTATAGACGCGAGATAATAGGTATTAAAGTGCTTCAGGTGGTAATGAATCTGATAGCGAGGGTACTTTCCCGAAACTATACCAGGGACTTCCCGAAGAGCCTGAATAATGGCCAGAAATTCCGTTTCGTAAGGAGGTCTATAATCCGGAAGGCGTCATAGTGAGGAATGAAGAGGCCGACTCCAGCCCGTTCCACTGAGACTTCTGCGACTGTTGCGGTTGCCAGATGATTGATAAAGTGTTGTGTCCGTCAACATCGCCTGAAGAATCCCGAACGCAACATTTCTGGCATTGAAGCGAAAAATGTAAACTATTGTTGAAGCATGTGGAAACACAATTGGGGTATGCGACACCTTCGAGGGAGGACGCATTGTACTGCACTGTGCCAGAATACTGAGGAAAAAAGAATTATTCTTGCGCGTGTAGTACTTAGCGAGATACAAGCCCTCGAGCACACTCGTGACCAAAGCGCAGACGTTCGAGAGCTCAGAGTTGCGTCCATTCCAATTGATAGCTTTACAGCGCGTGACTTCTCTTAGGTTGCCTCACTGGCAGCGGTGATGGCTGTCATATCAAAGCCCATAAGCGTCAGTATTCACTCCGCTTTTATTCCTCTCCCCGTTGTGAACCATTCAATGCAAGGTGAAATTGGTGCGAAGAACTGTCTTTTACGTTTATCTGGGATAACCTAGGACGACATGTCACAACCGTCACAATGTCTTAAGTGTAGAGTGCCCTGACAAAAAACACTGCCCGAAAATGAGATTACGGCGAGGGGTGTGCTAAACATTACCGAGCACTCCATCATCTCTTTCGCCATTTTATTTTATTTCATCCCCGCTTATTCCTCCGAGGCCTCTGTATACATCGAGCTCTTCTTACTCTTCACGTAATGCGCTTGATTATAATTAATTTACCGCGGGATATTCTCGAGAGAAAAAATAACTCCTAGGGCGTGGAGGAACCACTCCTCAGCAGCAAGATAAGATTAGGTAAGTCAATAACTTTGATTGTAGTTGATACTGAAAGGACATTCGCTATGTTCTTGACCCATCGCATCGTTTCGGTCATTCCGTGAGATTCGTTTCAGAATTTCAACGTTTCCCTGGGCTTTCCTGCAGACTTTCCAGACGAATGTTGGCACAGCTCCCATTGAAGTCGGCCCAGGACGCATACTAACGCCCTCACTCCTTCATGCTGCCCTCTCTCCATTTGCTCATAGCTACAGTTGCTTTGCGGCGCTAAAACGAAACTAAAAAAATAAAAGCTCGTCATTCTACTCAATTCACCGCCTGCAACAAGTCCCGAAATGTGCCAACTGCTTCTAGGTCAAACTTCCCGTTGCGTTAACGAAAGAATTCGCAAACACACCAACAATGTAAACAATAATTCGTCGGAACTAAGTAAATATCTCTTGTCTCGTCAACATTTTGAACCTATCTCAATGGAAACGAAGCTCTTCTTCCGTAAAAATAATCTAATCGCAGTCGCACCAGGTTGTTTGAGCGATATACTTACGTTACCTTACCTCGCGGCCTTCTTGACCTGACTTACTTTCTTGACTTACTTTGTATCGTTGTGGCTATGGAGAGGGAAATAACGAAAGTTTTCTTGGTTGCTTGCGTCTTGCGGGCACAACATTTGTTTGTAGGAGTAACGGAAATATTCAGGTGTGAGTTACGTCCTCATCATCCATTCTTCCTTCTTAAGAAACTTGTTTTCATTCCACATGAATAGACAGCAAAGGGAACTCCTTCCAGGGGGCGCTCTCTGCTAACGAAGTCCACGTATTAGCATGAGGGGGAAAGCAGGCGGCGGACGTAGACATACCTAAAACATATTTAAAATATCCTGAAGCTGGCTCACACCCACACGACTCTCATAATAACTTACTCAGGTGGCGAACACGATACGTACGGTATGTACGCAAGTTATGAAGTGCGAGCTACGTGCGTCGTTCGGTCACGTCGCGGCAGAAGGTTTAGACACGAGTTCCTTACAGAGTAGGACGCAATCCAAGCACACACAATGATAGCACCACGGAGTCCAGCGGAAGAAGCACGACTTGGATTGGATTCCAGGGAAGGCCGAAGTGGATTCGATCATGGCGGCTCCCGGTCTTGGACGACGAGAAGAGTTCTCCCTTATTACTCTCTTCTTACGATTTATTTGCGCACAACTGTCTACCAGGACAACAATACCAGTCAATGAAATGAGCCAAGTGACTACAATCCAATAAAACATACGCCACACACTACAGCTCGGCGCGACTTTCCCAATTCCCCACCCGTTTCATGACGATCTCAGTGCGTTCTTCATGCAGCTATTGGTGAGATACTTGACGCCAGGTCAAGACGACTGATTGACAGGGAGGACTCTAGGTATGTTTCCACAAGATTATCATCTGTGAAATAAGTGAAGATGAGGCATCGCTGATCTTCGACAGTCAGGATACCTGTCTACCCGGAAGGTGACTACTCCGACCGGGACGTACAGCATCCGGGTTAGTGTGGTTATCGATACAAAAATGGATAGATAGATGAAGGATCATATGCGAATACGAACGATGCTTTCATTCGAAGGTGGTCAACACCGACTTGAGATCCATCGATGGAATAAAGATGGGAAGAGAATGAGTTTGGATTTGATTGTGTGAAAACTGTTTAGAAATTCAACTATAGTCACTCACCGAATTCCTTTCGCACAAGCTGGTTACGCAGAATGAAAATGCCGAGTTGGACACATAAAGATTGCAAGGCTAGAAGAGAATGGGGTTGAATTTGAATTCGATTATCTTAAAAGTGAGAAATTCAACTAGCCACTCAACAAAACCTGCTACTCTGTCACTAAAATCCCTTTCTCACCACAAAAACAAAAAATCGTGGTTCATCCATTGATGAATCCGACGGAAATGAGTTAAAAATTAAGGAAATCATTAAAACTTGAAAACCTTTTGGGAACTCCCCTTCACAACGCTACACAACCCTTCAGCGACTCTTCCCAAACGCTACACAGCCCTTCACACGAGCCTGCACAACGCTAACGCAAGACAGCATCCCCTCCGATTCAGGCGGCGCCGTCTCGCACTCAGCCTTCTTTAGCCGCCGCCCCTCCGCACAGCTTCGACCACCACAGCTGCACTGCCGGTTGCCCGCACCCAGCGCCGCGTCGCGCTCTCTCCTTTTGAATGAATGAAAAGCGTGTATTTCTTCTGAAAGTAGACGTGGAGTTGGGAGAAAAAACTTCTCCTCGCGTTTTCTCCTTCTCTCTCCACTCGCCGCGCCGTGGCTACAGACAGACAAGGCCACGATTCTTGCGTACCGAGGACTCTAATGGTAACGCATTAAAAAAACTACGAAACTGCTCCAGCACTCCACGATTCCGAAGTGCATATGGCTTGCACCCCATACGAGTGCAACGACACGCGAGTACGCAAAAAAGAACGATAGATTCGGTAAGACCTCTTATACGAGCTTATTACGTTATGTCTCTGGCACAACTCCTTTTGGGTTCCTTCCCATCGGCACTCAAGTTTCCATTCTCGAACGCACAGTGAAGGAGGACCATAAAGTTAGGCCCTCCGAGCCTTATGCAGAAACTCTCGATCATCCGGGACATTCGGACCAAGTCGGTAGAAAACGTTGCCGTATCCTGGACAGAATAAAAGAGAGGTCCACGCACCCTTCAAAATATATTTCCACGTACTCGAAGCGTAAAGAGACACTCATTAAATGGCATGTCTCAGAAGCAGATCAATCGCGATAATGGAAGCCAAGGTCACCTACGACGTCTCCAAAAATTCCCTTTCGCCATTGCTGTAGATGCTTTTTGGCGCTCTTAAATTTCGGCCTGTCAGTTTTCTATGCATGTACGTGTTGACCGTCCATTGTTGCAGACGAAGAGAAAATCGAGGACGAGGCTCGTGAAAACGCCCACCCATCCATGCCTCAACTTCCAAGTACATTCAGAGAATTGTAAAGCGCAAGTGCCATCTAAAAGCTCCTGTTCTCGTACACTTGTTTAGACAGATCGGATACTTAAGATTCTTTGGAGCTGTGCACGTATAATGGTCAGCTATCCTTCCGGGCCACCGACGAAGATGAATCACTTGGTAAGCGGTTTTGCCGGAAGATTTCTTCCTTCTTTTCCGTAAGCAACCGGATGTTCGTTGGATGAATTTAAAGGAAGCGCCTCCGAGTCTTTGTCCTGTCCATCACATTTGACCTGGCTGTCTTCTTTTCTTTAGGAACAATGAGGAAGTCTCTTCTGTCAAAAGCTATCGTATTTTGGCTGCCTCTTTACACACAGGATTTCTTCCTTTTTTTCGATGACGTTTCGGGGAGGGGGGTGACGTGGGGTTCGTATGAATGTGCATATTACTGGTCTGGTGAAAAGATTGACACAACATACGATCTCACGCCATTCTAGCATCGAGCAGGTGACAGCTCTTTCTCAGAGGACTCTGAAGGTAACCAAGGTGGCAACCAATGGAATCACGTATTGTAGAGGAAACAAATGAACGATTACCAACCAAGATGTTCATTACTTGCTCAAAATTAAGGGGATTGAACCAAGTAAAACTAAACTACTCCTACGGATGAATTTTTTAGACGAGAGAGAGTTTAAAAGTGGCAAACATCATATGTTTCGAGACATTATTACTTTTTATATTTATACTTTTGGGCACTTTTTACTAGAGTTCTTTTTCTTGAGTAGCTCCCCGACGTTTAACACAATAACCGCGAAATAGAAGGGGAGAAGATTGAATTGTCCAAAAAGACGAACGTAATTGGAGAGGATGTGGACGGGGCCAAAAGTGAATGCGCTTTATTGAATTCAAGTAGGAGCTTTCAGGCGGAAAAAGAACTTCCCTATCCAGGAAGAAGCAGAAAATTTCGCGCGTTATTCGGAGATTTGGGAACTTGATTTCCCATCGCATTGTGGCTACAGGATATGAAAATTGTCCAACAGTCGATTAAAATTTATGCTTTTTTTATTTCGCTTCGAAATCGTCGCATTATTCTCAGGTTGTCAGTGAGAAAATAGCAGATAGAATTAAGCGAGATTCTTACACTTGACAACAGGTTCCACGGGGCGAAGCGTTGTTGTGTCCCGTGCATACTTAGTGCGCTTGAGTCCAATGTTACCAATTTTGGAGGCGCGCACTGTAGCCCGGCACATAAAACATAGTCTGATTGTATTCCTTTTAGTTATTCAATAGATTTACTATTTACTTTTTACTATTGCACGAATAATGGCTCGACCCTTCTACTTAAAGTCTATAACTTGAGACCGCGTAGTGCATATCGGCAATATGAAGCAATCTGCGTACACTAAGTAATGTACACGCGAACAAAAAGGATGAACGAAATGTTTTTATATTAATTGCATATTTTATTATCCCATATCTACAACTTGACGTCAAGACATAATTCCAGTGGCCTGAGCTTTCGAGACCGTGGAAAACGGATTCCGTTATCATCTCAGCTATCATCTCGGATTTGGAATGCCTCACCGCCTCCCTGTAATAAAACCCTGAGGCTTCACGAAGGGTGGCTCAAACCACTCGAGCAAACTTGTTTCAATGTCCTTTGTTCTTAGTGATACACAGGCCATTAACATTCAGAGTGCATCCGTACAGTCATGCACCTTGCTACTAATGGTAAGTGGCGTTCCTAATGAATTGTAAATAGTGTTTATAGACGTTTCCTTTATTTCCTCGAGACGATTTCATTCCCCGCATCACTCTCCAGCCATCATCCCGTAATAAATTTGTTATTTTTTCCTCAAACAACTTAAGTTGTTTTATATAGAAGGTTTCACAGAACACAGATCTGCATTTCAGGTGCAACGTTACGGTAGTATATTGTACTCTTTATGTTCACTCATCGTATATACACACTGTTACATCCTGCTCAGGGACTGGCCGTTATTTTCACAGCCCAAAATGAAAACAAAAATCGCGTACAAGGAAGCCTACAACTGCAGGAAGGACGACCTCAAAACTAACGCAACTGAATGAACGCAGTAGCTCCGAGGAAAAAATACCTCGTGAATGCACTTGAGTTGCAGTTTTGTTTAGCTCGGTTTCGGTTTGCAATCTGTTTCGCAATGCGGCTCAATCCGCTGTAGAAATCGTGGTTCCGATCTCTCACAAAGCACATTACGTCTGAGCCGTTTCACGAACCGGTAACCGCCTAAATTTATATCGGTTCACTTCCGGTTCGGTCCGACGCGAGAACAAAATATTCTGGTTCCGTTCCGTTCCGTTCCAGCGAAAAATACGGGGTTTTAGCGGTTTTCGGTTCCGATCCCTGTTTCAAAGCACGACTTCCTGTGAAGCGTGCTTTGCCTGCCGAACACAGGCTTCGTGCGGCAGAACTATCTACTGATAGTGATACCTCGCGAGACATTTATGATCATGAGCGACATATGTGCGGTCCTGAGGGTTTCTTAGCGAACGCCGAAAGCTCAGCGCATCGTATTTAACGTTCCTTGCGGAAGACAGAGTGCCAACACAACTGACGTCTTCGGGATTCACCGAGGCCGGTCTATGTACTACGTCGTCGAGTGCTGTAGTCCTGGAACCTTCTTTGAATCGCAACCAGCGACTACAGTACTTATTTACCGCCCAACGCTATATTTATCAACGAAAAGTCTAGAAGATGTTCTCTTGTGCGTTCATCTATGACGCCACCCAAAGCTGGAACCCAGGATTCATGTCCCATTTCCTAACGCAGCCCTAATGCGTGTATTTCTATTACAGCCCTTCGCAAAGTACTCGATCTCGGTAAATAACGGGAAAAATGGCCTCGTAAAATCTATAGTCCCTAGAAAATGAAAATCTTTCCAATGACAATCTCTTTCTGCGGGCCTTCGCAAATCGGCCTGCCAGCTGCTCTTAATTTTTGAAAAGAGAATACTATATCGAATACAAGGGATACAGAACATTCAGAACCTTAATTTTGAAAGTGAATTGGTTTAGTCTGCATGATAGCGAAACCCCGAACGAGGGACAAGATGGGACATACACACGCAACGTCTGTGTGGATGTCCCTTCTTGTCCCTAGTTTCGGGGTTTTGCCATCATTAACCATCCTTTCACTGGTTTAGTCTGTGTTGTCCGTGTTAACGACGTTAAGGATGGTTTGCCACATTAACCCCCTAGCGAGCAGGTCAGTTTGACAGGTAGTGGGGTGAGGTGTAGGAGTCACTGTCATTGCGACGACATATTGGTGGATGTCGTCTTGACCGGTATTCGTTACCATGGAGGCAGACTTCAGACTGTCTTTCTTTCTTTATTAATTCCACTGAGTGTACAGTGTGGTACCCAGGACAAAAAGCTGCTAAGAGAGGCCAGACAAGGTCCTGGGCCCAAGGCAGTGACAACAGCTCAATCAATATGGTACAGACAACAGATAAAGATAAACACATGATGAGGTTACAGAAAGACGTGTAAGGTTAAAAGATAACTTCTCCTTTCTGCTTTAGTGCAAGTGACAATGTTTGGATATGAGGATGACAGTAAATGTTTGGTATGTGATACTCTATGGTGTCTATAATTTGTTGGACAGGAAAGCTGTTTCCCAAGTAGCTGGTTTTCTTATCTTATAAAATGTTGTAGCTGGCTTCAGATTAACTGTTTTGAGGAAAGTATGATTATTTAAATTGATAGCAGCTGTATGTTTTACTACTAACTCGTACGCATATAATTTGTAGACAGGTGGAATGTTTAGGCGTCTAGGGGCCAGTTTCACCAACGCCGGTTAAGAGTTGATCCGCGATCAAGCGTCCCTTAACTTGAAATTACGACCCAACCATCTTTCTGAAACGTTAACAAGTGCTACTGGAATTCACCTTACATCACTAGCTAACGTTATTGAAAGAGAATTGACCGCTAGCTTCAGGTTTAGGGGACGCTTGATCTTGGTTTAAAGTTAACCGGCGTTGGTGAAACCGGGCCTAAATGTAGCTTCTGTATCCGACGTTATTTGTAGGCTGGCGATACCCCTTACGGCTTTCCTTTGAAGGACATCAAGTGAGTGTAAATTTTCCCCCGAGGTGCTTAACGATGGTGCTTGGTCTGCCACAGAATAATATCAAACTTAGTTGCGAATGACATCGACTCTTTCCAAAGGATCTTTCCACGGAGCGCTTTGAATGATAGGATGCCACTCGGAGCCGCCGTACATCGAGCGCTCTCTATTTAATCGCTCCGGGAAGAACCAACACAGAAAAATAAGTGTCGCGGATAAGCTTTTGTTATTGCTAACATAACTACTTACTTTTGAGTCCAAGTGACTTCTTGAGAGAGTCCTTTCAGGTAGCTTTGTTAAACTAACTTTGGATGAGTTCCAAGTTGCGTTTGTCCTTGCTTGGCTTGGAATGGGGGCGATATTCAACACACGTGGAAGCATCGTCTTCCTTAGCGTCCAGACAGGATGCCTTAACGCTGGCCAATCTGCAGAGTCCGATGTTTTCTAAGCTAAACGGAAAAAGTGTATGCACGACGTACAAAGGATGTTCTCATTTAGAATACCAATCCATGCAGGCAAACAGCTGCGACTGAAAAGCTAATTAGCCCACCTGTCGTCTAAACACGCTCCGAATGGCATATTTTACCGCAGGACTGAAAATATCCCATAGTTTCGCTATGGCGTTGATCTCGATGAAAGGGCGCGCCTTGTTTACTTCACCTTCGTTTTCTGAGGCTTTCTATTCTGAGGCTGGAACACAAAAAGAGAGGACAACACACAAAGCCTCAAGTGCCTAAGAACAATGAAGAGAATGAAAGAACAATTAGCCTTCTTTTTCTCTTCTTTTTTTTTTTTCGTGTTAGCCCCGCGAAGCGATTGTGACATGAAAAGACAGAAACAGTGTGTTTGAACGTTCCTCAATTGTCTAACCACACGCTATTTATGTTTAGTTTTATGCACCTGTAGCTGAAAACCAAGCTTCCGCTCAGTATCCCAATATGTCTAAAAGCGATAAAACCCCGGTGCAGGGGACACAAAGAGACAACACAGACGAAGCACTGTCCGGTTTTTATCGCTTTTTCCCAATATGTGTTCCCTTCTGGGACGCTAACTACTAACCACACCCAGAGTCTTGACACACAATCCCTTGACGATAAAAGCGTTAAAAAGAGTTCTGCTGCAGTGATAAAGATGTATTTGACGGCGCATTAAATCGTTGAAAGTGAATGTTCTATCTTGTATCGTCTGTGCTCGAGGCTGGAATTCTGTGAAATGAGCTCACGCTATATGATGGCCGAGCAATCGGTCAAAGAGTGCCATTTTAATGTTCGGATGGCGTGACACAAGTTGCACGAAATCTTTGATAAAATATTACTCACATCAGATACGTGACAAGCAATTATGAAGATTTCACAGTTGAAACCACATTTTACCAGCGAATAATGACAATAAATCCAAATCAAGTCCGAAAATATTTTTCAATCCAGTTTTATCCGTGGGAAATATCTAAACTAAAAAGCTCAAAAGTTGTTTCGATGTGTAACAATGCCCGAGATAATTGCGTGGAGGCCCTTTGACGTGGTTTTAGCTCTCAATACCATGGGCAATCGTCATGGTCCACTTGACTCGCATAAAACGTGCATTACAAGCGTTTTTTTTTTTCTCTCCATAATATACAACTGGGAAAACAGCGGTAAGCAAGTATTACTCACTGGACTGCACCCAGTAGTACAGTGCCGACTTAACCACGCGGGCAAGCGTTGGGTCTTTGTTGTGCGGTCATCAGAAAACCTTTTGGTCTACTCAAGGAGACAGCGGCCCGCCGAACGTGACTGCGCATAGCGCTGCGCAAACACTTACTGCGTGCGTACGCTACAACTCTGTTTTATGTCGCCTACAACCGTACCCTTGCGGTGCTGCCTGCGGGGTGGATTCTAAACCGAGAATAGAAATTCCCCCAATATAGCGTGAGTAGCCGTCGGAGAGTCCGACGCACGTATGATAGCCAAACATCACTTGAGAGAGTTTGAGTTTATCGGAAGAAATCAAAGAAAACAATACGACAAAGGAAGTTAGCAAATTCAAGCTTACCAATGTGATGTCACTCGCTTCAAAGAAATAGGGCGACTGCAACTATCATGTTTTCGGAACTGTGTGTACTAATGAATAATAAAAAAGTGGTAATGGTACCGTGATGTTCCACGTTGTTGCACGTGGGTAGGACAACCTGGGGTTCTTTTCTCCGCCACACGCGATGCCGGGATGGAATCCGCGATCTTGAGCTCAGCAAGCCATGGTATCTTCGACTGAGGGTACTAATGCTCTAAGCCAGAGTGCTCCGAGTTGGAGGGAGAAAGAAGATGAAAGAAAGATGGTGGCTCGCCGTTGTCGGCCTCACAGAGGTCGGCAACGTTACGACTGGGTGAATGTGCGTCCTGGGCCGACTTCTAAGGCCCGACATGAAAGAAAGAAGCAACTGCTCCGTTTCGACCAGTCCAAGATGCCATGAAATTCCTATTAGGGAGTAGACATTAAGCACTCTACGAAAACCATACAATAAAATAAACGAAGCTGTAAAATCAAACATCAGCAACGTGATGTCATCAACTTTGAAGGGTAAGGTGATTGACTTATGTTTTCGTCACCGCTATCGTGTCACCTTGCGAACCACCAAAACTGGCTATTATGTTAAGGAGAGTGCCTGAGGACGAGAGCCACCGATATTTCCAACAGAGATCTCCTCCTGCCACGGAGGTAGCTTGTATGTAGTTTGTACGCTGGCGATATTTGTATCTGGTCTTGACAGCGATAGAGGGAGGATTCAAGTTTTCACCGACGCGTTCCGGCTCTGCTTGTGCCTCCCGCAGTTGCTGGCTGAAGGATGTGCAAGACTGTCACACCGCTCGTCGGAGGCGGCGGAACTGCACGTGATTTGTCGTCATTGCGTCCTCTCCATCCTACTGGTCCCTATACACCGACTCCAAAGCCGTCCTACAAATCATACTCTACTCTGCAGGATCTGTCCTCAATGACGTCCTTGAAGTGCACTCCTCTGTCGTATCACGGGGACACGACATCCAGTTGCTGCGTGTCCCTGACCATTACGGTGTTCCAGGAAATGAGGATGCCGAGGCAGATGCCAGGCGAGCGGGAGGCGTTTGTACACACCCCGATCTTCCTCACTACTGCACAAAGTGGATCCGGACCTGCGGTTTCTAATGCCGCTCCCCCGGGCCGTTACCTCCATCATTTACCTCAATGTCCCATATACCGGTCGCCTCCTCTTTAAACTTGGGAAGGTTTCCTCACCGAATTGTTCTCAGTGCGGGGTATTGGAGGACACATAACATGTTATCGAGGCCTGCCCTCGACACAGCCCGTCTCGTCGTTCCCTCGCCTCGACAATAGCCCTTTCTCCGTTAGAAGGTTCTCGGGCCTGCCAATCATTAGGTGACGGCACTCTTGTCGACTTCCTTACCGCCTCGAACGTACTTGACACTCTGTGACAATTTCGGTGACATTATGAACCAGTGAGTGTTTCTTGGTGCCTAACGTCTTCCCCCTTTTTCCCTTCTTCTGCTTGACCCGCTCTACCTCTTTCCTGTTTTTTTTTTCTTTTTTCTCGCTTTATTGTTCCACACACAAACGCGTTTTGGAGTATCCAGTCGTGACCAACCCAGTCCTGACTCGGTTGGGTCTAACATCTTCATATTTTTCTTTCATTTCCAATTCCAATTTCAATGAATAGTCTCTGTTCTCTGTAGTCTTCTTACCAGTTCACTAGGTTTTCTACCCTTCTACATTTGATATATTAATGAGAGGACGGTTAGGAGCAACTTTTATTTAAAACGTACGTATGGCTCCTCTATAACCTGATCAAGTGCAGGCTCTGCGCGAAAACCTCGTTTTAACTTTTTCAATAAAAACTGATCCATCTCATTACTGTTGTACTACATAGAAACGCTTATTTGATACATATTAGTGCGTTCTAGTGCATCCACGCCCATAACAGAAAGAACTATAGAATACTAACTATACCATAGCAGAAAGAACTTAATGCGGTGAGCAGAATCACCAACGTTATCCGTTACGTACGCTATCGCCTTTACGTACGTAAGGAATAGCGTTGGTAGTTTTGCGCACGCGCAAAACAAAAAGAGAGCTTCACGCATTGCCCAGAACCAACACGCTATTCCTTACATACACGAAGGCGATTGCATACGATGCACTGAAACACTCTATTATAAACGTTACCGATGGAAAGGAATGTTTCGGCCGGTAGAGCGCACGTATTATTCCGCCAAGTGATGCGAAGAGGGGAGAAATCCAGCGCGCGCAGGCGAATTGCCTTCGATCGTTCAGAGTCAGTCTTCATTCAGGCATTCGAGAAGGGAAGTTGCTCTCTCTCTATGATTGGGATTTCATGGCTATTCTTAAGTCATGTTGTTGTTGGAAGACGGTCCGCAGTGGAAGTGTGGCATGTGGAATTTATACTCTGGTAGGTCTCCTTTTATAATCTTACGGTAGATTTTGCCCCGTGAGTGAGTTCATAATAGTAGTTAAAAACCTGCGATCGGTAACAGTTTGTAGAAAACCCTTTCAAAGAAGAGTTGGTCTTCTATTTGTGGCAAATTATTAGAACGTAACGGGGCAGAGACTCGAAATAGTCGCCAGAAAAAAGATACTATACAAAACTTTCGCCGGAGCTACGAAACTCACAAGTACTTACGCGCAAATATATAATGTATGCCTCTGCATAACCCTGTCGATAAGCTGCTGATGCTCGTGTCTGCAAATATTTATTCTCCCGAGGATGCATTCGGTCTTAACAGAATGGGACACTTATTGTTCGTTAATACAGAGATGAGTTCTTCATTGCGTGCGGTTACCTTGCGGATTTACATCGTCTAACTTTTAGCGGATTCTCTTTGAATTCATGTTTATAAGGGCACGTGGAATACCGTGACCACAATGTTGCTCGACTTGGCGAAAGAAAAAAAAAATTTACACCTCGCCGCGTTCAGTCAGGTTAGTCCATAGTAAAACTCTTCTACTTTGCAAAACGGCAATACATGGTGCAATGTTAAGATAGCATATCCCCGTGACCGTTTTATCCCCATATGCCAGACAAGCTCCATCTCGTCGATTCCTTTTTCTCACAATGCTCGTCTTAGCATTTTGTCAACGTGCTCGGTCGACACTTTGAGAATAGTACTCGAGTCTAATCACTCAAGTCGTGCGAGTTGGCAAGATATAGCTGCCATCGCGCTCACAATACGTTATGTAGACATTCAACTTTTTTGTCCGTTTGGAATGTGCTTTAGTGACGCAGTTATTTCACATTTTTGCTCTCCCACAATCCTAAATGAAGATGCTTCAGGTGACGAACCTAACCATAACGGGTTATCGTATCTTTATCTAACAGAATCGTAAATGAACTCGATGAGAATTGTCCTGGACCTGCAATGTTACACGAACTAAGACAGTCCGCTAGTATTCAGCAAATATTTTGCGAATATACAAAGTGTACCGTGGAATATGTCAGGCGTGTATGGAATGCAGACGGACTATCTCTCTCTGGAATATTACGTGCGTTTTTAAAGTTCGCAAACATTTGTCAAGTTGTACGACTGTCATGGTGCCAAGTTCTCGTCGTTCTTCCCCTAACTGCGTGTGTTCCGTCAACAGTTGCCGTGGGCTCCAGATTTCCCCCATAGGAGGAAACCGGTAGGCGTCGACGTTTTCTGCTGACTCGAATTGGGCGAGCAATCTCCGTTGATGACTGTCACCGGCTAATCATCTTTAACTATAACCCTCTTTACCTAATTACAAAAGCATTTGGGCTTCTTTCCATAGATGAGCCAGATATACCATATTCCCAGCAAGTTTTCTTGCTCAGAGGAGGGTAGGAGCGTAGAACGATCGAACATTCGGTGAATAGGACTACAATCCCCAAGGACGCTAAAGAAACTCCGGGCATTTCTGAGCTGGGTGACGCAGTAAATAAAAAAAAAACTCGCGTCCAAATAACGTCAGTTTCAGCGTGATCTGGTAGATATTTTGAGTTCCAAGTGACATGGACATGATCGACCGATGATGGCATAATATAGGTAGGAAAGCTGGGGCCGTGGCTGGTGATACTAAGAAACAACAACAGAAAAGGACGTTGAGACTTTATGCTGGTCATTTTTCGAAGGGGTCGACATTAAAGCGGACCGAAGCCTTTCTACAATGCTCAGAGTGAGTGTGCAAAACAGCCAAGCTTTAGCTGCCACGATATCACCGTCAGTTATTATTATTCCTCACAACAGTAAACAGCAGCGAAAAACCTAGTGACCTTGGAGTGACCCAAATGAAGGTCACTCTTTTGATCGGAGCCAATCGCAAGGAGTAACTAATGACTCCTTGGGACAACTAGATGTAATTTCCTGCAGTTTTCGGCGAAATATTTTGTATAACCAATTCACGTTGGAGCTTCCCGGCTACTCGCTCCTGATTGTCACTTCATTGACCCTTGTTATTCGAATAGCTTTTTGGGCACGTACACTGTTATTATAATGTCATACTCAATGACAATAGCTTGAAAGAAAAGAAAAGGCACATCTTAATAGAATAGGGTACTAATAAGATACACTTGGGCCATTTTAACGTTAAGACTAACGATACCGTGGCGGGAACTAAGACGAGAACGAGACGCACACAAAAACCAACTTGCACTGTAACCTTAAGACGCCGACATCAGATATCTTGAAACAGATATTTGCTGCTTTCTACGAGTTGACCGCAAACACATCCAGGCTCGCCTTTCTGCTTACACAATGCCCACTGCTGTCCGAAAGCCAAGAAAAATTAGCTTGGTCTATATTGGTTTTCAATTCCCCCGAGAGAAAGGCTTTCTTCCTGAGACAGCAATTTTGTCAGACAATTACAATACCGCACCCGCGCTGTATCTATGTCCGCCCCAGTCCATCTGGGAGACACCTCATGACGTCATCATCATCATTCATTTCTTCTTTTTTGTTCCATTGATTAGATAACAGAAAGACGTTTCTTCAAGGTCATGTCTGTCGCCGATGGCACTCTCTCTTTTTGTGGAGTTCCCATAAATACCGGCAACATCGCGTTTGGAATGCCAGCTCTCTCTCGTTTGACGCCAATGGTGATTGATGACATTGATTGATTGATTGATTGATTGAAAAATATAGAGGTGTGAATCCAGAACGCGTGAATAGAAAAGCAAGTAGGAAAACGGAACAATTGCAACCCCAGGATGTCAGAGAGACATAACCGAGACAAGCGCGCAGGGTCCAACTCATAAATGACAATAGTTGGGATGGTGGTAAACGCTCAACGCACTGCACAATTTAGCCTGTCATCAAGACAGTAGCCGAGAAACACGGATACTTCAAAGTGTGTAGAGAAGGCCGCACAATTTCGAAAATTCCATAACGGAGTGCATGACCGGCACATTGCGGCGAGTCTAAACAGGAGACGGCAGCTGTAGGGAACATTCAGGCGCAGCCCATATAGCCCATATAGGCTGCGCCTCAGTGCTGATGATGGATGCAAGTAGGGCTGCCACCTTTCGTAGTGAAAAATACCGGCTGAGGGAAAGGAAGTGGAATAGAGGGAAAGAAGGAAAGGCTTAAGGGAAAGAGTAAGTGGGTGAGGGGTGGACACTCACAGAGAGAGAGAGCGTGCTCGCTCAAGATAATACGAGGAAGCATATGTTCCTGTGTCTGGCTGTATCATTGATGCTAGAAATTGCTATAAACGGGCATGAACGGTACACTGGATCGTATTGGAGCAACCGGATTGGACTGCCACTTACTTTGAAAAACGCATCGACGCAGACAAACCCTTCTTTGCGAGCGGAGATCTCAAGATGGTTGTATACGGCCTAAGTTCTAGCTGGCTCGACACAGCCACCAACAGCTTTGCACAACCACTGATCTTGTCCTCTCCGAACACAAGACTTAATGAATAACAGTGATAATAATAATAATAATAATAACAATGAATATCTAAGAAAACTACTGGCGACTGCGGAGTTGGGTCTGTGCTCCAGATTTATTCAAGCTGTATGGAAGGTTGAAGGGAAAACTCCGCAAAAGCCCCTCGCAGCAGCAGCAGCAGCAGCAGCTCGAGTATGGCGGTCACGCTCTCCCCGAGCTCCGCAATTCCAATGGCCCATGGCCAGGTTTTCCAGCCCCCTGTTCCTAATTCCCGTCCTATTATTTCCACTGACTCTGTGCAACACTCTGACGGCTACAAAATTATTCTCCCTCGGTTCTCCGCCTCTGTGGACTTCAGTCTCTGCTCCGTTCTCCATGCCGATGTCACCGGTAGGCCTTACACTGTGACGGACTTCAAGCTCGCTCTTCGGCCCCTTCTCCAATTCTCTGACGTAGAAGATCTGGGTCAGTACCACTACAACCACGTCTGGCTCTTGCAGTTTAGAACCCCTGCAGCGAAAACAAGCTTCTTGTCTCACCGTGCGCTCACAGTTAAAGGCAAGAAGTGTGTCGTATTAGAGGCCACGAATCCAGTTCTTCATTTGCGATTGAACTGGGTTCCCACTGCTGTAAAGGAGCACGATATACGAGCAGCATTCGTGAACTACGGCAACGTCGAGGAGACAGCTAAGATCACCTGGTCCGATCCTGAGTTGGGGAACGTTGGTTCTCTTTCCCGAGCTGTAAAGCTCCGCCTGAAGAAAGATATCACGCCTGAGGACGTCCCCCATCTAATCAATATCCGTGGTAGTCAAGTGTTAGTCCTGTGCAAAGATCGGCCTCAACTTTGTCTGCGATGCAAACGCCTGGGACATATTCGTCGGGACTGCAGCGTTCCCCAATGCAGCAGTTGTCGACGGTTTGGACATGAAGCCACCTTTTGTCCTCAGTCTTATGCGGCTGCCGTAGCTGCTCACGATCAAGGGACGGAGCTAATGGACCACAGTGCGGATGAGGCTCTGGAGGTGGTCAATGAACACCCCAGTGCCAGTGTACTATGTGCGCCGGCGCCTCACCCTGAGTGCAGCCCTCCGAATCTTCTCGCACCAGAAACCGGGAGAGCTGTGAATGCTGACGCTGGTGATCGGAACATTCCACGGGAACCAGTGACCCAAGTCGAATCTTTGGTTCCTGCTTCATGCGCCGGCGAGGTTGACTGCATGAGTTCATCCTCGTGGGCGGACACTATGGACCACCGTGACGGCTCTTCGAAGCGGAAGCCATCGACGTCACCGGCTGGGGTCGTCGTCAAAGCTTTAAGACCTGATCTTCCAAGCGACCCCTTGGAGCACTCGAGCGACACAGTTATTAATGAAGAGATGACGTCTGCGGGCGACACAGATTCGTCCGACATTGCGGACGGAAATGCTGCTCGGTGGATGCTGGTGTCGCCTCGAAGAGGCCGCAGGCAACGGCATAGCTCGTCATAACACTACCTCCACACCGGCCATACTTTATCCCCCCTTCTCTTCTGTCTTTTTCTCTTCTCTCTTCTGTCTTCTGTCTCTTCTCCCTACCTGCTACTGTTCCTTGCTTCCTGATTGTGTGGGCACGGACTGTCTGAGAATGTTCAGCGAACAGTTCATGAGCTAGCTTAGCTGCAGTGGAGTACAAGTCAACTACCATCTTTCAGTGGAATTCGAGGAGTTTGCCGTCTAAGCTCCCCGATTTCCGCCAGTTCGTGTGGCGGCACAAGTTCCCCTTGATATGCATCTCCGAATGCAGGATATCCGAGTCTTTTCGCTTATCTGGCTATACAACGTACGTCTCCAAGCCTGGTGAAGGTCAAAGCTCTGCAGCCCTTTTCGTTCGCTCTGACATACCCGTCATACATAGACCCTTGCAAACGAATGGCAGAGGAGAGTGCGTCAGCTGCACAGTCCGTTTGGGCTCTATGGACGTCACTGTTCTGTCTCTTTACTTGCCGCCGGCGTCAGCCTTCAACACAGACAGTCTCGAAGAACTACTTCACTCTCTTCCTCCTCCCTACGTGCTCTGCGGGGACTTTAATGCCCACAACGTTATCTGGGGAAGTACGCGCTCTGATGCGAGGGGCCGGCAGTTAGCGTCTCTGTTTACGCGTTTGGATCTGTGCCTCCTCAATGATGGGTCACCAACATTCATTCAGGCAATGCGCCTGTCTTCGTGCTTGGACCTTACGGCAGTGTCCTCATCTATAGCGCGGCGCTTCTCGTGGCAAGTTGGTGCAGAACTCCTTGGCAGCGATCACCTCCCTGTGCTGATTAACATTCGTGGTGCGCAGCGCTCCCCACTTACACGCTGCATCAAGAGCTCCGACTGGAACGCCTTTCGGTCCACCCTTGAGTGGGCCTTCAGAGACCAGCAGCTAGAGCATCTGACTTCTTCCTCCTTTGCTGAAGTCGTAACCGATGCGGTGACTCGCACTACAACGGCGCGCCGTGTCCCCATCGCCTTCTCAGCTGTTGATGCAGAGTATGAACGGTTGCGTGCTATTCGTCGTCGGGCTGAACGGAAGGCTCGTCGTTCCGGTCTCCCGTGTCACATCGCTGAAGCACGACGCATTCAGAAGGCCATACAGAGACACCTGGCCACCCTTGCAAGAAACCGCTGGCGGCGCTTTGCGAGCTCTTTGTCTCCGCGGACGCCACTTTCCAGAATATGGAGCATCCTCAGGGCACTCTCTACACCTGTTGCTCAACGGCGCCCTTTTCAAGCACTCGCGCTAGCAACCTCACGCTCGGAAATCGACGTTGCAAACGAATACTGTGCCCGTCTAACGACAGCTTCGATGTCGCAGGGATCGTCAGCTCGTGCCATCCCGGTCGTCCTGGAATCCTCGCAGGAGCAATGTCTGGATGTTCCGTTCTCCTTCATGGAGTTGGAGGCTGCCCTAAGGAAGTCACCCCCTCACACCTCTCCTGGGCCTGACTGTATTACGTACAAGGCCCTCCAAAATCTACCCCTCCATGGCCGACACGCACTCCTTAAGCTCTACAATAATTGTTGGCGGGATGGTGTTTTCCCAGCAGAATGGAAGAATGCAATGATAGTGCCGCTCCTGAAGCCAGGCAAGTCTCCACACGCCATTGATGCCTTCCGCCCAATTGCCCTCACCAGCTGTGTCGGGAAGGTTATGGAACGGATGATATCCGCACGATTGAACTGGTATTTTGAGAGCACCCGATTCTTTCCCGAAGCTATGGCTGGTTTCCGGCAAGCGCGGTCCGCGATGGACAATGTCATCGATCTCGTCTCCTCCATCCAGCAAGCAAAGTCTGATGGGCTCCTAACGGCCGCTGTCTTCCTGGATGTAGCGAAAGCATACGACAGTGTTCTCCATAATGTTGTAGTCGCGTCTCTTCAAGAAGCTGGTGTGGGTGGCTGTACCCTTACCTGGTTGCAAGCCTTCCTCTCTGACAGGTCTCTGTTCGTACGCACAGCAGATGGTGACAGTGCCAACTACTTTGTGCATCGTGGAGTTCCACAGGGGAGCGTCCTCAGCCCGCTCCTGTTTAATGTCATCCTGGCACATCTCCCTTCTCTTCTGCCCAAGCATACCAATATCACGATCTATGCCGATGACATTTGCATATGGACCTCTGCAGCGCGCCGTGATGCCATTCAGCGTCGTCTGCAACATGCCTTAGACCTTCTTGTGGCGCACCTTGCTGACCGTGGGTTGTCGGTCTCGCCGGCTAAGACAGTAGCTATGGCATTCACGCGTCGCTCCTTCACCAAGTACCCCCTACTGCTAGCTGGCTCTAGACTAAACTACGTCTCGCATTATCGGTATCTAGGCATCATCATTGACAGGGGACTGACATGGTCGCGGCAGATCAACTCCCTTTCTGCTAGCGCCCGCATCTACTGTAATGTGCTCCGGCACCTCTGTGGATCCACATGGGGCCCGTCCTGTGCTGACCTCCATCGTGTGCACTGCTCCCTCTTGCTTGGGGTTATGCGCTACAGCCTGCCTGTCCTTTATGGGCTCTCCAACGCTCACGAGCGGGAGCTGCTCAATATTCAAGCCAGAAGTCTCCGTCTCTGTTTGGGAGTGCCAAAGACAACGGAAACCTTCTCTGTTTTGGCGGAGGCACGCGAGCCATCGGTGCTTATTATTCGCGATAGTGTCGCCTTACACGCCTACACACGTTATCTTGCCCGCCATCCAGCCCATTACCTCTGTGACATTGCGCAACGTTATCCCGCATCTGCATTCGGTCAAGCTATTTGCCGTTTACGAAGCAACATCCCCTCAACTTCCGCCCGGACCTCCTTTGCGCCACCCATGTGGACACTTCACTACCCCACTGTACAAACGTCAATTCCGGGCCTTAGGAAAAAGAAGGTTGTGCCAACAGTTGTGGCCTGCCAACTGACCTTGTTCCACATCTACAGTCACCACCGGCATCGAACCCAAATATACACCGATGCTTCAGTCTCTCTAGTTGGGTCGTCTGCTGCCTTCTGCATCCCAGAGGATGGAGCTGAGCACGGCTTCAAGCTCCCTCTTATGTCATCTGCTGAGGCCGAGGCATTCGCACTACTGGCCGCTTTGAGACATGTCTCCTCGTGTGCGCCCAGGGCCTGGTCGGTCTTCACCGACAGTAAAGTGGCTCTGGAGGCGCTGGCCTCTTACTCTGCCGCAGTCATCAGTAACACCTACACTACGATCATCGCCCTGCACTCTGAACTTGTATCACTGGGACACGAAGTGGTGTTCCAATGGATTCCGAGCCATGTCGGAATTTCAGGCAATGATCGTGCTGACGCTCTTGCTCGGCAAGCCCACGACGCTGAGCAACCAACTGTCTTTCCCCTTGCGCACTCTATGTGCCAGCTGAAAATCCGCCGCTTCACTGCCAACCGCACACAGCTCTTTCAGCAAGAAGCTATACGAACCAATGCCTTCCTTAAATCCATTGACCCTTTAATGACATATGCTGTGCCTGGCCGCATCCCGCGCATCGAGGAATCGCTGCTTCATCGGCTGCGGCTGAATGTGGCCCGAACTCCTCTCCTCCTATTTAAGATGAATCAGCACCCATCACCTCTTTGCCCAACGTGCAACGTAGAAGCCGATGTGCCACACATTCTCATTGCCTGCCAGCGGTACGAAGATCACCGATCGAGTCTCCGGCGCCGCCTTGCTCATCTAGGCTACCGAGAGCTTTCCCTCGCGGTGCTACTTGGCCCTACCCAGCACGCTGAAGTCACGTCTGTGCTGACACGATTCCTTCGGGAATCTAAACTCCTGGGCATTCTCTGATGCGTCCTATGCGCAACGATTAGTGAAGGAGCTGTTTCTTCTGCATTTTTTGATAATTTTCTGTATCCGAGCTGTTTTCTTTTGTTTGCTTGAAAGCATTAGGGAATAGCAAGCCCACACCGTGGCTAACCTTTCCCTTCCCTTACCTCTTACCTTGCATTACACATATTCCCCCCCCCCCTATATGAAAGGTATTGAGGCACAAATACCGGCAAAAGGCTGCCGGTATTACCTTCCTACCGGTAACCGGCAGAGCGAGCAAATATCCCGCCGTGCGGGTACAATACCGGCCTGGTGGCAACCCTATAGGTGCAAGTGATCGAAATCATTCGAAACTGTGCAAGAGTCAGGCTTGCCGAATATGCTTCTTGGCCAGTGGTCATTACGTACGCTTTTCACAAGAGCACCGATGAATTTGGAAGCCTATGACCATAACACACGGGATTTCTCACAAGATTTCTGCAAAACTTTCTGTGCGTCACCTTTTATTTTTTGTTTATTTACGTACCCTCAAGGTCGCGGGGCATTACAAAGAGGAGTGGTAAGGGGAGTACAATTTAAAACAATGTCTGCGGCGTTATAAATAAAAATAAGATACACAGTTTAAGCCTGAAAATACAGTGCGTATAAAATATATATGCGGCGTTAGAAACAAGATTTAAACGTGAGGCACATGTTGAACTCTTTCATGTCAACTAGGTTGCGGATCCAGAGTATGTACATGAAACGTTCGTGAAGATTATTATTCTCCGTTTAGTATACAGAGAAGCACATCCAAACTGAGCTGGAGAAGCACAACTGTTGAGACCCAGGCACGCTTACGGGTGCAGGGCCTATGGTGTTGCGTCGAGGGGATGAGGCTATGATGGGTGTAGCCTGGGGCGGGATCCTCATGTAATGCCGTATAAATGGGCTCTATGATATTGCTGTTCATGTCTATTGTAATACAGGGCTGCACAGGGTGTTCAACCAGAAGATGTCATTTCATTCCTAAAAATAGGTTTCGCTACATAAAGATATGAAACTACTTGGGGTGCACTCATAAAGGTTTTTGCGACGCACTACGATAGTTTGCATTCGTGTCCTGTATTAAGATAATTTTATTTCAATTCGCAAATTAGCGAAGCAATGGTAGTGCATTTTTCTTCATGAATTCGGAAGCCTATGGCCATAACACACTATGAAAGTCAAAAGCATGGGGGGGGGGGGGGGGGGCTTCACAAAATTTCTACAAAAGCTAGACAGTCGTACATGGAATACTTTACTATTTGAGTGCATTCAGAATTCAAGTGGAGTTGGGGTTATGTTTAATGGTGATAGTAACACTAGCCGTTGTTGACCTCACAGTTGTGGGCATCGTCGCGAGTGTAGCTGAAGATGATGAGATGATGATGATGACCAGAAGATGAGAGAGTGAAGTAGGCAGGCTCAGTAGTTTTGTGCGTTACCTACTAGAAACCTGAGTTGGGCCTGAGGCTTTTGTAGGGGCCTCCAATTTAATTCGTTCAATTCAATTCGTTACGCAAACAAAGCGCCCTACATACTGGGCCTTCATGTGTCTCACGTAGAGGGTGCCGCTGTGGTGTAAAAAAGGTACACATGTAATGGTAAAAAAAGGGGAAATGTTAGCCATACAAGAGGTTAACCATTCCCTGTCCTCGAGGGGTAAGAGAGATATCTCTCGTAATGTCTGCCAAATGACGCCAAAATGCTTGCACTCTCCCACTCGGAAGGACCGAATAGATGCTGTTTTTCTTGAAGATATGACTTTTTAGAGACTTTCTCTACTTATTTAGCGAGCGGAGGTGTCATCATTTGAGAGATTCCTTCTACTCAAAATGCCATTACTAAATGAAGAGAAAGAGCGATGGCGTCTCCCTCGCCGACATGATTTTGTACAGTATAAAGCGGGAATCAAGCGCATTTGAATTTACGATCTTGGCAGTGCTCTTTGTTTACAGAGCTTGTAACGGCAGTGAGAGAGAGGGTCCCCTTCCCAGTCTCTTGACGGCTCTGAGGTCGGGTATCGCCTTTCTTCTGCGAACCCAATTACGAAGAGAGAGTACGTTTAAATTGGCTTGCCACTTATTGCAGTAATACGAACGCACTCTATTTACCGTTTTTCTTTTCTCCGACTGATTAACGGCCGACGTAATTAAATTTAGCCAGCTGAGGCCCAAAGTACATTCGAGAACTTTATTCATCCATCTGAACCGATTCAAAAGCGAGCTAATTAAATTTCGGACAGCTGAGCCATCTACTAAGGTATCAATTCGAGAGAAAAACCTCTACTTTCCTCTGCACAGATAGGATAGAGTCAGATTTAGCATAGTATATAGAGCGAGTTAGGTATATGCACTTCCGGGAAAATATGTGCCATTATGTCAACGAACTTGAACTAACCTTCGTCTCACAACAGCATCTCACGTGGCCTTTCCCTTTCCTTCCCTCCTTTTTCTTTTATTCCCCATTTTTCTTTTTTTTTTTTCAATAGCAAGCTGAACTCCGTCTGGCTGACCTGACCTTTCTTTTCTTTTTCTTAATAAACTTATCCCCCCCGTGGTCATAACCTAACCAGCGTTGCTTTGTCTTATGTTACCCCAGCGCAACCGTCATAACTAAGCATAACCGGTGATTCTCAGACCTCAAAGTTGATTTTGCATTTACGTCATCAATGATATGCACCGCTTTTTTCTTCCGGGAAATCCATTAAAACTTTCAAGGTGATTCCTTCATTCCGTACTCGATAAACGTGCGGATCGACAAACAACGTGCGACATTTTGTCATAATGGCGTTTTTTCCGACTCGCAAACAAAATTAACTCGTTCACTAGTGCGACGCAATTTATTGGTTGAAACCTCCTTGGATATAGGACAAGCGCGCAGGACCGTGAGATGCAGCGTTTAGGATGGCGTTGAAGCGCCCAAAGACGACAGCCGTATATCGGCGTGGCGACACAAGAAGAAAGGCAGCCCATAAACCCCATTTCCAGAATCAGTTCCCGGTCTTTGGTTATCAACGCATCTGAAGGTGTTCCACGGATTTTTTTTTCTCGCCTATGTGTTGCAGAGATGTCAACCAAGTTTATGAGCTCGGCTCGTTCAAAAATAAAATGGCTTACGAGGAGAGCCGCAGACTCAAGTTGTCGTAATAAACGACGCAAAACGTACGAAGAGCAATGTCAAGCTGTCGACGAAAGCGATTCAAAATACAAAACAAGGCGGTTGAGAGCTATACAAAATACTAGAATTCAGGTTTGAAGCAGTGCTCCAAAACAAGAAAGTATGTATATTATACAAACGTCACATGGCAGACACAAGAAATTGAAACTGGTTGTGGAAGTCGGTTTTCCTCTGTGTCTGTCTGTTGTAATATATTATATTGCGGTTTGGACCGCTGCTTCAAACCAATATTCCACGAAAGTCTAGCCTTTATGCTCACTTGTGCTTTACAGCGACAGCTGTTAGTGAATCTAGTGCCTCGTTTCCAGAGATCGCGTCCACAGAAGGAAAATCAGCGACGAGGACAGCATGACGCTTGTATTAGTGACGAGGAGGAGGACATTGGAACCGCTTTTCATTTCGGAAACGCTTCAGATCTTCCGTGACGTGCTTCCTGTTCAGCGGCGGCAGAAGGGCCATCCAAATCTGGGCTCTGAAGCAAAATACGGGCATTCTATGTTACCCAATGCTCCCATTTCGGTAAACTGTAATAATTTTTCAACTGTTATCACGCTTCTTTTTTTTTTTTATTTATTAGTGGACAACTTGCAAACGGATATCGGCGGTAATTCGCGGGAAATGCGGTGCTCTGATGTAGACACTTATGCAGTCATCTTCACGGTAAATAGCTCCTATGGAGTCAGCTACAAATTCCCATCTTTTCCATTTAGTTCGCTGTTACAAGGAAAGGTCTTCACAACCGCAGTCATCTGTTCCATCGTCAGTACAGGTTCAAATTAAGCCAACGTGTCCGTACGTGCACTGCATGAGCAAACAGGAAGCGCCATCAGTAGTGTACTGCTCCAAAGTTACTTTTCGCAGTTTAATGACAGCTCGGGGTGTTTCATACTCCCGATCTGAGTGCGCCAAAAGAAGGGCTCCTACTTAACGTGCCCAATGTTAGCACGGTGCTCGAGTAAAAAAAAAACACCCTTATAGTGATTCTGCTTCAGACGCCATGGAGATACGGGGTCCTGGTGACGGCGGGCAGGGCAACATGAACGGAAACGCAGAGCCGAGGCCGCAACCAACCGCCGAAGCGAAGGCAAAGAGCCGTCAGAGGCAAGCGAAACTCGAAGGAGCCAAGAAGGACTTTATTAGGTAATTCAGGGAGACCCCATTTTGGGTACAGTTGCTCGGTGAGAGATTACTTGTGGTTCAAGAATGATATCACAGCGCTGCTGTTGACTTGCCATGCAACTGCTTCCACTAGAACTGGACGGTTAAAGTGACACACCCCAATGCCGACGGTGCTGGCGCTGAAATTCGCGTCACACAACGGTAACCGTCCTGCGACTCTATATTTTACTCGTAATTGGAAAGAAAAATAGGTCCCAGAGATAACAGCCTTAGTAACAGGAAATCCACCAATTGTAAAGATAAACACGCACTGGACACGTTTGATCCCATGACATTCGTTACGCCAAAAGGTCCAGTGTGACCAATGCTGCTGTCTATCGGATAGCAATATATTCCACGTGCTCAACAGACATTCGGAAGTTGAAGAGCCCTCTTTTCTATCTATCGTAGAACCTCTGTCCCGTACTGCTATTGAAAGCTTCCCGTCAGGTAGTCCCCCGTTAGTGCACATACAGGTGAAGTTTCTCCGCCGCTGCTCCAATCGATATATTTTGTTTATCAGCAGTTGTGTATCCCTCTCATATTTCTATCAGTGGCTTCCATATAGGACAGAATTTGAAACGATTTCTTTCTGTTCACTCAGAGTTCAGAGTTGACTCATTTATTTGCCGTTCTTATTATTCTTACATGTGGGGGGCCTGCGGATAACTTGGATCACCTATAGGGTTTTTTACGGTACGCCGGAAATCTCGGACACATGTAGTTGGAGGCAAATGTTTACCCCACACACAGACTCTCTCTCTATCTCTATCTCTCTTACTTTGTTAATGGACCCGGTAAGTTCGTTCCTGTCACCCTTTGAAGAGTTTGTTCGGACGTAAAAATATTGAGGAAGATAAAATAAATAAAATGGGCCAATATTAAAGGGCCAATATTAAAGGGCCGCTCTAAATGGGTTAAAGAAATCGTAAAACTGCACGCTACCACATCGAAAATGTGTTTATATCGAGGGTCATGTAAGGAACAAAAAGAATGAACATTCCATATGATATAAGAAGGAACGTTTATAGCCCCATTTGAGTGGGCGCCTCTTTTACGAGCACCAATTACAATGTCCATTTATCGCTTCCACGCATTTTAAGGGGAAGAAGGTTTACGGCCAAACTTAACTTTGACTGTTTCCATATCGATAGACGCCCTATTGGCGAAGACAGACGACCACGGTGGAATATAAGTCCGTCCGTAACAGTAGGGAAGAGCGAGTCATAATGGCACTGAAGCTAGTGATCGCCCGAGAATATTGAAACGCAGAACAGAATAGAACAGAAACAGAAAGACAAAAATTGAAACGCACTGGTGCGACCAGCAGAAACATATATAGCACGTTATTTTTTCTTTCTTTCTTTTTTTTCATATCCAGTTTCATGTAATGTGCGCTAAACAATCTTACAAAAAACGAAAATGCAAAAATTAAAAAAGATTGGCGAGACAAAGGAGTCGCAAGATAGAAAGTAAATGATTTTATTTGAAAACTGGGAAATGCGTCTCGTTTGTCCTAAACACTTTCCACTGCTCAAGAAGCTCAAAGACAGCGTTATTTCTGCTCATATGAACCTGCGGCCCCCAGCATAAGCAGAGAGGCATAATTTAACCGTTGTCATTGCTGGAGGACAATTTGATGCTAAGAGGAAAACACAACATCTTTTACAGACACACACATACCTTGGATGGTGATGGGGTGGGATGGGGATACACTGCCCTCATTGGGAAGGGATGATGATGATGGGGGAGCACTATCAGAGATACGTCACCGCACCGGTGGAGTCTAAGGTGCACTGTAAGACACATTTTCGTAATTTTACTGCACAAGTAACTATGTTGCGACATATATATGTGTAGCAGGCCGAAAACGTATCGGTTTATTCGTCGTCGGAATCAGATGTCCAACCCGTTTTCGAAGCTGAGTCACGAAGCATATGTCCCATGCACCGTCCGCGCTCCCCTGCAGAGAGGTGTTCGCGTCCCACAGAGGAATTTGCCTCGTATCGTCGTGACTGTCCGCGAGGGCGCAACTGCATGGTGACGGTCAGACAGAGCGTCGGGAAACATCTGTTGAATCAGGAGAAGCTGAAGAGGAGAAGTTGAAGCATCGCTGGAGGGATCCACGTCCTCGTCGGGCGTGGCAGTAATTGATTTCTTAGTTCGGCTAGCGAGAAGTCCGGGTTATTGACTGTGGGCGCAGCTTGAATCCGTTCGACTAAGGTAGTCACATGGGAGAAAAGCCTTCGATGGAGCGGCCATGGTGCTGGAAAAAGCCACGTCAACTTCGGACTTGGAGGAGGATTGGTAAACTTCTTGCCACACGCCATATCTTGGCAGGGTTGTCAAAAGATGACAACAATCCACACAACTGCCTCCAACGCGTATACGGTCAACCGCCGGGGTACTTCTTGAATGTCTTTGAGCAACCCAGACCGACGGTATATGCCCGCAGCTGCTCAACCGCTGGTGTTACCGGGGGATACATTCTTTTTTCTCATTGCTGGAGAACAACAATTTGATCACGATGCAAAGTGAGGGTGAAACGGACCAACACAACAAGGGTGAACGTGAACGATGAAAAACCGTCGGGGATGAGTGGCGACCAGAAATCGAGAGTTTTCCATTCCCGCCTCTGCCTGCCATATTTCAACAATTCGACGCTAAGTGAAACGGACAAAACAACTCCACATCCTTTACAGAGGTATATCATTCTCCATATTTTTCGTTTAGAGGATGTTAGTTTTAAGTTCCGACGAAATAGAGATTGTTGAGCAGCCGTTTCTCCGAATAGACTGTTTACGTACCAGGAAATCAGAAATCACGCATGAGTTCCCGTTGTACAATTCCAAGTAAGTAAGAGTTCGCGCCGGCGAATTTCATGTTTGACGAGGTCCTAACGAGATTCCGTGCCAGCATTTTCGTTTTCTCCCACGTATAAGTACGTTGGCTCCGGCAGGATTACACAAACGGGATTCGCTCCGCACGCCATGCACGTTAAAACGTTGGACGGCGCAATAATTGACTTTATTTCTCTGTCGAAGCTGTCACATATCCATATAGACGTTCATTTATGAGACTGCGAGGTGCGTTCGGGAAAATTTGAGAGATCCCATTCTTCCGGATATTGGCAAGAGTATCTGAACCGCGTCTGTTCTACGATAAGTAAAAGTTACATCAGCTTTCGGCATCAGTTTCGGAAGTCTAGCTTCATATAAGCTCCACTGATCGCTAGAAGAGAGATTTTGAGTAAAAACACATTGATGTCAGCTAACTTGAGGCGTAGACTTTGCGCATTCCATTGGAAGAGAGTAGCCCATTTATATAGCTCGTCCACGCCTGGGTGTGCGTAACTTTCCAGCAGCTCCTTGGTCTCCCGATGCCCGAAGGTACTGTTTCCGTGCCACGTGGACGTTTCAGCCTGTGTGATACCGCTGGCCTCTTTCGGGTTCCCATCTGCCGCTCAAGCGTTCCTGGCAACATCGGCGAGTGATTTACTGTCTCCAGCGTTTCTCCATTTGTATCCCTGGTTATAACCGTTGGTGGCTAGAGTTCGAAACACGACAACTGAACGCTGGTCCACTTGTGGGTTTCGTAGCCCCGTTGTTGGTTGCAGAGTTCACCATATCTGGTTGTACCTCCGCCCGAAACTGCTTTGTAGCCGACGTCTCTCGGGGAACATAGAGAATATGAGGCGATCCACCACGGCTTGAACATTTTGTTTGACGCCTGGAAATGCCGTCACTTTTGGCGAATTCGCGTAGTCATTTCGTGGAGGCTTTTCTTTTTTCTTTTTTTTTTCTTTCTTTTCCCTCATATGCCGAGCAGTCATGTTCGCTTGGTCAAAGCGCAACAATATCGCATGTTCGCGTGACGCTTTCCGAGTGCCAGGAATTTGTCTGCTTGCACTTTTTTTCGCAGCGGGTTCTCCAACTATATCCGGTGTCGTGACATCCGCAGTGCGAGGGTGGCGAGGGCCTGCATTGGCCCCATGGGTCCAAGTTCACGTGGGTTAGAGACGACGAAACCCGAAGACGACCGACCACGATGCCCCCAGCGTGATCCAAGCGACTAAAGCCGCTAGATTGCCTGCACTCATGTTCGGGGGCCAACGGTCACGTGATCCAGTGCGGGCACCAAACTAGCAATTTCCGAGTGCTAGGCCGTATTGCCACGAAACGACCATCCGAATTCGCCATTAGTGTGTTCAGGCCCGAGCATTATTTGCATCGTGTTTGCGAGCGGTATTGCCGTGCAAGGTGCCCTAACAGTTGACAGGTATAGACT